>NC_081427.1:45868230-46612637 GCF_949786415.1 Peromyscus eremicus
AATCCTCTAAAATCTAGAGTCTATATGCATCATAGCAAGGAGGAAAAGAGAAATACATGTAGAAGGGGCTATTATAAGGATGGTTTTGCTTTGTAATGGTCTGCTCTCAACAGAACTAATCCAGTCACATAAAACCTAACCCATTCTCTGGAGAGGGCTGTTAATCTTTTCGAGGGTGGTATTCTCAAGGTCCAATCATCTCCCACCAGGTCCCAACTCAGAATTCCAAGCACCGAAATACCTGTAGATTGGGTACCAACCTTTAATCACATGAATCTTTGTAGGGAAAAAACACATCCAAATCATAGCAGAGATACAGAGAGTATGATAGAAAAATAAAGCAAAACAACAACAAAACCAGTAAGATACTATGCTTAGTTCAAATACTATTGAAACATTTGGTGTGTGACATCAAAAATAAGTCAACCACAGTGGCACATGGCTGTAATGACAGCATGTAGGAGATGGGAGACAGCAAAATTAGGAATTCCAGGTTGTCCTCATCTACATAGTGAGGCCAGATTGGGCTATACGAGATCCCATCTCAAAAAGTCATTAAGTCCTAGGGATGAATAAAATGAAAACAAAACTAAAAAGCAAAAATGAAAAACAAAGAAGTATCAATTTCTTCACATAGTGGTGGTTATTGTTTGTTTTTACTCTTGTGGGGGGCCCACCACCCAGCTCCCAAATAAATATACACACAGAGGCTTATTCTTAATTATAAATGCCCAGCCTTAGCTTGGCTTATTTCTACCCAGTTTTTTTTTTTTATAATTAATTTAATTTTACGTATCAGCCACGGATTCCCCTGTCCTCCCTCCTCCCACCCCCCAAGCCTTCACCCCCAATCTTCCCATTCCCACCTCCTCCAAGGCAAGATCTCCTCTGGGGATTCAGCCCAGCCTGGTAGACTCAGTTGAGGCAGGTGCAGTCCCCCCCTCCCTACACCAAGGCTGAGCAAAATGTCTCAGCATAGGCCCTAGGTTCCAGAAAGCCAGCTCATGCACTAAGGATAGATCCTGGTACCACTGCCTGGGGGCCTCCTAAATAGTTCAAGCTAATCAACTGTCTCAGTTATCCAGAGGGCCTAATCCAGTTCCATGGGGTCTCCTCAGCTATTGGTTCATAGTTCATGTGTTTCTACTAGTTTGGCTATTTGTCCCTATGCTTTTTCCAATCATTCTACCCAGCTTTTTTAAAACTTACATTATCCCATCTACCTTTTGCCTCTGGGATTTTTCCTTTTCTTACTTCTGTACATCTTACTTTCACTCTTACTCTGTGGCTGGCTGTGTAGCTGGGTGGCTGGCCCCTAGCATCCTCCTGTCCTTGGTCTCTTCCTCTTTCTTCTTTCTCCTCCCAGATTTCTCCTTCTATTTATTCTCTCTTCCTGCCAGCCCCACTTATCCTCTCTCTTGCCTCGCTATTAGCTGTTTAGCTCTTTATTAGACTATCAGGTGTTTTAGACAGGCATAGTAACACAGCTTCACAGAGTTAAATAAATGAAACATAAAAGAATGTAACACATCTTTGCATCATTAAACAAATGTTCCACAGATAAACAAATATAACACATCTTCAAATAATATTCTACTACAGGTGGTGATGGAGGTTGCCTTATAAAAGCTCATTAATGCATACATTTTCCATTTTATTTTATAATAAAGCATTTTTAATGATATCAGATAAATGAGTAGTATACAAAACATTTAATAGAAACTAATACAAATTAAGTCAAGCAAAAAATTCTTCTAACAGAACTAATCTACAATGCTTTAAATACATTTATACTACACTAAAAGCTATGTTACTTTATGCAACCCATTGGCATTACAAAACTTCTATCAGTTTTTCAGCCTAAACAAGAAATACAAATAGCTATAATGCTATGGTTTGAATGTGTCATGTCCCCCATGGGCTCAGGGTTTTGCACACTTGGTCTCCATCCAGCATGGGTGGTTTTTGTGCTGTTGCTGTGATGTCTGGGGGAGATTATGGAAACATTTGGGACCTGGGGCCTAGACATAGACCAATGAGACAAGTCTTGAGGTTACAACTCAGCTCAGGTTCCAGTCCTAGTCTCTGCTCCCTGATCTTCCAACAGGTGAGGTGCCACTGCCACATGCTCCCACTAACATGCCTTCCCCACCATGGACTGTATCCCCTCAAACTCTGAGCAAACTAAGCTTCTTTCCCCTTAACTTGCTTCTGTCCAGAATTTTCCTTATGCAATAAGAATGTAGATATGTAGGGGCTGGAGAGATGGCCCAATGATTAAGAGCACTGGCTGCTCTTCTACAGGTCCTGAGTTCAATTCCAGCACTCACATGGTGGCTCACAACCATCTCTAACTGTAGTCCCATGAGATCTGAACCAGCTTCTCGTGTGGTGTGTGTACATGCAGAGAAAAAACACTATACATAAATTCCATAAATAATCAAGAGAAGAATACACATATGTATGTATAGTTATATATCAAGTATGTATATTTACAAAGTGCTGATCATCACTGTGCAAGAATCCTTCTAGGATGGATTGGGTAGAGCACATTCCATAGTGAAAGTAGAGTTTCAGGGATAGGAACACAGCTCACTTGGTAGAACACTTGCTTGTCGTAGTTACTTGTCTATTGCTGTGATAAAACACCATGACCAAGACAACTTATAAAACGAAGTGTTTAGTTATGCTAATGGTTTCTCAGGTTTAGAGTCCATGATGGCAGAGCAAAGGCATGGTGGCAGGAACAGCTGAGATCCCACATCTTGATCCACAAGTAGGAGGCCTGGCTGGAGAGATAACTTGAAATGGTGTGAGTCTTTTGAAAACCTCAGAGCCTGTGACACACCTCCTCCAATGAGGGCACACTCCCTAATCCTTCCCAAACAGTTCCAACCATGAGGACAAAGTACTCAAACATATGAACCATTCTCATTCAAACCACCACGTTGATCATTATGCACCAAGCCCTGGGTTTGATCACCAGTACCACATAAACTAGAAGTAATGGCCTGCACCAGTAAGGAGTTCAAGGTCATCCTCACTATATAGCATGTTCAAGGCCAGCCTGAGCCATATGAGATCCTATCTAAATAATAAGTAAATAATAAATGAAAAACATAGGAAGGCAGTAGGAAGGTATTTAAATAGGCCGGGGAAAAGAGGAGGACATATTCTAGTTTGTGGGGGAAGATGAACAAACCAAGATGCAGGAATGGGCAAGCAGGGAAGTACTGAGGAGAGAGTAGGAAGTAAATCACTTTAGAAAGAATTTACAACAAATAAAGCTGGTCAAGTTTACACTGCAGCTGTTCACTATACAGTAATTTCTGCCTTTTGGCTTTCAAAAATACAATTCAGTAGAGGAATCAATTCAAAATTAGGGGTTAGGAAATGAGTGGCTGCTGGGAAAGGCAGTGAGTGGGTAGCCCACTGGGATTGAATGTCTTTGCTAAAACTCAAGTTAAAATTTATTTGCTACAGTCTCAGTATTAGGAGATAGGAGATGGGGCTGGAGAAATGGCTCAGTGGTTAAGAGCACTGCCTGCTCTTCTAAGGGCCCTGGGTTCAATTCCCAGCACCCACATGGCAGCTCATAACTATCTGTAATTCCAAGGTTCTGACACCCTCACACAGACATACATGCTGGTAAAACACCCATGCATATAAAATAAAAAGAAATTATTGAAAAAAAAAAAAAAAGCCAAGAGCTAGGAACTTACAGAAGGCTTGGGGCTATTTTTATAGAAGAGGGTTAGTCATGGAAGAAGTAAGTTCCTGGCTTTTAGTTATGAAGAATTTAGTCCTGTTTCTTTTCTCTGTCTCCTCATATGTTCACCTGTCTTTCTGCCTTGTTAGCATGCAGCGTGGAGGCTCTGTTAGACACTAGCACCATATTCTGGACTCCCTGACATTCAGAACTATTTTTGAAAAGCTTAAAAAAATACCCACTCTTAGGTATTCTGTTATAGCAACACAAATGGACCCATTTGAGAATTTGGCAGGGAGAGGACGGTTATGGAAAAAACAAAGAGTGGAATTTAAATAGGATGATCAAAAGATTTTCTAAAGACAGGGAGTGTCAATGTTTACAAGAGCAGATAGGAATCTAATAGAGGAGAGGGAATATTTCAGAGGATGAAATTTGGATTCATATCTCCCAAGTGTTTTAAAAAACGTCTAAGAAGTAAACCACAGTGAGATTACACTGGTTTAAAATGTAATGGGATTGGAATGACTGACTCTCCCAAACGGAGTGGAGCAAACAGCAGACCATAAAAACAGTTGCTGCCAACCCTATCTACCGGACGTTCTCCACTTGATCCCAAGTCTGCAAGCTTTGTCAAAGTTATTCGGATAGATAGGGAAACCAAAATGAAGTTTCAAATCACAGGATACAAACACACACACACACACTGGGCTAGACCTAAAAATACATAATCTGTGCCTTCATTAAAAAAAAAAAAAAAAAGTAGTGCCTCAGTCATGTTTTGTTGCCATGAAGATACATCATGACCAAGGCAACTTATAAAAGAAAGCATGTAGTTGGGGGCTTGCTTACCGTCCCCAGTGTGAGTCCATGATCATCAGGGTGGGGAGTTGGCAGCAGGCAGGCAGGCATGGCACTGGAGCAGTGGCTGGAGGTTGACATTTTATCCACAATTTGGAGACAGAGAGAGAGGAAGAGAGAGACTGGGAATGGCATGGGCTTTTGAAACCTCAAAGCCCATCCCTAATGACAAACCTCTTCCAACAAAGCCACATAAACAGTTCCAGCAACTAGGGACCAAGCATTCAAATATGTGAGCCTAGGAGGGCCATTTTCATTTAAACCATCACAAGTACGTAACTGATTAAAGTGTCGCCTTTGGCTTGAAACTTCACTCATTAGCTTAGCAACCTTTTCCTTGGTTTATTTACAAACAACCCTAAAAGACATCTATTATTTTCCATCTATAAATATTAAGGTAATTGGCTTGGTTGTATTACAATCAGTATAATTTTTTTTTTGAAACAGTTTTAACAACTCAGAATTAATAGGTCAACAGCAGTTACTCTTCACAGGACTTGACCTGAAAGAAACAATTCTTGAACAAGAATTTTTTTTTTCCCTCTGTCATTTCAGGATAGGCTGGCCAGAGTAGACAAAGTATGTACACAGATTTATATAGCTGGTATTATCCTCTTATCCTGAAATAGTAAGGATCAGTGTCAAACTGATAGTATACCTCATTTTGTATTACTAGACATAAAATTCTAGTCAATGATTTGAGAAAAATATAAGTAGGTTTTTAAAAGAATAGAATGGTGTTACTCTAAAAAAACTTGTATTATATTTAAATATCAAAGCATTATCCCATTTTATTTCACTTACACTCATAAAGAATTTCTATGATTGGACAAATAGAAGTTATTATTCCAGGTTGATCAAATGGATAGTCAACCAGGTTAAGACACTGGCTCATGGAACAAATGTTGAGGAGCTTACTATATAATCCTGACCAGAATAGTTTTTATTAGCTTATTTATTTTTGTTTTTTTTTTTTGAGACAGGGTCTCACTATGTAGCCCAAGCCGTCCTGAACTCACTATGTAGACCAGGCTAGCCTCACAGAGGTCTGTCTACCTCTGCTTCCCAAGTGCTGGGTTTAAAGGCATGCATCAACACTTCCAGCAAGATTTTTATAGCATTATGTATCTTAGAGATTTGTTATTAGTTGTTTAGTCTAGTAGTTCTAGTTAGGGTCTTAGTTTTTTGATAGTGGTTGAATCAGAATCCTTTCTCTAGGATGTGATGGAAACAAATGTTGATGTATATTTTTATGGCCACTCTTCTGAAGGACTCGTGGATACAAAGCTCACAATGCAAATCTTTGTTAAACACATATGCTAGACCAACCATACCCCAAACCAGCCTGTTGGGTATGATTTATCCGGAAAGATCTTTGTGTTTGGTTAGTCAAGTGTCTTGGGCATTTTTATGCAACAAGATGATGTATATATTTTTAGAATACCTTTGTAATATGGATTAAAGGTTAAGACTTGATTACATAACCAACAGGATGCAACGTATGTGTCAGCAATCATAATAAGACAGTACTTATGAAGCAACTTTAAATTTAGCAGCTGTATTGTTGGGACTTCTTCGCCTTCCTGGAAGAATTTGCAAGCAAATAACTGGGTACTTTATACCTTAGTCACAGAAATGTAAGAGAATGAGCCCTACTAGACAGCAGCCCAGAGTTGTATAAAACTTCTACAACAGAGAACAAAAACAAGACAGAAAAAGCAGAACCTTCATTTCAACCTTGTTTTGAAACAGAAGTCCTGACCTATGATGTCATTTCTGGAACAGAAAAGCAGAAGTCTTTTTCTACATTGTTTATCTTTTTTTTTTTTTGGGGGGGGGCACAGTTTTAAGAGGCTCAGAGACCATCTTTTTAAAGGAGTTACTTGAACTAGCTGCTTCCTGTATTAGGTTGGAAATTCGAGGCACACAAAAAAAACGCATTTACACATATATATCCAGCTTCCAATTTTTAAATCTTAAGACTGTATTTTTAATCATTATAGGCAATTTAACAACGACCAGGCAAAGTAGATCATGGAAATGTACTCCTTCCATATGAAGTCCCAATACTACTAGTTAGTCTCAAGTTTTTTTTTTTTTTTTTTGTAATGGTCTTGAAAATTTTCCAATGGTGTCTTATCCACTTGCCCCCGTGCTTGGCAGAGATAGGTGTTGGCACTCTCCTTGTTGCTGATGGAGTCAGCCCAGTCAGATGACTGCAGAAGAGACTCATTATTCAACCTTATTCAAGTCTCTGCTCTGGTTTTGAGTCAGAGCTGTTGGCATTGTAGACCAGAGCAAATAAGTCTGGATTCTACAGCAGCGACAGGATACCAGGACAGGCCCTCTAGATCTCAAGTACAAGATAAAGGACTACTCAGAGGGGCTTCGTTTGAATGACAATGGCCAGGAAGTTAGGGGGAAAGGAAGGTCTTCACTCCCATTTAGGGTGGAGGAGACACCTTTTCTTTCCTCCATAACCGGATGGGAAGCCTGAACCAGGCCATGCCTTGGCCTTTGGAAAGGTTACTTGGGCCAGCCACCTCGGAGTGGCATGCAGTTGGGCACCCACCGCAATACACCGTGGGCCACGTCCCTACAGCCCCGCGCTCCAAAAGCCTCGCCACCACGTGGCCCTCAGCCCATCCCCGCTGCAGTCGTCAAGGCGAAGCCGGAGCCCTGCAAGGCACGGCGCGTTGGTTTCCCGCGCCTTCAAGCCAGCGCGGCGCGGGCTCGTACCGGGCCGGCCTGCGCGCGCTCCCCGCTCGGGTCCCGGGGAGGGTTTAGAGAGGCGGCCGCCTCCAGGCCGCAGAGGAGCTGGGCGGGGCCCGCCTGCAGCCCGAGCGCGCGGGCGCCGGGCAGGAAGACGCGGGCGGCCCGCGTGTGCGCAGGCGCGCGGCGCCCCGCCTCCCCCCAGCGTCGGTCCGGGCGGGCGGCGAGAGCCCTCCCACTCTCCCCCGCGCCGCCTTACGGCTGCGGCCCTCGCTTCACCCCGACGCCCGGCGTGCGCATCCCTGCCGCCCGCCCGCCCGCCCGCTCGCTCGCCCGCAGGCCCGGGGCCTCCGCCCGCTCGTCCGCCGCCGCTCCGCCGCGGCCCCGCTCGCGTCCACGCTGCCTCCCGGGCCGGCGCGGCCGCGGGCCACCGCTGCCCCTCCCGCCGCCACCCCGCCCCCTCCCCGCCTGTTCCACCCGCCCGTCGCCGCCGCCGCCGCCGCCGCCGCTTCTCCGGATGAGGTGATGGCAACGGCCAACTTCGGCAAGATCCAGATCGGGATTTACGTGGAAATCAAGCGCAGCGATGGTGAGCGGCGCCGGGGCCGGGCGGCCCTTTGATTGCTCCCGCGGGCTGTGGGGGCGGGAAGGCGGCGGCCCGGCGCTTTTGTGTGCAGCGTTGTGCGGCTGGGTGAGGCGGCCGTGGGGGTCCGCCCGGGCGCCGCTGCAGTGCGGGGAGGCCCCCGGCCGCAGGGCTGGCCGCGCCGCCGCGAAGGGCCCGGGCGGGGGCGGCTCCCGGGTTCACGGTCCTCCCCGGGGACTCCGTTAGGGCTGACCGTGCCTCGCGCTTCCCCCTTCCCCCCAGCTCTTGCTTTTTTTACCGGTCTCTGCATCCGTGGCGTGGCGAGGGGGGTGGGAGCGCGAAGATGGGGCTTGGAGCACCGAGAGACCCGCCTGCCAGCCAGAGGCCGATGGGCAAGCCATCCGGTTGTTTTTAACTGCTCTCCGGTTGTCAGGCCTCTCTGCCTGGCCTCTCCAAGCATACTGCTTGCTTTCTTTTTTTCTTTTTTTTTGCTCGTCCCTTTCCTGGGAGAAGGGTGCAGAGAATGCTGCACTCGGCCATGAAAAAGGGGTGGGGGAGCCACGGAAAGAAATACTCGCTCGATAAAGGCTTGGCCAAGGTGATGATCCTGAAAGGGAAGGAGAGGATGGAGAGAGGAGGGTGGACGCAGTCCACTCGAGGCACTACGGAGAGGGTGAGGGTGGGGGTGGGCGACCGGATGTTGATGTTTTCACACCCTGGGGAGGTAACTGAGAAAAGTGTAAGGCGAGGTGAAGACACATGTTTAATTCATTTTTTTTTTAAAAAAGACCCGTAAGCCTATAGATGTTTCTGTGGGGGGAAATGTTTTATATCACTGACTTCCAAGTGTAAAGTGGAAATCATTTATGTTGTAAAGGAAATAGTACAAGGGGATGAATGAAATTTTTTTTCTTAATTCGAATACTGAGAAACGAATTAGCTAGAATTATGAGTTGATTCTGGACTGCATCTCCCCTATGACCAATTCTTTTTACTTACTTCTGGCCAATCCACCATCCTTTACCCTAGTTAATAAGGGCAGGAATAGGACACCCACTTCTTGGTTTCTACCAAATTCGACCAAGTTATGTCAGTAGACGTGAGTAGATTGGTTTTCCTGTTACTTATGATGAACTGGAAGACCCTATATGGCTAATGATTTTTCCTCTCTTTGCATTTGAGATAATTTGTGGTAACTGGAAGCATCATTGTTTTATGTATGAGAAAATAAATTACGACTTATAGTGCTTTAGAAGTTACCAAATGGGAAGAGATACTTCCTTTACTTGGATTGGGGTTTGCTTTATTATTTCTCTCCATATTACCTTTCTTGTAATCATTATGCTGTTCTATGCTATTTTATTTTTTGGTGGGCTGTATATCAACAAATGTAGGATTTATGTGTTAATTTAAAACTTGGAAGTATAATATAAATTTCTCTAAAGTCTTGCAAGTCTTAACTATGGCTGTTAACTGAAATCTTCACAGAAATGACATGACAATTGAGAAGTTTCTGTTACAATTTTTCGGAGATGCCATTTTTTTTTTATTTTAAGTGTATTGGACTTCAAGTAATTTTGGTTCTTTGGTGATTCTAGGATATAGGCTTATAATGTTCCTTTCACCTTTAGCTTCAGCCTATATCAGAAATTGACACACGATGTATTCCAAGTTAGAGTAACCTAGACAACATTTTCAAAAGTGGCTTCTCAGAAGAAATAGTGGCTGTTAGTACAGTGTGTGTGTGTACTGTCCTAACCTATAGGTTGTAAATACTTACATGCCTTGGATGCAAAAGGGTAAAGGTAGGTAACTTTTAAAAAACATTTAAAATGTCTTATTTTTGGAGATCTTATAATCTTAGGCTGGCCTTGAACTTGTTTCATAGCTGAGGACCTTGACCACCTCCTGCCTCCACCTTCTGAGTGCCAATTTATGAGGTTCCGGGGGATCAATCATCACCAATTGAGCTACAGCTTCAGCCCTGAAGAGTGGATAACCTTTAAAGGAAATAATTAGCTTTCAGAGTGTTTTCACAGTTGAATTTCATGTCTAGAAGATTCCCCCAAGCTTTCCCTCTTATCACTTTAAGGGGGCTGTTTTTGCTTTTTTCCTTCTATAACAGATTAGTGATTAGATAAAATACCAGTGGTCATTGTATAAATAAATAAATAAATAAATAAATAAATAAATAAGCCTTGTGGTTGAATAAACACTGATCTCCTGAGACCTAAAATCACAGGAGTAAAGAAGGGCCACTTCAGCCTAATGGGGCAATACTGCGCTGCATGTATGATCTTTGTCCTGACAAACTTTTCCTATCAAGATGGTCATATATTAAGATTCCAAAGGCCAAATCATAAAGCAAAATGGGCCTATTCCTGTGTTCGAAGATTCTGCAAAAATTCCAATCCCAATTAAGTCCTCACTGCTGGTTAAAACAAGATTAGCAGTGGGCTTCTGAATTCCCAAGTCATCCTAAGTCATCTCATTCATGAGACAGCATATTTCCTTAAGCATTGATACTTAGAACTGTAAAGCTTACTGTTTTCAGAATTCATGGCTGAAGTAGCCGGTCATGGAGAGTGCAGTGGAGGCATGTGAAGATACCCACACTCATTTCAACCAGAGCCAGGATGTTACAGGATTAAGATACTTAACGGCCTCAGGAATTGCTTAAATACATCTGTGTATCACCCACACACCCATGTGGGTCCCAGTTGAATGCGTTGCTCATTATTGGAGTTTTGTTTTCAAACATTGTGTTAGGGCTGGTGAAAAGGTTCAGCTTGATGACCTGAGTTCAGTCTCCAGGACATTCATCATGGGAGGAGAGAACCAGTCCTTGCATTATTTTAATTAGCCAGTCAACTGGAATTTGGTCAGGAAATAAAACCCTGTACCTGTGCTCATTTCTGTACTCCCTCCTTCATCCTGTGACTCCCCTTCCCTCGTGGCCTCTTAGTTCAGGGTCCTCAGAGATGATTGAAGCTGAGTAATCTAATCAGGCTCGATTTTTGGTTGTTTGGTTTTATTCTGCCTTCCCTCAACCCCTCCAATACTCTAAGGTTAGATATGGCGGGAATTTGGCTTAGACTCTAGAGATTGCTTTCAAACACAGGTAAACTGGTATGAAATTGGAATGGTTTGTAAAATAGACACCTACATTTTCTTTCTTATGTTTTTACTATTACTTGATTCAGGTCCATTTTAGAATTCCATGACTCTAAAAACTACAGTTATGCAGATGCATAGCTAGATAGCCTGTATTGGGAAAAAATATTGTTTAAACTGCACTATTGAAACAAAAATTGTGTGGTAACAGTGACCTGTTACCCTCTAGGGGACTGGGGCATGGCTGAGAAATAGTAAATATTTATTCAAGTGCAGCTGAGGTTGTGTTGGTCTCTTAGCTGATGTGTCATCTAGTGGGATTTTTTTTTAATGTCCACTAAAAATCTTGGAAGATTATTTAATTCTCATTTTGTCTAAATGGAAACTTAGTCGTGGTTCAGCAGGAGTAACCTCTGTAAAAGATATAGCTTGTCAGTGGCAGTTAAGAACCTGCTTTGCATAGCATAGAAACCCAACTACCAAGAATTATAACACAAAGGGAGGAATTCTCTGCTCCTTGGGAACTACACATAACGCTTTCTGCAGCCTGGTCAGTATGTAGAAATTGTGTCTCACTCATGGAAAGAGCACTACAGAGCATTGTTAGAGTCACATTGTGATAAATAATAGTTACTAGGAGTGTCACAAGCCCAAAGTTGTGGGAGAAAAATATTCCTGTTTCTTGATTAAACATTGAGAAAACAGTGTCTTCATTAAAGCATCTGAAAAGCAGAGGAGATGGGGATTTCAGAGGGCCATCAGGAATGCTGGAGCTTAGGGCAGACAGTCTCACAAAGATTTTTAAATGACCCATTCTTTACATGCTTTGCTATTTATTATTGTACTAGTTCATCCTTACATGCCATTTTATAGGCTTCTGATGAATAGAGTCACAATGTACATAATTAAAAACAGGCAATATAAGAATACAACAGTAATTATGTGACTGTTGTGGGAATAGGATAGAACGGGTGTTTTTGTAGATTGGTAATTTCCTTTTGCAGGTGACTAAGATGGTACTGCTTTGGTGTTCTATTTATTAGGCATAGTTTTCCAGTTGCTTCTAAACATATTCTCTAATTGGGTTCTCACAGGGGCTATATGAAGTAATAAGCAGAGTAGGAAGACAGCAGATGCATCATTTTATGGGTGCAGAATCAGAATTCTCTGAGCTTACATGGTTCAGAAAGGACATAGCTTGGTAAGATGCTAATTAGTGACTACTGAATGCTAGCAAATGTTATTGATGATAGGAAGTTATATACTTTGTGAATATTAATTTTTTTTGAGACACACAAGCCCCTGTAATAGAATTTCCTCCATTACCATCAAAGGAGCTTAGAAAACTATCAGTTTGTAACATAGCTTACATTTGCCAAATTAGTGAAATCAAATTCTAACATTTTACCATTTATAAAGGTAAAGAGTTAACAATTGAAGGCTTCTTCAATTTTGCTTCCACCAGTATCACAAAAAGCTAGGAATCTATATATTTATTTAGCTACTCCATTCTATGGCAGACTTATAGGGAGAGGTTGTATATTAACTTTCACTGTTATATGTATATACTTTTTCATTTTGGAAGAAGCAGGAAAGAGCCAGTTAAACTTGTGCTTTCTGAACCACAGAAAAGCAAACTAGTGTGGAAACTCCGAGTAGGAGAAGGCACTCAAGATATATTCTTTCTAGCCACAAGTATACTTGTGGTTAATATTATATTGACCAGCTGGTTGTAGTGGTTGTTGGTTTATAATCTGTAGAATGCAGCACTCCCGAGGGAAGCTGAGGCAGGAGAATCTCCACAAGTTTGAGGCCAGCCTAGGCTACATGGTGAGGCCCTGTCTCAAAACACAAAACAGCAGCAACAAAATTACATTAATCTTGTGCAAAGCTCAGTTCTTGAATTCAGCCACTTTCTGATTTCATATACTCTGCTTGTAACCTAAAGTAATTGCTCAAGATACTTGCTTTTTTTAGGTCAAAGGAAATTCCTAGCTTAAAGGATAGACATACACTGTAAACTCTGGATAAAACTAAGTTTTACTCTTGTGGTCCACGTGTGGAACAAAGTTGTTTTTCTTTCTGTCACATGCCAGCTTTTTTTTTTTTTTTTTTTTAAAACCTAAAGTAATAGTACTACAAGTGGAATATCTCTAATATGAAAATCTGCAGTCTGAAACTACAAATCTGAAACTTGGATTACTTGATATGATGCCACAAGCTGAAAATTGATGCCTGGTCTTACATGAGGAGTTGCAGTCAAAACACAGGCACACTTAAAAAATCAAAATTAGTCTCAGTTTATGTGTATCAAATGAACTTGAGGATATTGCAGTCAAAACACAGGCATACTTAAAAAATCAAAATTAGTCTCAGTTTATGTGTATCAAATGAATTTGAGGATATGGTCTTACCCTCAATATATTTCATTATGTGTGTGTAAATGAACATTTCCAATAAGAGACACTAATCGTGCAAAACTGAAGTAGACATAAGAAGGGAAGAGCACTGGCTGCTCTTTTAGAGGACTTGGGTTCAACTCCTAGCACCCACTTGGCAGCTCATAACAAGCTATAGTCAGTTCCAGGGGATGCAACACCCTCTTCTGGCTTCCAAAGGCACCAGGAGTGCGTTTGGGCATGGACATACATGCAGGGAAAACACTCTTATAATTCACACACAAACGTAAGTTTAAAAAAAGAATCTCTTTTAAAAATAGACATTAGTGTTTTCTCATACTAAACCTTCAAGTACTTAGGGATTTATGGATGCTGTGAATGCTGTGCCACATAGATAACAGAGAGAGCAAAGTAAATTCAAATACATGGGCAGTGGGATCTTATCTAGTGAAAACAATGAGATGGTATTTTACCCTATTGTTGGTTAATTGTGTTAGTTTTTTGTTGTATTGAAAGAGTAAAATGAAGAAGCAAATGTCTTTCTTTTTTGGAGGGGTGGGTTTCGAGACAGGGTTTCTTTGTGTAGTTTTGGTGCCTGTCCTGGATCTCCCTCTGTAGACCAGGCTGGCCTCGAACTCACAGAGATCCGCCTGGCTCTGCCTCCCGAGTGCTGGGATTAAAGGTGTGCACCACCGTTGCCTGGAGCAAATGTCTTTCTTAAAAGTCATTTCAGTGGTTGAGTGCAAGATGCTGGGTTCAGTCATAAGCACTGTTGATTTGTTTAAAGTAAAATTCCTATTTCTGGGGCTGAGAGTGTCACTCAGTGGTAGAGCATTTGCAGGGCCGTGTTCAGCTTGCTTAGGCCTTTCTTATTTTTGATAATATTTTTCTCTTTACTCCTTATAATAAAACTTGCAAATTCAAACACTTACTAGAGTGTGAAGTATTTTGAAATATAGACCTTAAATGATTGTGGTATATCAAAAATAATGAAATATCTCATTTCTGTGTTTTTAGTGACAGATTTCATTAAATTATTTCATATCCTACATTGTTATGTGTGGAAATGGAATGAATAAAGTTCTAACAAAGAAATAAGTCATTTTCTAGTGTGACTAGTACTAATAGACACATGCTATTCTCTGTGTACATCTGTACTTTTTTAGAGTTAGGCTCCAGGTACACTCCCTGTGTTCCTGCTGTTTTCCTCAAGAACCCATATTCAGTTTAATATAGCACTGTCATTCTGATAGCCCTTGTGAGTTAGATGAATTGGCATTACTTGCCACTAGTGATCTACTAGTTTTTTCTAATTTTGAATCTTTGTTATAATTTCAAGACGTGTAATGTATTCCAGTTTGAAGTTTCTGGCAGACCATCAGCTCCTGACACCTGGTTTTTCTTTAGGGAACCTGAGTCAGAATCCTTATAGACACAGACTAAAGAAGTAGGACTTGGAAATAGGTAGAGCATTCTGCCAGCTGCTCTTACTTACTTCAGTGTGATTTGAGCAGACTCCCTTCACAGTGTTGCCAAGTACTTCCCTGTTGTATTTTATCTCCTTTCAAAGACTTGACCCCATTTTGTAGGTTATGGCACTAATTCTTAACAAAGTTCCATCTATGTAAAATTATTTTTAAAGATAGGATCAAGAAGAAATATGTGTATGGTTACATTTGTTGAGTGATCATAACTCTTGCTGAACAAACCTATTAGCTTCTGTCTTCCACACTGCTGTTTAATTTCTTTTTTTAAAAAAATTGATCCAAGAAAGAGGATCTTTGCAAATGGGAGAGCAGCCAGGCTATAAAGTGGGACCCTATGACAGAGTTTTATAAAGTGACTTGTTACTTTTGGTATCTGAAGAGAATTAGCATTCATGTCATTTGCTAAATGTGTGCCATACAGTATTGGATTTTCACGACAGCCTGTAAGACAGACGGTGTCTTCCCTACTTCACAGAAGAGGAACTGAGCCTCACAGATTCTATTGTGGGCCAGGATTGTGACCCTTTATTTTTTAAAAAAGTTGGATTTTCTGATGAACAAGATGTGGTAGACTTCATGGAAGGTAAAGTGTAAATAGTGGAGGAGGCAGCATTCGGGGCTTATGGCACAATATGGAAGAAGTTCCTGAGCTGGAAACACAGGGCTGGAAGGGTGAGAGATGAAGAACACAAAGAAACGGGGGAGGGGAGCCCTAGAGCACCTTGTTAAAGACTTGGAAACAAAGTAAGGTAAGCATCTTGGAATTAGTTTCTAGGACACTTGGAAACTACCATAGGGCTTAATCTCCTGAAAACCGTAATAGGAGTTAGCCAGTGATTAGTGGTAGATTAGAGAGACAGAACTACAGAAAATGAGAATTAGCTTGGGTGAGATTGCAGCAGTCTAGGAAGGTGAATTGAGAAGCAGATGAGCTGAAAACATGGCAAGAAGGATCTTGGTTGTCACTTGGGGAGGAACTTCACACTCAGAAGTGTAGCTTATAAAAATCTCTTTAGTTCTGTTTAGTCAAGCTAATCCTATTCATGAATACAATGTAGAGTACTATAAAGCCTGGGTACATTGTAACATCAAAGAGCAACTTTGGCTGTTTTTTTGTTTGTTTGTTTTTGTTTTTTTTTTGCCATTGATATCTTAAAAGTAAGTGAGTTTAAGGTGTGGGGCACTTCCAGTAAATGTTTACATGCAATAAGAATTTACTTAAGCTTTTTAACAAATTGCTTTGTCTTAAGACTGAGCCAAGACTGTCAGAATTCCTGGAATGGAATGGAATATAAAGGGAGAATTACAGCAAAAAACTTGGTTTTTTTTTTTCTCCCTAAAAAATAAAATATTGTTTAATTAATTTATTTATGTTATGTGTATGGGTATTTTGTATGTCTGCCCACCAGAGGAGGGCATAGGATCCCATGGAACTACAGTTACAGATACTTGTGTGCTGTCATGTGGGTTCTGGAAATTGAACCCAGGACCTCTGCAAGAGCGGCCAGTGCTCTTAACTGCTGAGCCATCTCTCTAGTCACTAAAAGGTAAAATATTTTGATTCTTGAAATGGGCCTGGGGGTGTGGCTCCGTTGCAGTGTGCATGCTTAGCACTTGCAGGCTCTGGTTGAAGTCCCCTGTCCTCTGTTCCCACATCCTGGCTGCCCTCCTTTGCCTTTTCTTTTTTATTTTTGACCTATGTTTCCCTACACTGGCATTTGGCTAGTCTGTTCTTCCCTAAGATTCAGAATACCTTTTCACAGTGTTTAGGATGTCTTAATGGCTATTTGAAAGGACTTAGCAAGGGATAGAAGAATAAGAGGATTTGGGGGCAGTGAAATTATTATTCTTAGTAGTGAAATTATTCTGGATAAAATAATGGACATATTCTTTGATCTATAGAAGTTATATCACTAGGACTAAGTCCTACTATAAGCTAGATAATGGATAATGATGTGTGGTTGTAGATTAATTGTAACAAATGTACCTGGTGCAGGATATTGATAATGGAGGGCATATGGGTGAGGGAGGCTGTTTTAGTTAGGGATTCTATTGCTGTGAAGAGATACCATGACCACAGCAACTTTTATTTATGAAGGAAAACATTTAATTGAAACTGGCTTACAGTTTCAGAGATTTAGTTCATTATTGTCACAGTGGGAAGCATGGCAGCTTGCAGGCAGACATGGTGCTGGAGAAGGAGCTGAGAATTCTACATCTTAATTCACAGGCAACAGAAAGTGAATTGTGTTCCACACAGGGTGTAGCTTGATCATAGGAGACCTCAAAGCCCACCCTCAAGGTGACACTTCCTTCAAGAAGGCCACACCTCCTAATAATGCCACTCCCATTAGACCAAGCATTCAAACATATGAGTCAGTGGGGGCTATACCTATTCAAATCACCACAGAAGCATACAGAATCTTTGTGAACTTTCTGTGAACTTCAAAAGGGGAAGGGATGTACAAACTTTGTCTAGGCCTCCTTTGAAAATAAATATAAATGGTAATCTATAATACTCAAGAATGGAGATAAATTAAACCATGGAATTCAGGTTTGCTGCTTATTTATGTATTTTTAAGATCTATTTATTTATATTTAATGTATGAGTACTTTTATCTGCATGTGTGACTTTACACCAGAAGAGGGCATTAGATCCTACTTACTATAGATGGTTGTGAGCCACCTTTGAACTCAGGATCTCTGGATGAGCCGCCAGTGCTCTTAACCACTGAGCCATCTCTCCACCCTCTGTTTTTTTTATTTTTTGAGACAGAATCTCGTGTATAGTAGGCTGGCTTTACTTGAACTCACTATATAATGGAGGATGACCTTGAATTGAAGATCCTCCTGCCTCCCTGCCCCCAACATTGGGATTATAGGTTTGTGCTACTACACCCTATTTATTCAGTTCTGAGGATTGAACCCAGGGCTTTGCACATGCTAGGCCATTACTTGTCTGGGTTTTCTACATGCTAGGCAGTTATTCTATCAACTGAGCTATACCTCAGCACCAGATTTTTTCTTTTTAATCACACTTAGTTGAGTTTGCTAACAAAGAAAATTTTAAATGAGCTATGTGGTACAATGAGAAGGATTCAGATATATTTGACAACTGAAATACATTCTTTATTTCAGCCTATGGACATAGTGAGTTTATAGTTCAGATGTTATGATGAATGCCCAAGCATTGCATCTTGAAGCACCATCATCCTTGAGATTGGCCAGTATTGAATATAAACTGGTTGAACAGTAGCAGATTTCTGCTCTAAGATGTGAGCACATGAAATCTATTTCCTGTTTAAGTTTAGTTTGCAAACAACTTTAAAGTTATGTGGAGTTTTGGTTTGGTGTGGGAGGTAATAATTGTACAAGTAACAGTCCTGTAATTACTATGGGGCACTAAAGAGAAATGGATATAATGATTTATCTGTATTTTGTTTAGGAAATGAGAAAAATTAGGGACTTCTAATTCACTAGAGATAAATCTTGTAATTTAGTCACAGATAGCTATTTGATGAAATACTGCTATTGGTCAAAATTGTTTGTACTGTTTCAATAAAGAAATTGATTTGTCCAACGCCATCTATAGATTAATACATAGAAGCTTAACAACTGGATTTCCTCTAAAATCCTACAGTTTAATTCCTTTTAAGAGTTCTTTACATACTATGGCTGTGTTAAGCATCACAAGTCCACTCATTAATTATATGTAATACTTGCATTTTCCTTCTTAAGGTTTAGTTTGCCTTGCCCTTGGTGGTAGTGTGGTGGATTTTGCTTGCTTGTTTTCAGTTAACCCGACTAATATTTGCTGAATGCTTTGAATGAAGGAAAGGGCTTTTAGAAAAGGTTATCATGTCAACAACAAAATACTGAAGAGCTATTGTGCTCATTTAAATGTTCCATAGCTCTATACTTTCTTCCAAATGTAGTGCTAATCTCCAGTCAGTGCCCTTTAGGCCTTCTTGCTCATAAGATTCAAAGGTTTAGACAGGAAGATACTCTAGCGTATGAAAGATGCTTGCTAGATGGGCAGTGAGTGCTATTGTCACAAAAATGTGTTCAATTAAAACTTGGTCAGAGTGCTGATATAATTCGTCAGTTCAGGGCTCTGTCCAGCTTCCATGGTCTTCAGTTTTATAAACCTGTTGTTTTGGGGTTACGCGTGGATTGTTGATGCTCTTTTTCCCCATACATAATCCCCCCCGCCCCAAACAGTAGGTATTCTCTCTGTTCTTTCAGTTGGAGTTGTATTTTGAGTGATACATCGCTTTTAACCTTACCTATTCTTATGCATTTAAGAGCCATTATTTAAATTAAGTAGAGTTTCCTGTTTGCCTGCTATGCCCCTTATCTTTCCTTCCCAGTTTAAGGGTGCTTTATCTATTCTCTGAGAGAATAGATAACCTTGGGTATTGGTATAGGTACTTTGGGTATTGGTCCTAACCCTGAAGTGTTTCTCACATAGTTCTCTCTATATAGGTAAACTGAATTCTCTTTAGCATAGGCAGGGTGGTTCCAGACATAAAATGTTTATATGTTATCTAATAGATTACTAAATATTGTGCTGGCCCTTTCTTTTTTTAATAAAAAAAAAAAATCAGTAAGGATTAGAATTCTCGAAGTAGAATCAGTGGTCAAAGAACTGTTTCCTTTTAGTTTGCTAGAACTTACCTATTTGCCTTCCATAAAGCAAGAATTTACCTTGCTGTCTGCAGAGTACCTACGTCCTTGTCAGACCGCTCATCTGGCTTTTATTTCTAGGCTCTTCTTCAATTGTGCTCTAAGACTATTCTGGGTCTTCTTTGTCTCTGGCAACTTCTAGATCACAGCTGTACTGCTACCATTGTTGCCTTCCCTAGACAAATTGAAACTTAGCACTTCTGTAATCACTCTCTGTGATCACATTTAGCTTTTAAATGCTATCTGGGTCAGTTTTTTTTTTTTTTTTCAAGTGTTGTATTATTTTATTGTATCCAAAGAGTCTTTTTGACATTTTTTTCCTTGTCACTCCTTCCTAGTGAAATTTTAATACTACAGATCTGTTGTCTGTGCACCTCTTTATGTGTGTGGCCCTTGGGATGCCCCAAACTGTTGTAATATCTGATAGATCTTCTCCTGAGAGCCAGTTTTCATCTTCATTAGGACATTATCTTTACTGGCGAGAAACTGTGGTATGTTGAGAAGCTTTTTTCTTCAGCTGGACTGCCCCAGAATCAGACAGCTTACTTGATGTCCCTACTAGATAGATAATCCCAAATTTAATATGTATAAAATGAAACTCAGTAGCTTGACTTTTAGCCTTTCTGTCCACACTGAACGTCTGAGTCCACTCTTCTTTGTATATCTTTTGCTTTAGACGTGCATAACTTTGTATTATATATTTTACCTTAATTATTTAACAACTTGAAGGAATGGCTCTTGTCTCGATTTGGCCAGACTTTGAAAAAAGAAATTTGAGAAAATTGCCTAGCCATACTATCACAGGATTCCATTGATGGTGTAGAAGAGATTGTGATGAGAAATTGAGGAAGTAGTAACTTTATAGTGAGTGTTATTTTCATGTTAGGATGTGTTTAAGCACAAGAGAAGATACCTCTGTGTAGCTAGTTCTTGAGTGGAATTTCTTTCAAGTAAGAATTTAAGTCATTGCTTGGTATATTCAGCAGAACATCTGCAAAGGCAGCTCTTCAGCAGAATGTGTTGTTTTAGCAACATTGGTGTGTAAAATTGTGGTATTCTAGAGAACAAATCTTGTTCCTTAACAGAGTTCCCAAGTGTTTAGATTTACTTAGTTAATAATCCTTACTTAGTTTGGAAGCTTTGTGAAGTGATTTACAATTTTTACGTATTGTGTGTGTGGTTGAATGTGTACTAGAGCATTCCTGTAGAGGCCAGAGGACAACCTTGTGGAATAAGTTCTCTCCTTCCACTTTTAGGAGTGTTCTGGAAGTGGAGCTGAGGTGGTCATGCTTCCTTGTCAGCACATTAAGTGAACATTTCAGGGCTTTAAAACACAGTTGTTTTTTATTGTTTCAGCTGTAATCATAATCATTTTAGAATTTGAGCTTTTATAGTCTCTTTACAATTGAATTTTGGTACTTTTAAATATTCATTTACCAACTCCAAAATAATGCAAAGCATTAGGGAACCTCAGCGATTTAATATCTTCTAAAGGGCTTTATAATGAACTCTTCCAAATATTTGTTCTACTCTAGAGTGTAGTTCAGTTATCCCAGAACAACAAACAGGAAACACCTTCTGTGTCACCCCAGAGGAACTGAGCAGTTAATTTTTATATCCCTTCTCAAAACAGTGGACTACTGCTGAAAAAAGATTGGGAGAAAATAATTTGTATCTAGTATGGGTAAAACTGTATCTCATTTTAAAGTTACCTTTTCTTCATGAAAATCTAAACTACATTGTGTTTCCTTTTCCCCTGGTATCAAAATGTCAGGTTTATGTATAAAGCCTAAGAAAGACCATGCTAGAGCTTTTAAATTTGGCAACAACAGTGACATAAGTGTGATGAACCAAAATAGAAAGAACTCTATGTTTGGCAAAGTTCAATTCCCTAGGGATTTATTAAATAGCAACAGTACAGTTACCAGTGGCAGCTGACATGTTATTTTGCCCTTCTGTAGTGGTGCCTTGCTCCAGCAAAGCTGTTGATGATGTAATGCTTATAGTAGTTCTGAGTAAGGTTTCTCTTCACTGCTTACATTAGTTAGCAAAACGTAGATATCAGCTTGAGAATTAGACTTATGCTGGACCGGCCTACTCATCTGTGCCTGTATAATCTCTGAAAATTCAGCCGATTCCTTTCTGGCCTTTTTTTCCATCTCAGGAACAAATCTGTATTACTGTTAGAGCATAAACAGTTGTTAGACAGGTAATGAATCAGGATGCAATGTATGACTGACTATTACTGTGTACTTAATATCTTTCATTTCCTAAATAATGCTTTTGTCGCATCCTCAGTGTTTTTAGTCTTTCTGTTCTAAGATACTATTTAGTAATTTCTTTCTTCAAAATTATCCTATTATATTGATAATGATAATACATTATTGTATTGAACTTTACTAGCAATGGGTTATCATGTTCTCAAAGGGATGTACTTTTTAGAATCATTTGAAGAAAGCAATTTCATCTCTCTTTAAAAAAGTCTTGAGACAGACCTCCTTTAGATCAAAAAGAAAAAAAAATCTAATCAACATAAAATATTTTGCTATGACTCGAAAAGATACACTCAGGTAATTTGAATTTATATGTAACTAAATATAAACTTGATTAGAATCAATATCACATGTAATATGAGAAACCAGACTTGCTAGTAAGTACTTGTCATCTCAACACTCAGGAGGCTATGGCAGGAAGATTTCATGCTCAAGCAGCCTTGACTATAGCAAAAAATAGTAAGATAAAAGGAAGAAAAAGACATAAGACAGTGTTTAACAAGTCACACACTACAAAGTGGTACAGTGTTGAGGTCAGTGGGTTCTAAGATACTATATCAGGAGTCTTTGTGGTAGAGACTCCACTTCGAAGAATGTTCTTTCAGATAACTGTTTACTAACTGCTGAGTAACATTCCCTCTGGAAACAGCCAGGCACTTGAAGCGTTACTCTAATTATTCTTTATCAATAAAAATTAAGGAGTCAGATATTGGGGTAAGAGCCTGAAAGATCAGAGAAGCAGAGAAGCCACTGGTCCCGTCTACCTGCTCTGTTCCATCCTCCAAACAGAGAGCCAGCTCCCTCTCTGCCCTGCCTTACTATTTCCTGTCCTATCTGTCCTCAGTCTTCCAAAACCTCTGTGGTTAATTTTGGTCAGCTAGTGGCTAAGTCCACTCTCTGACTCCAAGCAAGCTTTATTTGTCAGAACAGGATCAAAATATCACACAATAGGCACTTAATTCTAAATTGTAGTTACAGAATTAAAGCTTTATAATGAAAGTTACTTCTTTGTTCTGAGAATGGATATTTATGCATGCTTTTCTTTTCTCCTGCCTGAGGCACAGAAGGCAATAATATAACAAGTTTTACTAGCTTAGTTTTAAAAGTCTATGCAACAAAACACCAAAACTTCTTGAACTCTGGTCATCTCTCTGGTCATCAGCATGTCTTGCTGGTCCAAGAGTCTTATATTTAAATTTATTGTAACACAAGGTATATTTTTTGTATTTTTTATTATATAGCTGTATATATGTGAATCTCCCATGATTTGTTTTTTAAGCATGTGTACAATTTTAAATTATATTTCAAAATTATAAATCATCATTTTTATTATTTTAAAATTATCATACCTCAAGTACAACTCTAGAATTTAACAACTCCAAAGAGTTTGGAAATCAACGTTATAAACAATTTTATAATTCAAGTTTTATTTTACTAATCATTTATTAACTTGTACATTTTGAGTGTATTTTGTACAAATTTTATCTTATTTAAATATTAAGGTGATAATAAATGAGAAAAGAGAAAGTTTTATAGAAACATATTAAGAATTACTAATAAAATATTGTTCACTTTTGGGGAAGATTTGTCATTTGTATGCTCGAGTATGCCCCAACCCTATAATTTGAATAATTACCCACAAAAACATTGAGTTTGTAATCGTACATGTGTAATAAACAGCTACAACCTCCTTAAAAGCTGCTTGAATCAGAATTGATTTTTTTCGTGTTTGTTCTTTTTAAAATAAAATACATATAGCTGCCATATAGTAACTTTTCTACTTTTTTGAATGCTCATAATGAAATTTTGTCAGTATTCTTGATTGATTTATTTTGGCTCTTGTCTCCTGCATTTGCAAGCAAATTATACTTTACATGCTAGACAAGGTTTGTGCTCGCCTAATTGGTTGCTGGCATTTCTTAGCCTCACAGCTGCTGTGAATTCAGCTGTAAACCAGGAAACATATAATAGAGTTTTGTTCTCAGAGACCAAAAGGCAGTTGTCAACATTCGAAACTTGTTTTTGACAGTTCGGTAGTTCGGTAAGTATATCAACTTTTTTTTTTTTTTTTTTTTTTGGTTTTTTGAGACAGGGTTTCTCTGTGTAGCTTTGCGCCTTTCCTGGAACTCACTTGGTAGCCCAGGCTGGCCTCGAACTCACAGAGATCCACCTGGCTCTGCCTCCCGAGTGCTGGGATTAAAGGCATGTGCTACCACCGCCCGGCAGTATATCAACTTTTACAAGTTAAGGATCACTAATAACTGTCTGAAGTAACCATATTGATTTTTTAAGATTAGAAAGCCTTGAAATTCATGTATTTATTTTTACTCACTGAGTCAAAAGTGACTTGAATTGGAGCAGATACTCTTAACTGTTCATTTATAGTTTTTTCTTAAGAACTCGTCTGTATTAATATTTACTGACAGATTTTATTGAGTTTTTTGTTTGTTTTTTGTTTTTGAGATAGGGTCTTATATATTCCTGGCTAGCTGAGAACTTGCTTTGTAGACCATGCTTTGCCTCCTGAGTGCTGGAAATAAAAGCATGTACTATAATGCCTGCTCTTATTGGCAGATATTTGAAAGTTTAGCTCTAAACTGTTTATTTTTTTCTATGACAAGAGCATTACTGTATCGAGATTTTTAAACAGTTGAACATAAAATGACAATTGAAATAAAGGTTATGATTTCAAAATATTATATATTTACTTAACCAATCATATCGTTATAAATTATCTTGGTATTTAAACTTGGTGGAATTTACTTTTCCCTTGGGTTAAATTATGAACTTGCCTGCCTGCCTTCCTTTTGTCTTATACTTGAATTTTGGTCTAGGGAGATATTGCTGAGCTGGTACAAGCACGAGGACCTTAGTTCCAGCCCTAGAACTCATGTAAAAATGAGAGCTGGGCATTGTGGTCCTCACTTGTAAACCTAGCACTGGGGAGAGCAGAGACAGGGAGACCCTGAGCCTACTGGCCAGCCAACTACCTTATGAGTTCCAGGCCACTAAGAGACCCTGTCACAAAAGAAGGTGGACAGCTCCTGAGGAATGATATTAGTGGTTAGCCTTTGGCCCTTACAAACGCACACAGTCTTTGAATTCTGACTTTGTAATATTTCATCTGAGAATGATTAGTATATGTGAAAATGTTGTTTCTCAGTAGATAACGTATGAGGACCCCATTTTTAGGCAGTTGCATAGGCATGACCCATTGTGGAGGTTAATGAGTTATTGTTCCTTAAAAATTGTGTGTATGAAAATGCTGATGGGGAAACTTTACTTTTACTTTAAATGGGTGGAATATTTAGTGTATTAATCATCAAGTCAAACTCTAACCAACTTCAGCAAAGTAGCTAATACAGTGAGTTACCTGTATATAAGCTCAGTGCTGTCATGTTTGGTCAGTGAAGGTCTTAGGGTTACTATTGCTGTGGTGAAACACCATGATCAAAAGGAAATTGGGAAGAAAAGGGTTTGTTTGGCTTACACTTCCACATTGCTGAAGGAGTCAAGACAGGAACTCAAACAGGGCAGGATCCCAGAGGCTTACCTGCTTGCTGCACATGACTTGCTCAGCCTGCTTGTTTTTAGAACCCAGGACCACCAGTTTTTAGACCACAATGGGCTGGGCCCTCCCCTATCAATTACTAATTAAGAAAATGCACTACATTTCTTAATTGAGATTCCATTCTTTCAGTTAACTCTAGCTAGCTTGTGTCAAGTTGACACAAAACTAGCCCAGCACAAATAAGCAATAAATAGGATCAAATTAGATTTATATGCAATATTCTTTTCTTCTTATAATTGCTCTCTGCTCATTCTCCATATTTTCTCCAACATTTTCTTAAATACTTTAGTGCTCATTCAACACTAAGTCAAACGAGGTGGTAAGTAAATATGTAAGAGGGTTTGAAATGCATTGAGCACCCATATACCCTGCTAGAAAAAGCTTCCACTTGAATATGATTAAAACATTGTCTTAGCTCATTCTCACTATAACAATACCCAAGACTACAGAATTGATTAAAAAGGGAGTTTACTTAATTCACATTTCTGGAGGCTTGAAAGGCCAAGATTTCATAGATTGATCTGCCTAGGTTCTGTTAGGCTGTCATACTACTTCATGCATGGAGGAAAAACAGAAGGGAATGTGGGTACAGGACCACTGAGGAAGCTGAACTTGCTTCGTAGTAACCAGTTTCAGTAATAATCTCGTTAAGTGAGAATGTGAGCTCCTACAGATGGTACTAAATATTTATTAGCATCCCAGTCCCCTCCTTGGAGCCCAGACGCCTCCCACTAGGCCCCTACCTCTGAATGTTCTGCCTTAAGGAATTAAGCCTCAACATGAGCTTTGGGAGGTGAGAAGACAAGCGATATTCAGGTCATAGCATTCTACACCTGTCTACTCGTTATTGCCCTTTATACATACAAGCAAAGTCATCCCATCTGAGTATTCTGAAAGCTTTAACTCCTCCAGCTCAGAGCCAGTTAACTCATAACAAGTTCTCCACTTGCAAGATAAAATGGTGAGGTAAGTCATAAAGGCAGAATTCTCATTGTAAGGGAGATACAGATAAGAAAGCAAGCCCAGAACTCAGCAGGGAAGTCTTAAAAGCTCCTAAATAATTACGTAGAAGGCCAGGGTAAGGGACAGTGTCAGGCAGCCCTACCTCCAGATGGAGACACAACTGCTTTCAGTCTACTGTTGCTTGGGTGTTGGATGCTGGGGTCCTAGAACGGATCCCTCTTCCGCAGGTCTAGTAGGTGTTGCACTCATGCAGACTCTGTAGTAGTTCTGTCCTGCCTGGGCTCTCAAGTAGTTTTTCTTTGGAATTTAGGTAGAAGCAGTCATAGTGCTTACATTCTGCACACCTGCAGAACGTGCACACGAGCCACCATCAAGGATTATGGCTGGGCTCTTCAGAGTGCACTGCACTTGGGTGCTTTAGGTCTTCGGTGGAATCCTGGTTCTGGGGTTGCATGGTGAAGACGCTCTCAGGACCCTGACCTGAACTTCCTTATGGAAAGGGTGGCAGCCCAGTCCATCTTTGGAATACTTTCTTCTACTGCGTCAGCTAGCTTTTCGTCACTGTGGCAACATACTTGAGATAATGAAGGAAGGGTTTATTTTTGGTTCACTATTTCAAAGTTTCAGTCCATGGTCACTTGGTTTTGTTGCTTCTGAACCAATGTATAAGACAGGCCATGATGACAGGAAGGGTGAGGGATGGTGTTATAGGGCAAAGTGGCTCAACTCAAGGTCAACCAAAGGCAAGGTGGGGCCCAGGTGGAGAAGATTAGGTGAAAAGGTCCCTAGACCAATAGTGTCACCAACTTCAGGGTGTCGGGACATTTCATAATCAGACTACAGCACCTGTTGCCCTAATGATTAGCACTTAGCTTCCTTCTTGTTTAGTTCAACAATGCTCTTATATGTTTCACATGACTAAGCTGCAAATTTTAACATTTCTCTTTCTCTGGAATCAGAATTAACAGTGTGATTATACAGTCCCTTGTGTATTTGGCTTAGAAATTAGTTTGTCACTGTGGTGATGGACACAGTTACATCCAGGTTCTTTCCAATGGATTATAAGGGTGGCATCAGGGCTGAATAAAAGAGGGAGCCTGACAAGATGGCTCAGTTGGTAAAGTAGTGGCTGTGTAAGCATGAGAGCCTTGAGGTAATTCCTCAGCACCCACATAAAAAGCTAGGCATGGGGGCTGGAGAGATGGCTCAGAGGTTAAGAGCACTGACTGCTCTTCCAGAGGTCCTGAGTTCAATTCCCAGCACCCACATGGTGGCTCACTACCATCTGTAATGAGATTTGGCACCCTCTCCTGTATACATAATAAATAAATAAATCTTTAAAAAAAAAAAAAAAGCTAGGCATGGTGCTGTATGCTTGTAATTCCAGCGCTGGGGAGGCAGAGACAGGCATATCTCTGGGGCTCTCTGATCTAGCCTAACACATGAGTTTCAGGTCCCAGTGAGACATCCTATCTCAAAAACAAGGTGGATACCTCCTGAGGAGTGAGCCCATTGATAGTTAGCCTTAAAAAATGAAAGCACACACACACACACACAGGACTGACAACCTGCAAATTACATTGATACAATTTTTCTCATATACTTTGGTTTAACGTAAATTGCTAGGCTGGATATGGTGGTACACACCTTTAATTCCTTCACTTGTGAGTTCGAGGCCAGTCTGCTCTACAAAGCAAGTTTGAGGACAGCCAGTTTTTAAGACTGAGTCTCATGTAGCTCAGCCTGACCTCTACCTCGGATATATAGCCAAAGACAACCTTGAACCTCTTGATTTCCTGCCATCACCTAACAAGTGTTGGGATCTCAAGTGGGAGCTACCTTGCCCATTTTTTTCTCCAGAGTATAGGAAGGAGAAATATGCCTCTAAAAGTAATTTTATAGCCTAAATGAGATGGCTGAGTGGATAAAGGTGCCTACTGCCAAGCCTGACAATAGAATTTGATCTCTGGGACCTGTATGGTAGAAGCAGAGAACCAACTCTGATCTCCATATGTGTGTTGTGGCATGTGTGTATCCATATATCCAAACACAAGTAAAACGTAATAAAACACTTTAAAATAAAAATAGTTTTGTGAGGCTAGTGTGTAATACCAAATTGTAATAAAGTCTGTGAGAAAGGAAAATGGTTGACCTGTATCCAAAATAATATTCCGTTCATTTGCAACCAGACTTAACAGTTTGATACTGTTGATTTACTTTTTTGAATGGGAAGACTGATTTTACAGTTTATACAAGCAAGCAGAAGGCTGAGATTATAAAATAAGCTCTTCAGAACAGTAAGGTGGAAAAGACTGCTTCAGAGTTAAGCAAACGATCGCGACAGTGTGCCTTGGCTTCAGAGGTGAGGAAGTAGAGGAAGTAGAGGAAGTAGAGGTGAGGAAGCACATGTGCTCCACCTCTGACAAGTACTGTAGCAGACAGAGGGAAAAGTGCTGCTCTTCAGCAAATGGTGCTGAGCAAGTCGGCTTTCCTAAGGGCAGGGAAGGAGGAAGGTGTGTTACCTTACACAGTAATAACTAAATGCCAAGGGATTCAGGACGTGAATATGAAAGGGTGTGTTACACTTCTGAAGAAAATATGAGAAACTGTCTTAAGTGATCTCAGTCTGGTGAAGAATTGTATGCAAAAAAACATAATTCTAAATTGTTTTAGAGATGTGTGTTGGTAAAAATGAAGGTCTCAGGTTGCATCCTTAGTACAATTTCTAGTGATCTGGTCAAGTGGCAAAAGCAAATATGACTTCATTTTTCTCGTTTTTCCCTGTTCTACTTCCTCTGGAGTTTAGTGCTAACTGGTGTATCTGGTGGGGCTTTTTTTTAATGTGTGCTTTGCCTGCATGTACGTATGTGCATAACTTTCATGCCTGGTGCCTTTGGAGGCCAGAAGAGGGTATTAGCTGCCCTGGAACTAAAATTAATAGATGGTTGTGAACCACCATGTGGGTGCTGGGAGTCAAACCCTGGTCTTCTGGAATGGTCTTCTGGAAAAGGAACAGTGGCTTTTAACCACTGAGCCATCTCTCTAGCCCCCATCTGGCTGTTGTATTTTAAGGCTTTTTGCATTGTCTACATTGGAGGTTCCAGTGTCTAGAAACCTGCTGGTGCTGGGTGTTCTAGATTTTCTTTATTCTCTCATTGCCAATCTGTACAGGTTGTCTCTAGAGATTCAAGACTTTGAAATTGTGATTTATAGCATTAATACTAGATGTTTTTGCTTTACATTTTTGTCACTCCTAGTTATCAGTTCCTCTAAAAAGTTGGGATGTGGAAATGGATAGCCAGCAGTAGGAATATTTTTATTGGTTGATTTTTTTTTCTTTTGGAATGTGCATGTTTCACCCCATTTTCACGTGTGCTCATCATGGTTCTTTTGGTTGTTTTGTTCTGAGACAAGGTCTTGTTATATATACCTCAGACTGACCTGGAACTTGCTATATAGGTCTCAGGATTGTAGCAGTCTTTCTGCTTCTTGATTTTTGAGTGCCACTGTGCCAGTCCAGCTGGGGTTCATTCTTCAGGGTGTCTAGTATCCAAACACATTTTCTTGGGGCTCAAATGTTTCCTTTCTTGCTATTGATGGGACACTCAGTTTCTCTCACCTTTCCCAAAGCTTATTACTGTGATCTTCTTGTCCCAATTAATGGTTTTGTGAGATTATCATGCGAGGTCCTTATGCTTAGGCAGCAAGTGTTTTTACCTGCTGAGCCCTCTCTCCAGCCTTCTTGTTTGTTTGTTTGTTTTGTTTTTGAAATAAGTTCCTGGCTGGCTTGGAAGTCACCATGTAGCTCAGGCTGTTCTCAACCTTGCAGTAATCCTCCTGCCTCAGTTTCTTTAGTGCTGATGTTACAAACATGCACTACTGTACTCCGCTGTTTTAAACCAGAATCATTTGGTTGATGTGTGAAGAACAAAAAAAGGGCAGAATGATTGGAAACAGAGACTAGTTGAGAGAGTTGCAGTCACACTCTCTCAGATTTGTATCATACACTGACACAAATCTGTCTTTGTTTTTTACCTTTGGCAACTTCGTACATCTGTGCAGTGAATTTTGGTCATTCTCATACGCCCCTCCTACTTTCCTCTCACCCCCTCTACTGTTTAAATCATTCTTCCCAACAGTCTCCACCCACCCCCCTTGTTTCCAATTGTGTGTGTATGACTCACTGAGTTAATTAGAGGTGTAACAAGACAGATATCTTGTACAAAGCAGTAGAATTAGTGTAAGGAATGATCTGACTACGAAACAGTTTAATAAAAACATTAAGATTAATGCTCAGTGTTAACGATAGAGAAGAATAAAGTCTTGCTGTTGGAAATGTAAATGGAAGGCAATCTCTTTTTATTATTTGCGTGTGTGTGTGTGTGTGTGTGTGTGTGTGTGCGCGCGCGCGTGTGCACACTCTTATAATAATTGTTGGATTCCCTGGAGTTGAGATTACAGTTTTGAGCCACCTGGTGTGGGTGCTGCAAGTGCTTTTAACTGCTGCACCTTCTACACTGTTAATTACGATTAATATAGGAGTATCTAAATCCATGCTGTTTGTGGAACTGTCAAAATTAATAGCTTAAATAAAATGAATATATATGATGTCATGGCAGTAGCAACTTGTGTGTGTGTGTGTGTGTATGTGTTAAAAAAATACATATAATCTCCCACCTTTTAAGAGGTACAGCTGAGGCGCTGGAGAGTTAGCTCAGAGGTTAAGAGCATGGGCTGCTTTTCCAGAGGTCCTGAGTTCAATTCCCAGCAACCACTCAGCAACCACTCCCAACTTCACACAGATGGTGGCTCACAGCCATCTGAAATGAGATCTGGTGCCCTCTTCTGGACTGCAGGCATACATGCAGACAGAACACTGTATTATGATAAATAAATAAATCTTAAAAAAAAAAAAGAGGTACAGCTGAGAGATCATATGTTTAAGGTTCAAATATCCTGTTTCAGTCAGTATATCAATTGCTAATACTTAATACTCTTAAGTATTTGATTATTGGTTGATTGCTTTAGAGATATTGTGTAGTTGAGGATGGCCTTGAACACTTGACTTCTAGCTTCTACCTCCTTAGCGCTGAGATTATAGTTTGCACTGTTGTGTCCAGCTAAAATTTGAATTTTTTATAAGACTTGTGCAAATTTTTATGTGGTGCATATATGTGTATATATGTGTGTGTATGATTTTATATATATAATGATTGACAGTAATTTTATACATAATACTTTAATATAATATTAGCATTACAATCTTTGTAATGTGCAGTTTTTGTTTTAGGTATTTAAAATGTTGTAAATTATCTTAAAGTAAGTTATAGATGCCCTAAGGGTTTCATCTACAGGTGGTGGTGGTGCATGATTTTAATCCTAGCACTTGGGAGACAGGGCAGGTGGATCTCTGAGTTCGAGGTCAGCCTGGTCTACAGAGGGAGTTGAAGGACAGCCAGGGCTACACAGAAGCCCTGTCTCAAAAACAAACAGACAAACGAAAAAAGAGGGTTTCAATTAAGGAATACATGTGAAAATTCCTTATGTTCAGCATTTTATTAGGTAACACATAGATGTATACAGTAGTTTCTATACTTGACTAATAATCAAATGGAATGAAGACATGAAATAAGCAATAACTATAAGGTGAATACATATATGAGAATCTTAGTCTGATTCTGTGAATTTGTCCCAAGGAAATAAGTGGCAAATGTATAGTGACATATAGTGATGTTCATGGCTGTTTATAATACTGATATAAAATGTAACCTCAGACCACAATAAATTGCAACAGAGTATTATGTAGTGGTTTAAATGAATAATTAGCCCTACAGTTACTGACTGGTAAGGTCCACAGTCCATTAAAAGGGAAGGGAAACAAGTTTAAAGCATTATGTATCATATTCTGCCATTGATGACAAGATGACAATTGTCAGAGAAAGTATGTATAGTAGATTTGGGCAGACAACATGTGGAAGAGGACATTTAGATTACCATTCCTCAACCTTTGGGGATTCACATTCTTGGCCTCTGTACAAAGATGATGTCTTTAATTTGCACCATATATGGTCTAAAGTGATTTTCACATACATCATCTTTTTGTTAGTATAGTATAACAATCTTATAAATCTTTTTTTTTTTTTTTTGTATACCACAGGGTCAGTTTGGAATCATAGCAAGTTTACTTCCTAATCATTAGACTGTTTGATGGCATAAAATTTTAGTCACCTGTGTCACTGACTGTTTGTCAGATAGACTTTTGTTCTTATCGAATACCCTGAGTTTCTGGACTCGATCTTATGAAACTAAGGGACAAAAGTTCTTTTGTGAAAATTCCTTGTAAGAATTGTCAGATCATACATATGTGGATGTGTGTGTATGTGTACCTAAATTATTAAGTTGTAGTTGACTATGTTTAAGAATGCTGTCTTTCATTGCTTTTAAAATATGTGTTTTATTCCCACTTAGGCCGAATACACCAAGCAATGGTAACATCTCTAAATGAAGATAATGAAAGTGTAACTGTTGAGTGGATAGAAAATGGAGATACAAAAGGCAAAGAGGTATGGTTTCCTGGTGAAACATCAAAATTCTGTAATTTTTTTTTTTTTTTTTGAGACAAGGTTTCTCTGTGTAGCTTTGCGCCTTTCCTGGGACTCACTTGGTAGCCCAGGCTGGCCTCGAACTCACAGAGATCCGCCTGGCTCTGCCTCCCGAGTGCTGGGATTAAAGGCGTGCACCACCATCGCCCGGCAAAATTCTGTAATTTTATATGATGTAGATATTCTGTATCATTCCTTTAAGCACTTTCAAATAGGGGCTGGAGAGATGATTCAGTGATTAAGATGAATGGCTGCTCTTCCAGAGCACCCTGGTTCAATTTCCAGCCCCCAACATGATTGTTCACAGCCATCTCTAATAGTCCCAGAGGATCCAATACTTTCCTGGTGTCCAGGGGCACCAAACATGCACATGGTACACAGATAGATATTCATGCCGATAAATCCCCTTTACATAAAGGGAAAAAATCACTTTCCAGGGAGTTTTAAAAGTTAACCCAAAGAAGGAGATTCTCTCCATATATCAGCTGTTCATTAGCTCAGTGCACAAGATTTGAAAATTGCTATATATAAGTAACCATTATGTAGTTTTGATGGTCACTTTTTTACCAACAGTTCTTAAAACCAAGTGGAAAATATATGTGGATTATTGTTCTAAGCAATGTAGTTTGCAAAGTGGGGTCATTTAAGAGTCATTTGCTCTATATATAACCTTCCATCTTTTTGTTTAAACAGATTGACTTGGAAAGCATCTTTTCACTTAACCCTGACCTTGTACCTGATGAAGAGATTGAACCCAGTCCAGAAATACCTCCACCTTCATCATCCTCAAAAGTGAACAAAATTGTAAAGGTAAGTGATAAATTTAGGGAGGATGTGTGTGCGTGTGCGTGCACACGTGCTCAAGCTGACTTGAGACTGGTAGAATCTGAAGAGTATGTATGTGTTAAGTATTAAATGGTTTACTTTTTAAAAAAATTCTTTATACCATCTGTATTCGTGCATATAGATACGTGTCTTCCTGAGGCTGGGTTGTCGAGTTCACAATTCGTGACAGTCTTTAGATCATATCATCATCCCTTGCCTAATTAGGATTTTTCTGAGGACCGATAGTTACTCAGGAAAGAGGAGTTAAAATTGTTTTCCTGTCAGTGTTACTGACCGACAGAATACCTGTTTGTTAAGAATAATAAATATTCTGGTAACCTTAGAAAGAGATAAGAAGTGGTCGGGTAGTGTAACTAGCCATGTTGTTGGTGAGGGGATGCTTCAGGGCAGTATTGCATCCTCCCTGTAACTATAGCTCTGCAAAAGTGAAAAGCCTTTATCTTTTTAAAGGTAGCTCTTCAGCCGGGCGGTGGTGGCACATGCCTTTCTTTAATCCCAGCACTCGGGAGGCAGAGGCAGGCGGATCTCTGTGAGTTGAGGCCAGCCTGGTCTACAAAGCAAGTTCCAGGAAAGGCGCAAAGCTACACAGAGAAACCCTGTCTCGAAAAACAAACAAACAAACAAAAAATAAAATAAAATAAAATAAAAATAAAGGTAGCTCTTCTTCCGTTCTTTTGAAACTCTTTACTATGGACAAATTCCATAACAATACAACTCCTTGAAAACCAGACAGCCCTGCTATGTTGTTGAACCTGTACCTCTTAGTGTTTGATTCCATGACATCTATTGGTTTTTCTACCTTGTGCAGATACTGTGTTGATATACAGATGAATATGACATGGCTTGCAGGCCTATAGGAACTCCATATTTTTCAAGGAAAACATACATAAATGTGCACATGTGTTACAGAGACTTAACCATCCTCAAAATATTTTGCTTTTAAACTATGTATATGAACATAAATCAATTTCAGTTCATATAACTTAGGCATTGTGAGAGTCACTGCTTAAAGGTCTGTAATATACACAGACTATTTCCATATACATCTTCAAAGCCTTAGTAGATTGGCATAGTTTTATCTACCTCTCCCATTCCCATGTTGAAATCAAGCCCAGTTTTTCTCCTTTGCCTTGGCATCTTACCAACAGGCTCCACACATCTCAGCCTTGATGTGTTGTTGTTAACTATTACTTTGAATTTTTTAAAATACTGATCTCTGGGCCTCACTCTGGGAGATAAAAACCACTGTCTGTAGCTGGAGTTTTCCTGCCTGGCCCACAGTCAGGACAAATCTCTTTCACCTGCCAGTCCCACAACCGTTCAAACCCGACCAAGTAAACACAGAGACTTATATTGCTTACAAACTGTATGGCCGTGGCAGGCTTCTTGCTAACTGTTCTTATAGCTTAAATTAATCCATTTCCATTAATCTATGCCTTGCCACATGGCTCTTGGCTTACCGGCATCTTCACATGCTGTTTCTCATCGTGGCGGCTGGCAGTGTCTCTCTGACTCAGCCTTCCACTTCCCAGCTTTATTCTCCTCCTTGCCCCGCCTATACTTCCTGCCTAGCCAACGGCCAATCAGTGTTTTATTGATTAATTAGCAACACATTTGCCATACATCCCACAGCAACTGTCCAAATAGTACCTAATCTGATTGGAATGTACATCCAGGATTGAGTATAACTAAATTATTTGCTGTGGGTTTGTTGTTAAGTAATTCACTCTTAGTTGCTATATAAAAGGAGCAGAAGTTGGTTGCCTTAATCTGTGCAGTAGCAAAGCTTTTGAAACCTGTAATGAAACCTTTTTAGGATAACTGGCCATGTTTGTTTCATACTACTTTGATATTTCAGTTTAATAAAGGAGTCAATACTGTATTAACCTTCTTAGATCAAAAGATGTAATTTACTACTAATTCCTCAATCCAAGATCAAAAGTGCTCCAAATCCCAGGTTTTAACATTTTTATTAATATTTTTTTCTTGGTTTGTGTGTGAGTGTAGGTGTGTGCATGCCATGCCATTCAGCTGGAGATCAGAGGACAGGTTTCAGGAGTTGGTTCTCGACCCCCACCTTGTTGAACTGAGGTCTCTTATTTCTGCTGTACTATGTACTCCAGGCTCCTGTCCTGCTGCAGGAGTGTTGGGATTATAGGAGCACACAACCACATCTGGCTGTTTTGGGTGGGGGGCTGGGGGAGAGCCCGGGAGGAGTCTAGGATCGACTCAGGTTAGACTTGTGAAGCACGTGACTTTACTCACTGAACCATCTTGCCATCCCCCAAATGCAATTTTTTTGAGAACAAACATCAGACCGCAGGAGAAAAATTCCATGTGAAACCTTATGTGATGAATTCAGTCAGAGTGAAACAACACCAAAATTATCTTCACAGAGATTTGAGGTCATTGGGTAAGAGCACTTGAACCAAAGTCATGAAGATTCAAGTCTACCTCACTAGCATACATGTAACTAAAAAAAAGCAGGTGTGACTGGTGTTCTACACAACTGTAACCACAGCTCTGTTGAGGGTAGAGACTGAAGGATGGTTGGGGCTTTGCTGGCTGTCAGCCCAGTTCCAGTTTCAGTGAGTAACCCTGTCTCAAGGGAATAAGGAGGAACATGACAGCAGGTACCAGATGTCCTCCACTGGCTTTTACACACACACACACAGTCTTCAGGCTATGTGTCTATATAATACACAGAGAGTCTTCAGGCTATATGTATATATAACGTATATATAAAAGTGAATTTGCATTTAAAATTGAGTCCTGTTCCCAAAACATCTGATTTTACACACGAGTGCACATATACAAATATTCCAAGACTTGAAAAAATATGAAACATTTCTGGACTCAGGCTTTTCAGATAATGGATACTTAACCTGCACACAGTTTTGGCAAGATAGCATTATAGTGTAGTTACTTAGCCTCGCTTTGCTTCCGATCTCATCTGAAATAGCAATACCAGTAAAAAGCTTTCGGAGATCTGCTCTGATTGTAGTAGATCAGTGATGAAAACCTGAGCATTAAAGGACCTTCCAGTCTGCTTTGATGTATGATCGCCATAGTTGAGAGAAGCAAAACTACAGAATTTCCTCTCTTCCCTCACCCCTCCTTTCTCTGTCTCCCTGCCCTCTGTGTTGTGTGTGTGTTGATGTGTTCGTTTCTGAGTAATGATGAAAAAATTGTACTACTGAACTTTGAAAATGTGAAGATTTCTACACTTGACCTGAGCTCAGAATTAAGAAAATAATGGCTTCCTAGAGTTTTATGTAAAACTGAAATGAATAAGATCCTTAAAGCAATATCTTTCTCATTCCTGAATCTATGGGAGATTTGGAAATACACCTCCTACAGGAACTTGACTATTGATAAATTAGTCATTTTTTGATTATTTATAGTTTTTCTCCATTTGGTTTTATGTTACTATTGTTTGTTTGCTTTCGTTTAATTACAAGAAGCTGAGGGAATGATAGATGTGAGGAATGGAGAGAAAAAAACACAATGAATATTATTTTCTTTTGTAGAACCGACGGACTGTGGCATCTATTAAGAATGACCCTCCCCCAAGAGATAATAGAGGTGAAGTAAAACATTATCCCTTAATCTTGCCTACTGACATTTAGCATGGCCTTGATGAGGTACATCAAAAGTAAATATTACCCTTGGTGTTATCTGTTTAAACCGTGGCTGATTTTAAGATTAGTATTCCTGACTTCCTAGTATCCCAATAGCATTAATAATTTCTCTTTAGTTTAAAAAATGTGAGCTAGTCATGGTGAGGCATGCCTGTAACTTGAGCACTCGGGAGGCAGGAAGATCTGTCTAAGTGGAAGCCAATCTAGTCTATGTAGGGAATTCTAGGCCAACAGGCTACAAAGCAAGACTCAGTAAAATAAAGCAAAAAAAATTCAAAAGTGTATGTGGTGAATGGAAACTCAACAAAGCATGTAGTTTTTATTCATCTCACTTGATTTTCAAAACTGAGGACATTAGAGAAAGGAGACACAAGAAAGGAGTCAGATGGCCGATGATGCCACAAGGATGAATTCAATATCACTTTTTAAAAATTACTTATTTTTATTTTGTGCACGTTAATTTTTTTGTCTGCATGTATGTCTGTGAAGGTGTCAGATTCCCTGAAATAGGAATTACAGGCAGTTGTGAGCTGCCATGTAAGTGCTGGGAATTGAACCCAGGTCCTCTGGAAGAGCAGCCAATGCTCTTAACCACTGAGACATCTCTCCAGCCCCATTATCACTGGTTTGGTCATAATTTTCTGACTAAGAAGCTTCCAGAAACTTTAACGGTTAACTTTGGAGTTGGCAAAAGGAAATTTGAATGGGCATAAATTATAGTTGGCTTCAAGTTTCATACATTCTGAGCCAGGACACTGGACAAAACTAGTTTCTTTTTTACTGCTCAGCATTGAGAACTGCTGTACAGTTGTATGTCTCTATGTAAGTGGATGTGGTACAAGATGGGCCAGAGAAGAGATTAGAAGGAGAGAGAAAAAAGTCCTCTCATTACCACCCTTCAGTCTCTGGAGAACTTAGATTGCCTGGGGAATTTTCTGAGCCTTTGTGCATGAGTGCATGCATGTTTGAGACAGGGTCTCTGGAGCCCAGGTTTGCTTTAATGTGATTTGATAGACAGCTGAGAATGATCTTGAGCTCCTGATGTCTAGACTCTCTCCAGTGCTGGCATCACACGTGCACCACCACACCCAGCTTTCTGTTTGTGTGCTTTAGTTCCTTTTTGCATTTTTATGACATCTACAGTAGGGGAATACTCTATTGAAGATTTGCATGTTGGGGAGCAAAGAATGGAATCTGAACCGTAAGGAAGGTTGGAAGGACTTTTCCATTTGTTTTCTATGTATCTGAATTATGTCTGTTAAAAAAAAAAAAAAAGAAAAAAAAAAGAAAAAACCGAGAATGCCTTTATATTGCACATATTCTGGGAAATGTCTTAGCATTCTGGAATTGTAAGACATGGGTTTCATGTGCATTTTTTAAAAATAAATGATTATTAAAAGTCAATTTAGCTATGGTTTTTAGGTGACTAGTTTTGTATCTAAAACCACACTGGTGGAAGTTAAATCTGTACATTTTTGTTTGTGTTTTAAGACTCAATTTCCCCATTATTTGTAACTTGTGGTAAAATCCATACAGGCCTCAGACTCAGATCTGCCTGCCTGCCTCTTTCCTGAGGCAACTATTACTTTGAATTGTCTTTTAGTCGTGTCAATTTACTGAATAGAATTGATCACTTTTAGTAGTTTATACACCATTTATAGAAAAGTTTGACAGTTTTCTAAATGTAAATTATTTACAGATTTTTTGTTTTGTTTTGTTTTGTTTTGAAGACGGGGTTTCTCTGTGAAACAGCCTTGCTGTCCTGAAACTAACTCTGTAGACCAGGCTGGCCTCGAACTCACAGAGATTCACCTGCCTTTGCCTCCTGAGTGCTGAAATTAAAGGCACGTGCCACCACTGCTTGGCATTTATTGACTTTTTTGAGTAGGGTCTCATTGTTACCCGGGCTTACCTCAAACATGTATTGATCATCCTGCCTCAGCCTACCAAGTATTGAGATTATAGGTAAGAGCCGTTGTGCCTGGAATGAGTTCAATATTTATGTATAACATTTGACATTGGTGTGTGTTTCTCTTTTACCATGGCTAGATTTTAATACTGTTTTGAATTAAACTTGTTTTGTAGTGGTTGGTTCAGCACGCGCACGGCCTAGTCAGCTTCCGGAACAGTCGTCTTCTGCACAACAGAATGGTAGTGTTTCAGATATATCTCCAGTTCAAGCTGCAAAAAAGGAATTTGGACCTCCTTGTATGTAAATAACGTATCAAGGATTCAGTCATTTTAGGCATACATGTATTCTCTCTTGGTCATCATTACAAGTTCCTAAGTAGTAAGCAATCTAAGACAAACTTGACTAGAGATTTCATTTTGAAACAAATTTTAATTTGTATTTAGTACTTTAGGCTGTTAACTGGGGGTGTGTGTATATATATATTGGAGAATAACATTGTGTGAGGTTACAAACAATGGTTCAATTGTTTTAATTCTGGCTAGATTTTTTTTTACTGTTCTAGAAAAAAGTTACACCTCTTGATCCTTTCAATTCAAAGACCTGTGATTCTAAACCAAGAGATGACATGTATCAGTGTGTTCGAGTCATTTCGCTTGACTCATCTGTATAATGTCCTGTTCCTACTGTTGTTAAAGCAGCTCATAAGTCAAGTTCACCTAGGTATAATAATCAGCATGCTTCATTACTGTGCACTTGTGTATGTGTGCGCTGAATTAGTCATACAATTCCTGTATGTTCAGTGTCATTCTGTAAAAAAGTAAACTGTGCTTCTGCAGCTCATCCTTTCCCTTTTAGCACGTAGGAAATCGAATTGTGTTAAAGAAGTAGAAAAATTGCAAGAAAAACGAGAAAAAAGGAGATTGCAACAGCAAGAACTTAGAGAAAAGAGAGCCCAGGTTTGTAACATAAACTCAATTTTTTTTTTTTTCTGAGAAAAAGGTAGATTATATCAGTGAAAATAGTTGATTTTAAAATAAGTTGAAGGACTTTCCAGCTACATAGCAAGTTTGAAAGCAGTTTGGACTACTTGAGACCCCGACTCCGGGGAGAAAGAAAGAATACACAGACTACAGTTACTCAGGCTTGGTAGTCATGCCACCTGGTGTCCTCCGGGGTACTTCATACTGCTCAGATGTCCCAGTGAGCTCTAGAGGCTTGCTTCACATTTTGCTGCCTAGCTGACAAGTTGGGGATCTTTTCTAAAGATGAGTAGAAGAGAAATTTCAGTGACAGTTTTAAAATCTCTCTTCAGTGTAGTCTGAATATGAATGAAAAAATCTGACTTGAGTATTAGAGATTTATTATTTATTGTAGGGAGGTTATTGACCATTGCTAGTCATAATTTAAATAAAAGCTTGTTAGTATAGAATTTGAAATAAATTACAGTCAGAATTCAGTACCTTGAATTTGAGCTGCTTGTATACTTCTCAGCACCTGGGAGTTGGAGGCAGGAGGATAAGAGTTCAAGGTCAGCTTGGACACATGAAAACAAGACTAAACAAGCAAACAAATTATCTTTATTTGTGTTTTATTTTTATTTTGTTTTTTGTTTTGTTTTAACATCTTGGTTATCTTAGAGTTAACAAAGAGAGGGGAAATGAATGTAGATGAATTTATATTTATTTTCAAGACTATATTTATATTTAAAAATAGAGCATGTGTATGTAACTAAACAGCATGCTTACACCTGCAGACCAAACTTTTCAAAGCATTCTTTAATGTTTAGAGACTAGAACTGGCATAGACAGAGAAAAAATAAATAGTAGCGCTTTGGGAAGAGCAGCAGTGATGGACAGGGTAGGTAAAGAAGGAGCCTCATTATGGGTATGACTGCAGGAACAGCTCCCTCGTGGTGACTTGTGCAAAGTTGATGATATTTAGTATTGAAACATTAGATGAAGTAGTTCTGGGAATTGGGGTGTGGAATGCATTTTCCCAGTTACCACCTTCCGAGAGTTCCTTGCCAGTGTTCTAGAGTGCTGTTCTCCTTGCTACATTTCTGACATGAGTAAATGTATTATAGGTGATTTTCTAAGTAGTTAAAGGGTAGTTTTAATGAGGAAACTTTGGAGTGCACAGGACATGGAGATTAGCAGAATTGTGTTATTTATGTGAAAGTGATCCTGAACATACTAACCTGAACTTGGAAATCACGTCATAGTTTTAGTTTTAGTTTGGGTTTGGTTAACAAATGACAGTGTCTGAACTGCAATCTTCAAACTATATACAACACATACAGTGTAATTATAAGTATAATAAGTGCCAAATCTTGTTTTCTAATAGGATGTTGATGCTACAAATCCAAATTATGAAATTATGTGTATGATCAGAGACTTCAGAGGAAGCTTGGATTATAGACCCCTAACAACAGCTGATCCTGTAAGAGCCTTTGTGAATTATTACTCTGAAAATGTGATACTATAAAAACATCCATATTGACTAATTGCATATTGTATATACCTGTATGGCTTTGTCTTTCCTCACGAGGTTCAGTTCCTATATTGTTAGAAAAATCACAGCTCATCTCCTTTTTGTTCATCTTTCATAGTTTTTATATTAGAGGTCCTGCTCCAGTAGCTGCTCTTTGCAGGTGAAGCTTCCCTGTCCTCAGAAGGCCACACACTGGTAGTGAATAGCATAAGGAGACCTTTACAAAGGCTTTGCTCTCAGTTCCAAGCTTATTTTAACTTTGGTTTGGACTATATATCTCACCACCGTTCTAATTTACTGTTAACTGATTTGTTACCTTCAAATACATGTTACTCTGGCTTTAACAGTAGAAATGGTTCTTAAGGGGTGCAGTAGACCAGAATTCCAGAGCTGAAAAGTATTCTGTAGTTTCAGTACCTGCTGCAGAATGAAAATACTTTTCCAAGGAAAAAAGAATACATTTGACCTAACGTATATAGAATGTTTGGCTACCAAAAGTATTTGTGTTAGGCAGTGTGTTATAGGTCCTGATAGATTCGTTATTCATAAGCTTATATTCCCATATATTTTAGGCCTTTCTACACTACCACTACATCTATTGCATCTGAAGTCATGTTTTAATTAAACCAGGCAAATGGTCAAACTCTAAAATAGGTCTGATGATAGGAAATGATTTATTCTAAGAAAGCATGAATTGAATGTAAGTTTTATCTTTAAAATTGTACATAAGATTTGTCATTAATGGGGCTGTAGAGATGGCTCAGTGGTTAAGAACCATCTGCTCTTCGGGGAAAGCCAATTTGGATTCTCAAGGTTTCCAGTAGCACGCATGTCAGGCCCATCAACCTGTACCTCCAGCTCTGGGGGAATCCAGCACTTCCATGCACCTAACTATACACATTAAATTAAAAATAAGAACTTTTTTTAAAAAAAGAATTATCATTCATAAAATTGTTATTTTATTCAGTAATGTGAGAATCCTGGTTTTTTTGCCTGTTAGTGATCTTTGCCAACAACTTTATCTACAACCAACATGAAAAGATGCCAATTTGTAGAATAGAAATTTTTACTTTTATTGTATACAACACATATGGAAATGAATGGAAGGTACCTTCTTAATAAGAACCTAATGCTAAGGATAGTAGTACTTTCTAAAAACTTTATTTACTAAATAATGGCTTATCAAAAACAAAGTTTCCAGAGTGCTCAGATTTTTATTAGTAATTGTTTCTGACAACCATTAAAATTTGTTCAGTGAAGCCAGGCATGATGGTGCATGCCTTTAATCCCAACACTCAGGAGGCAGAGAGGCAGGTGGATCTCTGTGAGTTCGAGGCCAGTCTGGTCTACAAAGTGAGTTCCAGGACAGCCAGGGCTGTTACACAGAGAAACTCTGTCTCAAAAACCAAAGGAAAAATAAATAAATAAATAAAATAAATTATGCGATGGTAATTTGTTTTTTAAAGCTTAACTACTATATTTGTTAAATTTCTAAGAACCATAGTTTACTTTCTATTGTTTTACATAGCATTTATAATCAGTGAAATAATGTGGTTTTTATTCCTAGATTGATGAACATAGGATATGTGTTTGTGTAAGGAAACGACCACTCAATAAAAAAGGTATGATGCTTAATGAGCTTTGTAGAGAGTTGAATTTAGAAATCAGGCATAGTAATTTAATTCTTGTAATCCCAACATTTGGGAGCCTGAGGAGGAGGATGGACTATCTCAAACAAAGAATTATTGAGATGGTTTAGGAAAGGTGCCTGCTGCCAATTCTACATGGTGGAGGGAGAGAACTAACTCTTAAAAATTTCCTCTGACTTCCACATTTATGCCGTGTACACACACAATATTAAAATAATTTTTAAAGACTTTAAATCTTTTTAAAATTTTTTTCATTAGATCAAATGCTGTGAAAATTACTGAACATTGATTTTTCATTTATTCTTTTAGAAACTCAAATGAAAGATCTCGATGTAATCACAATCCCTAGTAAAGATGTTGTGATGGTACATGAACCCAAACAAAAAGTAGACTTAACAAGGTACTTAGAAAATCAAACATTTCGTTTTGATTATGCCTTTGATGACTCAGCTCCTAATGAAATGGTTTACAGGTAAGTGAATTTGTTTTAAATTAAAAGTCTCTTCTTAGACTTTTATAAGTTCCTTGACAACTTAATGTTATTCATAGTACAGCTCTCCAGGGGTGGAGTGTGCTTTCTCATTCTGCAGGGTAACTGAAGAAAATGTAATAAACTCTTACTTACAAGTTTTAACATGTAATCTCTTCAAACAATTAGGTGGGTTTTGATTTGGGGTCCGTGCCCCCCCCCCCCCCCCCCCCCCCCCCCCCCCGGGCATGGTGGCACTCAGGAGGCAGAGTCGGGAGGATCTCTGAGTTGGAGGCCGGCCTGATTTGATTTACATAGTGAGCTCCAAGACTACATAGAGAGACCCTGTCTCAAAAAAAAGTTTTTTTATGCTAATTGATAGTTAATTTACACATATCATAGACACACATACGGATAAGTTTCTGAGAGGGATTGGAGAGCTGGTTCAGCAGTGAGAACACCTTCCAGAAGACCTAGGTTAATTTTCCGGCATCCATATGGTGGCTCGCAGCCATTTGTCTCAGGTTACCTGACATGCACCTCTGTCCTCCACAGACACTGACTGCACTGAGGTAGTGCACAGACATACCTGTAGGCAAAACACCCATACACATAAAATAAAAGAAAAAAATTCTGGGAAATACTACCGTAAGTAATGGGATGTGGTGCATAGAAAACATGGATTTTTCTATTTTAATCCCTGTACTAATAAATTTGAAATGCCTGTTACGCATTAATCACTAGTTAGTCTTGATCTTTCCTTAGCATGTGTTTACAAATAAAAGTTAAAAGTTCAGTAAGTCTGTGTACATTCACTTAATTTTTTTTAATCATCTTTTTAAGTTTGGTGGTTGTTTTAGTCCATGTAATTCTTAGTTTACATTCAACTTAATAGAGTGAGACTTACACATATTAAATAAATAAACATCCAAAAATTTTATGTTATGTAGATTTTTGACATTATTTTGTAAACATACTTCTAATACTTACAAGATTTTTGCAGCATTGCCATTGTGTTCCTTGTAGATACACCTTTGCATTTATTTGCATGCTGTGTTTTATTTCCTAATTTCACTTCATAAAAATCCCCAGAAAACAGAAAATTAGAGCTAATAAGAATCCTAAGACTTGAACAATGGGATACTAAATAGGTATATTATAAGTATCTGTTTAAATGGGAATTGTAATCACAACTGGTAATTTGTTTTAGCTTTCTTCAAACACTTTTTTCTTTCCTTCCCATTTCATAAAGTATAAATTTAGTTTTTATAATAGTTTTTGAGTACTGATTCAGGTATAATCTATGATAGATTTAACAAACATTTTGAGCTTCACTCAATATTTATACTTCTTTTTGTTTGTTTGTTTGTTTGTTTCCTGAGACAAGGTTTCTCTGTGTAACAGCTCTGGTTCTCATGGAACTCATTCTGTAGAGCTGGCCTCGAACTCGCCTAGCGTATTTATACTACTTGAAACCTCACCAATACACAACTCTTAGTGTGCTCTCTTACCTGTCTGGACTAGGACACACGTTGACCTGGTTGTTCTTCAGATTTATTCACAGTCCATTGGACAGAACTGTTTCCTGCCCTTGTTATTCTGTGCCTTCTTCCGTTTGCATCGAGAAATCTAGCGATGGTGTATGAGGTGTTCTAGTTGTTGATTTTTAGCATGCTGTTTAATGTTCTACTCAGTAAAGACGTATTTCTTATCATTTTCCACTTTTTAATTTTAATTGTACCAATGAATTTTATTAATGTCTTTGAAAAAATAAACCAAGCTAATTTTTTGCCATTTTTTAAAGACTTACCAACTCAAAGCTCAGTGTCCTATAATGAATTTATATTCTTTTCCCCACATATAAGTCAGTTGTCCATGTTCAACATTTGAAGCAAATTGGAAAGGTGACAAGGCTTGATATAGTTACAAGCTTATGAGGTAATGAAACGAAAAAGAGGATTGTTACTTTGAGCTTTTGACGTTTCTATTGTGTTATGTGACAAGAAGTGTGTTGTGTGCAAAGACCCAGCTCAGTGGTAGGACCAAGAATAAGCTCCACTGTGCTCCCCAAATCCAACCTAGGACCCAGAAAAGTTCAGGGTCATGGTTTGTTGGTCTGATGCTAATGTGATCCACTACTGCTTTCTAGATCCTAGCAAAACCATTACATCTGAGAAACTGCTCAGCAAACTGAAGAGGTATACCAAAAGCTGCAGTGTCTGCAGCTGGCAGAGGTCATTGGGAAGGGTCCCCATTTTTCATTACACCTGACACGTTTCACAGGAACACTGAGTACTTGAACAGATTGAGCTACAAAGTTTTGCCTCACCCACCATATTCACCTGGCCTCTTGCCAACCAGCTACCACCTTTTCAAGCATCTTGACAAATTATTGGAAGGAAAACATTTCCACAGCCAGAGGAATGCAGAAGTTTGTATAATCCCAAAGCACAGATTTTAACACTGTAGGGATAGACATGTCCCCAAAATATGTTGATTGTGTTGATTGTAATGGTTCCTATTTTTCTTCATAAAAATATGTTTGGATTTAAAATTCATGGTACAAAGCAGCAGTTCTTTTTTCACCAACCTGATAATTCAATTTTTGAAACTAAACATTTGTTTAAACTCCTGTACTTTGTTAATGAAATACATTTTATATTACTTGTATTGCTTTGGTTACTTGTTTAACGCAGATATTTGTGACACACTTTTTCATTTTCCTTTTAAGATTTACTGCTAGACCACTAGTGGAAACAATATTTGAAAGGGGAATGGCTACGTGCTTTGCTTATGGGCAGACTGGAAGTGGAAAAACTCACGTAAGTAATTGCTAAAGTTGTATCCTGCTGTGGTGCTACAGTTTCCCTCTTAAGCTTAATTATAAGGCCTAAATTCTTCTGGGTGTGTGCATGTAGAGACCAGAGTACAAACTCGACTGTCATTCTTCTGATACCATCCACTTTGGTTTTTTGAGACAGTTTCTCATTAGCCTGGAACTACCACGTAAGCTAGCGTTGCTGTCCAGGAAACCCTAGGCATCTGCTTGTCTCCACCTTCCCAACTCTGGGTTATAATCATGCACTATTGTGCGTGGATTAGTGTACATGGGTTCCTGGAGATAGAACTCAGGTCCTCATATTTGTGCAGCAAGCACTTTATGGACTGAGTTACCACCCCAAACCCAAGACCTAAATTCTTAAAATTTATTCCTGAATAATCTGTATTCTTTATTTTCTTCCCAAATGTAGACTATGGGTGGTGACTTTTCAGGAAAGAACCAGGATTGTTCTAAGGGAATTTATGCATTAGCAGGTAAGTGTCCTTTGTGTGCATAGTTTATATTCTTGAATATTATTCAGGTGTGTTTGAATAAGACTTTTTATTGTCCAGCTATATACACGGTATATTAGATCAACTGTATGTTATCAGATTAGCTGAAAAGAAATGTGAGGTCATGGTCACCCATGGTAGCACACATCTGTAATCCTAGTACTTAGGAGGTGGAGACAAGATCATTGGGTTCACAGTCATCATCAGCTATATAGCAAATTTAAGACCATATAGCAAACCTTGGCTATATGAGATCCTGTCTCAAAAAAGAAAAAGTCATAAAAGAAGTATAAGATTGAGTTTTCGGTGGCAAAAAAAAAAAATCTTTATATTGTAATCATATACAGTGGCATACAGTAATTGCCACTGTAATGTGGCAAACTATTAGATCCCTATAAATTATTGCAGTGGCTAATTGTTACTGGATCATCCTTCTACCCCACCCCCAGGTTTTGAGATAAGGGCTCATGTATTCCGAGCTGACCACAATCTTGCTGTATAGCTGAAGATAGCCTTGAATCTCTGGTCTTCCTGCCTCTAAGACCTAAATGCTGGAATTATAGGGTTTTCCATGCCTGGTTCATGTGGTGCTGCAAACTGAACTCTGGGCTTTATGCATGCTAGGCAAACACTACCAGTTGAGCTACATGGTGAGTCCCTTTCAAGGATAAATAGTAGCATCCTTTCATGGAGTGTGAAAGAGAATTGCTTCTTTTACAACTTGATTTCTCAAATTATTGTTTTAATTTTATTTTTATTGATATTAACCTAATATTAACTGATTCTTCTAAAAATAGGAAAGATTTGTTGCATTTTAACGAACTTCATGTGTGAAATTTTTGACAGCTCGAGATGTCTTTTTAATGCTGAAGAAGCCAAACTATAAGAAACTAGAACTTCAAGTATATGCAACATTTTTTGAAATTTATAGTGGAAAGGTATGTGAGAAGTTTTGTTTTTCTTTTGTCTATGGGGGTGATATGTGAGTACATGTATATGGGTACATGTGTGTAGGTGGGTGTCTGTGCATTTACAAATGTGTACATGTAGATGCCAGCAGTCAGCCTCATGTGTTATTTTTCAGCAGCTATCCATTTTGTATTTTTGAGACAGGGAGTTTCACTGTGGCCTGCAGCTGGTCGATCAGCATAGACTAGCTGGCCATCATGCCCCAGGGCCTCCACTTTCCCAATACTGTAATTATTTGGGCTCAAGCTCATGTCCTTGTACTTGGCTTGGCAAACATTTTACAACTGAGTTGTCTTCCAAACCCCAGACCTTTTTTAAAAAAAATGTGGTTTTGTGTATGTGTGTGTGTGTGTGTGTGTGTGTGTGTGTGTGTGTATTCAGTAACTGTTTTTAAGTGTACAATTCAGTGGCCTTCGGTATATTTGATTTGTTTTATTGACCTCCACTATCACAAGATTTATATGCTTGTAAATATAATAGTTGATGTCTTGAGACTTTTAAATGTCTTTGCAAGCTTTCATTGTTGTTCTGAAAATAATAGTTTATTAATTTAGACTTATCTTTTTAGAGCTGATTTTTTTAAGCTAGTTTTCTAATTTGCATATGATTTTCTGTAGGTGTTTGACTTATTAAATAGGAAAACAAAATTGAGAGTATTAGAAGATGGCAAACAGCAGGTGCAAGTGGTAGGATTACAGGAACGGGAGGTCAAATGTGTGGAAGATGTACTGAAACTCATTGACATTGGTAACAGCTGCAGGTGAGTCCTAATGGGAACCTGCTGCTTTAGCGCCTTGGGGGTGAGGGGGAGCATACCAGCGAAGGGAAGGGTTTAAGGGAAAATACTGTGGCTACCATGCACATAAAAGGTTTTGATGTGTCACTATGTCCTTAATAACATTCCAGAACATCCGGTCAAACATCTGCAAATGCACATTCATCTCGGAGTCATGCAGTGTTTCAGATCATTCTTAGAAGGAAGGGAAAACTCCATGGCAAATTCTCTCTCATTGATTTGGCTGGGAATGAAAGAGGAGCTGATACATCAAGTGCTGACAGGCAAACCAGGCTTGAAGGTGCTGAAATTAATAAAAGCCTTTTAGCACTCAAGGTAAGGAAAGTCTATTTAATTGCAAAAGGTCTTTTACTTTTGACTTTAATTTTGCTTACTTGTAAAAAACTAGTAAAAGATTTATAAACTTCGTTATATTTGAAGTTACAGATTTTATTGTATGTAGAATTTTTCCATGCACCCATTTTCCCTTGTTTTTATGAAATGAATTGACAGACCAGTTCTGAAGCTGCTTAATTAGATTCTAAAGGACCATAATCATCCAGGCTTTCTTCAGGGGACCAAGCAGCTGTGGAATTGAGCTAAGAAATGTTGGGGTTTTGTTTTTTCTCGTCTGTGACTCAAGACAAGATCCACAGAGGAGGTGTTCAGTCTCCTCCCTGGGTTTGATGGAGAGTTCTTTCCCCCTGCTGTTACCCCCTTAGCCTCTTAAAGCACTACAGTGACCTTAAAGGGACAAGAGAGGGCGGAAGTGATGTCTTCAAAAAATGGAATAGCATTCAGAAAAAAAAAAACAAATGTTGAGCCAAAATAATTTACTTTAAAGCATTATTATATTTTCCCCCTTAACTGGAAAATCAGGAGTTAGAGGGATTACAATAAAGCAGCTGTAGCCTTTGGGATTCCACTTTAAAATCTCAACTTCTTACAGCTTTCGTGCTGCCTTTCTAACACTGGTCATGTGTTCAGGTTTTTGTTGTTGGTTTAGAATAATTAAGGTTTGTTTTTGTTGTTACTCATTTTCTTGAATTAATATTTATGAAACCATCATTAAGTTATATAAAAGTTAGAATTTTCAGAGCTCATTAGTCCTTAGAAGTTTGCACATAAGAAACCTCTTTAAAATGTTGCTTAAAATGACTCTCATAAAGCCTAATTAGTAAAAAATGTTTTCTTAATTTTTAGGAGTGCATCAGAGCCTTAGGTAGAAATAAACCCCATACTCCTTTCCGAGCAAGTAAACTCACTCAGGTGTTGAGAGATTCATTCATAGGTGAAAATTCTCGTACTTGCATGGTAAGTTGGGTTTTTCGTTTGTTTCTGTTTTTATCCTGAAGGAATAAATAGAAATTATCTATGAAAATTTTAGACGTTGCTAATTATAATTAATTACCCTTCTAGTGTGAGAGATTATGGTATTTAAGATGTGGTCCCTACCAATTGGTTGGAAAATTTATAGTGCAGCTATAATGCTTTTTAATTCTAATATCTGAATACTTCATAGAAACTTGGATTGTCTTAATCTAATTTGTTGTTATTGTAGCAGATGTTAACTTATTCCCAAGTTCTTTCAAATATCTCTTCATGCACTTCACTGTGTTGCTTACAATTTGTTGTGTTTATGGCAAGCTAGGTGATCAACCAGAGATTTGTGCAGCTGTGCATACACTTTGAGTTTCTTGATCAGTCTTCTTCTCTGATAGGACGGTTTACCTTTTCCAGCTGCTAGGTTCTCCAGTTTCTCAACCTGGAACTGCAGTTCCTAGAGAGACTTCAGTGGTCCTGTGGGACATTGGTAGGGCATTCATTGTCTCTGGCAGAATACTATTCCGTTACTAACAGTAAAAATAGGTGGAGGGGCCGTCTCTGTTGTTCACTTTTCTAAATGTTTGCCTTCATTTTCTGATGGATTTTTAATGACTTTCTGGTACCTTCAGAAAAATCTTTAAAAATTTTAACTGGATTTTATAATGATTACATGTTCTAGGTAGGTAGATATTAGAGGTCAGATACCAGTACGGACATTTTAAAGTGGATTATAAGATTAGACCCTACTGAGCTATCTGTCAAGGTCACTGTCTTGAGCATTTATGATTTTATCTTTGCTTCCCCCCCTTTGTAGATTGCCACAATCTCTCCAGGAATGGCATCCTGTGAAAATACTCTTAATACGTTAAGATATGCAAATAGGTATGAAAGTTATTCCTCCATTTTAAAATTTGAACTCTAATATATTAGAGCAGTATATAGTGTCATTTGTTGTATGCTGGGGAAACATGTCTGTAGTTGTAGCATGTGGTGATACTAAGGCAGAAGGACCACAGAGATCACAGCAAAGAGAACACCTAATAGGGCAAATTTATCATATCTATTCCTTAAATTTTATGTTCTTTAAGGGGACATTATTTAGAATTGTTTTGTTAAGTTGAAAAAATGAACAAAAATAGGTGAGACTGACATCTTTATTTAAAATTGACCTTTTGATCCTAGAACATGATTATATTTTTCCATTTCAACATTATGATTCATAGTATTTTACTATGTTTCAAGAATGGAAATCCTCATAGTATTAAGGCTAAACTGGAAATTAGGGCGTTAATTTCTTAAATTGTTATGCTCTATGCTGGAATTATCCTGATGATGTTCAATTAAATACATACATACACATGTATATATCAGTTCTTTCTGGTACTGTGTACGGATTATATGTTGTTATTCATATAACTAATGTTTCCAACTTCAACTGGGTTGTTACATAGAGACAAAATGCAGTGAGAACTAAAGAGTTTATATCTTATAGTCATGAATAGTTTCAGATGTCTTTGGAACTCTTAGTTAGGATGAAATGTTTAATTTGTAGATCCCTACATGTGCATGTGTGCACACGGCGCACACAGACACACACAGACACACACACACACACACACACAGTATTTTGATGAAACTCACTCACATACACACTTCCCCCTAACTCATCTAGATCTACTCTCTCCCCTTGAAGTTTTAAATGTTTTATCATGTTACACTTACACAATTTTAACCTACAGATTATTCTTTATAACTTACTTCTAGTGTAGAGATTATCTTAATTTTCTTCAGAAACGTATTACTTCTTGTTCCACTCAAAATGGAAACTTTATTTTTCATCTTTTTAAATAGAAGAACTTCATCTGTGTAGAAAAGTACCTAAAAACAAGCCAGGCAATATGGCTAAGTGCGTAAAAGTACTTGCCACACAAGCTTGATAACCAGAGTTCAACCCCCAGGTCCCATGGGGAAGGACAAAGCCCATTCTGCAGAGTTGTCCTCTGACCTCCACATGCACTGGGGAATGTGTACACAATACACACGATGATAATAGAATCGTTAAAAATTGAAATCCAAAAGAACAAGTGAGCATTTAATTCTTGAAATGTTTCTGTCATTTAGAAATCTCTTCAGTGGAACAGAAGAGGCTGGGAAGCAGCCTCCCTAGAAGGTCAGACGTGTTCCTTCTGTTGGCAGGTTACAAATGTCAGGCCTGTTACTCTCTACCTTGAAGTACCTGAATACTTTAAAATAATGTTCTTATTTTTCCTTTTTAACATTTTTTTTTAAAATATTTTTCTTTTAGAGATTTATTTTATTATATATACAGTGTTCTGCCTGTATGTATGCCTGCAGGTCAGAAGAGGGCACCAGATCTCATTACAGATGGATGTGAGCCACCATGTGGTTGCTGGGAATTGAACTCAGGACATATGGAAGAGCAGCCAGTGCTCTTAACTTCTGTGCCATCTCTCCAGCCCCCTTTTTTAACATTTTAAAGATAGTCTTCATACCTATACATGTATCTTTGCGCATCATTAGGTAACTGCATTTTGATCATTCTTTTAATCTTTTGTATCATGCTTATGTTTCACCTGAACAGATTTTTAAATGATAGTAAACATTGCTAGGAAACACTAACCAATTGGCCTAGGGGTGTATGTAGCTCAGTGTCCTTGTTTGCCAAGCATGACAAGACCCTGGGTTCTCTTCTCATTCGAGCGAGAGGAGGACCCACAAAAAACGCAAAATACGATAGCTACTTAAAAATAAAGTATAGCTTTAAATAGGTTTAACTTTTAAAGTTTGAAGTATGAACTCCTAGCTACAGACAATATTGTCTTTTAATTATTATTATTTTTTTTAGGATGTGAGAGTTTTTTAAAAATCATTTTAAGATGCTTTGTTTTTTCCAGAGTTGTTCATGGAAGGGTAGGGAATAACTTTCTGTGGTAGAGTATTATTACAGAATCAAAAAAAAATTTTTTTTAATTACATCTAATAGAATTAAAGCAAACCCCTCCATGTCTTAAAACTTTAGGCAATAAAGATTCCTGCTAACATGAAACTGGTATATAGATTGAGATCACAAGTTTTTCAGATTTTGACTATTTAGACAGTTTGAGGTAATGGTGATAGTATACTAACCCACACTGGCTTCCCAGTGTGAGGGTGGCCTTAAATTCCTGATCTTCTTGTCTCTACCTTCCATTTGCTGAATAGAGGAGTATATCACCATGCTTGGCTAAACATGTAGGGTTTTTATTACATATTGTCGTACTAGAGATTGAACTAGGGCCTTGACCATTCTAGACAAGTGCTCTATAATTGAGCTATACCCCCAGCCTGCAAATTGTTTATTTCTTAAAGAAGTGTTTGCTTTTTAGGACTCAACATATCAGTGGAAAAGTGTTAGTTCTTAGGACAAAGTAGGCTTAATACCTGCTTCACTACTTGATGGTTGCCAATCCTTAATGTGCTCTGGTTTCCTTATCTTTAGAATGGTGAAATCAATGATCATACTTGCCCTAAAGGACACTTTTCTTTTTTTTTTTTTTTTCTTTCTTTTTTTTCAAGGCTGAGGAACGAACCCAGGGCCTTGCGCTTGCTAGGCAAGCGCTCTACCACTGAGCTAAATCCCCAACCCCAAGGACAGTTTTAAGAACTGAGAGAAGTAATCTTTATAAAATGTTGAGCATAGCATAGTTATTTCCAAACTGTATTTTAATCAAAACTATATATTTTAAGAGTGTTTTATGGGAGTTGAGGGATAGTTTGTAACAATGTATTTTGATGTTAAATGACAAGTCCAATTGAATCAATTAATAAAATTGAGATATTCTGTTAGGTGTGTGGCAATTACCTATAATCCTAGCATGTCAGGTGAATGCAGGAGGATCAGGAGTTTAAGGTCACAAGCAGCTACACAGCAAGTTTCCCAGATGTCCTGGGCTAGGTTAGATCTTGTCTCAAAAAAGAAAGAAAGAAAAGGAAAAAAATATGAAGAGAGGCGAAGGAAGGTGTAGGTTGTTCAAGAGGAAAAGCTGTATTAGATGTTTGTGAAACGTTTTTTTCTGAAGCAGAGGATACGCTGTGGGTAAAGGAAGACTTTAGAGGAATTGAAACAGAAGAGCTACTGAAATTGTTTTTAACTGTAATTTTAGGGAAATTATTCTGTACATGTTATATGTACTTGCACAAGAGGATATGTAACAGAAAACATTTATGTGGTTGACACTAATAGTACTACTCAATGAGGAGATTTTACATATGAGAAACAGGCATAGGAGTAACAAAGTTAATTTCCATATTCAGAATTTAGATTTTCAGTGGTGTAGTAAAAAACTTTCCAAAATGATGATCTTGAAGAATAAGAGGGCAAAGGCCAGACTTAGTGACACATGCTTATAGTTCTAGCACTCAGGAGGTTGAGGCAGGAGGATCTCAAGATCAAGGGTAGCTGCTGTAGATATACATGCCTCCAATAAAATGGTAAAGATAGACAGTCTGATATTAAACCTTCAACAGTGGATAGATTACGAGTAGAAATATGTGGGGGTGGGGGTGTGTGTATTCATTTGATCTGTATGAAATTAATGGTATTTGGCTGGGTTTTGGCTTGTGAAGGAAGACAACGCATTTCGTTCCACCTAAGAAAAATAGAATTCAGAGAGTGTCTTATGGCATAGAAATGATTTGAACTCGGGTAAGCTTGTTCTTTAGTTACACCACATTCTTTCTGAATAACCTCAAATGAGGTACTTTATTTATCTAAATCAGTTTTCTCATCTGTGATGTGAAGATACCATAAGATTCTTATCAGGTCTATATAATATAATGCCTAAATGTTACTAATTCTAGTACTTGATAAATATTGCCTATTATAAAATGTCACATAAGGCAAGATGAGAAAAGTTATAATTCAGTTATATGTAACTGTTGTCATTAGCAAGAACATTTTAAAATTCCATTCCTAAAAGCTATTTACCACCCACATTCATAATTGGCATCACCAACCGCAAAAACTTGAGTGTCTTATTTTCTCCATCATATGGAGGAGGTTTTACAGCTAATACAATCCTAGGTGGATAAGTTAACCTTAACTCATTACAAACCGGGCATGCCTTAAGGCATTAGAATTTCATCTCATATCTGGTTTGAAAAGAACTGCAGAAGTGTTGAGGACTCAGGGCTGGGGAGATGGCTCCGATGGCAAAGTGCTTGCTGCTCAGGTGTGCAGACTTGAGGTTGGACCCCTAGCATGTATGTAAAAAGGATGAACACGGGAGCACACACCTGTAATCCCAGAGCTGGGATGATGAGGACAGGAGGACACTGGCCAGCTAGTCTAGCCAAATTACTGAGCAACAGGCTTAGTTAAAAGACCTAGTCTCAGAAAATAAAATGGACAAAGTTGAGGAAGATGTTGTGCATCAACTTTTCACACACACACACACACACACACACACACACACAGTGTTGATTTATTTACAAAAATGCCAACATCCATTAAATCTGATTGGTTTTAGTAATTTGATTGCATGGGTCACATAGTTAAAGCAAAGGACCTTGAAGTTTCTAGGAAGATTTGTGAGAAAAGAGAGAAGTAAACTAGAAAGGAAAGATTATAAGGTTTTTTTTGAGCGAGGGGATCAATAAAACATGTTTGGAAACCTATTTATGAAGTAATGTTCTAAAATACACTCAACAATGTTAATATTCTTTTCTAAACAAAAGTTGAACTGTGCGTTGCTGTTTTTACCAAGAGTTCTTTTAATTTTCACTGTTTTGGTACTACAGAGTAAAGGAGTTTGGAATTAGTCCTTCAGACATTCCCTTCTCCCAGGGTAGTGGCAGTCGCCCTGATCTCTCTCCTTCTTACGATTATGACGACTTTTCTCCTTCGATTACCAGGTCTTGCCTTGTTTCTTTGACTAGCTTGTTTTGAATTGTGCTGTGTATAGATATTCATTTATTTCTTGTGTTCTAAGCCATTTTTCATTTTCACTTCATTTTTTAGCAGGTGGTTGTACTGCATGATCTGCATTTTTTATGTCCCTTATTAATTTACTTTAAATTATTTATTTAGAACTTAAGCTCCATATTTTCCTTTGCTTTTTAAAAGATAATGTCACTTTTGCATATTTATCTTTATTATGTGATAAAAAAGTTACTTGTCTGCAAGAAAATAACGATCCTTGTGATTCATAAAGTATATCTTTTTTTAAAATTTGTAAACTTAAGATATACAGCTTTTAAACATGACAGAAGTTAAGATTCTTACAATCTTTAGGCATTTGAGATAAAAATGACTGGCTGGTCATGGTGCACAAGCCTTTAATCCCAGCACTTGGGAGGGTAGAAGCAAGCAGATCAATCTGATTTGCACATTGAGTTTCAGGCCATCCAGGGATACATAGCGAGACCCTGTCTCAATAAGTAAAATAAAATTATTTTTTACTTAGCTAGCTGAGCAGTATGACTGCTGAAATCGTAATAGGATATAAACTCCCCTGATTTCAATAGTGGTTTCTTTATGGATCTTAACAATTTTTCTGTCATAAATCGTAATTGCAATTATAGTTTATTTCTTTGAAATATTTAATCTATATACTTTGCTAAGTTTCCCTGACTATGAACAATAATTACACTTGAAGTAAGTATAAAGTTGTTTAAGTAAACTCACATTAAACCAGCAAATCCACAGAGTTTAGATAAATTTGACATCTAAAGTGACATCATCGATCTTACTACATTAATTGCTTTTGTATTGAATAGGTTGGTGTTTTCTTGTATCTCTGCATGAGCCTTTCATAATTTTAGATAACTTTTATATATTTATAGGGTAAAAGAATTGACTGTAGATCCAACTGCTGCTGGTGATGTCCGTCCAATAATGCACCATCCACCAAGCCAGATTGATGATTTAGAGACACAGTGGGGTGTGGGAAGTTCCCCCCAGAGAGATGATTTAAAACTTCTTTGTGAACAAAATGTGAGTCACATATCATTGTTACTGATCCAGCTTTAGTTTGTTTCATCAATAGCAGAACTTAATTGAACACTATAATCTCAAGCAGGGATCAGCAAGTCCACCCAGTGGACTAATCATCCATTGAGATAAGTACAGCTTTACTGGAATATAGCCATGCTTTTCTAGCTGCTTTCTTACCACAGTAACAGGGACAAAATGTATGGTTCATGAATCCAAACAATTTCCCAGCTTACTAGCTCTCTAATAATAGCCTATTTATTTTTCAGATTTTATGCCTACATTAAAATTTTAGTGCCATGCAGTGGTGGCGCACGCTTTCAGTCCCAGCACTCAGGAGACAGAGGCAAGTGTATCTTTGTGAGTTCAAGGCCAGCCTGGTCTACAGAACAGGTTCCAGGACAGCCAGTGCTACACAGAGAAAACCCTGTCTCGAAAACAAAAAACGAAATGAAATATTTTAGTGACTAATTAGTTTAAGATTATATATAAGTACATCTTATATAAATCTTTAAAAAAAACAAAACAAAACAAAACACTGTCAATAGTTCTGGGCAGTGGTAGATCCCAGCACTCAGGGCAGGCAGATCTCTGAGTTAAAGGCCAGTCTGGTTTACAGAGTGAGTTCCAGAACAATCAGGGCTACACAAAGAAACCCTGTCTCAAAACAAACAAAATAACCTGTCAGCATAAGTGTGTGCATTAGACAGATAAAGGAACTATATTAAAAATCACAGTGAGCCCCAGAAACACCCCAAAACAAAAAGAGAAACAACCAAAAAACCCCAATAAAATGCCAACATCCATTAAATCTGGTTGGTTTTCTATATTTGAAGTGTCTTTAAAATTTTTATAATTAAAATATATAATCTGTAAGGATAGGCAAGTATAAAGAAATGCATGTGATCTGGGCATGTAGCACAAATCTATAATCCCAGGACTTTGGAGGCTGAGGCAGGAGGATTGCTGCAAATTTGAGGCCATTGTAAGTTCCCGGCTAGCAAGGGCTGCAATGCAATAGCATGTCAAGAAAAAGAAAAGCAAGGTGGAGAGGTTGGGCTGATAACTCAGTGGTAAAGAGCTTGCTGTCCAAGGGAGTACCATGGAAGACAGAGCTAAAAGTGAGGTCCTAGCTTCAGTCCATCTTCCCAGAGTTTTCAGAGATAACTGGTTGTTTTTAGACTCTCAAAGCAAATCTGGAACTATGTCTAGATATGATACCTCCCAAAGATAAAGAAAACCAGAGTAAGGTAAGCACCCCCTTATAGCATCTTTGTATTTATTGTATCTTACTAGACCCACACAGGCCACAATTTTTCTTTTTAATTTTATTTTTATGTGTTTGAGTGTTTGCCTACATATATATCTGTGCACCATGTGTGAGCATTGCTGAAGGAGGCCAGAACAGGACACCAGATCCCTATAACTGGAGTTACAGATGGTTCACCATCTGGGTGCTGGGGAACCAAACTCAGATCCTTTAGAAGGGCAGCCAGTGCTCTTAACCTTGAAGTCATCTCGTTAGTACCAAGCCAGGATTTTAAACTACATCACCTTTTACAGACGCATATCACCGAGTGTGCAATTCTTTGAAATTTGCTACACCAGGAACTTACCTTGATATTATTCAGCAGTATTGTTATATTAAGTGTTATTGCATGTGTACATATTCTTGCAATATTCTCAATAAGGGATACTGAAAGGGAATAGACTCTAAAACACATCCTGGAGAGAAAACTAATATAAGTAGATGGTTAATGAAGTGTATTAGAATTGCAGAAATATATTTCTAAAGACAAACATGTTTGGGAGTAAACTCTAAGGAATGCATGCATTTGCATAATTTCAGATCCAAAGGAAAGAGGATATTATGGGCCTGGAGGAAGTAGCTAGGAAAAAAATGTTGAGTGTATATTCATGAGGAAGAATATGAGAAATTTTATGTTCCCAATAAAAAGCAGGTACATTTATTCCCATAGAAAGATAAAAAATTCTTCACTATTCTGATTATGTAGATTTTAGAGTATGACAGCTTATTGATGAAAGTCAAATGTCAGGTTTTTTTACGCATTTAGAATCTTGAATGACGACAACTCCACCCTCATCCCCAAGACAGGGTTTCTCTGTGTATCCCTGGCTGTTCTGGAACTCACTCTGTAAACCAGGCTGGCCTTAAACTTGGAAATCCCCTTGTCTCTGCCTCCTGAGTGCTGGGATTAAAGGTATGCGTCACCGCCGCCTGGCTTAAATGCCATTTCTACTAACATGTTACAACAGTTTTTATGTAGACGTCTATGTAGTAGTCTTTGTCACTGAAGCCATATTTTGAGAAGACAGATTGAGTTACTAGAACTGGGTTAGGCAGGAGACTCCAAAAGTAAAGATATGCCAGATAAATTTTGAGTTCATGTAACAACCAAAACATACCTGTGTTGTCATGTGCTTGTTGCTGAAGTACAATTATGATTTGTTATTTGAGATTTCTATAAAAACAAACAAACAAAAAAACTATCTGGCTTCCTAGCTATGGTGGTACACCCATGTAATTCCAGTACTAGAGAAGCTGAAGCAGGAGGATTGCTGAGAATTTTATGCTAGCCTGGACTACCTATCCAGTACCAGGTCAGCCAGGAATGTAGACAAATCAAAATACACATCCAGACACACACACCTGTAGTTCTAGCTGTTGAGGAGGCTAAGGCAGGAAGGATGGTTAAGTCCAGCAATTTGAGGCCATCCTAAGCAGTATAGAGAGAAAGAAAGAGCCATTTCTTTTCTTAAAGATGCTATTTTTTACTATAAAAATGTAAAATGATTTGTATTAGCATAAATGAAAATTAAGGTATGGTTTTTAAAAAGTTAATCCTTGAAAATACTAATTTTGATAGTCACTTTGAAATACATTGTACCAAAGATTGTATCCTTACATCTTTCTTTTCAAGAGAAGAAACTTAAACTGGGCAGAGTGGCACACAGCTGTATTCTCAGCACTTGGGAAACTGCTGCAGCCTGGCCTCCATAGTGTCAGGCCATCCAGGGGTACAGAGCAGGCCAGTGCCTCAAAAAAGAAAACGCAAGTCTAGTCTGAGCAGTTGCTGTCATGCCTCATCCAGTCAGTGGATGTGAGGTAATTGTTAATGAGGAGAAGCCGGTACCAATAAGAAAACCAGAAATGAATGAGCTTCCCTTAACTGAAAAGTTGACTGTTCCAAAACACTGCTTTTTAGGGTAAGTCTGCACATAATAGGAATAGATTCCTGAGTGACAGTGACTGCTTGCTTGTGAGCTGGCTGCCTTACTTAGACTTTACAGAACTGCTTTTGAGCTTGGGCTAAGCTCAGTGGTAGAACATGGGCCTCTTTTAAAAAGCACATGAATTCCTGGGTGGGCTCTCAAGGAGGGAAAGAAAATAAAAAGTGACATTTTAAAAGTATAAGCTTTAGGTCATAGTTTTAAACTTTGTGTTTTAAGGAAGAAGAAGTTTCTCCACAACTGTTTACTTTCCACGAAGCTGTCTCCCAGATGGTAGAAATGGAAGAACAGGTTGTAGAAGATCACAGAGCAGTGTTCCAGGTATGTAAGAAAAGGCCTTCTGGCAAACACCTTAAATTAATCAAAATTTCAAGAACTCTTTGCATAGAACACAATTCTTTTTTTTTTTTTTTTTTTTGGGTTTTTCTGTGTAGCTTTGCGCCTGTCCTGGAACTCACTTGGTAGCCCAGGCTGGCCTCGAACTCACAGAGATCCACCTGGCTCTGCCTCCCGAGTGCTGGGATTAAAGGCGTGCGCCACCACCGCCTGGCTAGAACACAATTCTTTTAAAATTTCTTAGTTGCATATGTGTATCGGGCATATGATAGCAAATATCTCCCCATAGTATTTTCTTTTCTTTAATTTAATGAACAAGTCTGAGGATCTAGCTCAGTGGTAGAATGCTTGCCTACCATTTACAAAGCATGCCAGGGTTCATCCTTGGCCAAGGAAAAAAAAGTTTATGAAAATATTTAATTTTACTATGAATAGAGATGTCATGTCTACTGATATTTTTGAGAATATCAGCTTAAGTTGTTTGACTTAGAACTCCTGATTTGTAAGTCAGCCTGCAAATTTTTGTGTTGAATTTTTATTATCAGGAATCCATTCGCTGGATAGAAGATGAAAAGGCTCTCCTAGAGATGACTGAAGAAGTAGACTATGATGTGGACTCATATGCTACACAACTTGAAGCTATTCTTGAGCAAAAAATAGACATTTTAACTGAGCTACGAGGTAATTTGCTTTTCATCTTAGTGTTTGGTATAAATTTGCATGGTATTAGGATGTGTAGTAGTGAAAAGATTTTGTATGATGATTGAAGTAAAGATTATAGACAATTTTAGCATCTTTTTTCAAAACATATAGACAAACCGACCACTTGCTAAATGTTTCTCTTAAAACGACAAAAATTAAAAAAAAAAAAAAAAAAAAAAAGGTTCTGGGGATGGCTCAGTGGGTAAATACTTGCTTTTTTGTGAGGATCTAAGTTTGTATCTCCACAACCCAAATAAAGGTTAGGTGCAGTCACACACATCGGTAGTCAGTCTTCCTGTGGTGAGATGGGAGGTAGAGACAGAAAAACCCTGGCAGCTCCAGCTACTCTGGGGTAGCAGTGGCAGGCAGAGACCTTCTTTTAACATGACGGCTGCAAAGGAGAATTCCTGGAAACAAGCTGTCTGGAGAGGCTGCTGGAGAAGTTGGAAAGTTGCAGAGTGTGAGCCAAATGACAGTTTGTTTGGCTAAACTGTTTACAGCCCAGTGAAGAGCCATTCTTAGTCCACCTCTGTGTTGACTCTAACATCCTGTGCCTAGCAGATAAAGGCAGACCCAACATCCTGATAAAACATATAAAACCCTTTACAGTATATTAACAAAAGCTTATTCCACCCATCAAAGCATTGTTAGCAGATTATCAGATAGCATCTGAAGCTAATAGTTGATGTTTCTCTGTGGCTAAAACCTGGCTCTAAGATGTTTCCATCATTGCGGTTTTTTGTTTGTTTGTTTTTCAAGACAGGGTTTCTCTGTGTAGCTTTGCGCCTTTCCTGGATCTCGCTCTATAGACCAGGCTGGCCTCGAACTCACAAAGATCTGCCTGGCTCTGCCTCCCGAGTGTTGGGATTAAAGGCGTGCACCACCACCACCTGGCTCATTGTGTTTTTAAAATGTCTTTTATCTGTGACTTTTTGTTCAGTTACTATAAAACCATCAAATTACTTATATGTTGAAACATGGAATTTGGGGTAAATTAAATCTGTGTTCCTAGGCCATTGCCTCTCCTATTTGGCTCCAGAATATGCTTTATCTCCTGTCGTTTTGAAAAAGACAAAGGAAGTGTTCCTCTGAACACTACAGCACAGTGTGCTGTACTCACATGAACATGCACGTAGGCGCATTGTACATCATACACAAGATTCATAACATTACCATTTTCGATTGTCTATACTCATGTTTCATGCATTGACTTTTTGCCTATTCTATACCTTTAAAAATACCTTGTATGTACTGATTTTGCTTCTGCTTCTCTGAGTGTTTATGTGTGAGAACATGTAAATTCAATATGAAATTAGATTGAAATTCCTACTTTTAGCCACAGATTTGCTATTTAAATATTTAAAACAAGCCCCTCATAAAGTTGGTGATTTGACATCATGTAGAATAAGGTCATTAGTGTCTGTTTTAAAGTTACCTTTGTTTTTAATGTTTTTCATATTCGAGCCTTGATTCGAATTTTTGGGTAATTGTTCTAATAATTTACAATTGGTCATGGTTCTGTATGTATGTACATGCATATAGATGCCAGAGGTGGATGTTAGGCCTCTTACTTGTTGAGAGGTTTCTCACTGAAGCTGGAGCTTGTCAGTTAAGCTAGACTGGCTGGCTAGCAAGTACCAGGAGTCAGTCCTCCCGTGTTGGGATTCTAGGTGTGTCCTGCTTGACTCAGTTTTATCACATGGATAATAACTGAAGCCTGAACTCTGGTCCTTATGATTGTAAGCACTTTACTGTCTTTGCAGCAGCCCCATAATCATCATTAATATATTCATTTTAAGGGATAGAACCTAATGTAGTCTAAGTTTTTCCTTGGAAATACGTAACATTCAATTTAACTGACTTTTTTCCTCGGTTGTCTTAAGATTCCATGTCAGACATATTTTGGGGGGAAGTTACTATAGAAATAATGTATTATAGAATTTTTTTTTAACCATCTAGAGATAATTTTTGAGTGATAAAAGAAGTTTGAGAGCTTATTCTCTTAACAGGCATCAGATCCAGCATCCTCTAGATGAGTTGTCAAAAGATTCCCACAAACCCTCAATAACCATTTAAAAGTTTGAAATAGTTTGTGGAAAATCTCATCCTTCATTGGAATGACATTTTGATTTTGTGAAACACTCCATCTACAAAATGTTTTAATCCAAGTGGCACAACTCACAAGTCTTTAATTTTAGAAAAAATTATTTTGTAACACTGTACTAAAAGGGGAAATTTTTTTTTTTCATATGTAGGTCACCACACAGAACTGTTCATTGCGGTTTTGTTATGATGAATTCAACCCAGGGCCTATTGCATATCACTGAGTTACATTCCAGCCTAAATCAGAATTACATAACTGTTGGCACTATTTAGAGCTTAGAGTAGGCCATTGTTGAAGGGTGTTGTCTTACGGAGAGTAAAATGTTTGAGCATTCTTGCTTACAAGCATTTATCCACTAGAGGACAGCACCATACTAGTTATTATAAAACATCTCTAGACATTACTAAATGTTCCTAGAGCAAAAGTCACTTCCATTTGAGCATCACTGCTGTAGAAAGATGTCTCATTCCCAGAGCTGTTGGTAATTTCCCTGACAGTTTATTAACAAATTAGTAGTCCTTATGACTCTAGATCAATACATGGTAGTAGACAGGATATATAAGAGCAACTGAGTGTTACTGTTACCGTCTTGTAATCCCTGATGAGGAAACAGATGTCATTTTTCTTTAATTTAGCTGTTAAATTTTCTTAGCTTAAAAAGTGAAGTAGGACTGAGTAGAAATCTCATACTATTGAAAGAAGTATGTTTTACACCTGAGTAATACTCAATGTTTCCCTTTTAGAGTAGACTATATATTTAAACATGAAAAGCCTGCCTATATTCCCCCCAAAATAGAAAGACTAAAACTTAACACTATCAAATCTGTGTAAGAGAAACTGGTTGAAAAATACAGGTTTTTACTAGGCATACATAAAACTTTTTATAGAACATAGTTCTGAGGTAGTAGGTGACATAGAACAAGAGAAATGCTGAGTTTTTGTTATAATAAGTGCTAATTTGATACACACTATAACAATTGTGTGCCATATTGCATATTCTACAATACTTACTCCCTTGTTCTCTTCTTATCTCAAGATAAAGTGAAATCTTTTCGTGCGGCATTACAAGAAGAAGAACAAGCCAGCAAGCAAATTAACCCCAAGAGACCTCGAGCCCTCTAAAGTTGGTTATTTGCTACTAAAGGATCCCCAGAATCCCCAATACTGTAACAGATGGTGGTCCAACTGTAAAGGCCACTTGAACGTTTTTGAAATCTTAAGTGTGTGGAAAATATCTTGTCCTTCACCTGAATGACATTTCAATTTTGTGAAACACTCCTTTGTCTACAAAATGCTTCTAGTCCAAGAGGCACAACTAACAATTGGGATTAGTGAAGTATTTTGTTTCATCTACCCAAATAGTGATTGCTTTTGGATATCCTTGTCAATTTCATTTAAAGATTGTGGAAATAATCCAGAAGTGGAAAGTAGGGGAAGCCACAAAATGTCCTTTAACTCAGATCCATTTCGTAGCAAGACTGAGCAATTTTGAATACTTTGCGTGCATGCATACCTCATCAGTGGTTGTACATACCTTGTCTACTCCTAGAGACAGCAGCTGTGCTCGCTCCTCCTGTGCCTTGACTAAGGCTATTGACCCTAGATTTCTGAAGCACAGCCAAGATAAAGTACATTCCTTATTTGTAACTGTAAATTACCTTTATTGTGTGTACATTTTTACTGTATTTGAGACATTTTTTTTGTGTGTGTGACTAGTTAATTTTGCAGGATGTGCCATATCAATTGAACGGAACTAAAGTCTGTGACAGTGGACATAGCTGCTGGACCATTCCATCTTATATGTAAAGAAATCTGGAATTATGATTTTAATACCATGACATGTGATTATAATTTTCTTAGCATTTTCTTTGTAAAAAACTAAAATATAAACTAGTTGGTGTATAATAAAAAGTAAAGAAATTCTGAGAAGAGTTTTATCTTAGGATAAACATTATATATGCAGTGTGTGCCAGTGGTGTTAACAAGACTAATAGTGTAATTTGAACCTTAACAATGCCATTATTTAAGTTGAAGTGTTTATTAGCGCCCCAAATTTTACGTACTGTTAAAGGAAATTGGCTTCTGATGCATGAACATTTGTATGTACATTGAAAGTAGTCCATAATACAAGTTAGATAACCAAGTGTAAACAGTATGTAACCCCAAGAAGTGTCGATGCCTTACGAGGCAGGTCATAGCAAGCTCCATCAATATCTAGTATGTGATGGTTTGCCATTTGATGAGAATAACATCTCCTGGATAGATTGGTAGTAAGGAAGGCTACTCTTTAAATGGCAGCACTCACTTTTACAGCTGCTACTCTAAAAAAGAAAACTGGCCAATTTTCATGTAAATATTGTTTAAAGATTTATATATATATATCTATATATCTCTAGGAGTTTTCCCTTGGTTCCCAGTATATAGTCCAGTAGGTTAACCAAAGAACCTCCCATGTTTCTCTTGATTAACTCTAGGGAGCCTACTGATTCACTCAGTGAGCCAAGGGAAAATCTATGAATAGAGTCAATGAGCCAGATTCTTTACTTCACTGATCATAAATAAGAGGGTAGCTGTGAGGAATCCTAACACCGTGGTGAAAAGCTCTGTAAACAAAGTCTAAATCAAATGTAGATTTTTCACAATATGCTTATTAATAAATGAAATCTATGAAACGAATTTAGAAATAACGTACTTCAATATATTCACCTTTGTTTTGGAAGGAACTCAGGTTTTCTTGCAGTTGTAAGATGTATTCTATTTGTGTCTGTTTCAAAGACGAGAGGAAGAATGAACTATTTCTGTTGACCTTGCAGAGGCTAAGAAGGTAATTTTTGCCGGGCATGGTGACACACACCTTTAATCCCAGTACGCAAAGGCAGGTGGATCTCTGAGTTCAAGGCCACCCTGGTCTAGTAGTGAGTTCCAGGATAGCAAGAATGCCTCATATGTAATGGGCAATAAAGACACCAACTTGCTCATTAAGCACAACAGTTTAGCTTTAATGTTACCGGCACTGGACAGGTATTCTCTTTGGAAGGTCTTTACAGATACATGTTGCCTTATGCTGGCTTCATCTTAATCCACAGTCAGAGTATTTGAAAAATAGTACCAGCAAACATCTTGGGAGGTAAAATACAATTTGGCTTTACAGAAGGAAAACTGAAGACTAAAGTTCAGCAGTTGGTGAGAGTCGAGGAGAACAAACTGAGAATGCCTAGTTGGAATTGTTTCTCTAAAGGTAGAAATGGTACAAGTGAATTCTGAAAATAGTTCTGTGACAGTAAAGAAAATTAACCCTGAAGAATAGTTACTATTCGTGTGACAAAAGTAGCCTTTGCAGCTAAGTGACTTTTTTGTTCGTTTGTTTTAGATTAAAAGTTCTTTAGAACCTTCTGAAAGGTAAAGGCTGCTATACATTATTTAAACTATTAATAGCTCACTATTCAAAGTCATAATAGCATTTACTATATGACTCTGAAGCCAGATTTTGGGGAAAAATATCTGTGTAGGCAAACAATTTATATTCTTAAGTTTACTTAGTGTACCTTTGCTAAAATAATTGGAAACATTCCTTAAGTTTCAGGTACAAAAGGAGCCAAATATCCAATGAAGATAGTTTAGTTTCCTTATATAAATAAAACAGCTATTTATTAAAATATATAAGCAGCATTTATCTTCAATCTGACAAATTTTAAATAGCTTAAAAAGAAACACCAGGTACTAGAATTTTAATTATCCAGGAGTAAGTAAGGAACAGCCAAGAGCCTACAGTTGTGGGAAAATAGCTGTTATTTTAAAAAGCTGAAAACTGAAACTAATAAAGCCCATTTGATTTACAAACCTCTCTGGGATTTTTCTAAATCTGAAATCTGTAGATCTTGTCTCCCCTAAGAAAATAGACTTGACATGATTTTTATAGTTAATTTCTTTCTAAGCTTCTGCATTTCACAGGTAGTCAGTCATACACAGAACATGCTTTCACTGTATAATTGCAGCAGACTCTAGCTTACCCAGAACTGTAATGTTGCCTGTGTTGCAACAGGTCATCTAACAAAGAAGGCATTAATACATGGAAATTCCATAGAATGAAGGTGTGTAAAAGAAAGTCATGTTAAGTAACTTACTGTACATGTGAACGAAGAGGAATACTGGGGGAACCTGTGACTAGTTGACAGAGTGAGCTGCAGGCCTAAAGTAGGCCTCATAGCCCATAACACAGTGAATAAAGTAACATCTTTATACAATAAATTGTTAGAAAGTTTAAGCGTATGGTTGTGCGTATCTGCGGCTTTTGAACTTGAAAACCGTTATATGTATACTGAACCCTGACCTTTGTAGTATATTTAAAATACTTAACAACAAACAAAAAATATGTAGGATCAACCACTTTCAACATACAGGATAATAATATTAGGAATTATAACTTCATTTCTTTCTTGGTCTTGAAAAAAAAAAATGTTTTCAAATGGCTAGGAAAAGTGGATACCTTCTGCATTGAATCCATGTAGCAACCTGAAGGGGAAGAAATGGAGAATGAATGGTGTTACCAAAAAGCCCAACTTCTGACACATAATGTACCTGTACCATTAATATATAAACACATGAACATACTTAGACACTTACTTCTAGCACTAGTTATTAAAGAAATTTTACTCTCCAAATAAAGTGGCAAAGCATACCTTAGTTAAAACCATGTCATGTTTATGTCTTGTAACCTACTGTTTTCAATTACATTGGATCTGACTGAAAATATCTTAAAGACTTGCTATCCTTGCTTCGGCTCATCACCACTTTATTTTGAGCACGATCAGCAGAAAAAGAAAGTAGCTGAAATTTGAGGCAAAATGAGATGAATAATCTGCCTATTCTCTGAAGTTTAATGAAATACACGTTACTTCTCTTTGTGGATATTATGTGCTTATCTGACTTTAGTTAGAAAGCGGTACCCTGAGGAAGTTAAGAATGAAGTTTAAAATGCAATGTATTTGGACCTGAGGTTCTTCTTCAGGATGACCCATAGGAAGGGGCCCATATGGATTAAAATGTCTGGAAAGCAATCTGTAGGTACTTAGGCCAATGAAGACTCAGTATTCCTGCTAGCCAGCCAATAAAACAATAATTCCCTAAGTCTTAGTTCTAGACTGTTCAACTGAAAAAGCAAACTAGTGTTTTACAGCACTGTATCCTCATTTTTAAATTCAGTCTCTAGAACACAAATGCTTTAAAAGTAAACTTGCTAAAAGTGGGACATACATCCTAGATAGAAGTAGAGTATTTGTCTAGGCCTCTGAATGTAGTCCTCAGCAATGTAAGGAAAAAAACAGTAAAGAAAATGTCCAGGAACTTCTGAAAGTTAAGTGTTAGTGAGTACCAGTTAGTACAATTGGGTAGTTAACTGAAACTTGCTTGGTTCAAAGTAAAACAAAGTTTGGACCCAACTGCCCAAATAACTATGGTACCCTTGCACTTCACAGGTGTAGAACTCGCCTCAGACCACATAACAACTGCTATTAAATGGATAATCAGATGTGGTTATAAAGGCATTTCACACCTACCATCTGTTTAACAGTAGCTATTCTAAAGTAAGGAAATCATGTGTCATCAAATCCAGTTAGATACGTTATAATGATTTTTCTACCTTACAGGCTACTTGGAAGAGGTAAGCATAAGCTATTTGTGACCATGAATGGTTTTGGGATTGGAGCAGCAGAAAAGAAACACACACAGCACACATAAACCCAGGCTATCTTCTGGCGCAGACTGTTCTTTACTACTGATCTTACATCCATTCTGCTGCAGCTAACAGGCTGCCATCCTTCACACCAGTGGTTCTCAACCTGTGGGTTGTGACCCCTTTGGAGAGGCCAACTGACCTTTTCACAGGGGTCAGTCACCCTAAGACCACCAGAAAACACAGATATTTACATTATGATTCTTAATGGTAGCAAAATTACAGTTATGAAGTAGAAATGTTAATTTTATGGTTGGGGGTCACAACACAAGGAACTGTATTAAAGGGTTGCAGCATTAGGAAGGTTGAGAACCACTGCTTTACACCAAATACTGTTCCAAACTACGGAAGTGCTATGCAATAACTCTCCCAGGCAGCACCTTACGCTGCTTAAAAGCCTTTAAGTCTCTAATCTTAAGATACCACAGTAAAGAAATGTAAGCATTTAGAACAAGTGTAATTACCTGATAAAATCATCTATGTCCATGGAACGGGCCCGTTTTTCACTAAAACCTGTGCTGGTTAGGATTTGCTGTATTTTATCTGCTATACTGAAATCTTCTGGTATTACCTATCAATATGAGATTCAGAATAAATGAACAACATATCTTTAATGAAGATACCATGACTCTTTTTTTTTAATTCAGTATATTACAGTCACTTTTAATAGATTTGTAAATGACAGTGGGAACACTCGACAGTTTGGATAAGACTTGGATTTCTAATGAAGAGGCTGATTTTGTGACACAATAGTTGTAATACTTTGAGTTGTTAGGCCCTTTTTCATCTTTAAAGTAGTAAAATAACAGGTTTTAGACTTTACAAATAAAGTGAATGAAATTTTAAAGCAATTATTGATCTTTTAAAAATAATTCATACAGCTCACCTAGCCAGGTCATTTTCCTCAGAAATGACCTCTCTCTTAAGTATATTACATGTTGCTTGGTTTAGTAGCTCACCCCTGTAATCCCAGTCCCTGGGAGGCAGGAGGAGTAAGTTCAGGGCAAGCCTATGCTACAGATTAAGACTGTCTCAAAACAACAAAACAGTGATTGATTTTACTTGATTCACAACATTTACCCATACACCTTTTAAAATTCAACTTAATTTTTTTTTTAAAGTTAGACTCATGTAGTAGCTTTTGTCCATATTAGAGAATGGAGACAGTTATGGTATATTATAGGACAATATCTGGGCATAAAAAATATGAAGAAAATAGTCAATATGTCTGCTCAAACCAACAGAATTAGTATATACACATGCAAGTGTGTATGCATGAGGACTCCATACTTAAATTCAAGTCAAACTGTTAAGAGGCATGATGCACAAGACCAGAAATTAGCTATTCAAACCACTTTATATTGATGATGTAAAATTTCTAGATGTTAAAAAAAAGTCACAAACAAAACAGTAACTTTAGTGATTGCTAATCTGATGTGGTAACATAATATGCCTTTAATCCCAGCACTTGGGAGATAAAGGTTGAAGCATCAGGGATTTAAAGACATTCTCAACTATATAGTGGCAGCCTGGGCCATTGTCTGAGCAACAAATAAGATAATCACAGTTTGGGTTAGCACATTACACACATTTAAGTCAAGCAAGCTACTAATCTATGCATTTGAATTATTATAAATCAGTTGAATCCAGTTCTTACTAGGGTTAAATACAAATGTTAAAGAGGACCCAGTTCATAGAGTTTACATCAAAATTAGCCTGTTGGAACTCAGTTAGGTATGGTGACTCGCACCACTGAGGCAAAAAGATTGCTGGGTTTGACCTCAAACCCATCCTAAGCTACATAGCAAGACCATTTCAAAAACTATCAAGAGACCTGTAGTAGTTACATATTATGTATTTATTTTTAAGGGTCTTATAGAATATATAGGTTTAAAAGCAAAAATAAGAATTGGAGGGGGCTTGAGTACAATTTTATCAGTTTAAAACAAAAACACCACAGAGTAGTCAAGTGTAAATCTTGGCAGTTGCCCTAAAGAGAAGAATGCAAGAGGGAAGGAAAAGAGCTATGCTGCCTAAAATAAGTTTGCATTGAGATCAGACACATGGTAGGGAGGGGGGTCCTAGAGAAAGAATAAAGAAACCCAAAGTGTTAGGGAAAGCATGCTTAGAACCGATAGTTCTAGTGAGGAATCCAGAAAGGCAGGCAGACTTATGAAGCAGCATGGCTGTGCTCTGTACATTGGTAAAAGGAACATTTTGAAAAGTAAACATCCCTGAAAGAGCCTGCAGGTGCACGCCTTTAATTGCAGCACTTGGGAGGCAGAGGCAGAAGGATCTCTGAGTTTGAGGCCAGCCTCCTCTATGTAGCGAGCTCCAGGACAGCCTAAACTACACAGAGACCCTATCTCAAAAGAACAAAAATCACTGAAATGATCATTTCTGCTTACAGTATTATGGACTGAACAGTGAATTCTGTAGTTTCTTTCCAACAGCTGTTGTACTGCGCTTGATCTGGAAATTAAGTGATAATTATAAAATCAGATTTAAATTTAAACAAAATGAAATATATGTTCCAGGCCTATGAGGTGGCTCAGTGGTAAAGGCGCATACCGCCATGCCCAATAACCTGAAATCAAGCCCCAGAACCTACATAGAGGAAGAGGACCACTTTTGTTGTTTTCTGAGACAGACAGACACACACAAACACACATGTCACATGTAATTTGTAAAAAAAATTAAAGCTGGATGGTGGCACACACCTTTAATCCCAGCACTTGGAAAGCAGAGGCAGGTGAATCTCTTAAGTTGGAGGCCAGCCTGGTCTACAAAGCAAGTTCCAGGAAAGCTAAGGCTGTTACCTAGAGAAACCCTGTCTCAAAAAAAAACAAACGAGAAAAGTAAATGAGTATATAGTATAATTTAGTGAAATTCAGGAATTTAACAAGGGTATAGAATATTTAACTTCTAAAGGTAACACTATATATAAAAAGTAGTCCTAATAAACATCTCTTTAAGTCCTCTTGTTCTTTAAATGAGAGTAAGTCAAATTCCATACAGTGCTTTAAAAAAAAAAAAAAAAATACAGGTTGTTGTTATACTTCCCAAGCTAGCCTCAAAATTCCAGTGCTCTAGTGATAAGACCATTTTAACTTTCCAAGTAGCTGAGCTACAGATACAGTGCCTTCCACTCACAAACATAAATTCTAAAGAGTTCTTAGATACTCCACAAAACATCCCCAACCCCCCAAAAAAGTCGCTTGGGCTTGGTGGCAATGGCCTATAATAATATTAACTGCTAGAAAGGCTGAGGCAGGGGGAACTGCAAGCTCAAAGCCAGCTTGGGAGTCACTGCGTGATAGAATGCTCAGTTAGCATGCTTAAAACCACAGGCTCAATTCTTGGCATGGCCAGGGGAAAAGAATGTTCAAGCTCTCTCAAATCTCGCCTCTTTTAAAATACACAGACTAGAAGTCAGCTCGGCTAGTAAAGGTCCTTGTTGTGCAAGCCGAATAACCTGAGTTCCATGCCCCGACCACATGCATACAAGTGGGAGAGAGCCAACTCCTCAGAGTTGTCATGTGCCCTCCACATGTTCCCCATGACACAGCTCCACCTACAATAAAAGGAGGGGGAGGAGGCAGAGGAGGAAGAGGAGAAAACCCAAAAGCAAAAACTTGGCAAATGTATGGTTAAATTATTGTTTTTCCCATTTTACAAAGAAAAACCTGATTTGACTCCCAACTTCATTTTTCTTTATTGCATTCTGTTTCTCAGAGCATGAAATTATTTTAAAAGGTGGAGTCTGTCTGACATGAATAATCTCCACACTTAGGGTAGCTCTTTATGGGTAAAGGACTAGATGCTGTGACACCTGGAAAACTGTTCCTTCACCATTTAAAAGTAGTAGAATACTCACTTGAATGCAGCAGACAGTGTCTTGTTCTTCCGAACAAAAGTGATCCTTACTAAGCCATCCCATTCCTGAAATATAAGATGAATTATTTGCTTCAGAATACTGAACTTCTTATCTATGCCTGTTAGCTGTGATCATTTTTAATATATAAAGCCAGAGAGAATAAAAATGGCCTACATCTTGATCTAGCTGGCACATATGCAAAAAGATGCACACTTCTGCACTTGTGTGAATCTCACTGAATTTAATTGGAAAAACAGTCCCAATACATAACATGGCAGTAGGGTCACTTTCAAAATAGATTCAAGCTAAGGACAGTGGCACATGCCTATAATCCCAGCACCTACGATTAAGAGTTTAAAGTGATCCAGTACCTAGAGAATTTGAGCCTAGTCTTGAGCCATAAGAGAGGCTACCTCAAAAAACCAAGATACCAAATTCAAAACACAAACATGATTTAGGATGTAGCTTGTGCAACAAGATTTTCTCTAATGTAATTAGTTGAATTTTATACCAAATCATCTAGATTTTTTTTTCTGATCACAAAACCAGTAATTTTAATTGGAAAACTGTTCGCCACAGGGGCTGAGGATGTAGTTCAATAGTAGCACTCTTGCTTCAGCATGTATAAGGCCTTAGGTTTTTACCCTCAGTACCACTAAAAAGAGTTTTACCACAGTATTATTCAAACACAACTATTTTAATTTTACATTGTTTTCCAAGTTTTATTCAATGTTTCGGCACCTATAATCTTCAAGTTTTGAAATGCAACTGTATTCTAATCATTTTGCCTTTTACAAAAATGTTCCATATTTTTCTGTGGTACACATAATTATTTTCCATCAAATGATTCCATCCTAAGGTTGCACCACAATTCCTATCTCTTGTGTGAGTCAGTAGTGTTCTTTTGCTTTAGAATGACATTTTCCAACCTGGATTTTTTTTTGCCTTTAATAACCTAGTATTTTGGCCTCACCTGAAAATTGATAGGTGGTGGCGGATTCTTAGGTTCTATCCTTACAACGCTGGACTCCACCTTGGGGGGTGGTCTGAAGTTATTCTTCCCCACCTGTTAATCAGAAAATGTTTAGTCCTCTCACAGGCAACTTTATTTACTTTTTGTTTGTTTTGAGACAGGGTCCCACCATGTAGGTCTGTGTGGTCTGGAACTTCACCCCTCTGCCTCCTGGGGTTAAAAGTGTGTGCCACCATGTCTGGCAAGTGTAACTTTAAATTGGTAATCAAAGATATTCTGTTGGGCAGGTACGGTGGCTTAGGCCTGTGGATTCGGCACTTGGGAAGCTGATAGTTCCGGGCTAGTCTGAGTTAGAGAACAAAACCCTGTATAGGGCAAGGCCAAGTGCTCTGGGATGAATTAAACTAGCTTATTTAATGATTTTTTTTTAAAAAAGCCTCACATACCTTCATTAGATGGTCCACACGTGCTAAAAGCTGTGTATTAATGGAGAGTCTACAGTATAATTTATCTCCGGGTTTTGCAACCAAACGAAGAGCAAATTCTCTTTGAAACATAAGTATAGCACATCTGAAAAAGAAGCAGAAAGGAACAAGAAAAACTGCTCATTTTCAATTACAGCCATATTTTTTTAATTAAAATTTTTTGTTTTTTATGGGTCTGAATGTTTTGCTTGCATGTATCTATTTGCACTGTGTGTGAAATTGGTGCCCATAAAGGTCAGAAGTGGGCACTGGATCCTTAGGAGTTACAGCCAGATGTTAGCTGCCATGGGGTGCTGGGAATAGAACCTATCTCTGCAAGAGCAACTTATACCCTTAAACACTGAGCAATCTCTCCGGTCCCTATAGTTGTATTTTTAAACACAGTGAATTGTCATGGGAAGATCTGTAGTTAAGGACAGTATGATCAGAAGGTACAACACTTTCAGCATTAGTGTTATTGCTACAAAACAGACAAGTGTACTCTTAACCCCCAGGAAGATGGCTTTCCTACATGGATTAAAAGAACAACTATTTTCATCTATTATTATGTATTAGTATCAGTAGTATGTATTAGTCTATGGTGCCTTCTGAAAAACAAGCAAAAACAGTCAAGTTGACTCCACAGGAGAACTGTATTTGTGATGTAGTTGGAATTATATCTGATGTGTGGCCTGGTAGCTTACAATGTCCAGTGTTTCCTTGGTTTAACAATTTAAAAATATGTAGACTTCTTCAGCAACAATGGGGACATGTTTAAAGGTTAGTGAAGAGAAGCCCATCTCTAAAACTGTATTTGAGATTTTTGTGTAGTGTACTGGGAACTGAAGTGAAGGCCTCATGCATACAAGCAAATGATCTACCACTGAGCTGTATATCCAGTCCTTTCATCTGCTTTTTATTTTGAGATCAGGTTTCACAAAGCTGCCCAAGCAGGTATTGAATTCACAATCCTCCTACCTTCGCCTCCAGAGTACATCCATAAATGTTTACATATCCCAAACAAAACTTCTATGAAACTCTATGTAGTTGTCTCCTGATAGAATCTATCCCCTGTCATTTAAAAGGGGAATGGGGGCAGGATGGGGTGGGGGGTTAAGGCATGTTACCAAGCCTGATGACCTGAGTTTGATCCCTGAGATCCTGTAAACTGTCCTATGACCTCTGTAAATGCACAGGCATGCACACACAATTTTTAAAAAGAATGGTTATCGCTCCCACAATTTATAAGTTTATTTTATAAATACTAAGGAGGTATGTGACTTAGTTTCAAAGCCACTGGTATAAAACATTGTTTTAACAACCAGTTAAGAAGTTACTGCAGGGCTGGAGAGGTGGCTCAGAGGTTAAGAGCACTGCTTACTCTTCCAAAGGTCCTGAGTTCAATTCCCAGCAACCACATGGTGGCTCACAACCATCTGTAATGAAATCTGGTGCCCTCTTCTGGCCTGCAGGGATATGTGCAGACAGAACACTGTATACATAATAAATAAATCTTAAAAAAAAAGTTATTGCAAATACCTAGACATAATGTAAGAAATTTTTTGTTTGTTTGTTTTTGTTTTTGTTTTTCGAGACAGGGTTTCTCTGTGTAGCTTTGCGCCTTTCCTGGGACTCACTTGGTAGCCCAGGCTGGCCTCGAACTCACAGAGATCCGCCTGGCCCTGCCTCCCGAGTGCTGGGATTAAAGGCGTGCGCCACCACCGCCCGGCGAAAAATTTTTATCAATGTTTATTGAAGAGTATTAGAAAGTAGAGGGAAAGGCATGCACACACATTCACCTCCCCAAGTAAAAGACCAAAAAGACTTTTACGAACTAGAAGACCTCCCTAGAAGTCAGTATTTTTATGTATGTGCATGTGTGTGCACGTTTCTGAGACAGAGTATCATGCAACCTAAGATGGGCCTGAACTAGCTATGTAGCCAAAGATGAGCATAAAGTTATGCTCCCACTTATGGTACCCACGTTCTGGATTACAAGCACTCACCATAGGATGAGTCTTATGTGGTGCTGGAGACTGAACTTGCTGGAGAAAGCTTTCTGGATGCTAGTAAGCACTTCACTCCATCCACTGAGCTTGCATTCCTGCCCCAGAAATTGGTATTTTCTACAAAAATTCTCCAATAGTTTTTTCAGTTGGGTTGACTTTTGGCTGTGTTCCTGGCCTAAACTGTCATTCTAAAATTTAGCAGTGACTTGTTTTTCACAAACCTGAAAAATGGCCGGTGAAGCAACAACTTGAAGACAAAGGGAGAGGAGATCTGAAAGAGAATTAGTAGTTAGCTTTGAGGAAAGACACACGGGAGTAATACTTGGTATGATGTTTCTGATAGTCTGAGGGATACCTGATAAGGCAGGTTTGCCACACAAGCGTCAAAGAACGGCAAATCCGATTTCAGTACGTCTCCCACCAGGACCTGGAGTTTGCTGGCCAGAGGCCTGATAATAAGGAAAGAAATTTTAAGAGAATGTTCTTTCATGAGATTGAAATGTACTTTAATTATTACATATACTCACGTGCCCTGAACTCTTTTGTGAAGTTCAGCTACTAGCCTTGGATCAAGTTCACAGGCAACTACCTACATTAACAGTAAGAAAAAAAGCTTCATTGTGGAGTATAAATCTTTTACCATCCAAGTAATAACTCATATGATCTACAGGATTTAAGCTTTTTCCAGTCTTAACTTCAACTGCCCCCCCCCCCAACTGTTTTCTACCATTTCAAACAACATTCTGTTTGGTCTGTCTCCACGCTTTGTAACTGAAGATGATGGAAAGAATACACTTTATGTAATCAGTTCTTTTAGACAGTACGCAAGAGACCTATTCCCAGAAGTACTCTTATCCACTGATATCCAGAATAGAAGACATAACATCGTAAGTGAATGAAGTGGATGAAGCTGAAATTATTCTAACAGCAGCAGAGGTTTCACTGGCTTTCATGACTGTGTCTATAGGGTAGACACTTAGGTTGCTTCTTTGTTTTGACTCCCAGGTCCATTCTTCATCTCTTTTTTGCACCCTGTAGGTCAACAGGTCTTCTGTTGAACTTGTTCCTAATAACTTTCAACTTCATTGCTTTGTTCCTCCAGGCTTCATGATAGTGAACTGTTTTTTACAATTAGTTCACAAGTCAGTGTTCCTATTTTATTGTTACTTCTTTAATAAGCATGTAACCCATCCCTATATTAGATCCCCCATCGATACACCAAGGGTAGATTTTATTTTCTTGATAAATACATTTCATTTTCAGTTAAAATTTCTAAGTGCTCAATAATTACTATTGAAACAATGGCAACTAATTAAAATATTTATATTGTAAACCAGCTGAGCTAATTTGGTAGTAGCACAAGACCCCCCCCCCCCTTTTTTTACCTTTTTGGCCTTTTCTAACAGCTTGACGGTCATGTTTCCAGTCCCAGGCCCAACTTCCAGCACCACATCAGTAGGTCTTAAGGCAGCCTAAAAGCAAGCACAACTCCTTATGCCTGAACACACAGCTTATAAACGACTGCTTTTACTCATCAATGCACAGGTAAAGATTTTACTCTAGCTTCATTTTTCTTGTTAACAATGGTACCTCAAGGGTACTAGATATAAATGAATATCTCCATTTCCTGATCTAGGGGGATATATTCAATTTCTGGAGTCAGAAAAAGAGCAAGAGCAAGCACTTCCTTGAATGGCTTCCCACTTTCTACACTGGTGATAGTTCCAGCAACCTGTAACTAAGTCTACTCCTATCAAGTTCAAATGGAAAGAGCATAATGAGCTTGCCAAGGGTCAGCATGTGGGAGCAAGATTTCTCAATTCTCAATCATTGTGTAGTAAGGATATAGCAACCTCACAAAACTGTGTGCGCAAATACATACAACTAGAATATTCTGTGAGACTGGATAACTAAATTCTACACCTCCAGGATGCTCCCCTTGTAAGCACAGAAGTGATTTGTACCATCTATATTTTGGCTCCTGGGACTCAATCATTCATGACCACAACACAACACACACAGAATAATCCTCCAAATAATTTATATGCAGTACCATATATTTTTCAGAGGAAAAAACTTACTGTGTGATTTAGACATGAGTTTAAACTCTAGAATAAAGAGTAATAGTGATATGGTGCTTAGAAAGTGATCAAAATTATAGATGCTTGGAAAGTGGAGTCAGGAGGACCAGAAGTTCAAGGCTGGCTGTCTACATACAATATTTGAGGCCGGCCTCAGTTACATGAGATCCAGTCTCAAAACTAAACCTCCAGAAAGTTATTAAATCTGGAAACTAATAAGCAAGTACAAAGAAAAGTCCACCTATGAACTAGATAATTCACAGAATGATAGAGGACTTGAAGTTCAGCAGAAACAGATTCAGAAAGAAGCATGCAAAAGACAGCACGTGCATCCTGTACAATTCTTAACTCATTCAATACATAAATACAGAGCACCTATTTTATGTCAGGCACCTATCTTATTTTCTTAGAGTCTCACTATGTAGCACAGGCTGGCTCTGAACAAAACATCGCCCTGCCTCAGCTTCTGACAAAGTACTCCGACAAAGATGACAAACGCTCTGCCTTTCCTCTTCTACACCCACCTTATCGATAATGCTGTTTACAATTAGAGGATTTTTCAAAATGTGCTGCCCAATCCCTGTGTTGAACATGAGTCCTGGAATAAAACACGAAGCAGCCTTAATTTCCCAACTTGTCAAGAACCGATCCCAGGCCGTCCCAGAGCAGCCGGGACGATTTCAGCATCACGGATGCCACAAGCGTCTCGCTCACGGATGGGGTTGGGATGCAGCTTTAAGTTCATCCATCATCCCTCCTGCTGGCAAGGAAGACCAGGCGTGGGGAAGGGTCATCGCTGAGCGAGCACCCTCCTCGGAGCCGCCAGGAGCGAAGGCCACAGTGGGCCTCCCCCGCCGCGGCTCAGTCCGCACCGAGAGACGCGGTCCGCCCCCAGCTTCCTCCACGCCGCACCTCCGGCCCTCTTCAGCTCCCGGCGCTGCTCCTGCCGCTCCCGCCGGCGGCCACTCGCCGCGGACTTGGCCTTCGGCATCTTCTCAGGAGTACCCGGGAAAGCCAAAGAAGCCCAGCGCCGCGTGGAAGTCGCCCTCGGCGCCGTCACTATCAAAGCGCCGGAGAGGCCCACTTCCCCTCCCACTGGGATCAGGGACCTTCCTGTCAGCGGCTGGCTGAAACCCAGTGGCCACTGGGAATTGTAGTCTCTACCCAGCTGGAGCCCGGTGGCCGCCGGGAATTGGAGTCTCGGCTGTAGCAACGCCTTCCCCAGAAGCCAGGGTTCCCAGAAGACACCGCGCTGCTGAGCCACGCGGGTGGATTGGCTGGGTCATGGTTGGCAAACTGGATTGGCCAATCCCTGGGACCTCTGTCTCCGCCCCGCCCCACACCCCGCCCAGTCCCATCCCTCTCCTGCCCCACCACCACCAGAGATCTCTGATGTGTCTCTTTCCTTTCCCAGGAGGTTGTGGAGTGCGAAGCCTAGGCTTGAGGGATACGGAGCCAGGGCTGTTACACAAAAAAACCTGTCTAGGGGGAAGAAAAAGAAAAAAAAAAAAAAAGAAAGAAAGAAAAAAAAGAAACTGCCCCCAAGCCTTGGTTTTAGCCCTTCCTTTGCTGTAATTCAAACTCTAGAAAAATTCTAAACTATCCTAACAGAATCTTCTAAGTTCTACTGTTACGGGGCTCCCACCAGCGAAGGCCACTGGGACACTGTCTCTGAGCCAATGGAAAGTCTTCATTCCAGCCGGCTGGTGACGACAGCTGGGTAGTCAGGACCAAAGTGCAGCCCTGTTCCTTTCTCGGAGTCTATAACCTGACTGTGAAGTCCCCAAGGTTCCCATTCTGCAGGTGTAAGCTAAGTAGATAGTTACACAAGCCAAAATATGCGATTAGCAAAAATAGGCAGTTGTTTTTCCTAAGCTCCCCCTTACAGTTCCTAGCACCTTACTCTGCATACAAAGTTCATCTGAGCTACTAAAATGCAATCACTAAAGTCAGCTTCCAGCCCTTGTCAACTCACTTCATTTCATTCATTGTTAATATGCACAGTTCTAGAGAGTCTACAGCATGCCAGTGAATGCCATAAGTTAGGAGGGGAAGGGTGAATGTGCTTATTTTTTAAATAAGTTTAAAAGTTTTTTTTTTTTAAGGGAAGGGGTGCAGTCTGATACACCCCAGGCTCCCAGGCTGCCTCCCTGGGGCCTGACACAAGCCTTCACTATGTGTCTTGGTTATGGTTTCTATTGCTGTGAAGAGACACCATGACCAAGGCAACTCTTAGAAGGAAAACATTTCAGTGGGGCTGGCTTACAGAGCGTTAGCCCATTACCATCACGACGAGAAGCATGGCTGTGTGCCGGCAGACACGGTGATGAAGAAGGAACTGAGAGTTTTACATCTTGATTCCCAGGCAGCAGCAGGGGAATGTGCCACACTGGGTGTAACTTGAGCTTATGAGACCTCAGAGCCTGTCCCCACAGTGACATACTTCCTCTAAGGTCAAACGTCCTAATAGTGCTACTCCCTATGGGCCAAGCATTCAAACATGAAGTCTAGTCCTATTCAAACCACCACACTATGGCAACAGTACAGCACATTCTGGACTTCACACTTGATGCCAAAGCTGATGGTGAGACCATTCGGAAAGGCTTTTCCTTTCTCCAGGAACAGGAACAGGAAAAGCTTCATTTTCCAGGAACAGAAGATGGCAGGGTCACTGCATACCTGACATAATCATAGCTATTTAGTAACTTACACACACACACACACACACACACACACACACACAAATGGCAGCTTTGTCAGTTTGAGAATTTACCCACATGGATTAGTGTTTCTGGACCTTCAGAGTTATGGCAGTGATGAACAAGACAATCAAGAAATGACAGCTTTTTGAACAAAATAGAAAGAAAAAAAGAAAAAGAAATGAAGCAGGACAGTATTTGGCAGGGGAAAAATTCACCACCATGGCTCAAGGTGAGGTTGCCAACAGATACTGTATCTGTGAACCTGGCATTCCTATGGGCAGAGATGGCTTGGGAGCCTGAAGGCCAGCTAGCCTGGAGTGCCCTGCACGTGGCAGAAACCTGCCTCATCAGGATGGAAGGTGAAATCTCTGACCTCCACATGTGTGCACGGCATATATGTAGATGGACTCTCACACATTTTTTTAAAAGTTATTCAAAAGTAGTAGGCTGAGAGGTAGTCATATGGTGCAAGCTTGTCCAGAATGTGTGAGGCCTTGAGTTTGATCTCCAGGACCACATACTATTAATACTACAAATAATATGCTTTGCACCTGCTAACTCATCTTGTATCAACTTAAGCTGAGACCATGCTGAAGATATCAAAAGAACAGAAGAGGAATTGTCTTTCTTCCCAATACTGCTGCCTGCATCAACATGCTATAACTGATGAGAAATCTCTATAGAAATAAAAAAAAATGAGTGTACTACTACAAGGGGAAAAAACAGGTATTAAAAAGTTATACATATCCAATAAGCCTTTGAGAAGCTTTTTTTTTTTTTTTGAGACAGGATCTCCCTGGTTGGTCTACAACTCACTATATAGACCAGGATGGCCTCAAACTCACAGAAATCCACTTGCTTCTGCCTCTTGAACACTGAGATTAAAGGCATGCACCACCATAACAGACAAGATTGATTGATTGATTTGTGTGAGTGTATGTATGCCCTGTGGTGTGTGTAGTACCCCCAAAGGTCAGAAGAGGGCAACAGATCACCTGGAGCTGGAGTTAATAGGTGGTTATGAAGTCCGATGCTAGGAGCTGAACTTGAGTCCTCTGGAAGAGCAACAAAGACTTAACTGCTAAGTCATCTCTCTAACTTGAAAAATTGGTCTTGTAATTGGGATTGTTTCTGTGTCTGTGGGGCACCCACTATATTTTATACTTATTTTTATATCCTTTTACAAAGTAGAAACAATTGTATTATATGTAAAAATTATTCGAATCATAAGCATCTCATAAATTATTTGGATACTTCTGTTAGTGAGATGTTTATCACTGTGTCAAATATCTGAGGAAAACAAGGGAGGATGGTTTACTTTGCTTTGTTGTTTCAAGATGTCAATCCAGGGACAACTGGCTCCATTGCTTTGAGGCTGGTAGCAAGGTACATTGAGGAAAGTCATGATAGAGGAAAGATATTTACCTCATGGCATCCAGAAAGAAAATAGGGAGTGGCCAGGTACAAGATACACTCCTCAAATGCACACCTCTAGCAGTTCCCTTTCTCTAACTAGACCTCCATCTTCCATAGGAAACAGTAGTATTCAGATTTTGAATCAGTCAGTAGGTCAAAGCCCTCATGATCAACACCCTCACAGACATATCCAGAAGTGAGCTTTACTAATCCTGGAGATGTTTCTTTTTCTTCCTTCCTTCCTTCTTTTCCTTATTTATTTATTTAAATTTATTCTGTGTCTTTTACATCATGTATCTTGATCCCATTCATTTCCCTGTCCCTTCACATCCACCCTCTGTCCCTGCACTCCCCCCCAGATAAAACAAAATTTAAGGGAAAAAAAGGGAAAAAGTAATGAGGGGAAAAAAATTAAAAATCTCATCATGGAAGTGTAGCCAGAAGTTTCTCCAGTCCTGCCCTGCCCCTCAGTCAGGACAAATCTCTCCCACCTGTGTTCCACAGCCACTTGGTCCCAAGTAAACACACAGAGGCTTCTATTACTTACAAACTGTATGGCCTATGGGGTCAGGCTTCTTGTTAGCTAGCTCTTATAACTTAACTCAACCCATTTCTATTAATCTATGTCACATGTTCTGTGACATTACTTATGGCTCTTAGGGCAGCGGGCTGGCATCTACCCCAACTCTCCTTTCTTCTCTATCTCTCTTGGATTTTCCACCTGGCTCTATCCTGCCCTGCCATAGGCCAATGCAACTCTATTTATTAGCCAGTGGGAGCAACACATATTCACAGCGTACAGAAAGACATCTCACAGCATGGAAGCTGCAGTGTGACACGGTAAGACACTGTAAATCCCTTTGTCCATAATCTTTACTTGCAAGTGTTTGTTGCAGAGTCATTGGTCTGGTTTGAGGCCTCTGGTTTCTACTACACTATCAATGCTGAGTCCTCGCTAGGATTTTTCCTCAGTATCCTGTTGATGCTTTGAGTTGTGGAGATCCTGCAGGTTTGGGTCTGCAGGTCAGCTTCCTTTATGTGCTCCAGCAGGTCACAGATGGGGTGGATTTGAGGCAGGCCAAGTCATAACCCTGGATCTAGGCCTGGGCAGCTGTACAGGTGGTCCATCAGATGAGAAATGGGGACAGCTCTCCCATGCTCACATCTTTGGGGATGGCTCGCCCACATCTCTGCTAACAGGGCTGGCTCTATTGTGCTGCCCTGACGAGGTGCAGGGCCTGTTCCCAGAGATGTTTCTTAATCTGATCAGCTTGAGCATCATAATAATTCTAGTAGAACCTAGAAAATGAAAACATCTCCACAGAATTAATCATTTTTGTAGCGCTAAGAATCAAACCCAGTGCCTTGTGCATAACAGGCAAGCACTCTACCACTGAGCTTTCTCAGCCTCTCTGAGGGTCTTCAGATATGTATAACTTTGAAATTCCTGTTCTTTTGAAAGTTTGGTTGGTGGTTTGTCGACTTTTTAAGACGGAGTCTCATTTTGTAGTTCTGGCTCACCTGGAGCACATCATGAAGCCCATTCTCAAACTTGTGGCAGTCCTCCTGCTTCAGCCTCTCAAGTTCTGGAATTGTTGAGCTGAACAATTTTTTAAGTTTATGTATTTTTATTTTTGTTTTTCTTAGAGACTCAGGTAGCCCAGGGTGGTCACAAACTGTTATGTAGCTGAGTCTGTCCTTAAACTCTTTTTTTTTTTTTTAAAGATTTATTTATTATGTATACAGTTATACAGTGTTCTACCTGCAGGCCAGAAGAGGGCACCAGATCTCATTATAGATGGTTGTGAGCCACCATGTGGTTGCTGGAAATTGAACTGAGGACCTCTGGAAGAGCAGCCAGTGCTCTCAACCTCTGAGCTATCTCTCCAACCCTGTCCTTAAACTCTTAATCCTTGAGCTTCCAAATCTCATGTACTGGGATTATAGATGTATAGATGTTCACTATTATGCCTGGCCTTTTCCTCCCCGACACCAAGATCTTAGTGTATAGACAAAGCTGGCCTGGGTATGTAAGCCAGGCTGGCCTCAAACTCACAATCTTCTCCTCCTGAGCTCTAGGATTACAGACATGTGTCACCACATTTGACTGGTGTTAAAAATGTGTGTGTATGTGCTTGCACATGTGTCTGGCAAGAGAAAGAAGTCAATGTTTCTTTAAAGAATTAATTTTATATTTATTTTATGCATGTAAGTATTTTGCTTGCTTGCATGTAAGTCTGTGCACCAAGTGCTTGCCTGGTACCCTCAAAGATCATAAGAAGTCAGTGGATCTCCTGGAACTGGAATTATAGATGGTTGTGAACAACCATATGGATGTTGGGAATTGAACCCAGATTCTCTGCAAGAGCAAGTGCTCTTAACCTCTGAGCCATCTCTCCAGTCCCTGATATTTCTATAATATAGCATTTTTATCATCAACTTTATACTTTCTCTTTGTAGTTCTCAACTATATGTGAAAAGCACTGAATGTGTATTAAGACTTTCAAATACATACTGGGGATATAGTTTAGTGGTGTGTTCTAGGCAGTGTGTGTGTTCTATCCCTAGCAATCAACCCTCCCCACACCTCCCCAAAACAAAAAAATTAAAAAGGTTTGAATATATCCTGAAGATACACAATGATAAATTAATTCTAATATTTGCCCTTTTCTCTAAAAATCTGGAGTATGCAAATATAGTAACAAAGCACAGTAGATTGAGATTAATTATCTAGATGTAAATATTTGTTTTGTCAATAATATGTGTTGTGCCATATTTTTTTTACTGGACAAAGATGTGTTACATTTGTTTATGCTGCAGAATATTACTTTAGCTGTGTAAAGGTGTGTTACTTTGTTTATACTGCACTTGTTTAATTATGTAAAGATGTGTTGCATTTGTTTCACCTTGCCTACCTAAGGCAGCTGATTCTTCTAATAAAGAGCTGAAATGGCCAATAGCTATGCAGGAGAGGGATAGGCGGGTCTGGCAGGCAGAGAGAATAAATAGGAGGAGAAATCTAGGCTCAAGAGGAGTGAGAGAAGAGAGGAGAGAAGGAGGGAGGCCTCTGGGGCCAGAAGCCAGGCAGGCAGCCACCAGCCAGCCAGAGAAGTAGAGAAAGTAAGATATACAGAAGTAAGAAAGGTAATAAACCCCAAGGCAAAAGGCAGATAAAGAGGAACAAGTTAATTTAAGTTAAAAGAGCTAGCCAGAAACGAGCCTAAGCTAGGCCAAGCATTCCAAACTAATAATAAGTCTCCGTGTCATGATTTGGGAATTGGCTGGTGGCCTAAAAGGAAAAGCCTGGTACAAATTTGGCACCTAGATCTTCCATTCAATACTAGTTAAAATTAAGACTTCTGAATATGCCCTAATTTGGCATCCTAGTATGACAGATACAATTTGTATACGCTCATTTTTCTAAATTAAACCTTTCTTCAGATTTTCAAAAGACTCATTACGCCAATAGAAGGGTTCTATTTTTGAAAGCATTTCTTTCTTTTCTTTTTCCCCTAATTTTTATTTATTCTTTTCTCATATATTTCATCCTGACTGCAGTTTCTCCCTTCTCTCCCCCACTATACCCACCTCCACCTTCCCTCAGAAAAGAGCAGGCCACAGCCATGAAGTGGTGCATTCCTTTAATCCCAGCACTTGGGAGGCAGAGGCAGGTGGATCTCTGTGAGTTTGAGGCCAGCCTGGTCTACAGAGCAAGTTCCAGGACAGCCAGGATTGTTATATAGAGAAACCTTATGTCAGAAAACCAGAAAAAAAAAAAAAAGAAAGAAAAGAGCAGGCCTCCCGGGACATCAACCAAACATGGCATAACAAACTACAATAGACCAGGCACATATTCTCACATCAACGCTGGATGAGGCAACCCAATAGGCAGAAAAAGGTCCTAAAGGCAGGAAAGGGATTCAGAGACATTACCCCACTCTCACTGTTAAAATCCCACAAGAACACCAAGCTACACAACCATAACATACATGCAGAAGACCTAGGTCAGACTCATTCAGGCTCCCTGATCTCTGTGATACTATTTGAATCCTCATCAGTTTTTTCTTTTTAATTGGGTAATCCTTTCTTTCCATTCTCTTCTTCTTCTTCTTCTTCTTCTTCTCCTCCTCCTCCTCCTCCTCCTCCTCCTCCTCCTCCTCCTCCTCCTTCCTTTTCCTATTGGTATTTCAAGACAGGGTTTTTCTGTGTAGCCCTGGCTGTCCTGGCCTCGAACTCACAGAGATATCTGCCTGCCTCTGTCTCCTGAGTGCTGGGATTCAAGGCATGTGCCACCACCGCTAGGCTTTAGATAATCCTCTTACTACATAAAGTATTCCTTAGAGCTCTTCTACTAAACATGTCATCTATGGGCTGGTAACATTGGCATCAACTGGAATGTGGATGCATTTTAGACCAACCAAATTAATCAAGATCTAGTGCTGGGGATGTAACTCGATTGTTGGGTACTTGCCTAGCATGAATAAAGCCCTGGATTTGATCCTCCAGCACAACATAAACTGGGCATTACATGCCTGCAATCTCAGAATCTAGGAGACAGAGGCAAGATTATCAGAAATTCAAGATTATCCTTAGCTACATAGTGAGTTTAAAACCAACTTGCATTACATGAGACCCTGTATAAGAAGTTAATCAGGACCCATGAGACCCTGTATGAGAAGTTAATCAGGACCTGTACCATAATTTTTAAATTAATTGCGAGCTTATGCAAAAGCCAGAAGACAACTATTGGGAATTGGTTCTCTTCCCACCATGTGTGACCCAGGCATCAAACTCAGCCACAACTTGGTGTTAAGTGCCTTTACCAGTTCAGTCCTCTGACCAGCTAAGGCCTGAATTTACTTTTAAAGAAACTTTAAATTGTTTAAAAGATTTATTTTATGTGCATGAATGTTTTGCCTGCATATATGTATGTGCACCAGGTGTGTGCTTAATGCCAGCAGAGTTCAGAAGAGGGCATTGGAACTTCTGGAACCAGATTTACACCATGTGAATTCTGGGAACAGAACCCAGGTCCTCTAGAAGATTAGCACGTGCTCTTAGCCACTGAACCATTTGTCCAGCACCCAGCATCTGTATTTTGATAATATCTCACGTAATTCTATGCATACTTAAATTTTAGATGTGCAATATTTCTATAAAATCAGAAGATACAACTAAGCAAAAATAAAATGAAGCATAGCCACAGTATCATCCAACAATTGGCAGTGCCAGTTAGAATTTTGGCATTTTGTATTTCCAAATTTGGGACATTCCTGAACATATCCTTTGGTAATTTCTTTTCAGGATACACCGGAAATTTATCAGCAAGCCAACAAATATCCTCCAATATTTAATATTTAACTTAAATGGTCAGTTTTGCATTTCATTTTATATGTATTTGATTTCATCATTCCTCTCTGACAATCACTGAGGGAATTTTTATCTTTGCATTGATTTAAAAAAAAAAAGTCAGGGCTGGAGAGATGGCTCAGAAGTTAAGAGCACTGACTGCTCTTCCAGAGGTCCTGAGTTCAATTCCCTGCAACCACATGGTGGCTCACAACCATCTGTAATGAGATCTGGTGCCCTCTTGTGACCTGCAGTCATACATACAGAACATTGTATACATAATAAATAAATAAATATTAAAAAAAATAAAAAAAGTCTTTGTGTGAGGGACATCCTTATAAAGAAGAGCTTACTGTTATTTTGGTCCAAAACTCAATGCTTGCATTTACTGGCCATTGAACTTTAGGCATGTCAACTTCTCTGTGTTCCAGTTTCTTCTTTTGTAAAATGGACATAATAATGGATCTACCTCATAGGGTTTTCCTGGGAATTAAAGTGGGTCATTCAACCTAAAGATCCTTAGACTGTATTTATTGTGCACATCTTAAATGAGCAACAAATGTCTATCAGTCTTTATGAACACAGTTAATCTCCCTCACAATTTCTCTTTTATTTATTTATTTATTATTATTATTATTATTATTATTATTATTATTATTATTACTTTTGGTTTTTCGAGACAGAGTTTCTCTGTGAAGTTTTGGTGCCTGTTCTAGATCTCACTCTGTAGAGCAGGCTGGCCTCGAACTCACAGAGATCCGCCTGCCTCTGCCTTCGGAGTGCTGAGATTAAAGGCGTGCGCCAACACCGCCCGGCTCAATTTCTCTTTTTAAAAACAAGAAAACTTAAACTAGCGTGCAGGGCTAGGCAGCACTAGTCTTTTGAAATCTTTTCAACGTTAGTTTTGCTGTGGAGTAGAGCAATCAAGTTCAGGATCTAAAAAAATCCTATGCAAGTAGTCTGCATACTTGGGAGATGTGGAGGAATCAGGATTTGACGGTCAGCTACAGAAAAAGACTGTGATGCCAGCCTGGAGTTATGAGACCCACTAAAACACAACACTAAAACAAGCAAACAAACAATACAAACACCCCCCCCACACACACACCTCTACACAAACAACAACAACAACAACAACAACAAAAACCCCTCAAAGCCAGTCCAAACTTGGAAAAAAAAAATACCTATGGTGGCTGGGTTCATTAACGGGATTCTTTTGATAACCCTCCTCTGCTGTGACAGACCCATGAAGCAAGTAGTTGGTATCTAGAACAGTGAGGACGAAATGGTTTTCACTTACACTTCAACCAGCCCAGGAGACCACTGATTTTCCCGGGACTTACGGTTTCCATAGTGACAGGTCCCCGTGCTTACGCACAGCTCCGGGTACCACGCAAGCGCACACAGCTGCGTTGGCGGCCGCGCGCCTTTGGTTTCGAACACGAGCTCCTCCCTCCCCTTCTCTCCGCCATCCAATCGCCTTCTTTCTCGGCCCCTCCTGTGCGCGCCGGGGACCTGTGACGTCATTTTAGCGCGCCCGCGTCGTCTGGAGTGGCGACACGGAACATGGCGCGTTCCTAGAAGCCGTTTTCGGCATCAGTAGGCGGCAGCGTGTGGACTAGCAGCGTGGGGGCGCGGAAGCAACCAACGCCGCTTCGTGTGGACAAGTGGAAAGGGTCGGGCCGGGCTGTTCCGGACCGAAGCACACGGTGAGGCCGGGCCGCGAGGCGCACGGGTGGAAGGGAGGTGTGGGCTGGGCAGCGAGACCCCGCTGGCCGAGGGCGGAACGCGGGTCCATCTGCGGTGTGCGCCGCGTCCGCGGGCCCTCGAGCCCTGGAGTAGCCTCGGGGAACGCGGGTTCCCGGGCCGCGGGAAGCCTGACATTGCTGGGTCCACGGTGCGGGGTGGCAGGGTCTGAGTGACAGGCTAAGCAAAGCCATTGTGTCCCCCTGTCGCCGGCCAGGAGGTGGGTGTATTTGTCCTTGGAGGCTTGGGGTTGGACAGTGCAAGAGAACGTGCTTCTCCCACTAAAACCAGTGCTTCTTGGTAACTGTCCAGGCGACCTTGCTGTGGAAGCAGTGCTGTGAAACCTTGAAACATTAGACCTTTCCTTCTCTTTTAAGGAAAAAGACTTAAACATTTTTTTTTTTTTTCCTGAGAGGAGATTAATTCTGAGGTATGGCCGCCAGTGCTCAAGCTCGGCGACTCCTGCAGCTTTACATTTGGGAATGTTTGTGATTCAGCAAAATTATGTCGATGCCCATAGCATTTTGCCAATTTCCCTTAATCCTCTTATTAAGTGGTGGACGAGATAATCGTGCAGCAAAGTGATTTGCGTAAATAGCAAAGAATGATAATTTGGCTCCTGGTGCCAAGGTTGTAATTGGCATACCTCTTTACCACACATTAAAGGAGCTCTGTTGTATGCGATAGCGCCTTTAAGATTGGCTTGTTATTTAGAAGGAAGCAAGGAAGAGCAGTTTGCAACCATATTTGTAACCCCCCATGGATAGGGATTTCTCTCTTCCATTTTCACATTATTTAAAATTCCTCTTCTTTGGTTAAGGGCGGAATGACTCCGTTAGATGAAGTACTCAAGGCTTGATAGCTTTCCTTACATTTTTGTTCCACACCGAGGACAATTTTTGTAAAATTAGAATCTGTTGGTTGTGATAAGATTGTAGGCTTTTTTTTTTCCCCTTTATGCTTTCTGATGGTATCTAGCACAGGGGCTGGTGCAAACAGTTTAATTATGGCAGTAGCTTGTGGACGTGTGTTACAGCTATAGGGCAGAAGGGTGTTCTCTGCCCTGATTACACTTCTTAAAGCAAAAAGACAATTCTGAGAGAGGAATTTGGATGTAGTAATACAATTGGAGGTTCTAAAGAAGTGTGCAAAAATTATTTGGTAATTAAACAAAAGTTTAATTACTAGAAGGCAGAATAATGCTTGCAGCTTTTGCATTTAAAATATACTGAAGGTGTTCCTCCAGAATAAAAATAGTCATATTTAGGGAAAGGTACTGTTTGATTAGTTGAGTTTTTCCCAAGATTTTTTTCTTTTAATCTTAATGTGTGCATTTGTCCGTGTGTGTATGGTTATGTCATGTGTGTGCTGGTGCTGGTGCAGGCAGAAGAGGGTGTTGAATCTTTTGGTAGTGGAATTACAGGCTGTTGTGAGCTACCTGACATATATGCTGGGAACCGAACTTGGGTCCTCTGGAAGAGCAGCAAGTAAGTGCTCTTAACTGCCAAGCCATTTCCAGTCCAGATTAGCTGATTCTTGATGTTTGTTTTGCATGTGTGTATATTTAATCTTCCTTCTAATTTATTATTATTATCATTACTATTTTTGAGACAGGCTCTCACTATGTAGCTTTGGTTGGTGTGGAACTTCATATGTAGACCAGGCTGGCCTTGAACTCATGGAAATCTACCTCCTTTTTCCTCCCCAGTGCTGGGTGTGTGCTACCACATTAGGCTTAATGTAGTATTTCCGTAGATAAGAATTACATTTTTTATCTTTATTTCATGTTTGCAGTGTTGGGACTGAACCCAGAGCCTTGCACATGTTTTTTCCGCTAAGCTGTTTCTGCATCTTCGGTTTTTTTTTTTTTGTCTTTTGTTTTCTTTTTCTGTGGTGTTAGAGAACCCAAGGACTGGCACATGTTATTCAAGCACTTTACTACTGCGCTGTAGTCCCCCAGCCTCAGACTGTGTGTGTATGATGGGTGTCATCAGCTAATTCCAGGGTGCTTTACAGAATGGCTCATCACATTTCTTGCAGGTGTGCTTCTGGAGTGTCGCTTGTTTGACTTTCTAAACATGAGACTGACTATCAATAAGCCTACAGTTAGAAGCTTTGTACTGGATAGGTTCAATTAGTGTTCTGCATTCTTGCCCCTCAAAATATGGGAGTTTGGTAAAAATATACACTTCTAGCTCAGTTGAAAAGTTACTGAAACAGAATCTACATACTGAGGTATTTTTAATACATGTTTTTTATTAGCATATATTCTACATGATAAGATTTCATTATGACATTTTCATACATGTACATTGATCATATTCACCCCATTACTCTCTTGTGCCTCTTCCATTATTATCCTTCCTGTTCCAACCATCCTTCTATTTTCATGTCTGTCTCTTTCCTATGATATTAATTAGGATTGTTCATAGGAATGTTGGTGAAGATTTGTTTACACTTTCATGGATCTCTTACCAGTGGCTACACCATTCCCCTGCAGCCCCCCCCCCCCATCAATCATTTATTGCCTGTAAATCCTCAAGGAGGGAGCTCATGAGCCCCTCCCCATTCCATAGCAGGGTGTTGATAGGCTTGTGATCTGTGTGGCGTGCGTGCGTGCGTGTGTGTCTGTGTGTGTGTGTGTGTGTGTGTGTGTGTGTGTGTGTGTGTGTGTGTGAGGGGGGGAGAGAGGTGCAAGCTTGTGCTTGCACGTGGAGGCTAACAGGAGAATGCATGTTGTTTCCTTGAATGGAAACAATTGTTTCCGTTTAAGCTAGGCTGGCTGAATGGCCAAGCAAGCTCATGATCTACCTGATTTTGCTTCCTACCTCATGTTGTGGTTATAGGCATGTGCATCCATGCTCAGCTTTTTACATAGGTGCTGGGCATTTGAACTCAGGTCCTCATGCTTGTAGAGCAGTCTTACCTACTGAGTCATCACTGTCCAGCAAATCTAGTAAGTAGTTCTGTGCTGGTAGTCACAGCTGCTGTGAGTTCAAGAGTACAGTAGTTAGCATTCCACCCACCCTCACCCCTGCTTCTTCTGACTCTTAGATTCTTTTTGCCCCTTCTTTCATGATGTTCTCTGAACCTTGGAATCGGCATCATAGATGTCATATTTGTGACTGGGTATTCAACAATAATTTAGTCTCAGTACTTTGACCAATTTATGAGTCTCTGTAGTCACTGCTGATCATTGCAAAAAGCTTCTCTGACTAAAGCAGATAGCAACACAAACCCATAGGCATAAACAGTTAATTAGAAGGCAGTTTTGATAAGTATATCATGTCCATTTTGGAAAACATCAGAGATAGCTTCCCCTCTAGAACCTGTAGCCTCTCCAGCCATGGGTGTTTGACTGGGTTTACAGTACCAGAGGGTTTACAGTACCAGATGTGAATTCCCTCCTGTGGAGTGGGCATCAAATTCAATCAGACTGCGGTTGGTTAGCCCCGAGACAGACTTACCACTCTGGTGGCACTGGGCGTGTCTTGCCTCTGCTGTTAGTATTGTTGAGCACAGGGCTCACAGCTGCATAGACTGTTGATGACACTCTTCCCCAGCAGCCAGCATAGCTCTTTCTAGGACTGTGAGAGCTAGTCAGCCCAGAGGAGCTTCCAGTCCAATTCTAGCTTGAGTTCTCGCTACCTTGTGAGTGAGGCATGTGACTTTTTGTTTTTTTAATTTTTTAGCAACATGGCCCTATGTTCGTTCCCCTTCTAGGGAGTGACCAATAGTAGTGGCAGTTTGCCTGTATTCTTTTGGGAGTCTTGGGCCTCCCTGACCATTGACTCATAGGGATGTATTCTATTCCTAGCAATCGTGTTTTTGTTTAATAACTTACGAAGAATCTGCATTTTAATAAGATATCCAGATTATAGGAATGTTCGGTAAAGTTTGAGATGTACTACTTTGATCAATGAAAGTTGGAGAGAGAGAGAGAGAGAGAGAATAAAAGCTCATCACCATTTAATTTGAAGTGTTTTGCTTATTATTAATTCTGATTCATTTGGTCAAAGAAATGGGTTCAGATATGGTAATGTTATAAGATCATACATACCTGTATTTATAACTCCATTTCTGATTCATCCTATTGCTTTTTCTGGTCCTATTTGCTGGTCACTGTCAGGGTTTATTGTATCAAAACTATCCCAAAAACACTTGTGAATGACAGGTAGGAATTCACCAGTGAACATTTTTTTTTAAAGGAAATTATTTATTTTCATTTGTTTTAATGTTTTGTCTGTATATATGTCTGTGCCCCATGTGCATGCCTGATGGGAAGGCCTGAAGAGGCTGTTGGATCTCCTGGAACTGGAGTTACAGATAGTTGTGAGCCACTGTTTGGGTCCTGGGAATCAGACTCTGGTCCTCTGCAAAGAGCAGCCATTGCTCTTAACTGATGAGCCTTCTCTCCAGCCCAACAATCAACATTTCTTTCATTTTTTTTTAAAATTAAATTTTCATACAATATATTTTGTTTTTCCCCTTCCTCCGACTCCTCCCATATCCTCTCTATCTCTTTATCTACCCAACTTTGTGTTCTCTCTCTCTTACACACACACACACACACACACACACACACACACACATACCCATTCGAGAAACACCCCTCAAACAAACAAAAACCACACACACACACACACAAAAAAAACCAAATAGGCAAAATACTAGTAAGACAAAAAATGCCAAAACAAAGCAAAATGAATCGAAAAGTTCATAAAAATACTATTGTGTTTGTTTTGTGTGCGGCAAGCTCTGGAGTGTTTTTGATATACTCATTAGTACTCCATTAGAGAAAGGAGATTTTTCCTTTGGCAGCAAGTGTCAGTTGCAGATAGCATATTGGTTAGGGATGGGACCCCATGTCCACCCCCTACCCCCCCCAGTGCTAGAACATGGTCTGTGCATTTCTTATTTATGCTACCACAGTCTCTGTGAGTTCCTATGTGCATAAATTCTGATATCTGGAAAACACTCTCCTTAGAATCATCCATCATCTCTGGCTCTTCCAATCTTTCTGCTGCCTCCTCTCCATAGATTCCCAGGCTTTGAGGGGAGGGATTTGATGAAGACATCCTATTTAGGACTGAGTGCTCCAAAGTCTCACTTTCTGAATATTGTCCAGTCGTAGGTCTCTGTTAATTCCAGTCTATTACAAGAAGCAGCTTTTCTGATGGGGTTGAGTGAGGCCCTGATGTATGGCTATAGCAGTATGTTATTAGGAGTCATTTTATTGCTGTGTCCTCCCTGTAACAGAATAATAGTCATAGGTTTTCCCCCAGGCCCATGACCTATCTAGTCTTCAGGATTTGGTCCCCTTAGCAGTGTCAGGTTCCGTCTCATGGAGTGGCCTTAAATTTATCAAAAAGTAATTGGTTACTTCTGTAATCTTTGTGACTATTCACTAATATATCTTGCAAACACACGACTCCCAACAATGAACATTTTTTTTTTTTTTTTTTTTTTTTTTTTTTTGGTGAGGGAGCAGGAAAAGGTAGCTGTCTGGTTCCTGGGACTCCAATGGGTACGGCCTAGGGGCTAGAGACCTGATCGGCTGGTCCGGAGATGGGGGCTTAGCTGTTCCCAGTCGGTATAGGGTAGGCTTATGATTCTGGTGATCTGGTTCGGTGGCTAGGCGGTGCCTTCTTTTGTGTTCTCAGGTCCCGTTTTGCTCATTCGTCAACTCCTTAGCTGATCTTGTTTCCTCAGACTGCAGACTGTAGGATTCTGAATCCTTTCCCGCATGGATCTCAGCTGAGCAGGTTGTTTAGTAGGGCAGTCTCACCAACACCTCTAAGTTGTTGAGTTTCGCAGGATCGGCAGCTGGGCCCTGGGTTGGCCTCAGGCAGAGTGTTCAGATCCATTCTGGTTGCGTCCCACGGAGATGGCTCCTTCCCCGTGTGCTGGGATTAAAGGCGTCCCTGTTCCAAGCTCTTAATCTCCTTGTTTTCACTGACTCCTCAGTGGGTAAAAGCTCAGTTTCTGGTCTTTATTACAACATTTTTTAAGTAGTAGGTGTGGAACCTAGTAATTTTATGTGTTCCTAGTAGTGCTTTCCTGTTTCCTGCACACACTATTAACTTTTGACCTTCTCTTCTCATTCTTTAAAGTCATTCTTGATGTGTTACCTACAGATGAGGTATCACACTAGAAACTTATTTTCTATTAGTTCTAGAGGTTGGCAGTTCTCATTTCAAGGTGCAGATACATTTAATTTTCTATAAATTCCTGTCTTAGGTTTTATTGCTGTGCAGAGACATCATGACAACAACAACCCTTACAAAGGAAAACATTTCACTGGGGCTGGCTTACAGTTCAGAGATTTAGTCCATTATTATCATGGGAAGCACGGCAGCATGCAGGCAGACATGGTTCTGAAGAAGGGGCTGAGAATTCTACATCTAGATCAGCAGCAGCAGCAGCAGCAGGAGGAAGAGAGAGTAAGCCACTAGGCCTGGCTTGAACTTGTGAAATCTCAAAGCCCACCCTCAGTGAAATATTTCCTCCAACAAGGCCACACTTACTTCAACAAGGCCACACCTCCTAATGTGCCAATCCCAATGGGCCTATGGGGGACATTTTCATTCACATCACCACAGTCCCTGCCCTTGCCTCATGCTCTGTCATGCTAAACTATAATTCTTCGAAAGTAATTGGATTAAAATAAATTTGGATCTTGTTATGCCAGGGATATACCCATTACCTGTCTGACATAGTCACAGCATGTACTCATCTAGGGAACTCTTACTCAACTTTCAAGACTGTGCTGTTTCCTTCCTCTGTGAGGGAAAGCCTCTGCTAAGTCTGCTATAGTGTAAGCTTGAGAGTTCTTCCTCCATAACGCTTACCACATCTTTGCAGTATATTTTAGCTTGTCTTTTTCCCATTGTAGAATTGAATGCAAAGATTCCCTTACTATATTTCTTTCAGAGTGGTACATGGCCAATAGAGGCTGTTTCATTGTGACTGTGTATATGTGGAACCATCAGGGATTGATATCAGGAATATTATGTTCTGTGAAGGTTAGATTGAGGAGGATTGAAAAAGGAGAGGTTTGGCTGCTTTATGTGGCTTTACATAACTATATGTAGCGATCAGGATTTATTCAAAAATTGATTGATTACTTTTTGTTGTTGCTTGTGTTTTGAGATCGTGTTTTACTATGTAGCCCTTGGTAGTCTGGAACTTGCTACATAGATCGTGATGGCCTCGAACTGGAAGTGATCTTCTGTGTCTTCTGAGTTCTGGGATTTCAAGTGTGACACACCCTATTTGGTCAAAGATTTCATTCATTTAACAGAGGTTAGTATGTATAGACCATTATAGTACAGCCTCTTGATTTGAATATAATGGCCAGAAACAGGGACTTAAATTTGCTCAAAGTGTATCCTAGAAACTAGAACAGTACCTGGCAAAGAGTAATGAAAAATAGCTGTTAAGTAAATGAAATCTTTGGCCAGTTATCGTGTGTCAGACTTGCAAGATTAAGGCTGTCAGACATTAGAAAATCTGAGTCGAGGGGTTGGCATGCTTCACTTCAGTTGTCAACTTGACACAAACTAGGGTCACCTGGGAAGAGGGAACCGCAGTTGAGGAATTGCCTTCATTGACCTGCTCTGTCAGCATGTCTGTGGGGAGTTCCCTAGCTTAGTAATTGATGTAGGCAGGCCCAGCTCAGTGGAGGCAGTGCTGTCCCTGCACAGGTGCATCCTGCTTGCTTTATGCTGTGATGAGCTGTGGTGGCAGATATAAACGAAGAATACACATTTCCTAACTTTATGTAGTTCATGGTTTGTTAGATAAGATACAGTTAAGAGGACAACTTACTTTTTGGGAGTTAGTTCTCTGAACCATGTTGGTCCTGGGAATTGAATGCAGGTCACATCAGGCTTGATGTGATCCTCTGCACCATCCTGTTGGCCTTGCTTCTAGTTTGAGACAGGGTCTCATTACATAGCCCAGGCTGGCTTTGAATTTAGGGTGCTGGCGTAGTTGGGTACTGATGAGGGCCATATGCTGGTTGCAGACTTCTTATTGAATCCTTACATGGCAGAAAGAATAAAGTAGCTCTCTCATGTCCTCTTATAGATGCATTTGGACTATAAGAGCATGAGGGATCCATGTTGATGATCTAATACATACCTAACTTCTCAGCTCCAAATACCAAGACATAAGGCATTAGATTTCAGCGCGCTCTCTGTCCATTTTGTATGGTTCATAATTGCATTTTATCTTTAAAATGATTTTGATAAGAGAGGCTGAAGTAGGGGGCTCCCAATTTCCTAAGGCTATCTGGGAAATGGTATTTAATCAGAATTTGGAAACGTGAGGTATTGTATATGTGGGCTCTCCAATCTCACTTTACTTTTATATTATTTTATTTAAGAAACAATGAAAAGCAATTTCCTTTAGAAATATATCGATTTAAGTAATTGGAATTATGGGAGTTCTGAGTACTGGTGTAGTCAGACACTAGGTGAGTAGATGAGGTGAAAGTGGTTCAAACCCTACAGCTTTTTCCTCTGTCCGTGTTACTGTCCACTTTTGTAATACATACATGTGTACTCAGGTGTGCTACCTTTTCATTGCAGGCGTCCATGGATCTCAATAGTGCCAGCTCTGTAGTTCTTCAGGTCTTAACGCAGGCCACCAGTCAGGACACGGCTGTTTTAAAGCCAGCCGAGGAGCAGCTGAAGCAGTGGGAGACACAGCCAGGGTTCTACTCGGTGTTGCTGGTGAGTAGTTCTGGAAAGAGTCTACTTAATAAAGTGAGACATCACTATTTTAGTAGCTCTTTAAGTATGGAGATTTACTGGCAGTTTAGTCAAACTGATCTAAAGGTTTGGCTACCATTGTTATCATCATAGTAATGGAGGGCTCATGAGGGTGCTGCACAAGTATTTGTTGATGAAGCAGCATTTTAGATAGTTTCTTATTGTTCTTATTGTAATTTAATTAAACTCTGTGTGTGTGTGTGTGTGTGTGTGTGTGTGTGTGTGTGTGTGTGTGTGTGTTGAGACAGGGTTCACCTGGAACTTGTTATGTAGACCAGACTGGCCATCAATACAGGGATATCTGCTTGTCTCTGCCTCCTGGGTGATAGAATAAAGACATGTACCCTCATGACTGGCAAAACATTTTAGGTTTTTCCATGTAGAAATTTAAATTTTTTTTTAGACAGGATCTTTTATATTTTCTCTTTTGCTTTTTTGTTTTGTTTTGTTTTTGAGGCGGGGGTCTTACGTAGCCTAATCCGGTCTTGAACCCCTTATTTCTCTTATATCCTCTTTACCTCCTGAGTGAATATATGAATTATTAATAACTGCTTAAGTTTATTTTTCCTGTGCTTCTGTTTTTGCATTTTGCTTTGAGTTATTTATACATTAATTGCCATATTGCTACATTTTCAAAAATACTTTTATTTGTGTATACATGTTTGTATATGTAGACTCTGTGGGAAGGGATTGAGACAGTTTGTTTATAGCAGGTGCTGACTTCAAACTCAGTGATCTTCCTGTCTTAGCTCCCCAATGTTGGGATTACAGGCATATGCCACCATACCTAGCTTGTGTATATAGACATTTGTATAAAACAATGTGTGCATGTCTTCTGCTTCTATGGTGAGTCACTCTAGAGCAGTGGTTCTCAACCTTCCTAATGCTGTGACCCTTTAATACACTTCCTTGTGCTGTGGTGACCCCAAATGATACAGTTATTTTCATTTCTACTTCATAACTTTAATTTTGCTACTGTTATGAATCATAATGTAAATACTTGTGGTTTTTTTATTCATCTTAGGCAACCCCTGTGAAAGGCCTGGAACTTATTATGTAGTCTAGGTTAGCCTGGAATTCACAGAAATCCATCTGTTTTTGCCTCCTAAGTGCTACAACTAAAGACAAGTACCACCATGCCTGGCCTGGACCAAGATTTTCTGTTTTGTTTGTTTTACATGTACAAGTGTTTTGCCTGCACGTGTGTATGTGCCCCATGTGTATGCCTGGTGCCCACAGAGACCAGAAGGGGGCGTTTTATCCTCCTGGAATTATTGACATTTGTGAGCCACCTAATAAGGGCGTTAGGAACTAAATCCAGGCCCTCTGCTAGATTAACAAGTATTTATAACCAGGTTTCTCTGTGTAATTTTGGTGCCTGTCTTGGATCTCTCTCTGTAGACCAGGCTGCCCTTGAACTCACAGAGATCCGCCTGCCTCTGCCTCCTGAGTGTTGGGATTAAAGGCGTGTGCCACCGCCACCTGGCTGCCTACAAAGGTTTTCTAGTAAGATCTGAGCTTGCTTTACACAGCAGGGCTGCATTAGGGGATGGCTGGTTCATGTGCATGGTCACCAGGTGTTTGGGATGGTCTATACTTGGCTGTGGCTGTGCTGTGGGGAGGTCTTTTGCTCCACCCCTTGGCATTCCTTTAAAAAGCCCTTTAGTAGAGACAGAAGGGGCTGGTAGGTTTGGACCTAGGCCCCTCCCAAGGTTATCCTGTGTTTTCTCTCTCTATATATAGTTCTATCTACAAATTCCTCATTTCTTCCTGCTCAAGAGTACTCTGGGGGAATAAGAGGGAGCTGGTCTCCCTCAACTGAGACATCTTTCCAGTCCCCTGGACTAACATTTTTAAAGCTTAATGGGACAACAGCAATGTCCCCATTGGTTACTAAGCTCATGTTGCATGGTTTAACTTGCATAGTTGTTTTCATAGTTTGCCACCATTGTGCAAAACAGTAACAGTGTGGATTGTTGGTTGAATTAACATAAATTGTTCATATCACATCTCACTTTATATCACTTAAAAGTGCTATCATCTCGGGCATGGTGGCACACACTTTTAATCCCAGCACTCAGAATAGAAGCATGTGGATCTCAGAGTTTGAAGCCATCCTGGTCTATATAGAGTTCCAGGCCAGGCTATGTAGTGAGACCCTGTCAAACAAACAAAAAGTGCTATCAGACTCATTGTAAGCATGATTGTTTTTTAAATTTTATGAGTGTGTGTGCCTGCATGTATGCATATGTACCACATGTACGCAGTGCCCACGGAGGCCAGAAAACTGCATCATATCCCCCTGGAACAGGAGTTACAGACAGTTGTGAGCCTCTGTTTGGATTCTGGGGACTAAACTCAGGTGCTCTGCAAGAGCAACAAATGTTCTTAACTGAACCATTTTTTCTAGCCCCATAAGCATTATTGCTTTGGTAAATAGTCTTGTTACTGTGGAATAGGTTATTTTTTTCTTATATTACTTTTCCTATTGCTGTGATAAAATACACCAACAGCAGCAGTTTGTGGAAGGAAAAGTTGATTGAGGTTCGATCATAGTTCAAGAATAAATACAGCCCATCATGGCTGGGAAGGCATTGTAGCAGGAGCTTGAGGCAGCTGGACACACTGAATCCATGGTTGGGAAGCAGAATGCAGTGAATGGTTAAGCTGAGCTACCTGCAGCCCAGGACATTTACCAGCAATGGTGGCCCTACTTTCGAGTAGGTCTTCTCATCCCGGTTAACTGAATCAAAATAATACATCCCAGGCATGGCCCTCGGCTTCCTAGTCAAGATGATCACTCACATATATGCCTGGAGGCTGTGTCCTCAGTGATTTGGGTTTCCGTCAAGATTAACTATTACAATTTCAAACATGTTAACAAACAGGACTTTGACTCCATAGGGTCTTTGAATCTGTGCTATGGAGGCATCACTCATTCGTTCATTCATTCATTCATTCATTCATTCATTCATTTTTGACACAAGATCTTGTGTCCTTGGCTAGACTGGCATGCACTGGTTTTGGGTTTGCTGCCATTGCCTTACCTCTGCCTTTTCAATGCTGGGATTATATGTGTGTGGCACATGCCTGGGTCCTTTTTCTAAATTAGAACATGTTTATGTTAGTGTTCTCTCTCTCTCTGTGTATGTGTGCATATATATATATATATGTACATGTATATTTCCGATTTTTTTATCAAGGAAATTTTCTAGCATACTTGAAAGAATAATATGAATTTTCACATATTTATCTTTGATTAAACTTAGTGAAATGCTATTGAATAGGTATGCTGTCTTCTTGGAGGGGGCTGGCCAGGTCTCACCATGCATCTCAAGCTGACCTGAAACGTGAGATGCACCTGCCTTAGCATCTGAGTGCTCAGGTTTCAGTTAACACCTGGCTCAGTAGGCCTGCTTTCTTAGTCTAGATTGTAGAAATATATATTTTAAGAAAATACACATATAATATATGTAGTGATGAAATTTAAACAAAACCAATACAACATCTGGGGCTGAGGTTGTAGATCAATTGCTAGAGTGCAAGCTTAGCATGCATGAAGCCCTGGGTTTGATCTCAACATCTCATAAGGTGGGCATGGTGGTGCATACCTGTGATCCAAGCATCTGGAAGAAGAGGCACGAAATTCAAACTCACTATTGGCTATTTAGTAAATTTGAGGCCAGCCTGAGATACATGAGGTATTTTCTCAAAAATCAAACACAAAGGGCCACTTGGTAAAATTGGTGAAGTGTTTGCTTCACCAGCGTGAGGACCTGAGCTTGATCTCAGAACTCTGTAAAAATGCAGGTGTGGTGGAGCTGGAGACAGGATGGTCCCAGAACTCACTGTCATGCCTGTCTGGCCTAATGGTGATCTCTAGGACAATGAGAAGCCCTGTCTCAGAGGAGGTGGGTGGCATTTCTGAGATGACACCTGAGGTTGTCCTCTAGCTTCCGTATGAAACCATACACACAACGAACATACACACACACACACACACACACACACGAGTACATGCTCACATTGAAAAAAAAGCAGTTAGACAAATCCATGCTTTATTTTAGTATGTCAGTTATATTTTTAAATGATTACTTGTTCATTCTAATACTGTTTTTTTTATTTGCAGAATATTTTTACAAACCACACCCTTGATATAAATGTAAGATGGCTTGCTGTGCTGTATTTTAAACATGGAATTGATCGTTACTGGAGACGTGTAGCACCTCAGTAAGTTCCCTCAGTCCCAATTTTAATCCATTCCAAATTCAAGAATGAGACTGTATCTGTGTATACAAAATGTGTCAAGTGTTTAATTGGGACAACAGAGAAGTTAGCATGATCTTTGTGTAAGGATGACATGGAAATTCGTGAAGCATTTGATACATAAAAGAAAAAAAGTCCCAAAAGTGTGTTAGTTCCTGAAGAAATGTGTTTGTGTAGTTCAATAACTATATTATTGTTTTTCTACATGGTTTGTATCTGCCCATCCCACGTGCATGCACATGTATGTATGGATATATTTGCCTGCCTGCCTGCCTGCCTTGGCTCTTAGCTTCTGAGGATCAAGCTGAGTGGCGAATCATCTTAAAGTAAAATGTTTTGATTTTGAAAAAGAAGTCTTATACTATGTCCGCATTTGCTGAATCTCCATGTCTGTTTTGTATTTCCTCTGGGAAGAGTGGATGAATAGCACATTTGCAGTTTCGTTAGACTAGGTTTTAACTGTGATGTAGGAGTAAAGTGAGCAGATTCATCTTAAGAATTAATTAACACATCATGTAGTTTATGGGCTTGGCAGTTCAGATATGTCTTTGGAATTTTGTTAGAAAATGAATTTGGTGAATAAATAATATAGGGTGTGCTGTCCAGTAGATGGCACTAAAGCTCTGTAGGTTTTCATTTTTTATAAGTAATTTAAATTGTTTTATTCTGAGTATTTAAAACTGCCTGTAAAACCTACCGTTGAATGGTATTAGAAGAACTGGAGTATCTTTAGGCTGTACTTTAATGTGAAGCTAACCCTTTTTATTTCAGGGGTAATTGATGATTTGGTGAGAAATGAAGCAATTGATGAAAAATTGTGTGCTTGTTTGTTTGCATTTTGGGACAGGACTTTGCTCTCTATCTGTGGTTAGATATGTAGCCTGCATGGACCAGGCTGGCCTGGAACTTATAGGTAAACTCTTGCTTGTGCCTCTTGAGTTCCTGGATTGGAGGCATGTGCCGCCATGTCTGGCTAAATTTTACTTTCAGCTAGTTTAAATTCAGATAGCTAAGGAAGGAATCATAGTATTAAATAGTTAAATTGTCCTTTTAGTATATTGAGAGGAAAGTGGGCATGAAGATGAATGTCCTTACAAAGGAAACAAGGATGGCAGGTTTGAAGCACTTAAAACTGTGTATTTTTATGGTTAATTTGATATAATTCTTATGCTGACCATTTTCATAGGATGACAATCAACTAACTTGAGCTTATATATTATTTTCACGTATCATTCAATTTAACTGGGTCATAATTAGATGCTATTAGTTTCAATTTGAGAAATAGTCTGAATTAATATAATAAAACTTTAATTGGAGATTTTTTTTTAAGATTTGACATAAGGATTGAGTATGGTTCACAGTGCATATGTGAAGTAGATACAGTACCACATTCTTCCCATTGTATCCAGTGCATGTGTGAAGTAGATACAGTACCACATTCTTCCCATTGTACACAGTGCATGTGTGAAGTAGATACAGTACCACATTCTTCCCATTGTACCCAGTGCATGTGTGAAGTAGATACAGTACCACATTGTTCCCATTGTACACAGTGCATGTGTGAAGTACATACCGTACCACATTCTTCCCATTGTAGTACACTGATGTCTTATTTATATTTACATCAGGTACTTCCCCCCTTTTCTAGTTTAAACATTTTTCAAGTGTAAATTCACATTTTTATTACTTACTGAAGACTATCAACCTACAGGCTGCTGTCAAACTCCTCCTCTAAGTGCTAGGATTGTAGACATGTACACCGTGGCTCTGTCATGCACTTTGCATATAGATCTGCTGTGGGATTCCCCTGTTTGGTGCCACCAGCCTTTTTGTCTTTCTTTTAATTACTGCTGCTTTTTTTTTTTTTTTAAGATTTGACATATTTTCTATTTTTTGGATCTGATTTAATATTCTCTTACTAGCTTGTTGAGATGGAAGCTTAGATAAGTCGATGCTCAGTTTCTAAAAAATATTTAGAACTTTCTTAATCTAAATAGCTAAAATCCAAGATGCTCCCAAATCTGAAACTTTGGATTGCTGCTATGATACAGCAAGAAGGAAATTCTACAAACTGACCTCATGTTACAAATTTCAGTAAGTGTGTAAGTACACTAAAAAGACCATCTAAAGTTACCTTTAGGCCATGTATATTAGGTACGCATGAAACATAAACGTATTTCATGTTAGACTTGGGTTCCATCTCCACAATATCTTAGGAATATGCATATGTCCAAAAATCTAAAAAAAATAATCTGAAATACTTACCCTAAAGCATTTGGACACGATACTCAACCTGTGTGGACGTTTAGAGCACTATGACTTTTCTTGTAACCATGACTTCAGTTTCACAACCTTGATATATATATATATATATATATATATATATATATATATATACACACACACACACACACACACACACACACACACACACTTTTTTGTTTGTTTTTTTGAGACAATGCTTCTCTGTGTAGCTTTGGCTGTCTTGGAACTCACTCTGCAGCCCAGGCTGGCGTCAGACTCACAGAGATCCACCTGCCTCTACCTCCTAGTGCTGGGATTAAAGGCATTGTGACATCACTGGCTGGCTATTTTTTGCTTTGTTTTTTCATTTTCATTCATTATTTATTGATTGGTTGATTGGTGGGAGGTGAACCCAGAACTGACCTTGTGTTTTTCTACTATACCCTCTCCCCTTGTTAGCATTTTAAACAGAGCATGGTGGCTCATGCTTGTAATCCCAACACTGTGGCTGAGGCAGGAGGATTGTTAGGAGTTTGAGGCCAGCCTGTTGTAGAGTGAGACCTTGTCTCAAAACAAACAAAAATCAAGTGTTAAATTTTCTCTGAATTCTGTCTGTTTATAAGAAAGCGTGTTCAGCATACTGCAAGGAACACAGTGGGCATGGCAGTAACAGGACTGGTAACTGGGGTTGCTTTTCCGACCGAAGGTTAATTAATGTGGAGATTTTTATTACTGTTTTTCAATGTTTTCTTAGTTTGCCAAAAATACTGTAAGATGGACTATTAATGACTTACTAGCATTTGAAAACTGTGTGTTTTCCAGTTGGAGATTCTAGTGTTTTGTGTATGTCAATTATCTAAGATTTGTGAAGTATTGTTTGACTTCTCTTTCTGTTGACTTGTATGACTTTTTCCACTATTTTCTTAAAGATTTGTCAATCTCCATGTATTACATACTTGCCTAATCTTTTTCTGCAGACTACTTTCTCTGTCTTTGTCCTTGTATTAGACTGTCATAGATTCATGAAAATTCAAGGTTGTTATAGTGTGAGAACTTCCCCTTTTACTGTTAGTGATGAGTTGGGACTTAAACTCTAGTTTGTCTGATATTGATAGAGCCACAGCAGCTGCTGTGTGGTTAGTATTTGTATATTGTATGTCCTTTTCCTTGGTACTTTGTTTCATTTAGTTATTTTATTTTTAAGTAGCAAATAGCTGGTTTTTCTTTTAAGACTTGTTTTGTCTGTGTGTGTGTGTGTGTGTGTGTGTGTGTCTGTGTCTGTGTCTGTGTGTATCTGTGTCTGTATCGTATCTGAATGTACACATGTGTGCAGGTGCCTCAGGGAACCTGTGGGGTTTTCTGGAGGTAGAGTTACAGGCAGTTGTGAGCTACCTGATATAAATGTTGAGAATCAAACTTTGGTCCTCTACAAGTACAGCACATACCTTTTTTTTTTTTTTTTACCTTTTTTTTGGGGGGGGGCGCGTGGGTAGGTTTTGAGACAGGTTTTCACTGTGTAGCCCTTGCTGTCCTTGAACTCTCTCTATAGACCAGGCTAGCCTTGAACTCATAGAGACTGGCGTGCCAATGCCTCCCGAGTGCTGGGATTAAAGGTGTGAGCCGCCAACGCCCGGCAGGCACACTACTTTTTCTAGATAATGTAAGACCTTCATAATAATACTTAACTCTATTTAAGCCTTCCTGTCTCTAATACTGGTGGTACTTTAGTTCTCCACATAACTTACTTATTTGTTTGTTTATTTATTTATTGAGACACACACACACACACACACACACACACACACACACACACAGAGAGAGAGAGAGAGAGAGAGAGAGAGAGAGAGAGAGAGAGAGAGAGAGAGAAAGAAAGAAAGAAATGTGCGTGCGTGCGTGCGTGCGTGTGTGTTCCAGGGATAGAGCTGAAGCTGTCATGCCTGGTGACACGTGCCTTTCTCCACTGAGCTGTCCCATTGGCCCACAGTTGTATATTTGTAAACTCCAGAGTCATGTATTAATAACAGTATTCATTTGAATTTAACTTTGTTTTTTTCTTCCCTGGGTGTCACTTTTCCATCTGCTTGAAGTAGCTGCCTTCAGTTTTACGTATCTATGTGTTTGTTTAGTTACTTGAGACAGGGCCTCACTGTGTAAGCCAGACTGGTGTTGAATTCCCTTATCCTCCTGTTTCTGATCTTGGGTTGTTATCAGTGGATGCCCAGTCAGAAGTACCTGTTTTTGTCATGTTTCAATCTGCATATTTCCACTGATTTACTGTTTCTTGGTTTTAGGATTTCTCTTTGATACTTAAAAAAACAGATTCTAGTTGTCCAGTGAAATTCTCTATCTTGTACATATTTTAAAAACACAATTAAGTGTGGTTTTGGTGACTATAGTGCCTGTTTGTGTTTTGGATTTAGTCACTTCTTTCTTTATTGGGATATTCCTGATAAGTTTTGGTTGGATGGTGAACATAGTGTAATTACAATTGGAGAGGCTTTAAGTTCTGTTGCCTTTCTCCAGAAAGAATTTATGTAAGCAGACAGAATGTGACCTTAAGCTTGGTATAGCTGAGGGTGTTTTTATTGTTGTTTTGCTTTTCCATTTATTGTTTGTCTCAGGTGAGAGCCTTCCTGGGGTTTTAACTCTCAGCTTTGTGTGTTTGTCTGCTGAGGTACTGCTTTCTGTGAACCTGAGTTCTGTTTTTCGCCTCCAGCGCTGCAGGCAGGGCCTGTTGAAATCCCTCTCTGGCACCTTGGACTCCTGGCTGCTGTCTCAGCGGGCGTCTTTCTGGCTGGGGACCAAAGGAGGATGGAGCGGTTCATCACAGCTCAGCCCCTTCTTGCTGAGCCTTACTTCCTCTGACCTGGCTGCCTGTTTTGTTTGGGGATTGCTAATTTCTTCAGGCTGTCATACCACAAACTGGATGCTTCCAGATAACAGAATTTTATTCTTTTACAGATTAGGTAGCTGGAAATCCAAAAATCAACAAATTTGCTCTTTTTGAGGGCCCAAAGGATTAATCTTTGATACTTTCTAGTTTCTGATTGTGGCCAGCAATCTTAGGTGTTTGTTGCTATGCGGTTGAATGACTCTAATCTCTGCCCCTGTTGTCACATGACCTATGTCAACTCTTGATTCTTTGTCTCCATTTTCTTATAAGGAAGGACACTGGGCCAGGCATATAATCCTAGCACTTGGGAGGTTGACATAGGATTTAAGTTCAAGGCCTTCTGGACTTCATAGTAAATTTCAGGTCAGCCTAGCCTATATATCAATACCCTGTGTCAAAACAAATAACACAACAAAAGAGGGAAACACCAGTATCAGAATAGAGCTTGTCAGTGCAGAATGATTTTTGCCTTAGTGTGATTAAATTTACAAAGACTACAGTATTTCCAAATAAAGTTGTACTCAGAGATACTTGGCCTATAGGATGTGAGTATTTATTTTATTTTTGTGAGATATAATTTAGCTCATAATATACGTTTTGCTTAAAAATTATTTTATTTAAAATTTATTCATGTGTGCATGCATGCCTGATCTGTGGGTGTGCATATTTTATGGCCTGCATGTGGAGATCTGTGGAATTGTTCTCCCCTTCTACCTTTTTTTTTTTTTTTTTGGTTTTTTTCTCTGTGTAGCCTTGCGCCTTTCCTGGAACTCATTTTGTAGACTAGGCTGGCCTCAAACTCAAAGAGATCCGCCTGCCTCTGCCTCCCGGGAGTGCTGGGATTAAAGGCGTGCACCACCACCGCCCAGCTTCCTTCTACCTTTTTGCGGGTTCTGAGAAATCAAACTTCTCAGACTTGAGTGGTGTTTACCCACAGAGGCATCTTGTTGGTCCTAAAATATTTTTAAAGTTGTATATATATTTGTGGTTAATCTTTCTGGAGTCATTTGTCTCATAATAGATATACTGTCATAGGCAAGTGGGAAACAGTAAAATGAAGATTAAATTTTAATTTAAAAATAGATTATACAGGGCTGGGTGGGTGGGTGCTGCATGCCTGTAATCCTTGCACTTGGGAGGCAGAGGCAATCACATCTCTGTGCATGTGAGGCCAGCCTGGTCTACAGAATGCATTCCAGGACAGCCAGGGCTACACAGAGAAACCCTTTCTTAATAAACCAAACAAACAAACAAAATACAAAAGCCAGACAATGTGATATTCCACATCTGTTATAACACTTGAGAGACTGAGGCAGGAGGGTTTTGAGTCTGAGGCCAGTTTGGGCCATATAGTAGTAAGACCCAGTCTCAAAACCAGATGAGCAAAATTAAAAAATGTCAAAATACTGACCCAATTTAAAATTCAATATGTATAAGGTCTTCTGTAGTAACTTCCCTATTTAGCTCTGTAGTTTTTCTTTGTATGCAGTAAAATTTTTTAGTGTTGTGTTTATCCTTTGCAAAGATGTGAAATGAAAGACTAAGTTGATCAATGTCTGTCTGTTTTGAGGCAGGGTCTGAACTCATTACATAGATCAGGCTAGCCTCAAATTTGGAAATTATCTTGGGTCTGCCTCCAGAGTGCTAGGATTAAAGGTGTTCACCAGATGGGAGGCGGGCTGGGGGGAAGGTGAGGGGGGCGTGAGGGGGGAGAACAAGGGAATCTGTGCCTGTATGTAGAACTTAATTGTATTGCAAAATAAAAATTAAAAAAAAAAAAAAAAAAAAAAAAAAGGTGTTCACCAGGATGCCCAGCCATCTTTTATAGTTGTTTTGTTTAAACATTTATTTATTTTCTTTGTGTATGTATGTGTACACTTATGTGCTCTTTTATGAGTGCCGTGGTGCACATGTGGAGACAGGACAGTTTGTAATAGTTCTTTCCGTTTACCATGGGAGTCTGTGTTGTTAGGCTTGGCCACTAGTGCCTTTTCCTGTTGACTGATCCCATCAGCTATTTAAATTGATTTTTAAAAGTCTTCTAACAAGTATTCGATTCTGAATCTCTTTGCCTGCACATTTAAAAATTTATTTCTTATTTTATATGTCTGGGTATTTTGCCTGCCTGCATGTCTATCTGTGAACCATGTATGTTCTTGGTGCCTACAGAGACCAGAAGGTATCAGATCTTGTGGAACTGGATACAGATGCCTAGGAGCTGTTGCTTGGGTTCTGGAAATTGAACCTGGTCCTCTGGAGAAGCAGCCAGTGCTTTTAAACAATGAGCCATCTCTCCAGTTCCTACTTGTAAAAATTTATAAAGAATTTATGACAGAAGCCAGAAGTCTTTAGTTATTAATTTCTTTTTTTGTAGGTAACTGTTCTTACGTTAGTAAAGGTGAGCGTCAGCATATTGCATTATTATTCTGGATTTATCTTATTTTGTATAGGTTACTGTATTGTACTTTCTGTTTATTCCCATTTAAATAATGGCAATTAGAGTCATGTATTTAAAGGTGTTTTATTGTTAAAATTCATAGCAGTTCTTTTCTTGTTCTCTACTGGGTACCATTATTCCAAATAATAAATTTACTTTTTTTATAGTGCTCTCTCAGAAGAGGAAAAGTCAACATTGCGTGCAGGACTCATCACCAACTTTAATGAGCCAATAAACCAGGTCAGTGACAAAAAAGGAAAAACATGGAAGCTGAGAATACCTTCCCCCTTCCTTTTTGTTTTTGTTTTTTGTTTGTTTGTTTGTTTGTTTTTGGTTTTTCAAGGCAGGGTTTTGCTCTGTAGCTTTAGAGCCTGTCCTAGAACTCACCCTATAGCCCAGACTGGCCTCAGACTCATGGAGATCTGCCTGCCTCTGCCTCCCGAGTGCTGGGATTAAAAGCATATGCCACCATCACCAGGCTTTTTTTTTTTTTTTTCTTTCTCCTTTGGAGATAGGGTCTCTCTGTATTCCTGACTGTCCTAGAACTCACAGAGATTCACTCGCCTCTGCCTCCTTGAGTTCTGGAAGTAAAGGCATGCACCACCAAACAAATTTTGTTTTGTTATTGAAAGTAAAACCTTAGCTGTGTATGGTGGTGCACACCTAGATTTCAAGCATTTGGGAGGTAAAGGCAGGAGGATAGGAATTCATCTTTAGCTACCTGGTAAGTTGGAGACCATCCTGAGCTATATAAGATCATGTCTTATTGACTTTCCCTCACCACCAAAAAGTCTGAAAGTCCCTTAGCTCATTGCTTCTGTTAGTGATGCTTATACATGGCTTCTTGACTTTGAAAATCAGTTGTAGCTGTTTAGATCATGGTTAGATTTGACAGTTTATGATAAATTTCATGTTACTTTTTAACTTCCTTAGTTGTTAAGACAATATTCTCGGAAATCTTAAAATAATTGCCCTTTCTCTCTCTAGCTCTTAAAAGGTTTTTTGTTTTGTTTTAGGGAGAACTCATTTGAGACAGGTTCTCATATGGATCCTAGGCTGGCCTCTGCTTATAGTCATTCTGCTTCAGCTTTCCAAGTGCTAGGGTTATAGGCATGTGCCACCCTGTACCTGGTTACTGTAGTCTTACTCTATAAATTAATTTTTCCTAAACAGGAAAATTTAATACACAGTTTGTTATATGCCTATAACATGGGGGTATTAGACACCAGCAATTAATTTTAATGATTCAGATAACCCATTTCTTTATTTTGAAGACCACAGGATTGGCTTTAGATTTCTGTATCCACCAAATTTTTGAATTTCCAGTACCCCATGGCAGATAAGTCATAGATCGTATGGTTTTATTTTTTCTTAGTGTGATATTTTCTTCTAAGAATAAATTAAATTTTGTGTACAGGTTTAAAATTCTTAAGTATTTCTAAAGAAATACTGTTTATTATATTTGATGAAAAATTTTGAATATTGTGTCTAGCAGTATTTCTAATGTAGTTTTATTGTGACCTGTTAAGTTAGCAGTTTTTAACCTGTGGGTTGCAACCCTTAGGGTTAGAACAACCCTTTCACAGGGGTTGCCTAAGACTATTGGAAAACACAGATACTTACATTATGATTCATAACAGTAGCAAAATTACAGTTATGAAATAGCAACAAAATAATTTTATGGGTGAGGGGTCAGCACAATATGAGGAACTGTATTAAAGGTTCTCAACATTAGGAAGGTTGAGAACCACTACATTAAGTGGCATCTTTATGTTTTATGATTTCTTGCAAAGAAACTGAGGATAAGGGAGAATGGTGCTCTCTACTGGGGGTTGGTGATTGAGGATAAATCATGGCATATTTGTCCTTTTAGTATCTAGTAGCTGATGCTTGTTTCTGTTCTTAAGGCAGTGCTGCTTAAATGTGTGGACAAAGATTGTGCTTATTGCTACAGTTTAAGAACTCAGAGGAGTATATCTGTTGATAGTGAATGTATTCAAAATTAAAACCAGAACTCTAAAAGGATTAATGAATTTAAAAATAATCTGTACTTTGTATAAATAATAATTTTTAGAAATGAGCAATAACTATTCTCAGAACAAGAAAAATTTAATGAGAAGAGTAACTTTTTCTTTCTTGCGTGTCTAGTATTGGAATGAGGACTTAGATTTCCACATACGCTTTTTCTTTATTCTCTTTTGATATACTATTTTTGTAAAAGTTACACAGACAAAATGTGACTTGCTGGGGATGAGGGCACTTGCTTATAATCTCAGCACTTCCTGAGGTGGATTATGAGTTTGAGGCCATTCTGAGTTACGTGTTAGGTTTTCTTACCCCACAAAAAAAACTCAAGGAAGATTACAAAGATAGGAAGACTCACACTGCTGTGTAATTAGGAAGATTTCATAGATCTTAGAGTCTGAACTATACTTTGAGGACCACAATCCTAAGTAGTTTAGTATAATTTTAATCATATTTACTAAACATAGTTAATTCCTAAGAGGTAATTTTTAAAACATGAGTGTATTTTTATCCCTTGCCTTGACTTCATAATTGTTTCTGATGATTACTTTTCTTTTCTCTTTAGATTGCAACTCAGATTGCAGTGCTGATTGCAAAAGTTGCTCGATTGGATTGTCCTAGACAATGGCCTGAACTGATTCCCACTCTTGTAGAGTCTGTTAAAGTCCAAGATGATCTCCGACAGCATAGAGCACTCCTTACCTTCTATCACGTGACCAAGACACTGGCGTCTAAACGACTGGCTGCTGACAGAAAACTCTTTTATGATGTAAGTTATTTAACATCGTTACATTGATTATGAAAATAATGCTGCTTCTATAAAGATGACTGTCATTTTACTGTATTCATGTTTTTGGAACGATTATGAACTCTTTCTAATCTTAAACTGCAGTGATATGAATGGACAGATTACTTAGGTGTCAGTGAGGATGTTTGGTTGATAGGAAACAGTTTGGAAGTAAAGAAATTGGTTTGAGATTTTGAATGTAGTTCAGATGTGATAGGAAATCTCTTCAGGAAAGCAGTGGTAAAGGGAACAGCTAGGCAGGTGCAGAGTTGAAGTTCAGGACTTAGGATTGGCATGGTTAGATAGTTGATGACGTAAAGTAGAGAGACAACTGAAGGATTTCTGTATGAGTTTCTTTTCTTGTCATAGAGATGAAGTGCTCGACAGAAACAACTTAGGGAGCAGTTCTTTTGGCTCCTGATCAGTCCATCATGGCAGGGAAGGCACCAAAGTTGATGTTGGCAGGCATATGTGCCTCAGGCTTTTCAGATCTTGGTGGATCAGGAAGTGGAGAGCTCAGGCTGGTCCCCACCCTACTAATTCTGCTAGCCTGGCCACGGTCCTAAAGGTTCCAAAGCTTTACAAAATAGTACCACCAGCTATAGAGTCAAGTATTCATCTTTTAATTTTTATTTTTTAATTTTTGTTTTAGACATGGTCTTTTGTAGTCCAGACTGGCCTCAAACTTGCTGTGTAGTTGAGGAAGACCGAATTCCTGCTCTTCATGCCTCCATCTCCCAAGTGATGGGGTTTCGGATATGTATTACCACACCCACATAGTTGAGCCCATGGGGCACATTCCATTCAAATTGTATCAGGGCTCTTAATTCTTTACCAACTGTTACTTTCTCTACTGTTCTTGGTATGGTTGTGGGTCTGGAAGTTTTTGACCTTTCAGAATAGGAATTTCGTACTGTTGATGGTGACATTTTGGACTGTACTGTGTGATACTGCTGAATTTGAAGGTGTTTGTTTTGGTGTTCTTGCTTACCTTTGGTAGTTATGAAGAACACATAATTAGAAAGTTTATGATAGGGCTCAGAGAACTGGGGTATTTATAGGAAGTTGTTGGTTTTGCGCCATTCTTTTTCCTTTTCTTAGTGTACTGTATCGCTTAGGCTTTCCCCAGTGAATGGGCTTTTCCCTGAAGATTGGAGGGTTTCTTCTGCTTCTTTATTTAGCATGTGGGTCTTCTGACAGCTGCTCTTCCTCATGCTTCAGTTCTTGGATAGAGGTATATGTACATGCACCCATGCTTTCTTTCCTCTTCCTCTTTTTTTAAATAAATATTTTTATTTTATAATTAATTGAATTTTACATATCAGCCATGGATTCCCCTGTCCTCCCTTCTCCCACCCCCAGCCTTTCCCCTCAACCCACCCCCCCCATTCCCACCTCCTCCAAGGATATTTTGGCACAGCTACACTCCAGAACACCTGATATATTCTAAAAGTTGTAAAGTTGAGATGCTTTATTCATTCCTAAAGGAGAAACCTGTCCATGGGAAGGAATAATTGAAGAGCTGGCAGCTTGTGGAAGGTAGGCAGTTTAATGGAGGGATCCCAGGGAAGAGAATCTTTGTAAAACCTTTATTCTTCCACAAAAAGCTAGCCAACTTTTTGTACCTGAAGACTCCTATTTTGTCCTTGGTGCACAGTGGAGTGCCTCTTCTTTGAGGATAGTTTAGGGAATGGGGAGAAGAGAAGCAGGTAGTTCTGGGCTGTCTCCCATGCTGGGTACATTAGTTTTAGACAGGTACAGTGGTGTGTGTGTGTGTGTGTGTGTGTGTGTGTGTGTGTGTGTATATATGTAGTCTCAGGTACATGTTGGCTGAGGGCCCAGAGTCACTCGAGACTCGGAGTTGTGACTACTCTCGACAGCATAACAACAAAACAAAGTGAAGCAGCTGCCCAACAACAAGTGCACATTGCTTCAGTCTCTCAGAAATGGAGGAAGAGATTCAGAGCAATGCATGTGGGCTCCTCACTTCTGAGTTTGTGGCATACCGAGGTTGGGTTATGGCATTTTTCTTGTCTTCTTTCCTCCCCTTCCCTTCTGTTTCTACTTCCCCTTCCTCTTCTGCAGCCCAGACTGGCTTCGAACATGTTAAACAGCCAAGGGTGATCTTGAACTCCTGTTCGCGTCTCTACCTCCCAAATGCAAGGATTATATGCATGTCACACCATGCTACTCTTTCTAGATAGTCATGCTTACAAAGTTTAAGCTAGGATTCCGTTTTATTATCTTTATTATGAACTATTGGTTTAAATACCCTGTCATGTTCATCTAAGAATACTGTGTAAGAGAAATTCTTTTTGATAATCATAGGGTTGGTTACTTTGTTGTTCATTATCATGTTAGCTTGATTTCTGTTGTTACTTTATTTTAAAACTTTTTTTTAATTACACTCATATTAATACACTCATGACATTAATTACATTTGTGATATTCATTGATTACATTCACAGTATTCATTCAGTAACTATATTTATGATATTCATTAATTACATTATTATATTGATTTATTACATTTATGATATTATGTCCTGATACTACTGTCCGTTTGTGGGACTTTTCCATCACACAAAACAGAGATTCTGTACTTAGGAAATCATTGCTCTATATTCCTTTCTTCTCCATCTTGAGATAATGTCTAATCTTTCTGTCTCTATGAATTTGTATATTCTATATATTTCATGTAATAACAAATTTATTTATTATTGTATTTGTCCTTGTTTTAAATGTAAAAACATTTTATGTACAAGTGCAGGAGAAATAATACACAGATAGTTTGAACATAAAAATAGGTTATACTCTCTTTCCCTCGACCCTCGCCCTTCTGAACATGAGTGGGGCTAATGAAGGGCGAGGGTCGAGGGAAAGAGAGCTTGGGGGAGCCGGAGATCCCAGCTGGATCAACAACAGAGAGGGAGAACAAGGAATAGGAGACCATGGTAAATGAAGACCACATGAGAATAGGAAGAAGCAAAGTGCTAGAGAGGCCCACAGAAATCCACAAAGATACCCCCACAACAGACTGCTGGCAATGGTTGAGATACAGCCCAAACTGACCTACTCTGGTGATGGGATGGCCAAACATCCTTATTGTCGTGCTAGAAACTCCATCCAACTACTGAGGGATCTGGATGCAGAGATCCATGGCTAGGCCCCGGGTGGATCTCTGGGAGTCCAATTAACGAGCGTGAGGAGGGTTTATATGAGCGAGAAGTGTTGAGACCAAGGTTGGATAAAGCACAGGGACAAATAGCCAAACAAATGGAAACACATGAACTATGAACCAATGGCTGAGGGGTCCCCAACTGGATCAGGCCCTCTGAATGGGTGAGATAGTTGATTGGCTTGATCTGTTTGGGAGGCATCCAGGCAGTGGGACCGGGTCCTGTGCTCATTGCATGAGTTGGCTGTTTGAAACCTGGGGCCTATGCAGGATCGCTTGGCTCGGCCTGGGAGGAGGGGACTGGACCTACCTGGACTGAGTCTACCAGGTTGATCTCAGTCCGTGGGGGAGGCTTTGCCCTGGAGGAGGTGGGAATGGGAAGTGGGCTGGGGGGAAGATGAGGGGGGCCGGAGGGGGGAGAACAAGGGAATCCGTGGCTGATATGTAGAACTGAATTGTATTGCAAAATAAAAATAATAAATAAATAAATAAATAAATAAATAAATAAATAAATAAATAAATTTGAACAACAACAAAAAAAACAGGTTACAATTCAAGAGTCCAGGGTCATTTGAAACTGGAAAATATTTTCTCTGTAGAAAATAGTAAAAATGATAACACTTCCCAATAAGTCCTTTTAAGCCAAATAATAGCTGAATTATACATATAAATATTGATTAGATGCTGGGATACAGAAGAAACCTAGCTTCATCTGTTCATAGAATTATGTTTTACGCAAGTTGTGTAAGTGAGATTCATCTTCCCCTTCACTGTTTGATTTACAGCAGACATTTTTCTATAGGCTAATCCATAATCTAAAAAGGTTTTAGCTTCTTCTCCTGAACGTACAGCCAGCATATCCTTTCATCAGCTTGATACAGTACAAATTCTTATCCTAATAGTGAAATGTTTCACTAAATCTTGCCCAGTGATTGGGCCAAACCAAAACTTATTATAAGCCTCAGTCATCCTAGGGTCCCTCCTGCTAGGTAGCCTTGCTGGATCTGTGGGTTGCAGTCTGATTGTCCTTTGTTATGTCTAGTCCACTTATGAGTGAGTACATACCATGTTTGTCCTTCTGAGTCTGTGTTACCTCCCTCAGGATGATATTTTCTAGTTCCATCCATTTGCCTGCAAATTTTATGATGTCATTTTATCTGCTGAGTAGTCCTCTATTGTGAATATGTACCACATTTTCTTAATCCGTTCTTCAGTTGACGGGCATCTAGGTTGTTTCCAGGTTCTGGCTATTATGAATAATGCTGCTATGAATATAGTTGAGCATGTATCTTTGTGGTATGATTGAGCATTCCTTGGGTATATGCCCAAGAGTAGTATGGCTGGGTCTTGAGGTAGATCAATTCCCAATTTTCTGAGAAACCACCATACTGATTTCCACAGTGGTTGTACAAGCTTGCACTCTCACCAACAGTGGAGGAGTGTTCCCTTTGCTCCGCATCCTCTCCAACATAGACTGTCATTTGTATTTTTGATCACAGCCATTCTGACAGGTATAAGGTGGTATCTCAGAGTCGTTTTGATTTGCATTTCTCTGATGACTAAGGATGTTGAGCATTTCCTTAAATGTCTTTCAGCCATTTGAGATTTATTTTCACCGGCCTCAGTGGCACACGCCTTTAATCCTAGCACTTGGGAGGCAGAGCCAGGCGGATGTCTGTGAGTTCGAGGCCAGCCTGGTCTACAGAGTGAGATCCAGGAAAGGCACCAAAACTACACAGAGAAACCCTGTCTTGAAAAACCAAAAAAAAAAAAAAAAAAAAAAGATTTATTATTTTCATTGTATATGTATGAATGTTTTGCCTACATGTCTGTATGTACACTGTATGTGTGCCTGATGTTCTTGGAAGTCAGAATTGGACATCAAATACATTGGAGCTATGGTTAACAGATGGTTGTAAACCACCATGTGGGCTATGAAAATTGAACCTGGGTTCTCTCCAAGAACAAGTTTTCTTAACTACTGAGCCACCTCCCCTACAGGACCTCATTTTGTAGCCCTGGTTGGTCTGGAACTCAATATGTAGATAGGGCTGGCCTCAGATTCACAGAGAACCACCTGTCACTGTTTCCCCAGTGCTGGGATTAAAGGTGTGCACCACAATTCCCAATTGATTTTGCTTTATTTCTAATAATCAGGATTAAAGTAATGGTCAGTTTAATCTACTCAAGTCTTTCTTTGAATTTTCCTTACCTTTATTCCCACTTTGAATTTTTTAAACTTTGGCTTGCTTTTCTGTGGAAAGAGTCTTAAAGTCAAATGTGTAGAACATTCTGGGTTACAGCTAATCTTTATTAAAGATTACTCATCAGTAAAAGTGTGATTTATTTTGGCTTTTAAAATTTTTTTGATTTTCAGATATTTGTTTTTAGCCTAGGCAGTCTCTTAAGTGTTCTGGTTGACTTTCCTGTAGTGGGGTTTTAGTTGCTCTCTGGCTTCTGAAATACAGGTCTACCTAGCATCTGACACTGAACTCGCTGGACTGTTTATCACATTGTGTTGGACGTTCACTTCATTTTCTCAGATCACTGCAGTGTTACTTTTGTTGTAGTCCTGCTAATTAGCCTAGAAAACCGCACATGATTGTTGGTGCTCAGTAACTGTTAACTGAATAATTAGGTTGAGGATGTAGCACAGAAATTGAATGCTTACTTGCTTAGCAAATACAAGCATCTGGATTCAATTCCCAGCACTATAGAAACAAAGCACCCCCAAAATAATAGAAGAGTCATGCTCTTAGAAATTGACATATTTAAGCTGGGCATGGTGGCACATGCCTTTAATCCTAGCACCTGAGAGAGGCAGAGGCTGGTGGATCTCTGTGAGTTTGAGGCCAACCTGTCCTTGTGAGTTCCAGGCCAGCCAGGCCATGTAATAAGACTGTGTCTACAAAAAGCAAAACAACAAAAAATTATAAAGCAAAATTTTATGAAAACATTTTTTTTTTAAGATTACATACAGCTAGAAATATTCGAGGAGAAAGTTGATTAGCACCTCTTTTTGTGGACTGATTAGCTGGACTGTCTGTATGTAGTAGGTGGTAGGAAGGGATCCAGCCCTGTGTGAGAGAGGTGCAGAAGATAGCTGTTCAGTTATAGCTAGCTGTGTGGGAAGACTGCGGTGAAGAGTACTTGTGCTGGTTACAGGTGCTCCTGTTATTTTGGTAACCTGAAGTACAGAAACTCTTCCTTTGTTAATGTTTACTAGAATGACAAGATTCTTCAAGTAGCACTTTCGTTTTCTATGTATTTATTTATTTTTTCCTGAGACAGGGTTTCTCTGGGTAACAGTAGTCCCTGCTGTCCTGGATCTCGCTTTGTAGACCAGGCTGGCCTCAAACTGACAGAGATCTACCTGTCTCTGCCTCCCAAGTGCTGGGATTAAAGGTGTGCGCAAATATGAGTTCATAGTTGGGTTAGCTGCTCTAGCAAATAATACAGGGCGTACTTCAAACTGCTGCCTGCTTCTCAGTATTAACTTTTCTTTTTCCTTCTCCATATTTAAATAGATAAATTTCTTTTTAAGAGTGACAGATTATGAAATCAGCATTGAGAGCAAATTGTTTTGTAGTAACAAAATTGAGCTTGATTTGACACAGTAAGTATATTCTTTCTTAACCTTCTTTTCTTCCTTCCTTCCTTTTTTTTTTTTAAAGATTCATTTATTAATTAAGTATACAGCATGCATGACTGCAGGCCAGAAGAGGGCACCAGATCTCATCACAGATGGTTGTGGGCCACCATGTGGTTGCTGGGAATTGAACTCAGGACCTCTGGGAAGAGCAGTCAGTGCTCTTAACCTTTGAGCCATCTCTCCAGCCCTTTTTTTTTTTTTTTTGAGGTAATGTTATATTGCCTGGCCTGGAGCTGACACAGATCCTCCTGCTTCTATCTCCCAAATGCTGGGATTAAAGGCATGCATCACTGTGCCCAGGTCAGTGTGCCTTTTCATACAAACCTGGATAATAAAAATTGATGTTATCTGCTGGAGAGATGGCTCAGCGGTTAAGAGCACTTGACTGTTCTTCCAAAGATCCTGAGTTCAATTCCCAGCAACCACAAGGTGGCTCCCAACCATCTGTAATAAGATCTGGCGCCCTCTTCTGGCATGCAGGCAGAACACTGCATATATAATAAATAAAAATCTTAAAAAAAATTGATGTTATCTCCAGTTAAAATAAAAATCTAAAGTGTCTGAAAGCAAGAAAATTTATGGTAGAAATAGTAATCCTAATGTAATTTTAACTCTACTAACTCTGCTAACTATATCCTATTTGTGGTATGTAATTCAGAGGTACATGCTATGATAAACTATGTAATCTAAACCCAAAGAAGAAAATACATACCGTGTCTGAAAATGCTTGTTTTTAAACCACCTTTAAAAAGAATTAGATTTATTTTCAGTGAAAACTGTTGTCTCCTAAGCAACTTTGAGATTTTGAACAAGAAGATTCTTTAAAATTGTTTAAAATTTTCTTGTAGTGGGCCTAGAAATATGACTCAATAGTTAAGAACACTTGTTCTTGCAAAGGACCTGGGTTTGATTTCCAGCACCCACATCATAGCTCACGACCATCCACAACTTAAGTTTCAGGTGATCCAATGTTCTCTGACCTCCGAGTGTACCAGGCATGCACATACACACAGGCAAAACACTTACACACCTAAAATTTAAAAAAAAAGTTCTTTGTAGTCTTGAAGTTATTAAAATAGTACCTTTAGTGTTGGACATGTAGCTCAGTGTTGGAATGCTTGCTTGCATTTACATGGTCCTAGGTTTAATTACTATCACTGAAAAAAATGTACATTTTTGGCTTTCTTTAAGTCAGTTTTAAAATTTCATTTAATGAAAAGTTCAGAACTTACAGAAAAATGAAGAAAAAGAGGAGCTGTCATATAGCAGTTGCTTAAATTAACTGTCATCATCACTGTTAGTTTTGCCTTATCATTTTGTCATAAGCTTTTTATAGTATAATAAATGGTATTTTATAAATTCTTTCATATCCGTGTATAAAATAGTGTTGTTTTGCCCTGAGCATATTTTATTTTATTTTTTTAATTTAAACATTACAATATTTCCCCCTTCCTGTTCTTCAATCTCTCCCCTTCTCCAAGTCATGGCCTCTTTATCTTTGTAATTGTTACACACAAACTAGTCAGTCATTTAATGTTATTTGTATGTATTATTTACATACAGATGTTATATTGTATGTATATGATTTTGGCTGACTACTTGGTACTAGATACCCTGTTGAAGGGCTCTTTTCAGAGGAGAACTATTTCACCTCTTGCAGCCTGGTTTGCCTCTAGTTCTTTGTCTGTGAGTGGGGCCCTGTGAGATTTGCTCCTACTATGTTAGCATGTCTGTTGGTGGTGTACTTTGAGATCTTGTTTAGGCAAGCCACATTGTTGAGGAATCATGGGTGTGTAGCTAACCTGTCATTTCTAAGAGACACTATATGTAGTAGGTTTCTCTGTCCCTGACTCTTAGAGTTTCTCAACCTTTAGCAATGGTTCCCAAGTGTAGGTTGAAGAGTTGTGTTCTAGACGTATCAATCTACACTTTGGGAGCTGGGCAGCATCCCGAGATCACTTGTTTTCTGCTTTTTGACCAGTTGTGCTTTTCTGTAATGATCTCTGTCTGCTGCAAAGAGGTTTTTGTTGTTTTGAGTAGTGGTGAGAGGTATGCTTATTTGTGGCATTAGGGTACATGTTATAATGCAGTTAGGAATTATGCTGGTTTAATGAAGTGGTAGTAGGTTCTTATATAAGGTCTATGACCCTACCAGCCCTGTATAGTTCAATGGGTTTCTGGTGCCAGACATGATGTTCCTGCTATTGAGTGAGCCTTAAGTCCAGGTAAGAAGCTGTTGGTTATTGCTAGGATATGAGTGTCACTGTGTTATCATGACATGCTGGTAATCATTGTGGTTTATAGGCTTACAGCTGGGTAGTATTATTGGTTGCTTCCCTCCCTTAGAAGCATGTTTAATACCTTCTTGTATTATGAAAACTAGTCTTCAAGGAGGAGGCTTTCAAGTCAGATCCTGCTCAGGTCCTCTGGGTCTTACGTTTGAAGTGTGTATTGTCTTCATCATTAGGAACTTACCTTTAACCTCTGGAGGCGACCAGTCCTTAGCATGTTTTAACACCAGCCCCACCTCCTTTTGAGACAGGGTCTCATGTAGCTTAGGCTGGCCTCAAACTTGCTATGTAGTCTAGGATGATCAACTCCTTTCCCCCTCCCTCCCAGTATTGCTGTCCTGGAACTCACTGAGTAGACCAAGCTAGTCTTGTGCTCACAGAGATCCATCTGTATTTACCTCTTGAGTGCTGGGATTAAAGAGCCAGTTCCACAGCTAGCTCTTTTTTTGTTTTAAGATTTATTTAGCCAAGCAGAGTCAGGGTGATCTCTATGAGTTCAAGGCCAGCCTGGTCTACATATCAAGTTCCAGGATAACCAAGGCTTCATAGTCAGACGGTCCCAAACCCCACCAAAATTTTTATTTTTACTTTATGCATGTGAGTGTTTGTCTACATATATGTGTGTATACCACTTGTGTTTCTGGCATCCAAGGAGATCAGAAGAGGATGTTGGATCCCTGGAAACTGAGTTATAGATGGTAAGGAGCCACCATGTGTGTGCTGGGAGCCAAAAATAGGTCCTCTGAAAGAGCAACAAGTGTTCTTTACTGCAATCATCTCTCCAGCTCATGACCAACTCTTGATCTTCTTGTCTCTGCTCTCCAAGTGCTGGGATTACAGACATGCACCATCGTACTTGGCTTCTATCTTCCTGTTTATTTATAATCATTAACTGTATCACATCTAAGGAAAGCAAAAAAAAAAAAATGACTAATTATCTAATTATTCTCTAGTTCTTCTCAAAGATATTTTTTCAGGATTTCTTTGAGTCAGGAAGTTCACTGTCTCTGAAAATCCTGTAATTAATTAGAAGAGTTGCATTCACTTCTGTTCCTCCTCTTTCTCATGCTGTTGCTCGATGGAGCGAGTTGTCCTGTTTGTGTCCCGCCGTCTGTGCTTGCTGACTTGTTTCCTGCTGACAAGTTTCAGGTGAAAGTGTCTTGGTTTTTACAGTCTGTTGCATTGTTATTAGTTAGGAGTTCCATGGCTCTAATACTTTATTGTAACTTTTCCTAATGGGGAATCCAAGGACAATGGGCCTGAGAATTTAAGGGTACTTGAAATGCTAAAAAAAAGTTAAACTTACTTTACTGTCTCATGTTTTATATTGAAAGGAGCTAAGTCTGTGCTTCTCAGCTAAATTCACGAAACTGTCAGTGGGTGGCACTCTGTCTTCTATTTAGAAAGAAAACCCAACCAATTGGAGTTTGGACAAACCAGTTCTCAAGAGTGTTTTTTCACATAGTTTATTTGTGTGGTGTTTCACTGAATATCCTTCCCCTGGTACGTTTTTTAGAAGAAAATGTGGAAGAAATAGGTTTATTCCTCCTACTTGGTTTTCTTCATTACTTTCTCTTTTCCATCTGAGCTATAAGCAGACATCAGTTGATGGCTCTGGAGCAGATGAAGTTATGCATAGCATGTGGTTATGATAGTGGGCAATGGTTTCTTTCTTAAATCTGTCTTCCTTTGCTTTACAGTGAGACGAAACAATGGTTGAAAATGGCTGAAATACTTGTCAAAGATAGTCATAGTAAAACTGATTTTATTCAGAAGGTGGCACTAGAGGAGGGTCACAGGTGGGAAGAGAGGCTGGACACAACACTGATTGTAAGAAAATGGGAGTTTATAGTCAAAGAATTAGGAGACTGTGTGGGAGATGTTAGTGGCTGGCAAGTTACTAGGAGGAAACATTTAGGATAAGGGGCAGTTTCTGTTTAAATTGACCTAACAGGATTCTGCTTCTTAAGGCAGGCCAGGATGATGAGATACCATCAGGATTGTAGAGGTAAGGAACCTAACTAGATCTTGAGAGTGAGTGAGATGTCTATGAGAGAGGCTTTGTCTGACTATACCATTGCGTAAACTGTACAATGAAGAGGCAGACCAGGAAGTCTAAAAGTCCATGCCCAATTAGGAAAGGGATTTAGGAGAGCCTGACTAGAGTTTAATCAAGGAGAAGCTGTTTGTCGAAGAGTGATATGATTGCTCCTGCACTGTAATTATCTGTTTGTGTAGCAGTGTAGATTAGCTTAAAACTACTTAAATTGGAGCCTTAGTACGTGTCTGATGTCCTTACTCAGGTACTTTGCTCAAGATCTAGACTAGGAAATAAGGGATATTAAGAACAACATTTTCATACTGTTCATTTATTTCTGTCCAAAGTGGTATATTGCCCTCATGCAGAAATACTTGATGTATGCAAAACATGTTACTTACATAGTTTTTATATTGAAATAATGGTAACTTTTACTAATATAATAATAAATTTTAGGAGTAGAAAAAGGGAAGAATACAAAAAAAGAAAAAATGAGGAAAAAAGAGAGAGAAGAATTAATAGATAAGATCTTTGTCATTGCTAAGTGGTGTTGGCGGCGCACGCCTTTAATGACAGCACTCTGGAGGCAGAGGCGGATGGATCTCTTGAGTTTGAGGCCAGCCTGGGCTACAGAGTGAGTTCCAGGACAACAAAAGCAACATAGAGAAACTTTGTCTCAAATAAAAAAACAACAAAAAAAGATATTTGTCATTAATATCTATATTTTTAAAAATTTTTGAGATAGTATCTCCCTGTGTTGCTCAGGCTGGATTGGAACTCAGGAGTCTCCGATCTCAGCCTCCCAGCTACCTGGGATTATGGGTAAGCTCAATTTTGCCCACTGTGTGTGTGTGTGTATATATATATATATATATATATATATATATATATATATGTAATATATATATTATATATATATATTTCTCCTGTTCTCTTGAGACATGGCTTTATGTAGCCTAGGGTGTTCTTGAACAACTGATCCTCCTGTCTTTACCTCCCTGGTACTGTAAGTGTTTGTCACCCTACTCATCTTAATATCTGTAACTGTTTTGAGACAGGGTCTCTCTGTAGCCCTGCCTGCCCTGAAACTCACTATGTAGACAGACTAGCCTCGAATTCACAGAGATCCACCTTCCTCTGCCTCCAGAGTGCTGGCTGGGATTAAAGGTGTGCACCACGCTGCCTGGGCAATATCTATATCTTTTACTGCATTTTTATTATGTATGTGTGTGTGTGTGATGTGTGCGGACATGAATTTGCTACAGTGTGCATGTAAAGGTTAGAGGACAACATTGTGAATTTGATTTTTCTCTTATTTTATGTGGGTTCCAGGGATCCAACTTGCTGGACCTTCTCACAAACCCTCTTTTGTTTTTTGAGACAGGGTCTCCGGTACCCAGGCTTCCCTCAAACTTACTGTGTAGCTGAGACTGGACTTGAACTCCTGATTCTCTTTCCTCCTCCTCCCAAGTTAACTATTCTTTTGATTGTCTGAATTACCAAACTTTCTTATACATGTTTTTAGAATTAGGTTTTAAATGTAAAAGATTTTGTGGAACAAGCAAAATTTTATTTTAATGACTTTGATTCAACCATGAAGAAAATGTTCCTTTTATCCTAATTTTTTTTTTTTTTTTGGTTTTTCGAGACAGGGTTTCTCTGTGTAGCTTTGCGCCTTTCCTGGAACTCACTTGGTAGCCCAGGCTGGCCTCGAACTCACAGAGATCCTTCTGGCTCTGCCTCCCGAGTGCTGGGATTAAAGGCGTGTGCCACCACCGCCCGGCTTATCCTAATCTTTTGATTAGTATACATTATTTAGACTTTGGGGAATGAGTGGAGAGGCTCTTAGATTTAATGTAATTTGTACTCTGTGTGCAGATAGTAGATTTTGATAATATTTTCCTGTGTCTTACTTAAGGTTTCTATTGCTATGAAGAGATACCATAATCACAGCAACTCTTTTTTTTTTTAAGATTTTATTATTTATTTATGTATATGTGTATATGAGTGCTTTATCTGCATGTACAACTTTATACCAGAAGAGGGCATGAGATCCCACTAGAGATGGTTGTGAGCCACCATATGGTTGCTGGGAGTTGAACTCAGGACCTCCTGAAGAGCAGGCAGTGCTCTTAACCACTAAGCCATCTCTCCAGCCCCCCACAGCAACTCTTCTAAAGGAAAACATTTAATTGGGACTAGCTTATAGGTTCAGAAGTCAGGAAGTATGGGTTCTGGAAAAGGAGCCGGGAGTTCTCCATCTGAGTTGGCAGGAGCAGGAAGAGAAAGAGAAACACTGGGCCCAGCTTGATCATTTGAAACCTCAAAGTCCACACCCCAAGTGACACACTTCCTCCAACAAGGCCACACCTCCTAAATGTGCCACTCCCTAGTGACCAAGCATTTTCAAATCTAAGCCTAGGGGAGCCATTCTTACTCTCTCTCTTCCCCTCTCCCCCTCCTCTTCCTCTCTCCTCCCCCCATTATTAACCAGAAATAATGCTTAAAAATTGTAACAGTTAAGGTCATCTTGTTATTTTGCTATCATTGTTATAAAGCACTTAACATAAATCTGACATGAGTTTGAAATGTACTGGTCATTCAGGGGTCCTGATTTTTTCTTCATATTTGCCTTCTTGAACAAACTATAGTTTCTATGTGGTTAACTCTCTTTTCAAGCTTGATCTTGTATTAGTTTTTTATTAATGACAGGGTCTCAGTGTGTAACTCAGCCTGGCCTCAAATGTGAGATTCTCTTTTCCTTAGTCTCACAAGTACTGAAGTTACAGTGTACACCAATTCACCTACTTTAATCATGTTTTAAATTGGACTTCTTTTGTTTGCTTTTTTGAGATGGGGTCTCAGGTGTACGACAGGCTGGCCTGTGATTCTCCTGCCTCAGCCTCCCTGGTACTGATTTTATAGATGAATGTCACTCTACCAGGCTAGACTTCTTAATCTTTTTTTTTTTTCGAGACAGTTTTTCTGTGTAGCTTTGCACCTTTCCTGGAACTAACTTGGTAGCCCAGGCAAGTGCTGGGATTAAAGGCGTATGCCACCACTGCCCAGCTGACTTCTTAATCTTACTTTGTTTTGAAGAACTAAAGAATGCTTATCACCATCAATTTTTCATTTTCTAGTGAGTTTAGCATGTGGTAGTAATGGAGAGTATTGAGAAAAAGGTCCTGTGGCTATTTGAACTTGTTCTAAGTTACATTTGTACATTACTTTTTTAAAAGACTATCTCAGGCTGACCTTAAACTTCTGGCAGTCCCCTTGCCTCAGCCTTCCAAGTGCCTGGATTATAGTCACGTGCCACTGCTGTATGTGTGCTGTGTATGTGGGAAAAACTGAAGATACCACTAGTTGGTGCTTCAGAGCTTCACACTGGGAGGTGGAGGCTGACTGTGTTCTCAACCAAGGCGTCTGGTGTGTGTTTCCTTCTTTCCCTTCCTTTTGTGCCGAGAATAGGAACCAGGGTCTCAAACATGCTAGGCAGGTGCTATAGAAACTAGTAATTTCCCAGCCCTTTGGTCAGTTTTTAACCATTGGTATAGGTTAGGAACATAGTCTGAAGTCATGAGGTTTGTATGTTTCTAGCTTTAAATACTATGGGCAGAACAGGAGGAGGAGCACAGAAAGTCAGACTGACTTGATAGTTTAGCATAGTGTATCAACATGTGTGACATACTGAGTGATGGTCCATAAATGATTGTTTTCAATCCTTTAGTACTAGAGTGCAAAAGAAAAGCCAAAATAATCAACAGTCTGTAAATATAGGTATCATTGGGATAAATATTGTTTTCAGAGACTGATTCTTTAGGTATTTGTCTCTGTGTATATGTTCAAAGCAATTAGCCAGAGAACACTAATCATTACTATGTATTGTAGTTAAAAGTCTTTGAAAAGCATCACCATAAATACTTTTTAACTCTTTCAAACCTCACTAAAGATGTGTTTTTCATTGTAAGACTATAATGTAATTGCTTTGTAGTTGTAATTTATTATTAAAACAAGTGACGTGTACAAATTTGATGCTTTTTCTTGCAGTTAGCTTCTGGAATTTATAATTTTGCCTGTTCTCTGTGGAATCATCATACAGACACATTCCTGCAGCAAGTTTCTTCTGGCAATGAATCTGCAGTTCTAAGTTCACTAGAACGAACACTACTGTCTTTAAAAGGTATTGTTAAACTAGATGAGTTCATCTTTGAAATGCCATGCTTCAACACAGTTGCCAAGTAGTTACTCTGGACAGATTTCTTTCTCAGGTGCACTTGGGAAAATGGGTTGATTTCTTTTTAAGATAAGAACTAGAGAGCTTTTTTTCTTTTCTAAGAAACTTATCAAAATACCAAGTCATTTCAAATGGATGAATTGTATGTTAGTATGGTTTCAGTCCCCGAGCATGCTTCTTTCATGTGCTTCTATTTTCCCTTACTTCTCATTCTGGACCCTACTTTTACCATTGGCCTGTTAAGGTTCCAGTCCTACACGCTTGGTTCAATGGTGTCTCTCAAGTCTCTTTTCCTTAAACTTGATCTTTGACGTTTGTGCCTCAGGCTTGCCTGGAATTTAATAGATGGTGGTAGGGATGCTATTTTGGCCTATGCTTTCCTATACCATATTTGTGATCATTCTTGTAGCATCATTTCCATTTTACCTTCCATGAACCAAATTACTTATCTTACTGAATGTAGCCCATGCTTCTTTTACCTTCTGACCCACACATTTGTCTGTTTATTATCACTCCGCACCCAGTCCTTTTCCTGAAACCTGGTGGCTAAGACTGTGGGTTTTTTTGTTTTATTTGTTTTTCCTCATAGAACTTACTTTTCTCTTCCTCAATTCTGTTTTGCATTCTTTACAGTTTTATTTATAAGATATTTAATTATGCTCAGCACCATACCTTGGAATCTCACTGTACACTCTTGGCACTGTCTGAGGGCATCATTTACGTGAATTAACTAGACAGTGTCTGCAAAACCCCCAAACTGTGGGTCCATCTTGGTGAGGTCTGTGGACAAATATGTGAATGGTTTTAAAGGACTATCCACATTTTAAGAAGTTAGGTTGTAGATAGTCATATGCCTAGCTTAATTATTATTATTATTTTTTTAAACATAGGCTGACCTGGAACTCAGTATATAGGTAACCTAGGCTGGTCTTGAACTCACAGAGATCTGACTTCCTCTGCTTCCTGAGTTCTGGGATTAAAGATGTACACTATCACACGCAGCCTAAATTTAATTTCAATATTATGGTCTTTGGGTTGATGAGCACTAATAGATAATTATTTAGTAATAGAGATAGCAATGCTTATTTAATGAAGTGGCTTTAATTTTGTCTTCGGCTGGGATGAGGCCCAACATTAGTGTGTTTGCCCGGTGTTCAAGAGGCCCTACGTTCTACCTTCTTCTTCCAGATTGTCTCATGTTATCATCCTTGTTGTGGAATTGTGCTGTTTTACATATATTACTCTCTTGAGTAATATATGTTTGGTTAAGTATGAAGTCAGATGTAGTAACCACATTTTCCATGAGGAAAGTGGATATAGAAAAATTGCCCTAAGTAATACAGATACTGAGGAAAAGACTTAAACCTAGCTCTGACTCAAAATCTATTACCTTAATTGTCTCTGTGCACAAGGATTTTAGTTACCATAAGATGTAATACTTAAATTAAGCACTCTAGTCTATTCCAGATATAGAAAGAATTTAGTTTTAAATCAGTTTTAGGAGACAACTGTATTTTCATATAGCCTAAAGTTGAAGGTTTTAGTTGTATCTTAAAATGTCTAAGAATTAATTCCCCTCAATTTCAAAATAAGTCTTACTGACAGTTATATGTCTAGTATAGCTACATGTGAGAACAAACATTGCTTATTTTGTTCAGGAGAACTAGGCTTTGTACTTACCCACATGACTAGGGGTTGTCTGTCCGTATCTACTAAGTGAGAAGGCAAACATCTTTGACTTGATTGAATTTTGTTACTCAGACTCATTATAATTATGATTGTAATAGAATATAGTTTGAAGAAGTACAGTTCAAATGGAACTTTGTTTGCTTTTCAGTGCTGCGTAAGTTAACTGTGAATGGATTTGTGGAACCTCATAAGAACATGGAGGTGATGGTAAGAAACAGAAAGGATTATGACAAGTGACCTTGGGAAACTGTTTGGTGTTTTTCTGACTGCTTTACAGCATACTCTTTTTATCTGGCATTGATTTGGAACAGTTTTTAATTAAGTGGCCATCTAGGTCTTATTGAGGCTTTTACCATTTCCTGTATGTTATAGTGAATTTTGTAGTTGTCTGCTTTCACCATATCAAAGTGGCTGTTATATAAAGGAGGGGAAATGGGCCTAGGATGTTTTTCAATTTGTCAGATAAACTGACAGTGTTAATTTGAATTTAAGTCAAAGTGAGTTCCTGTGAATTTGAATGCTGTTTTAACATTATTAGGTGCATTCCAAATTGTCAGTTAAGTCGTTTTCTTTGTTTTTATATACTTAAAAATGAAATACTTTTCTCTTTATAACAGTAAGACATGATCTTTACAAGAAGTTTGATGAATAAATACATGAGCCTTAGATATAGTTAGTTATAAGGTACGTGCCTTCACATATATGAGGTCCTGTGTTAGACTCCTAGCACTGCAAAATGAAATCCCCTGGTTACATTCTTTTGCTGCGATTAAACATCATAACCAAAGCAACTCGTAAAAGAAAGCATTTAATTGGGCTTATGGTTTTAGAAGGTTAGAGTCCATGATGGAGCAAAGGCATGTTGACAGAGGAGATCAAACACCATAACCAAGGCAACTTAGAAAGCATTTAATTGGGATTATGGTTTGGGAAGGTTAGAGTCCATGGTGGAGCAAAGATTTTTTTTGACAGGAGCAGCTGAGAGTTCACATCGAGATCTGCAAGCAGGAGGCAGAGAGGACACTGGGAATGGCAAACTTCAGATTTGGTCCCCAGTGACACACGTCCTCCAACAAGAGCACACCTTCTAATCCTTCCCAAACAGTCCCACTAACTGAGGACCAAGTATTTAAACATATAATTTATGGGGGGCTATTCTCATTCAAACCACTACAACCCACAGACAGACTGTGTACAAACAATATGTGTGTGAACAACCTTATACAAGCCCATATAAGTTGTTACCTTAGTTCCTGTTCTATTGCTATGAAGAAACACCATGATCAAGGCAGCTTATAAAAGAAAACATTTAATTGGGGCCTTACTTATGGCCCATGATTATTGCAGCAGGAAACATAGAGGCAGGCAGGCAGACATGGATGGTGCTGAAGCAGCAGTAGCTGAGAGCTTACATCCGGAATTGTAGGCAGCAACTGAGGGACAGTTGACTGGGCCTGGCATGTGCTTTTGAAACCTCCAAAGCCCACCCCCAGTGACACACCTCCTCCATCAAGACTATATCTCCTAATCCTTCTAAACACCCCACCAACTGGAAACCAAACACTCAGTAAGACTGTTGGGACCATTTTCATTCAGACTACAGTTGTACCATAAATTCACTGTTGGTATATAGCCATCTATTGTTTCTTCTGTGCAAAAGTGTATAGCTATGTGGTTTCTGCTTAAATATAAATTGGTTTTTATGATGAGTTTAGTTCAGTTTACATGTTCTCTGGCGATATTTTAGGGGGCTGCATGGAGTTGAGGGAAGTAGTACATTGAGTTAGGGTCTCCTAAAAGATATTGAAAAAATTCACTATTATATTCCTGTTGAAGATTTGCTTATGATGATGCATTGTTACTGAGCATGATTCACATCTGTAATATCATTTTCTTGGTATGTTCTGACAGGAAGACTGCAAGTTTGAGGCTAGATAGGGTAACTTAGCAAGACCGTATCTCAAAATAAAAAGGGCTAGAAATGTAACTTAGTGATGCAGCACTTGCCCAGCATGTGTAGGCCTTGAGTTTGTTGTGTTCATGATCCTTCTCCTTCAGTCTCTAGCATGTTGGGCTTGTAGGCATATTTGACCACACCTAGCTCTCTCAGGTACTTGTATAAAAACTATGTGCTGTGTATTTTAGTATCCTTGACAAAAAGCATAAGGTTATGTTTACAACAGAATATATTGAGATTTTAAAATATATTCTTTTCTAGGGTTTTTTACATGGAATATTTGAACGTCTCAAGCAATTTCTAGAGTGCAGTAAGTACTTCCATTGCACGTTTGGCTGTAGAACTGACATTCATTACTGTTTATTATTCATTAACAGCTGGGATTAATGAGGGTTAATAGAGATTAGCAAATTACTCTTAATTCATCAACAGCTTCTACTCTATACATACAAATTTGTAGATGGTGATTTGGACAGTCTGAGTGAAGTCTTGGTAGTGGGAGAGATCCTGTAAGTGGCTAGAATGAGTGTCTTGGAAGTTGGTAACTAACTATTGAGGATGAATCAGAAGCTTAGTTTTGCCTCCATATACCTGCTTTATCCCAAATTTAGAGGAAACCCTTTCCTAAAATCCTATGTTGTGTGTTCATTCCTTCCTTTAACTAATACTGCTACCCTAGACGTGACAATTTGATGTTTAAGAAGTAATAAGTGTGTAGTATATGCTAAGTCCTATTTAGATTCTTGTAGATTTTTCTTTTAGTGTAGTTTATATTATCACTATGACAAAAATGTCCATCCTTAAATTATACTGTATATACTTTTTTTGTAATCCAAAGCCCCATAAAGAAAATTTAGCACTTATGTTTGTGTTGTACTTTTATTGGTGACCTGTTATCCTGTCCCTTCCATATATGTATTGTGGACATCTTTGCTTGGGATGCACTTGTACTCGTGTGTGTGTGTGTGTGTGTGTGTGTGTGTGTGTGTGTGTGTGTGTGTAGAATGAGTATATTTAGACTCTTGCTATCTGAATCTTAATTTGTAAGAGTTGTTGATTACTTTACACTTGTCATTTTTAATTTAGCAAACACTTTATTGAACCTGTCTGCCAAGCATTTTGTATCATGTAGTTAATTTTTTAAAAAAACTGGTCACTTTGCTCTGGTCATCACCAAGAAGGTAGCAAAGTTAGCTGAATGAGATATGTCAAAGCAGATTATAGATAGTGATTAGAGAGCAAAGGAGTTGATGAACTGATAGTATTCAGAATGTACAAAATTAGGTAGAAGACTTTTCAGAATAAATTTGTTGTAAAGTATGATAATGAATACATTATTCTTTGAGTGCTTTGTGTTATTTGAAAAATGCTTCAAATATAGCTGATTGAGTCTTTAAAAATGTGATTTGTAATTTGTTTTGATTTGTAATTGGTTGCTAAAATCGCTTTATTTAAAAATGTGTTCTATATTTTAGGATTAATTTTAAACATTGATAATTTACTGTTTTATTTAGGTGCAAATCTTGTTACTACTTTTTCAGTCATGAATTTCTTATGTGAAATATCCTATTTTTGTTAAAGTTTTGATGCTTTTTTGTAATTTTACAGTCTATTAAAAACTTGAATTGTATTCTTAATAGGTAGAAGTATAGGTACAGATAATGTGTGTCGTGATAGACTGGAAAAGACCATCATTCTTTTTACTAAAGTGGTAAGTGTTCTTTTTCTGTTATATATGTTTGTTTGGTTTTTTTTTTTTCCAAGTAAAATGCACTCTCACATTTAGAAAGGGAAATATATTTGTAGGGAAACTTCTGTTTTAAGTCTTCATTGGAAAGCCAGAAATCACCTTTGTATCTTAAAATTTTTTTTTTAAAGATTTATTTTGTTTATTATATAAACAGTATTCTTTCTGCAAGTTTGCCTGTACGCCCTAGAAGAGGGAATCAGATCTCATTATAGATGGTTGTGAGCCACCATGTGGTTGCTGGGAATTAAACTCAGGTCCTCTGGAAGAGCAGTCAGTGGTCGTAACCTCTGAGCCATCTCTCCAGCCCTGTATCTTTAAATTTAAGAACACGTATAGTAATTAAATTTACATACAGAATGTCATAGTATGTAAGTCGTCTTGATGTAAAAGAATCAACTCCAGATGGTTATGTAGTGGTTGATGGGTTGCCTAGCATGCATTGTTGTTATCAGCACTGGGAAAAGAAAGTCAACTATAATGAATATAAAGTTGATTTTTCTAAAGTTCATTACTCTTAGAGCTACTAGAGATCTAAGGAAAAACGTGGAAATAGCAGTTCAGCCAGAAGTGCATCAATGCAGCTGGCAATTGTAAATAATATCAGAGTATATTCAGAATGAATACCAGATTATTATCACAACTACCATATCTTTTGAATGGAATTTATGGTTGTACTGTAATAGGCAGTGCATCTAAACGCCTGATAAAGTTCAGTTTTATATAATATTTTATGAAAATTGGGGGTTGGAGAATTGGAAGAAATAAAAAGAATTGTGTTACATCACTTAGGAAAGCCTGGTTGGAGACTATTTGCACACAAAATAGATACTTGAAGATGGTCAGAATATCTGTTTTTCATTTATTTATTTATTTATTTATTTATTTATTTATTTATTTATTTATTTATTTTATTTATTTATTTATAAAGATTTATTTATTATGTGTACAGTGTTCTGCCTGCATGTGTCCCTGCAAGCCAGAAGAGGGCACCAGATCTCATTACAAGTGGTTGTGAGCCACCATATGGTTGCTGGGAATTGAAATCAGGACCTCTGGAAGAGCAGGTGGTGCTCTTAACCTCTGAGCCATCTCTCCAGCCCTGTTTTTTCTTTTATTGATGCTTTAATATTAGGGTTAGATTTGAAAGTCAGTTGTCTTCATTTCTTACATTCTAGGTAGCATCAGCCATCAAAATCAAATTAATTTAACCTTTAAAAACCCAGTGTAAAGCTGACTTATTATATTTATTTATTTACTTATTTCTTACTTATTTATATAGTTTGAGACAGAGTTTCTATGTAGCTCTGGCAGTCCTAGAACTCACTATTTAGAAGACCAGGCTGGGATCAAACTCACAGAGATCCGCCTGCTTCTTCCTCCTGAGTCCTGGGATTAAAGGCGTGCACCAGCACTCCTGGCTTGACTTAGATTCTTAACACAAAGCAAACAAAAAGGAAGTTGAGGTTAAATCAGAAGGGCAGTTTGTACCACTGACACCTGCCTACTTCTCTGCTGGTATAGTTCCTGTTAGCTATCAGATAGTAGCTGAGGGACAGTTCTTCTTTTTAAAGGATTCTAGTAGATAATGTCAGAGGAATATATAATGTCATCATTTTGTAATTCCTAAGGAAATAACAGGTCCAGGTAGGGATCATCACCGGCTATTTCCGTCAGGAGTGGAAAGGCTGCTGAAGAGCTTTGGGTACTCACTCACCAGGTAGCCTTGCACATGCAGAGCCAACGTTATGCACATGTTTTAGAAACCATATTGGTCACTTACTGGACTGTTGGGTTTCTTAGTTCTCTTAGCTTTGTAATTTATTCTACTTTTTTTTTTTTTTTTTTTTTTTTGGTTTTTCGAGACAGGGTTTCTCTGTGTAGCTTTGCGCCTCTCCTGGAACTCACTTGGTAGCCCAGGCTGGCCTCAAACTCACAGAGATCCGCCTGGCTCTGCCTCCCGAGTGCTGGGATTAAAGGCGTGCGCCACCACCGCCCGGCTTATTCTACTTTTTAGAACAAGTTGACAGTGATAAACTTCACTTAGGACATTTACACTCATAATCTCCAAATTTTTGCTAAAACTTTAAAAATTGGAACATCTTAAACATTGCCCCAAATAGAATTGCTGAGTCCACTGAGTCCCCATGAAGTTACCCCTACCTTCAACATCTGTCAATACATAGTCATTGTATTTTTTTTTTTTTTTTTTTTTCTTTTTTTTTTTTTTTTTTGAGGCAGGGTCTCACTATGTACTCTTGGCTGGCCTAGAGTCTTGAGGTTTTCTAGGCTGGCTTCTGCGTCTACTGAGATTAAAGGCTTCTTCTGTCTGTTCTCTTATGTTCATGCTTCTCCTGACTTTTGCTGATTATTTTAAAGCAAATCCTAAATAAGATTCCAGTAACATCCAATAAGCCAGTTAGCCAGCCTTCCCGCCTGCCATCCATGCGTGCGTGTGTGCGTGCGTGCGTGCAGCCGTCCATCCATCCATCCATCCATCCATCCATGCATGCATGCATGCATCCATCCATTCATGACAACAGAGTTTCATGTACCCCATTATGGCTTTGAATTTGATATTTAGGTAAGGAGAATCTTGAACTTCTGATCCTCTTGCCTCTGCTTCCCAAGTGCTAGGATTACAGGTGTGCACTACCACCCTTGGGACCTTTTTTCCCCCTTGCTCCTAGTTTGTTAAGATAACAAGTACTTTCATGTAGCATCTTTAAAAAAAAAAAAATTTCCGTTTCTTTATTTGGGGTGGGGGACAGGGATGAGTATGCCATAGGTCACATGTGGGGGTCAGTAAACAACTAAGAGAAGTTGGTTCTTTCCTTCTGCTATGTAGGTTCTGGAGATTGAGCTCAGATCCTCAGGTTTGGCAGCAAGTACCTTTACCTGCTGAGTCATCTTCAGCCTCTCCTGTAGCGTGTGATTACTTGTAACCTCATGTGTTATTTAATGCGTTCTTTGTCTCCACATTCCACTTTCACCTATAAAACATTTGTAGGTTAGATAGAGACTTGGTCACATTTAGGACATTTGCCACGAGAGAGGCTTTGATAAGACTACTTCTTGGTAGTACTGAGTCTGATACTAACTCATATTGGGAAGACGGCATCTGGCTATCTGTGTGCATGGTTGGGTTGATGAGGGAGCTCTTACAGCTCTTGGGCAACCTTTCTACTTTCCCTGTGAACAGCTATTCCCCAGAACTTAGATGATGATAGCATCTAATTCTGCCATTTCTTTTGATTCATTAGCTGTAAAGAGGACATTTCTCTTTACAACTATTTGATATCTCAAAATATGGTTCATAGGAAAGGCAATCTTAATCTTTAATGACTTCGTCTTACTTTTGTTCTTTTAAAAAGCCTGTATTATGTACCTAATTTTTTTATATCATATTTACTCATTGTTATCAAGTTAACTATGGTGAGATCTTTTTGGTCCCTGCATTAGAACTACTAGAAAGTTCTTTATGAGGTATAGCTTAGAAAAATCTACAATTTATGATATATTCCAGGAAGGGTTATAATATATGTGAAACTGGTTGTGCCTGGAATTCCCATGAAGGTTTAAAACTAGTTAAATATTTATTAGTAAATTGGAGTAATATAGTCTATAAAGATTTTGTACAAAATACCATTCAAGCTTTTTTTCTTTATAGCTCTTGGACTTCTTGGATCAGCACCCCATTTCATTCACTTCTCTAATTCAGAGGTCACTGGAATTTTCTGTAAGCTATGTTTTTACTGAAGTTGGTGAAGGCGTTACATTTGAGCGATTCATTGTCCAGTGCATGAATCTTATTAAGATGATTGTCAAAAATTATGCCTATAAGCCATCCAAAAATTTTGAAGGTAATACTTCACTGATTGTTTTAAAAAAAATTTTAATCTAAGTGTTATGTAATTGCTATTTTGATACAGTTTTCTTGAAATTCATTTTAATCTGAGAAACCTATTTGTATATATAATGAGAAACACTTTACAATTTAAATTGTGAATACTGGCTTTTAAAAAAGCCAAATTATTTATATTTACTGAGCTGTTTCGTAGCACAGTACATGACTTGAAACTTACACAATTTAAGAATTGTATTCCACAATAGCTACTACAGCTCCTGTTGTACTTATTGCTATTTATAGAATAAAAGTTTTCTCTGACTTATAAAGTTGAATTGCTTGTAGAGAAGGCTGAAATATATGCTGTGTTATTTGGAATGCTTTCTTGTGTAGGTGTCAAGATGAATGAGGAAGCCTTGTTGTAGTGAGGAGGGAGGAAAGAAGAGACGAACTGGGAGGGAGATCATTTTGTATGTTGGGACAACATAGCAGTCGTGTATAAACTATAGTGGTTAAGATAGAGCTGGACTGATGGGCTGATACATTACACATAACGGGAAGAGTGCCTTTAAAATATGTTCATAATAAATACGAAGAGATTCATAACGAAATATGTCTTTTCTTCTGAAAGTATATTTTTCATTTCAGTTATAAGATCCAGCTTAGAGAGAATGGCTGTCCTATTAACTGGGAAATTTTATTTTTCTAGATAGCAGCCCTGAAACAATTGAAGCCCATAAGATTAAGATGGCATTCTTCACATACCCCACGTTGACAGAAATATGTCGAAGATTAGTCTCTCATTATTTTTTATTAACTGAAGAAGAACTGACAATGTGGGAGGAAGATCCAGAAGGCTTTAGTAAGAATTAATTTTTCAGTTTTCACATGACTTGTCTTTCTCTTTCATAAACAAATACGTGTTTGAATGATAGGTGATGGGGCAAAAACATTGCATTTTATTATAGCAATTCTGATTTTGGCTCTTTTTTTTTTTTCTTTTGTCTGTTTGAGACAGGATCTCATTGTGCAGCTCTAACTGTCCTCAAACTTACCGTACAGGCCAGGCTAGCCTTGAATCACAGAGATCCACCTGCCTCCGTTCCTGAGTGCTGGGATTAAAGGCGTGTACCACAATACCCTTTGGCTTTTTAAGTAAAGTTTGGAGCCCCAGTGGTGCAGCCACTTAGTGTGTGTGTGCTGCTTGCTACACAGTGAACTCACCCTCTCATACCCTTCAAACAAGTGAGACATGAAAATAAGGTGCTCGTTCAGATGCATCACATAGTGGTTTTTGTTCTAGAAAAGAGACCTTTAACATTTTTATCTGTCCTTACCTGGGCATGGTGGTACACGCCCTTAGTCCCAGCACTTGGGAACAGAGGCAGGTGGATCTCTTGAGTTTGAGGCCAGCCGGGTCTCCAGAACAGCCAAAGCTACAAAGAGAAACCCTGTCTTGAAAAAAAAAAAAAAAAAAAAAAAAAAAAAACAAATAAAAGAAAGAAAGAAAGAAAAGAAAAACAGCTGTTCTTATGTAGTTTAGAATGAAAATGTAAAATTAACTACTTATCTCTTACAGATCAGTTTCAATTTTGTGACTGCATATTTGTATATTAATTTTTATGGGAAAGCATAGGTGCTTCGGATTGAACCCAGGGCCTCACAAATGTCTTCTACCCTAAGCCGGTTTGTTTGTTTGTTTGTTTGTTTGTTTGTTTAAATTACATTTTATTTATTAGTGAGTAGGTACACGCGCCTGCACAAGTAGAGGTTCTTTTCTTCTGCTCTCTAGGTCAAGGATGGAACTCTTGTTGTCAAGCTTGACAATAAGCACCGTTACCCTCTGAATCATCTTGCATGCCCCTGAGAGTTTTTTTTTTTTTTAATTGTTAAAATGCTTGCTGTTTTCTTTCATCTCTATATTCCTTATCAGTTCTGTCTTCATTGTAGTAGTTGCTAGAAGAGTAGCATAAGTCTGCTAAGGTCCTTGTTATAGAAAAGAAAAGAATCCTGTGTCTAATAAAATGTCTGTGTGGGGCTTCAGAGATGGCTACTGAGTACAGTGTTTACCTATGGGAGTATGAGGATCAGAGCTTGGATCCCTAGACCCTCGTAAAAGCCATGTGGGCATAGTGGCCCACCTGTAATCCCAGGGTGCAGAATATGGAGACAGAATTCCTGGAGCAAACTTGTTAACTAGATTAGCCTGAGTGGGGAGCTCTGGGCCCAGGGAGAGACCCGCTTCACTGTATAAGGTGGACGCTCATTAAAGAAAACACTACTTATGTGCACTTATACACCCCTACTCAAATGAACATATGAAACACATTTTCATGCATGTATACATATTTATACATATTATAGACAGGTATATAATGCCTGTGTGAAGCCCCTTGGCTGCACCAGGACTTAGGCAATGTTAGCCTCTTTCTGCTGCTTTGACTAGATGCCCAGAGTTACACAGATTGCTTCAATATTTTAAGATGCTTAAACTTTTGAGGACAGTTATTCTCTCTGCTTTTATTCAGGAGTTATTTTAAGCTATTTGGAAAATGGATTATTTCATTGCACACTGCATCTTTTTTTCCCCTAATTAGAATCTTATTTTTTCTTAATGTAGCATATATAATTTTATAGCATGTAAATGAATTTTGAATATTGAATCCTTAGGCTTTTTTTTTTGTCCTAAAATATTTTTCTTGAATTTTAAATATACAGAGAAAATGTGTGGGAAGTGTGACAAGTTTTAACTTGAGAATCACGACTGCAAGCATTAAAATGATTCTCAGGGTTATAATGCCATAGTGTGTCTTGTCATGTAATGGGGAAATGCAGGAAGTTTGAGCTTTCTTCCACTAAGAACTTTTTTTCCCCCACAATTTTTTTTTTTCCAGGAAAGCAAGAGTGCTCAAAAGGGATTTAATGAGCAATTCATGGAGATTGTAAAGTACACAAATGTGATCTTGTAGCAGGAGGAAGGGAGTCTATAGAGTCTCAAGTTCTCAAGGATGTGCATCTAGTGTTAGGTTTCAGACAACCCACATGAATGTTATGCTTTTGGAAGCATCTCTTTGGTGTTTGTGGAGAGCATCATTTGTCATGTTTTTAATTGCAGCAGTGGAAGAAACAGGAGGGGACTCTTGGAAGTACAGTTTGAGGGTGAGTACTATTGAAAGAAAAGTTGATGGGGAGGGTGAGTACTATTGAAAGGAAAGTTGATGGGGAGGGTGAGTACTATTGAAAGGAAAGTTGATGGGGAGGGTGAGTACTATCGGAAAAAAAAGTTGATGGGGAGGGTGAGTACTATTGGAAGAAAAGTTGATGGGGAGGCGTTAGTGTGAATCTAAAACTCCACATTGGGGTTGGACAGAGGTAACTGCTTGTAATTGCAAAAGTATTCCAGAGAAAATGAATTAAATTATGGATTTTAGTTGAAACTTTTTTATTAAGATGAGGATGGTAGGCTGCTATTTTGTTAATTAGCTTGTTTGAGAAATAATTGTCATTGTACAAATAGAAAATATTTAAATGAAATCTACTTTTGCATTAGGATGATCCCCTTTAAATATTTTCTTCTTTTTGATACCCTTTTCATTTATTTATTTTGGTTTTTCGAGACAGAGTTTCTCTGTGTAGCCCTGTGTCCTAGAACTTACTTTGTAGACAGGGCTGGCCTCAAGCTCACAAAGATCCTCCTATCTCTCCTTCCTGAGTGCTGAGGTTAAAGGCGTGCACCACCACTGCCCAGAGATACCTTGCCTTTTTTTTTAAATGCCGAATGCCGTTATTGAAGGAGGGAGGAGGTCTTAAATACAGGCTTACAGCACAATGGGAGAACCCCAGAGGGCAGAAGTTCGCTACTGATGTTTTACAATCTTGCATCTAAGCTGTTAACACCCATTATGCAGGATACATAGACAAGGAACTTCCCTTAAGCATTCAGGAGGGTGGAACCCAGCAGGGAATTAGCATAGGGAGGATATCAAGGTCAAGGTCAGCAAGCAAGGCAACAGTTACCTAAAACGGGGGCCAGGGCCCTACAGGTCCCCCTTTTACTAAAAAATGAGCTTCTGACTTAGGTTGCGTGGGACATCAGCAGGTCACCTTACCTGTCATGGAGACGCCTGCCCAGGCCACACAGGCGCTCTGTCTTAGGTTGATACCTTACTTTTTAATAAAGTATTTATTGTTTTACAGTTTCATATATTAATATAGTGATATGCTATATTACTCTTACCACTTAGTATGATTCTCAGAAGGATACTTCTAAAACACATTTATTGGTAAGATAAAAATATTGTCTTCAGGAATATTTGTAAAATGTGCTTATGGAGCTGTTCTTTGTTAATTATTTTTACGTTACTTGCTAATTTTTTGTGTTGTTGTGTTTATTGGAGAGGATGGGGCGGATGACTGGGTTTCACAGTATAGACCCAGCTAACCTTGAACTTGAAGAAATAGGCCTCTTTCTGCCTCCCAAGTGCTGGGATTAAAGACATATGCCACCACATACATGGCTGGTTTTGTTTGTTTTTGTTTTCTGTTTTAAATATTTTTATTTATTTATTTATTTATTCATTTATTTATTTTATTTAGAGTCAAGGTCTCACTATATAGTCCTGACTGGTCTGGAATTCACCATGTAGACCAGACTGACTTTGTTCAGAGAGCTGCCTGCCTCTGCCTCCCAAGTGCTGGCATGCTTGGCAAGATTTTATTTTTATTTTATGTATATATGTATGTGTCTGTGTGTAGGTTTGTGCACATTAGTGTAGTGCCCATGAGACCAGAAGAGGATATTGGTCCCCTGGGGCTGGTGATATAGGCAGTTGTGAGCTGCCTGGCATGGATGACTTTTAAAACAAATTTAAAAAAAAATGTGTATGCACATTTTGCCTCCATATAGTCTGTGCACCTCATATGTGTCTGTTACCCAATAAGGCCAGAAGGTGGTGCTGGAACTGGTGTTACAGAGGGAGTTATCTGCATGTGGGTGCTGGGATTCAGACCTGGGTCCCCTGGTCTTCCACCTGGTGCTTTTCACCTCTGCACCATCTCTCTAGCCCCATGACTCAGTGCTTCTTTCTTGTTGCTGTTTATTTATTTACTTTAAAGCTTTCTTTAGTTAGCAGTTCATTTATTCTTTTTGTTATTTTTTTAAAGATTTACTTATTTTATGTATATTAGTGTTTTGCCCATGTTTATGTATATGAACTATGTGTGTGCTTTGTGTCCAGTAGTTTTATGGGTATTGGATCCTAAGCAACTGGCATTATAGTTGGTTGTGAGCTACCATGTGGGTGCTGGGAACTGAACCTGGGTCTTCCACAAGAGTGGCAAGTGCCTTTAATTGCTGAGCTATCTCTGCAGCCCATGCTTGAATACTTTTAAGAATCCAGATGGAGCTGGAGAGATGGTTCAGTGATTAGGAGCATTTGTTCCTATTGCAGAGGACCTGACTTCAGTTCTTGATACCTACATGAGGACTCACAACCGCTCTTAGCTCTAGTTTCAGGAGGTCCAGTGACTTCTGGTTCCATGGGCACCAAACATACATGTGGTTCACTTACATACATGCAGGCAAAACCCCATACACATAAAATAAAAATACTTAAACAAAAGAATCCAATTAAAGCATTCTTTATGTAGCTTAATAGTTTCTGTTACTGTTTGTGTTTCTTAAATGGTGAATTGAATTTACAAACTTCACTGGGTGGCCTTATCTATGAAAACACATTATTAAAAATAATAACTCCGTACTAGATACTCAGTCATTTTGCTTGCATATAAATGAGTATGGCTGCAGAACGATTTTTAAAGTACAACAAATTAAAGATACTTTGAGCTGAGTGATGGTGGCACACACCTTTAATCCCAGCACTCAGCAGGCAGAGGCAGGCGGATCTCGTGAGTTTGAGCCCAGCCTGGATCTACAGAATGAGTTCCCGAACAGCCAGGGCTACACAGAGAAACCCAGTCTTGAGAAACAAAACCAAACAAACTTTGTATACATGACACCAAATGATTGAAACACTGAAAGAAGTTTTCTGTTATGAATTGACTTCATCTTGAATTCCTTTGTGTTATTTTTTAGACATGGTGGTAGAGATAGAAGCCAGGGCTTCATGTATGTTCTACTAGGAATCTGTTCAAGCACTAAGCCCCAGCCCCAGTAGTTTTGTTTTTTAAGAAATCAACAGTTGGAAATACTTGTTTTAGAATTTGAAAGATGAGTGTTCCTTTGCTTTATTGCAGTAGCCAATACAATATGGCATTTTTTTCCTTAACTAAGAATCTGTTCTTTTTCCTCCCACTCTAGCCTTGCACTGAAGTATTATTTATAGATATATTCCACGAATATAATCAAACTCTTACTCCAGTACTACTAGAAATGATGCAAACTCTTGAAGGTAAGTTGTGGTTTATGATAGTTTTGTCATTTAATGTTCAGCTAGAGTTGCCTAAATGCTGTGTTCACTGCTCTGTTTTGGTCATACACTGAATTTGAGAAAGACTGAATGTGTTCTTTTCCTGCAAGAGTGGCATTTGAAGTCAGTCTTGAATTACAATTTTGAATATGATGCATCTTGCTGTTGTAAACATAACACCATAAACCAAATGACAGGTGTAGTACTTAGGGAAACTTTCTCTAGAGCATGTTGTAGAAAGTAGTTAGAAAGGCTCAAATAATTTGTTAGCTTTATAGTTGTAGCAGTTAGATAGGAGATAGATTTAAAAGAAGATGACAAAGCAAATTTTGGATATTTGATTATTTTACTTTTATGCAAGTAATTAATTGCTAATAACTTTGATTAGACTGTCAAATGACCCAGCAAATTTTGCATATTTAGTAGTTAAATACTAAGTGACTTTGATTAGACTGTAAGTTTCAGGATACATTGGTCACGCTGGCTTTATTCATTCTTTTTTTTTTTTTGTCGGAGCTGAGGACCGAACCCAGGGCCTTGCACTTGCTAGGCAAGCGCTCTACCACCGAGCTAAATCCCCAACCCCTTTATTCATTCTTTACCTCAGTGCTTGGCATGCTTCATTATTATTTGTTGATTGATTGCCTTGAGCAACTAATTGAATATGCCGGGAACAAGAAAGTGATCAAAAGTGCTCCTAAACTTTTAATCGTTACTTCATATATAGTGGTTGGAGATTGACTTGCACTTTTGGAGTACTTTTATATAAAAAAAAGCCTTTAGAGAGAAAAGGCTTCAAAGACAGGAGTAGGTGAAAGGCCCCTCAGACAAGACAAGCAAGGCCTTTCCCTGGAGGGATGGGGGAGTATGAAAGTATATCCTGGAGAAGAACATGTTGGTGGAAGCTGCTGAAATCCTTAGAAGGCAGAAGGCAGTGCAGAGAATAGATTATCCAGTTAGTTGGGTCAAGACTTCTGTGGGTGGAGATGTAAAGAAACCCGAGCCTGAGGATCTCTTGAAGAGAAGGAGATTCTTAATCTTTCTTGTTCTCTCTGAATCCTTTTAGAGTTTGTCTCTTTAAATTATGTGCCAAGGGAAGAATAAGCTGCTCATTTATTGTAGTAATCTTTAAAGGTAATTTGAGCTTTGTTTATTTTCATGTTATTTACTCACAATATATAATTAAATTTCTTTATGGGTAGTTAGAGATTGCTAAACTTGGTGATGCTTATACTACTTATGTTACTCTGCTTTGTTTTTGCACACTTCTTAGTCTACCCTCAGCTTAAGTTTTTAACCACTTTAGGAAAAGACAGATGTGTTAGGTAGTTTTATGTCTACTTAACATAAACTAGTCATTTAGAAAGAGGGAACCTCAATTGAAAGAATGACCCCACCAGACTGACCTATGGGCAAGCATGTGGTACATTTTCTTGATTGATGATCGATGTGGGAGGACCCAGCTCACTGTGGGCAGTACCACGCCTGGGCTAGTGGTCCTGGATGCTGTAAGTAAGCAAGCAGGCTGAGCAAACCATGAGGAGCAAGCCAGTGAGCAACACCCTCTGTGGTCTCTGCTTCAGTTCCTTCCTCCAGATTCCTCTTTGAGTTCTTACACTTACTTCCCTCAGTGATGGAGTGTGACCTGAGAGTTGTAAGGGGACATAATTTTTACTTCTCCAAGTTACTTTTGGTCTTGGTGTTTTATCCTAGCAATAGAAACCCTAAGACAACAAACTATTTAGGTTACATTCTTATTGGTTGCTATCTGTGATTAAGTTTTTCAATGACTTCCCAATTGGGTGTTCTTTCTGGTTCTGGATCAATTTGCTAATTTTGGATTGTACTTACTCTAGCTTATTGGAACATTAAACTTAACAGTTCATACTTACCAGTAATAAAGTACTTAGAAAAACATTATAGGTTTTTTTCTTCAGGAGCTACATTTAGGTAAATTGTGTTTTCCAACTGTGGTGTCCTCCTTCATGAATAGTACTGCAGGGTCTGCCAACACTTCATTCTAAAGTCTTTACATTTCATAATGACAGTCATTTTCTGTTAGTAACTTTTGTTTTATTGCTAGCCTTTTATTTCATGTACTGTCATACATTTATTCTTTTTTTTTTTTTTTTTTTTTTTTTTTTTTGGTTTTTCGAGACAGGGTTTCTCTGTGTAGCTTTGCGCCTTTCCTGGAACTCACTTGGTAGACCAGGCTAGCCTCGAACTCACAGAGATCCGCCTGGCTCTGCCTCCTGAGTGCTGGGATGAAAGGCGTGCGCCACCACCGCCCGGCTATTCATTTTTTAAGAAATCCTGTCTGTATGAAGTGGGTTAATGCATAAAATGTGATGTGTAGACTAGGGTGGCCTTCATTTGTGATTTGTGGTGAACTTCCTGCCTCTTCATCCTCCACTCCCAAGTGCTGGGATCATAGGTATATGTCAACATACTCAGCTCTTTTTTTTTTTTTAAACAGTTTCACTGTTTCTCAGACTAGCCTTGAACTTTTGATTCTTCTGCCTTGGCTTTGCCTCCTGAGTGCTGGGGATACAGGCCTGCACCGCTACCTTTTGATTGCATATGTCTGCCCATTTTCTCCCACTCCCACTCTCTATCCCCATATGGTTGATCTTTTTATTCTCACTTTGAAAGGATTCCTTTTGTAGTGAGTAGCTACAATACTGCTTGTCATAAACATTTCTATTATATGCATTTGTTACTGTTGTTTTGTGATCGTGGGGATTAGATCCTAGGTTTTATCCAACCTAGGTAAGTGATCTACCACTGAGCCATATCTCCATCCCTATGTGTGTGTTTGATATCGTGAGGTATGTTGTACTTCACTGAGTTTGGAAATTAAGTTGTGATTAAATACAAACTTGAGTGACTATCAACAGATGAATGTCTAAAAAAGTGAGATATGTACATACAGTGGAATACTACTTAGCATTAGTAAAGAAAGAATTTATCATTTATGGCAACATGAATGGAATTGGAAAATACTATGATAAATGAAATATTCTATTTTTTCACCTATATGTGAATATAAAATAATCAACTTCATAAAAGTCAATAGTAGAATAGTGGTGAGAAAGGTTTCTGGTGGGGAAATGAGATGACGGTGGGTCAGAGAACGTCAGGTGGAATAACTCAAGGTTCTTTTACGGTGGCAAACAATAGTCAGCAGGAGGCAATATCAGATGCTAATTTAAAAAAATTAAGTATTTGAGATGATCGTATTATCTAGCTTGGTTGAATTACTGTACATTGTTTGCATGAATCATCTTTTTATACTTCATAAATGTATATAAATCAGATATTTAAAATACAAGTTTAAAATAGTACTTTTTAAAAGTGAGTTTTGCCCCAAAAGACAAGTACTGTGTGCTCTTACTCATGTGAAGTAAGTAAATGTTGATCTCAGAAGGTGAGAAAAGAATGGTGGCTTCAGAGGCTGGGGAGAAGTCTGAGTGGAATGGGAGGAGGAAACTTGATAGGTGGCTAGTTCTCCTGTGCTGTTGTATAGTAAAGTAACTACGGAACAATAACAGACTTAGATTTTAGAAACTTAGACAGACAGGCTGTGAATGTTTTTACCATAAGTGTTTGATGCCTGTGTTTAACTTGATTTAAACATCACACAGTGTATGGATATATCAAACTTATATGTTCATGTATAATTTTTATCAGTTAAAATTAATTAAAAAATAAAATTAATTTGAAAGTTTTAAATGAGGGTTTTTTATTTTTATTGATATTTTCTTTTTTTCCAGGTCCAACCAATGTAGAAGATATGAATGCACTGTTAATCAAAGATGCTGGTATGTTGGACTTAAGTGATTTAGAAATGTATATTTTTTGTGCTGTGAGAATTGTGATGTAAAAGTAGCTAGAATATAGGGATTGTCAGTTGCAGGAGATAATCAAGTATACAGTTAATTCTACCATTGTATGAATGGTTCATGCTAAAGCATGTGCTAAAATCAAGGGAGTTATGCAAGGGAAAGTTTCCCTTTAAAGAACTGTAACACCCGATTGCAAGATTGAGTAGGAGTCAGCTACACAAGGTGAGGGTGCCAGAGTCGGTTTTCAGAAGGACTGCAGTGTTTAGGAGGACTTGAAGGTAAGATGAGCTAGGAGAGGTGGAGTTTAACATCTGAGTATACTTTGGTTTAACTGGACAGTAACAAGCAGTTCAGGGATTGTTGTGCAAGATGAGCCAGAGAAAAGTAAACTGGGACCAGATCATAAAATACAGCTTCCGTTCAGAATCAGATACTGTTTTATATTTGAAATTGACCCATTAGACTGGATTTAGTTTTCTGTTTGAAAATACTGAAGAGTGGTTGGGAAAAACCTGGAATCAAATAATTTAAGCAATTTCTCTAAAATGCTTTTAGTAATCTCTATTCTATGTTAATACTATATATTTTCCTTAATATATTTCATGTTTCAAAGTAGGTTCAGAGTTTTATATAAGACCAAATATCTAAAATCTTTAATTTCTTTCTTTTTTCTTCCCAGTGTATAATGCTGTGGGATTAGCTGCTTTTGAGCTGTTTGACAGTGTTGATTTTGATCTGTGGTTTAAAAACCAACTTCTTCCAGAATTACAAGTTTCTCATAATAGGCAAGTAAACACCTACTTTACTTTCTTGATTTTTGAAGTTTAAAAAAAAAAAAAGTATGATTTTGGTTATATTTAGCACAGAAAAGAATATAAGACTTACAAATATTATAACAAATATAAGCAAAAGAATTATCTTTTTTAGAAAAAGATTTATTTATTTATTATGTGTACAGTGTTCTGTCTTGCATGTATGCCTGCAAGCCAGAAGAGAGCACCAGATCTCATTGTAGATGGTTGTGAGCACCATGTGGTTGCTGGGAATTGAACTTAGGACCTCTGGAAGAACAGCCAGCGCTCTTAACCTCTAAGCCATCTCTCCAGCCCAAGAGTTATCTTTTATGTTACTTTACCTTAAGTGTAAATTCTGAAAGAAGTATTTGATGTAATGAAATAATTTGTAGGCAAAAAGAAATAGAACTTTATGTAGAGATGAAGGTAGAGCACTCTGAGTTCCTGGAAGAAGCTGTGCACAAAATAAGACTGTTGGCGGCAACCAGGTCTGAGATCATAATCAGCTCAACCAAAGTGATCTTCATGAAGAGTGACTGTTGTGGAGACCTTGAGAGAAAATAGAGGAGGCGATGGAGATGCCTTGCTTATACAGAAATTGAACGTACTTTGAGTTTCCACAGAGGTGCCTAATTTATTATTACCAGCTCCATGTGGCAGTTAGTAGCACTTTTACCCCATTCTTTTGCTTTGCATTGTGTATTTTAATCTGTAATGGACCAAATGTAAGAAGAAAGAGGGTTTTTTAAATGACTTTTGTAAGTTATTTCTTGTTCAAAATTAGGAACTAGAGAGCTGGAGAGAAAGCTGTGGTTAAGAGCACTTGTTGCTCTTGCAGAGGACTCACAGTTAGTTCCTGGCACCCACATCTGACTGGCTCATAAAGGCCTGTAACTCCAGCTTCAAGAAATCCAACACTGTCTCCTGGCCTCTGTGAAGACTGTGAACATACACATACTCTCGATACCCTCCACATTACATGTCATGTGCGCGTGCATATGTGTGCAGACACACAATTAAAACCTCTTAAAATATAGTAAATTAAGACTATGAAAAGTATTTCAAGACTATGAAAAGTATTTCAAGAGACTTTTTTAGGGCATGTGTGTGTAAAGGATCAGCTGAGCTACTTCTGTGTATCTAGTATCTTGTAGTCAGCATAGTACATAGTCTTAGATAAGTAAATATTTGTTGGCTACATTACTAGATGAATAGAAAACCATCTATATGTAGATTATTTTATAAATACTTAAAGTCATTGAATTAGAGATTTGGATCCTAGCACTCAAGAAGCCAAAGCAAGAAGACCTTGGGTTTGAGGCCAGCTTGTATCACATAGTGAATTTGAGGCCACCCAGAGCAGCATAATGAAACCTGACTTTAGTCCACAAACAAACATCAGCAAAGTTAAAAACCTGAAGATACTTTAAAAGAAATCTCACCAGTTAAGTAGTAACTTATGGCTTCTACTCAGTCATTGATTGAGTTACCAAGTGTTTTAGCACTTGGAATTTACTGCGTCCTCTGGAGGCCGCTGTGTATGAAGTAGCCTCTGATAGTGCTTTGAAGGAGTGGGAACACACTCACTAGAGAGCAATGGGAGGCCATGTGATTGAAGACCTTACTGCCTCATGCAGCACCTCCCCTCATTTGCCACTGAACACTTTGAAATGTACTTAGTGCTGCTGAGGACATGAGTTTTCAGTTCATTTCAACTTCAAAGCCAGAGCTCTGTAAAATGTGCTCTGAGTACGTGTTGAGGTAATAATACTGTATGTTTGGATAAACCAGAAATACTTGGTTTACTTCATATTTTCTCTTAGATTAGTGACCTGGAGCAGTGTTTCTCAAAGTTTAACGTACGTTTGACTCCCTTGGTAGGTTGTCCTTTTATGTGCAAGTCCTGGTCTAGTAAGTGTTGTACATAGGCCAGTGCTTTCCCAGCCCATGATGCTGCTGTCAGTTCAGGGACAGACCTCCGAGGCCTGGTTACTGTAAGCCTAAGCTTGCTGGATATGACTGTGTCTCCTTGGAATTTCTGAGTTTTATTTTCTTTATTTAGAGTAGAACTGAACATGGAAATCTCTGAGATTTCAGTCTTAAGGCTGATAGTTTTGTTACTTCACACTGCACATGTCTTATTATTACTGATTTTGTGACTATTCAAACAATTCCTATCCCTTGAAATGGCATTTCTCCACTTTTCATTTAAGTGGTATTTATCTTACAGGTTCTCTCAGATCTGTGTACATTTACTGGTTTTAACTCTTTTCCTGGCCTGTATACTTTGGGGCCAAGGAATGTTTACATACATTTTTTTGAAACTTAGTGAGCATTTTTTTCCTGTTTGCTCAATCATCTTTTAAAATTGTGACCTTCTAAAATAACTGTGTACTCATCAGTTTGTTTCATTTATACCCAGAAATATAATTTTGTCACTTAAAGTTTATGTCAAGAAGATACTGTTTTAATAGAATTCTAGGACAGAAATATTTTGAATTTGAATTTGTGATTTTTCTTCTTACCTAAGAAAAATCATGGGAAATTTCACTTTAATAAAAACAATCAGAAAAATTGTGTATTTATTACTGCTAATTCTTTACAATTTCAATGATATGTCACCATATTTGTTCTGAGTCATGTTTGGTAATTGCATACCTCTTTCGGAATCATTTAGCTAGAATCAGCAAGCTTATACAAATACTACTTAGGTAAACATAAAAGCCTTTCACAATGATCTGAAAGTAATATTTATGAGATTGATGGAATTAGAAACATTGAATATAGGGTGTTACTATTAAGATCAATCCATGTGAGTCTGTTTAATGGGTAATAGGGATTTATTAAGAGGAAATACACTCATGAACATAGAACCAGGTAAACAGCTGAAGTTATCCTCTGTTTTGACTGGGAGCCAATCCACCTGGCAGTTGGGTCAGACCAGGAAGCAGGCAGCAGGGAGAAGGTACTTGTGACCCTTCTTCCTTTTAAGAGGTCACATACAACAGAGAAGCACCGCCTTCAGGCCCTATAGCCCAAGGTCATATATGGAGCAAATACCACTACATGTTATTATTATTTTGATACAGAGACCTGCCAGCTGCAGGATTTATGGTGTTAGCATTGTTTGTGGTTCCTTGAGAAAGAGAAATTTGTATACCTTTCTATGCTTCAAATTGCTTTATGTGTGATACTGCAGATCCAACCCAGGATCTTTCTCATGTGAGACAAGTGCTTTGCCACAGAGAGTCACCCTAGCTTTTGCATTTTGACCCAGGGCGTGTCCTCACTCAAGCACTCCTTGCATTCACTGTCTCAGTGTCCTAGATGCTGGGGTTATTGACCATTACAGTTCATTAACACAGAAGAATCAGAGAACACCATGTATGTACCTAAGAACTTTGATTTTGAGCTGGAGAGATGGCTCAGAGGTTAAGAACACTGACTACTCTTCCAGAGGTCTTGAATTCAATTCCCAGCAACCACATGGTGGCTCACAACCATCTGTAATAAGATCTGGTGCCCTCTTCTGGCCTGCAGTCATACATGCTGTATACATAATAAATAAATAAATAAATAAATAAATAAATAAATAAATAAATAAATAAATAAATAAATAAATAAATAAATAAATAAATAAACAAACAAACAAACAAACAAACAAATAAGTAAATAAAATCTTTTAAAAAAAGAACTTTGATTTCCTTAGATCAGGATATTATTGTTTCTATTTAGAAGGTGATTTTTATCTAAATGCAAATACATGCTGTATACATAATAAATAAATAAATAAATAAAATCTTTAAAAAAAAAGAACTTTGATTTCCTTAGATCAGGATATTATTGTTTCTATTTAGAAGGTGATTTTTATCTAAATGCAAATTATATTTTTTACTGCTCTAAATGAAGTAAACCTCTTAAAATACTGAACATTTGAATTTTCTGATTTTTTTTTTTCCTCTTCCACCTAGGTATAAACCGTTGCGACGCAGGGTGATTTGGCTCATTGGTCAGTGGATTTCTGTGAAATTCAAGTCTGACTTGAGACCCATGCTGTATGAAGCAATCTGTAACTTGCTTCAAGATCAGGATTTAGTGGTATGTCAGCCTGCCGAATCAGCATCTCTAGACCTCAGAACCTCCTCTACCCTATTCAGAATTCTTTCTTTCTTAAAAATGGCTCTAGAGAATATGCTCGTTACTATTACAGGTGAAGGAAAGTGTAGCACTTAGGAAGGGAATGGGTTCTTAGCCAGGAAACAAAGGTTTTAGATATTATTGTAAAGACCAGAAGGTAGAATGTAGTCATGTTACTTGATTTGAGAACTAAAAGTATGTTAGCGGATGTCAGCTTGGCTGATAAAGTCAGAATAATAATAAGAAAATGCTGCTCTCTGTACACCCAGATGATGTGCTGTGTGTAATGAAATATGTGTCCCAGAGTCTGAAGCTTGTCTGTTGGGTTTAGAAAGCCTCAGATCATTTGGGAGTTAGGAAGCTTTGCTGTAACTGAGGTTAGATTAAAGGTGGGAGCTCCAACTCCCCCTTCTCCCTTCCTTCCTGCACCCTTCACTTGCGTGACTTCCAGCTTGCCGGGTTCCTTGTTTTCATGGGGCTCTATTTTCTCTCTTCCCTGGCATCTCCTGCATGCTACTCTTCTTTGGTCCTGTGCTCTCCATTTACCTAATGGCAAAGTATTTTTCTTCTTGGAAATGCCTACTGCCATAAAGGGTTCTTAAGCAGTTACAGGAAAACTAGAAAGGTCAAGAAAATGATGCTTGTACTTTATGTCACTTGTTAAACTAATAGTGACATCCTTTCAGTTCCACATGGTATGTGCCCTGTGATTTAATATAGACAAAAACAGGAAAGCAGTTTGGAATAAGTTGTCTGTCATTAAGAACTAATGATGTTCAGTAGTTCTAAGAATGATTAAAAAACTCATTGTACTTTGATTTTTTTTTTTTTTTTTAGGTCCGAATTGAAACAGCAACAACTCTGAAGTTAAATATCCTTCAATTTTTTTTTTTTATTTGCAAGCTTCTTGCAGTAGTTTTTAAAACTTAATTTATTTGATGTGTATGGGTGTTTTGCCTACAAGTTTGTGCCACATATGGACCTAATTGCCTGAGGAGGCAAGAAGAAATTGTCAGATCCCCTGGAACTGGAGTTAATGTATGGTTGTGAGCTGCCCCTTGGGTTCTGGGAATCGAACTCAGGTCCTCTGGAAGAATAGCCAGTGCCCTTACCTACTGACCCATCTCTCTAACCCTACAACAATTTTAATTAAAAAAAAAAAAATGAAACTTGAAAAAAACTTTCTAAAGGACTTAACTGTAAAGAAGTTCAGCTTTTTTGTTGTTTTGAATTACCTGGCCTGAAACTCTACACAGTTGAGACTAGCCTTCACCTTCCGGTCCTCCTGCTTCTGCCTCCCAGTGTGGTGGGGACTGTAGGTCTGCACTGCCACCCTGAGCCTTATGGTTCACATTTTAAAATTGGGTACTGTGAAAATTGGTAGGATAGTTAAAATGTATTTTCCCCAGCATATATGTTTTATAAACATATATTTGGTATTTCAATGATGTAGATGTATTTTCCTCTTGATAAATTTCGTGCATTTTCAGTATTCCTTAACAGCTTTTTACCTGTTGATGATTTTGAATTTAGAACAGATCAATTTTTACCGGTAAGAAAATTAGTTTCAGGGTTGTATAACAATTTTTACTTACGTCTTTGGAGTACACATATTTTATAACTGAATTTATATGTATTTTTAATATTAAAAAACATACCTTTATGTGTGTGTGTGTGTGTGTGTGTGTGTGTGTGTGTGTGAGAGAGAGAGAGCATGCTTGTGGCTTGTCTGTGGAAGTCAGAGAAGAGCTTGAGGTACTTGGTGTCTTAGATTCTTAGAATAACAGGCATGTATTTACAGAATTTTATCTCTATGCAGCGTCTGATAAGGGCCACATCAGTTCATTGGCCTGCTGAACATAACAGTTCATGTTCTTTTTGCTTTAATTCATAGCCTTTTTATATTGATGTCTGCAACAGCTTTTCATAGAAATGTAGTTACAGGGCACAGATAACAGCTTAGCTGACCAAAGCAGTTTAGTCTTTTAAACATTACAGTTTGTGGATAATTAAGATTCTGATGTATACACCTTTAGCAGTAATAAAGGAAAAAAAATTCTTACATACTGGCAGCTTGTGTAAGTATTACTAAGGTTTTATATTTTTGTATCTTACTGCTTTGACATATTTATGTTTACTTGTATATGTCAAAGTCTATATTTCAGAACCTCTGTTCTTTCTTCTGCCTGCAGTATTTGGAGACCATGTTCACACTGCTTTTTCAGTTACTGCAGCAAGTTACAGAATGTGATACAAAGATGCATGTTTTGCACGTCCTTTCCTGTGTGATTGAAAGAGTCAATGTACAGGTAATTATGTGAAACAAAAACAAGTGTCACATGAGAATATGTATAGAATTTAATATCTTTGCTTTATCTATGTTGTGGAAAAGATATTCTTAAAATACTTATAACATATAGGTTATTATTTCTTTTATGTGTTTTTTGGAATTGACATTATATTTGAATTTATTAAAAGTGACTAAGAAAAGTCAGTTGTGTTGACTAGTGCTTATAACCCAGTATGTCCACAGATTTTTTTTTAAGGGTTTATTTTGTGTGTGTATGTGTGTGTTTGTGTGTGTTTGTGTGTATGTGCACACACATGCCATGGAGGTGAGAGGCCAGCTCTGGGGAGTAGGTTCTCTTCTCTCACCTTGTGTACAGGCAGGGTTACTGTTTGTGCCACTGCTCGGCCTTTGTGAGCTCCTGGGTGATTGTCTTGTTTCAGCCTCACATTTTGCTAAAGTTTTTGGATTGCGAATGCTCACAAGACAGCCAGCTTTTTACATGTATTCTGGTGATCCAAGCAGATCAGGTGAGGCTTGCTCAGCAAGTGCCTTTATTTACCCACTGAGCCATCTTCCTGGCCCTTTTACTTAAATTTTTTTTCACTTAAAAATTAAAAAATTGTATGAAAATGTAATACAAAATAAATATACAAAAATCTAGTACAAAAATAAAATACTATATATAGTATAATATAAAAATAAAATACCAAATATATATGTATTTGGTATTTTTGCTCACATCATGTCCATGGTTTAGTATAAAAATGATATGTAAAGCTTTTTTTCTTCCTTTTATCTTTTTATTTATTTACTCATATAATATATCCTGACTGCAGCGCCTCTACTCCTCTTCTTCCCTCCCTCACCACCCCTCTCCCCGATCCACTCCTCCTCTGTTTCCCTTCAGAAAAGAGCAGGCCTCCCAAGAGATATCAACCGAATATGACATAGTATGTTACAGTAAGACTAGGCACAAACCCTCTTATCAGGGCTGGGACAAGCCACCCAGGAGGAGGAAAAGGGTCCCAAGAGCAGACAAAAGAGAGACATCCGCCACTTCCACTGTTCGGAGTCATACAAGAGCACCAAGCTAACAACCATAGCATCCCCATGCAGGCTCTGTGATTGCTGCTTCGGTCTCTGTGAGTTCCTATGAGCCCTGATTAGTTGATTCTGTGAGCCGTGCCTCCCCGTCTTCCATGGGGTTCCCCTACCTCCACCTACTGTTTGGCTGTGGGTCTCTGCATCTGCTTCCATCAGCTTCTGGAGAAAGCCTCTCTGATGATTGGGCTAGGCACCAATCTATCAATATAGCAGAATATCATTAGGAATCATTTCATTGAATTTTTGTGTTCAGATCTCCTCTAGGTCTGTGAGCTATTCTGCTTCTGGTTCCTGGCCATCCAGGTAACATCAGACATGCATGGGTTCCCTCTCGTGGCTTGGGTGTCAAGTTAGATCAGTCATTGGTTGGCCATTTCCACAGCTTTTAGCCAGTAGTCTCCTAGTGCATCTTGTAGGCAGGACAGGTGTGAGTCAGGGGTTTTGTGCCTGGGTTAGTGTCCCAGTCCCACCACTGGGAGTATTGCCTAGTTAGAGAAGAAGGCCAGTTCAGGCTCAGTATCCTCTGTTACTAGGAGTCCTCACTACGGTCACCCTTAAAAGTTCCAGGAGGTCTCCATTGCACTAGGTTTCCACATCGCCCCTAAATCCAACCCCCCCACTCCCATTCCAGTCATCTCTCCCTGTACCCTCTGCACCTCCCTCCTCCACCTGATTCCACCCTGATCTTCATGAAAAACAACTCATCCAAGAAACAATGGTATAATTTGTTTATACCTCTGGCTTTTTTATATCTTAGTTCTCTATTTTATATAGTTTTTGGAAAGCAGAGAAATATTTCTAGGAAAGATAGCTGGTTTTGGAGTTCACAGACTGAGTCTACTCTTGTATCTACTTATTGGTGAATTCAGACACCTTGCAGTAATTCTAGAGCTGTTGATGAGAATAGCTACTAATGACTGAGTGATAATGTATACAATCTTCTATGCCAAGTGTTCTGCATGTATTTCTCATTTAATGCTTACAGCTTACAGACTTCTTTGGTGAGAATTTAAATGAGTAACTGGTCAAAAGTTTATATTTTGTTGTGGATTTTTGAGGCAGAAACTCTTGTAGCCCAGTCTGGCCTTAGACTTGCAGTGTAGCCAAGAATAACTTTGAATGTCTGATCTTCCTGCCTCTTTCTTGAAATTGTTGGGATAACAGGTATGTGCCATGGTGCTCAGATAAAAGTTCATAAATTTTGATGGTAGTGCTAGTATTCAAATTAAACATTGCTTAATTGCAATGGCAAGTTTGAGTCACTGTTAATTATTTTGAACTGATCTTGGCTCTGGTATCTTAATGTATTATTTCTTAGCATTTTGGGTTTTTATTAATAAGAATTACATTATTTCATTTGGTGATGGTTTTTGAACATTGAGTTTGCTTATGTAGATGTTTAACTGAAGGTGTTTTTAAAACTGTTAAGTCTCTGACCTTGCTAGTCAGCTTGAGTAAGGTCTTTAAACTTATGCCATATACAAAATGGGAATTAGAATTTTGACTTCAGCCATTTACAGGATTTCATGATATAAAATTATTACAAATATGCTTTAGAGTATTATACATTTGTAGTAAATTTTTGCTAAAAATGTTGATTATAAAAGCATGATTTGTGTATTTACTTGTCAAAATCTGGCTAATGAAAATTTCTTGAAAGTTTTATTTTCTTCTTGTACAAATGAATTATTTTACACGTGTCTCCTGAAAATGCCATTGCGTTTCTACTTATGCTTGTCTTCTAGGACAAAAGCTTAGGTAGTTCAGGTGGGAACATAACAGCTTGAGGTACCCACTATACATTCTTATTTTCTAAGATAGGAAACGGTTAAAGAAAAAGGGAGTTCTTTGATTCTTTAGCTTTTGGTAACCATTGAACAGCTCATTATTTATATCCTTGTCATACATACTTCAAACTACCTTTCACTGGCTGAATTTGATTTTGTCTGATTTTTATGTTTTAGTGAAGTCATTATCTTTGTACCATAGGGCACAGTTACTTGAATATTAGTTCTTTTATTTTTATTTTTATTTGTATGGATGTGTTTGCATGTATGTCTGTTCACCTTGTACATGCCTTATACTTGAGGAAACCAGAAAAGGGTGTTGGATCCCCTGGAACTGGAGTTAAAGATGGTTGTGAGCCATCATGTGAGCCCTGGGAATCAAACCAGGTCCTCCGGAAGAGCAGCCAGTGCTCTTACTGCTAAGGCATCTCTCCAAACCCATGAAAAAAAAAAAGCATGATTAAATTATTTCATTCCTGATGCCCTACAAATCTATAGTTGAAATAAACATGCAATCAAGTTTTATGACAAACAGTCTTTGAGCTTCCATATATCCGAAGAAAAAAAATTAAAGGGCTTCTGTGAAATATATTGTTGAAAACTTTATCTAAAAGATAAAATATCATTTAGGATTTATAACAGTGTTGACTCCTGCTTGACCTGTTGAATGGTTCTGAAGCGAGGGGAACTGTGGAATTGGGAAATGATAGCTATAAAGTATAGACATAGATGAAGAAAAGGAGACATGGGATAGCTTCGGGAGGGTTCTGGGTTAGTAGCACAGACACCTGAGTTTTATTGTCTACAGCCTTTATATACCCAAAGCAAGGGGAGCAAAAAGACCTCCTCCTTTGAAGGACATCGGGGTTCAAGGTACAAAGTACAGTCAAGTGTAAACACTTCCTTAGTATTCAAGACATCTGGTAACCACGCCTTATGGCAAAGCATCCTGTAAATAGGCCTTGAGGTATAAGATACCTGGTAACCACACCTTTAACCAAAACATCCTATTATGCAGCCTTGCAGGGGAAAACAAGCTCGGACCCTCTGACCTTGAGTCAAGATGAAAACAAGCCGCAAGCTGGGGTCTCTGTGGCCCCCACATAACAGTTTCAAACCTCCTGAAGACAGGGCCCTTGTTAAAGCATTTGTTACACTGTTGCATATTTTATGTTACTGTTTCAGAATATGCTAGCATTGTACAGTGAAGATCTCCTTTAATTTGAGACTAGCGTTCAGACTCAGCTCCTTCCCACCTCCCAGACTCCCAGAAGAACACTTAACGTGAGGTGGATCCTTCAATACATCCTAAAGTGTATATTATTGATTATTCACATGATGTTATATATCAAGATGAACGGTCTCGAACTTAAACTTCATACGAGTTGATTAATTAGTAAATGCCCCCTTTCCTTTCTCTGCCTCTGGCAATCACCATTCTCCTCTGTCACTCAATGAATTTGACTGTTTTAGGTTCTTCTTAGAAGTGGAATCAGTGTTTAAAGGCTGAGTAGTATGTTTAATCATTCCTGTGTATCCTTTAGGAAACCAAAGCTTGTGGATGCTAGTTACTTACATAAAATGGCTTCACATTCCTTCATGTATTTTAGGTCATATTGGGATTACTTGTAATACATAGCATGTTGTAAACAGTTGCCATACTGCACTGTTTGTGATACAATAACTAGAGTGTACCTTTACACACACACACACACACACACACACACACACACACACATACACACATACACACATACACACGTACGTTGTTGGTTGTTTTGTAGCTCTTTTTTGGTGGGGCCCACCACCCAGCTCCCAAATAAATAACACACAGAGGCTTATTCTTTTTTTTTTTTTTTTTTTGGTTTTTCGAGACAGGGTTTCTCTGTGTAGCTTTGCGCCTTTCCTGGAACTCACTTGGTAGTCCAGGCTGGCCTCGAACTCACAGAGATCCGCCTGGCTCTGCCTCCCGAGTGCTGGGATTAAAGGCGTGCGCCACCACCGCCCGGCTACTTCTGTAATCTTAATCTTACTCTGTGGCTTACTGTGTAGCTGGGTGCCTGGCCCCTGATGTCCTCCTCCTCTGTCTGCTAGATCTTAGATCTCTTCTCCCAGATTTCTCCTATTTATTCTCTTTTTCTGCCAGCCTTGACTATCCCTTCTCCTGCCTTGCTATTGGCCAGTTCTTTATTAGACCATCAGGTGTTTTAGACAGGCATAGTAACACAGCTTCACAGAGTTAAATGCAACATAAACAAAAGTAACACTTCTTAAAATAATATTCTACAACAAACACACAATGGATAGTTTCTGTTCAAGGTTGGTTGGGACAAGGATTTATGGATACTGTACTATCTATACATGCTATTTCTCTGTGTGTGTGTGTGTGTGTGTGTGTGTGTGTGTGTGTGTGTGTGTGTATCCTTTTTAAAAAAAAATTCAATTGCCAATGTGCTAATAATCTCTTGGTGATCTTTATCTCAGTTCTTTTTGACAAGTGCCTTGACATGAGATGGCCGAAACATTTGATAGTTGCAGTTCTGAATGTTTCAGGAAACTTGTAGCTAGAGTTTTCCTGCCTGGCCCACAGTCAGGACAAATCTCTCTCACCTGCCAGTCCCACAGCCACTCAGACCCGACCAAGTAAACACAGAGACTTATATTGGTTACAAACTGTACGGCCGTGGCAGGCTTCTTGCTAACTGTTCTTACTGCTTAAATTAATCCATTTCCATTAATCTATACCTTGCCACATGGCTCGTGGCTTACCGGGATCTTCACATGCGGCTTGTCATGGTGGCGGCTGGCAGTGTCTCTCTCTCTCAGCCTTCCACTTCCCAGCATTCTTCTCCTTGTCCCGCCTATACTTCCTGCCTAGCCAATGGCCAATCAGTGATTTATTTACTGACCAATCAGCAACGCACTTGACATACAGACCATCCCACAGCAGAAACTTCATACTGTTTTTCATTAATGAAAGTACCATTTTGTACCTGATTAGAATGTGCAAAGGTTTCTCCTTCAAATGCTCACCACTTACTGTTTTAAAAATAATCTTGCTGACAAGTATGAGGTAGTACCTTACTGTGCTTTTGACTTTATTTATGCGATGACTCTAATACCTTCTTGGATTTGTTTCAAAAAATACTGTACAAGTGATTATAATTGGCCTGCTTCAAAATTCATGTTATAATCCTTTTTAGAATCATGTATAGAGTTTTTTCCTTAATCTGATTTCACTGAAAAATCTGAAGATTTTTAAAAAGTTTGCAAGGATAGGTCAACATTCACCTTACTTCATTATCTAACAACGTTTTATTCCATGTTGTAGCTGGAGTTTTCTCTCTGGGTCCTGCCGAACCCCGGCCATCCGACAGCCCACTTATAAAATAAACACACAGACGCTTATATTATTTACAAACTGTATGGCCATGGCAGGCTTCTTGCTAACTGTTCTTATATCTTAAATTAACCCATTTCTATAAATCTATACCCTGCCACATGGCTTGTGGCTTACCGGCATCTTCACATGCTGCTTGTCATGGCGGTGGCTGGCATTGTCTCCTTCCTGTCTTCCTGTTCCCTCAATTCTCTTCCCTTTTAGTCCCGCCTGTACTTCCTGTCTGGCTACTGGCCAGTCAGTGTTTTATTTATACAGAGCGATATCCATAGCACCATGTGCTCTTGTTTTGTCTGTCTAGTGGTGCAGGTTATCACTGTAAACTGCTTGATTGTAGTCATAGACATCATACTAGCTAGCTCTCTCTGTAAAAAATAGGTTCCTCATCCTGAATCCTGAAATCTCCATTACATTCAGAAAATGTAATACAGATGCATTTTTTTCTTCAAAATTTGTGGTGTTTTTTAACATTAATTGACCTGGCTTTATATAATTGGAATGCTCTGGAGATAGACTATTTAGCAAAATTGAGTTAACTGTTGAATAGATGTTGATTGTTTACTATAATGCTATAATTCGAGTTTTGAACATAAGAGTAAATGAGTAAATATGAGAAAATAAGGTAAGACATGAGTCTTTTTAATATTCAGTTTACTGAACTTAAATATTTTGGGGGAAGCATCTAACTCTTAATTACCACTGTTACCAACAGGAAGGGTTAATAGTTCTGTAGGTTTGCTACTCTTTGGGAGTTTGGTATTGTATCAGCAGAATTAAAAAACTTTTGTGGGAGCAGTATTGAATTTAAACACATGAGGTAGAATTTGATAATGTTGAAGGTCTGGTGGTCTAATATTTTATTTACCAAGGATGCTCTGCCTATAGAATTTCAATTATTATCCTAAACTTGGGGCTGGTTTTTCTTGTCTCTTTGTATGTATCTGCCCATCTGTCCGTCTATCTATATGCCCTCCCATCCATCCATCCATCCATCCATCCATCCATCCATCCATCCATCCAGGTGTTCAGTAAATTCACTATTGGACCAGTGAGGTAGCTAAGTGGTAAAGGAGCTTCCTGTGCAAGCCATTATGATGAACTGAGCTTGATCCCTGGAGCCCACATAAAGGTGGAAAGAGAGAACTGACTCCACAGAGTTGACCTATGATGTCCACATGTGTACTACTGATTCCCTCCTAACCCTGTGCCAATAATGAACAAACAAATGCCCTTTGAGGCTGTGCTTTAATCTGTATTTCAGGTTATATTTTAAAAAACAGACTAACTTAATCCATACTTACTGGGCATAACAATTTTGTTGTGTCTGTGTATTTATGTGTTTGTGCGTGTGCAAGTGCATAGGTGTGTGAGTGAAGGCCAGAGGACAACTTTCAGTTTTTGTTCCTCGGGAGCCATCTACGTTTTTCTTAAGATAGGGTCTCTGAGTTGTCCAGGCTTGCCAGTTAGGCTAGTGTGGCCAGCCAGCAAGACCCCAAGGATCTCCTTATCACCACCATCTTTTCAAAGTTGGAATCACAAACATGCGCCCAGCTTTTTTCTGTGGGTTCTGTGCTTTGGATTCAAATCCTTGTCCTTTCACAGCAAACCCTCTTCTAACCGAGCCTTTTCCCTGGCCCAGTTTCACCCTTTGGAAGGGTTCTACCAGACCTCTTGTGTGCTACTCTCTCATTATTACCCTTGCCAGTTCTTTGTGAGGCTTGTAGACATCCTTTCTAGTGCCTTGTTCTCAGGGAGATGGCATCAGAAAACTGTAGACGCAATGGATAAATGCTGACTCATTAAAATACAATGTAGTTTAGATGTGTTTTATTAAAAGTTGGGATGTAACACTATTTTTATTAACCTCTAAATAATGTTTCATATCATGAAGTTTGTATTCAGTCAGTATCTTTGATGCTTACGTAAAATTATTTTAAAATGTTTTCCATAGAACCCTGTGTTTCTATATAATGTCTGATTTACATTAATTCAGTAAATTAAGTAGTTTATTGCCTAACACTTCATCATGTTTGTCAGGTGTCTCAGTTATCGCCTTTCTTACTGAACGGTCCTGTTGTTTCCCTTTTTCTGTCTTGTGGTAGATACGACCGTATGTCGGCTGTTTGGTACAGTATTTACCTCTCCTTTGGAAGCAGAGTGAAGAGCACAACATGCTGCGATGTGCCATTCTGACCACACTCATCCATCTTGTTCAGGTGCGTTAGCTCTTCTGTTTCTTAGTTGTTCTCTTTGTTGTTTGTTTGTAACTTTCTCATTGTTATCGTGTGATTCATGTTACTACTCAGGAAAATCTTCACATTAGATTTAGGCTTTTAAAATGTGTAATCTATACACTTTCAAAAATAACTACTTATTTAACATATTTTTGAGGATATTTCAAAAGCATTTTCTACTTTAAAAAGAAATTTCTTTTGTTAATATTTCCCAGTGATTTTAGATCCCGTGACATGTGCACCCACATACAGTTTTTCTAGTGTTCAGAACGTATCAGCATGAACTTGCTCTGGAGTTTTACTTTTTTCCCTGGATTTAAAGTAAATACTTCCCTTTTCATAACCCAAGAATTCAGGAAATCAGGTTAACTGCATTAGAGGAAAGGAATGATTTTGACTTTAGATGTTTCTGACTTTTAAAGTGTTGTGATGTGTACCAGGTAGAGAGGAACCTGAAAGTTCATGGAGAGAGATCTAGACTGTGGCTCTCATTTGAATTATTAAAAGTAAATTTGAGACATTTTCCATTCAGATATCCTTCTACATTAAGAATTACAGCAATTCTCAATCTAAAAGTTTCTAATAGTAGTTTAAAAAATCCTAAGATGCCTTGATGTTTGGGCTGAGCATATGCTTTCTATAAATGTTTATAGATGAATTTTGTCATTACATATTCTCAAGTTTTATAGATGATTAGTGATAGAAACTTTTTAATTGTATTTTTGCCCCTTTAAATTTCATGAATAAACTGTATGCGTGTTACTAAGAGCTAGGAAGATTGTACCCTTGAACTAGGAGCCCAGATAACACCTTTTCCTTTGAGTTGCTTTTGTTAAAGTATTTCATCACAGTAGCAGGAAAATAACTAAGACAAAGGACAGATAAGGTAGCTGGGGAGATAAGGTAGAAAAAAGAAAGTTAGCAGTGATATAATGTTATGTGCCTTCAGTAAGTAGCCTCTGTGTTTTATTTGATTTAAGCATTTTAACCTTCTTGATGTCCTTATAGGAAATGAAGCATTAATCCTTTTATACCTGTTTGTGTTACTCCTATTCCTGCTTATTTCCAATGTAGTTTTGTAGTTACAGTGTAATCTGTTTGTGTTTGATTTGTATGGTCCTTATTTGTATGACTGTACAGAGGCTGTGGAAGGCATTTACGCGCATGTGCGTGTGTGCGCGCGCGCGTCTGCCCCATGTCTTCCTCAGTTATTGTGCATCTTGTTTTTTGAGACAGGTCTTTGAACCTGGAGCTTGCTGATTAGATTGACTGACCAGCAAACCCTAAGGATTTTCCTGTCTTTGCTTCTTCAGTGCTGGGATTACAAGTGTGTGCTGATGGGCCAGGCTTTCCTCATGTTTGTGTAGCAAGTGCTTTGCCAGCTGAGCCATCTCTTTAGCGCCTGCCTATTGTTTATTCTTTTTTGTTTTTACTACTTTTACATGTATTTATTTTGTGACCCCCCCCTCAAATATACACATACTAATTAAAAAACCCTCCCACTAGGTCAGTAGTTCTCAACCTTCCTAATGCTACACCCCTTTAATACAGTTTCTCATGTTGTGGTAACCCCCAACCATAAAATTATTTTCATTGCTACTTCATAACTGTAATTTTTGTTATAAATTGTAATGTAAATATCTGAGATACAGATTGTCTTAGGTGACACCTAAAGGGATTGTGACCGCAGGTTGAGAACCACTGCCTTAGGTAATTTTAGGTCCTGTGGAGTTGACAGTTCTATTAACCTTCATACCCATATTAATTTTAGTTCTTTAGTATACACATTTTTGTTCATGTATGTTGGTTGGTTTGTCAGCTTGATAGTCACTCAGGAAGAGGGGAAACTTAGTAGTTAAGAGATGTGTCTGTTTCCCAGCTCATTCAGCCTGTCGTGTCCCTCTGTTGTACCAAGTGCTTTGTTTACTTGTTGGCTACCCCAGTTCCCTTCCTAGAATTCATCCATATCCCTTGACAAATCAGCAACTAGGCAGGAGATTCCCGCCCCCCCCCCCCCCCCCCCCCCCCCCCCCCCCCCGCCTTTGGTTTTTCAAGACAGGGTTTTTCTGTAAAACAGTCCTGGCTGTCCCGGAACTCGCTCTGTAGACCAGGCTGGCCTCAAACTCACAGAGATCCGCCTGGCTCTGCCTCCAGAGTGCTGGGATTAAAGGCATGTGCCACCACCGACCAGCACAGGAGGAGATAACTCTTAAAATGGTTCATGTAAGGCAGGCCTGCCTGGATTATCTTCTCCCCTTTTTTTGTTTGTTTGGTTTTTTTGTTTTTTTTTGTTTTTGTTTTTGTTTTTTTTTTTTTGATTTTTTGAGACAGGGTTTCTCTGTGTAGCTCTGGAGTCTTTCCTAGAACTCACTCTGTAGCCCAGGCTGGCCTTGAACTCAAAGAGATCCACCTGCCTCTGCCTCCCGAGTGCTGGGATTCAAGGCTTGTGTCACCACCGCCCAGCTTTATCTCCTGCTCTTAAAGTCTGTTATGTTGGGAATTTAGCTACATTTATAGTCTCTTTAGAGTATTATCTAGAGTATTGTTTGACTGAATAACAGGGAAATGGTGTTGGAATGAAGAGTCTGAAGTGATCATTTTAGATTTTTTATACTCCACATAGTTTTCTACATAATCACACCTGTATTTTGATATCCAAACCTCCCTCAGGACACATCATGTATTTCTATTGTTTTGAAGAATTATGAACTGTTGTGCTGTGTTTTAAGTCTCTACTCATTTTACTTTGCGCTTATGAATAGGTGTTATAGCTGGCTGTGTTTTAACTAGCTACAGAAGAATTCTTTTTAAACGTCTGCTGCCGCCGCCATCTGTTTCCCCGCTTCGTGGGGCAGCCCATGAGTGGCCGTGTGAGTGGCCATAGCATTCTGCAGCACTGTTCTTCCTAGTGCTCCAGGCACTTGTTAGACGGTTCAGATCGGAAGCTCATTTTGGGTTTGAAATAACTGTCTTGTTGATCCCTTTCCCCTTATTTGTTTCTCTTTGCTATTGAGGTGATGGGTGTTCGAAACTCGGTCTCTGAATTTCTTACCTTTTCTTTGTGTGTTGTCTGGTTTTTGTCTTTGCGCTTTTATCCCACTTTTAAGAGATTTTCTCAACTTTATTTTCAGTCTTCAATTGAGCTTTCTTCCTGTCTCAAATGATGTATTTTATGTGTTCGGGTGTTTTGTCTGCATGGATCTGTGTACCACATGCATGCCTGGTGTCAAAGAAGACCAGAAGAGGGCATTGGGTCCCCTGTAACTGAGTTCCAGCAGTTGGAAACTACCATGTGGGTACTGGGGATTAAAATAGGTCCTCTAGAAGAGCAGCCAGTACTCTTAACTGCTGAGCCATCTCTCCATTCCCTGGGTTCTTTTTTTAAATCTTAGTGAATAATCCTTTTGTTATTTCAGTTTGTCTTTGTTTTGTGACTTTAGAGTTTTGTTGTTATTGATTTTATATGATAGGTTTTTTCCAGGCTGATTTGTTTCCTTCAAGATACTGTTTTCTAGTTGTTTCCTTGTTTTATTTCATGATAGCTGCTTTCTTCGTGTCTATCAACTCTTGGTTGTTTTCTTAAGTATTTGCATTCTGTTATAAACATTGAGTATACACAAAGCGCAGTCCATCTGTAAGCACTTCCAACTTAAAGGAGTCTTAGTGTTGTTTCTGCGTGTAGAGGAGTGGGCACTGCACAGCTGAGTGGAGCGAGAGAGTGTGTCTAGGGAACTTGCTGACTTGTAACTTTCTCCTGATGATTTACCTAGTTTTAATAGGAATAACTTCCATAATAATTATGATGCCATTCCTATTGAAGGGCCCTTCAGTTTCCTACTGTTTTGGGTTAATATATTACTCTTGTAAATTTTAAACACCTACTTTTGACTACTTACTGCTTTCCTGTCCAGAGAGCATCTGTTTATTTTCACCAGAAAATAAGTAGCCAGTTTGTGCTTGCTTAGAGAACAGTTGTTTGTCTGCTTATGTGTGTGGATGAGTTCTTTGCATCACCCGCCTACTTTCCTTCCTTTCTTCCTTCCATTTCTTGTTTTACCTTAAATGCTTTTGTGAGCATATATAATATTAGATTTTATTATGTAATTTTTCAAACAAAACAAGTTTTTGTTAATTCTATTTTTAAACTTCCAGAAGTTATCTTATTAGCATACTTTCCTTCACTTCTTAGACCCCTAAACATGTACATGCTTCTGAAAACGCCTGGAACCACCAGTTACTGAGTCATGCGGGGGAGTAGGGAATTGGGTTAGCCATGTAGATCAGGCTGCATTCTGCCTCCTTCCCTTTTCTGCATAGTTTGTTTTATTTAAAAGTGCAAGTGTGTGTGTGTGTGTTACAACATGCATGTAGAGACGAGAGGACCACTTACGGGAATCAGTTCTCCTGTATCATGTGGATCCTAGGGAGCAGCTTGGTTTTTAGGCCTGGTGGTGAACATCTTTATCCAGTGAACCATCTTGTTGGCCCCTTTTCTATATAAGTTGAGCTTTGGTTTCTAGTGTTGCTAAGTCAGTTACTGCTTAACTTCTCACTTTCAGACTACATCACTTTTATCTCTTCTAATACTCTCTTTGTGTTTGTGGTTATAGGCCTTTTAAAAAAAATCCCATACTGTTTCATTGGTTTTGGGGAGACAAGTAGTAAACATGTTTGTCCAGTTTTATGCAGATGTCAACATAGTAATCCCCCCCCTTTTTTTTTTTGTTTTTTTGAGACAGGGTTTCTCTGTGTACCTTTGCACCTTTCCTGGAACTCACTCTGTAGCCCAGGCTAGCCTCGAACTCACAGAGATCTGCCTGTCTCTGCCTCCCGAGTGCTGGGATCAAAGGCGTGCGCCATCACCGCCCTACTCAACATAGTAATTTCTAATATTGCATAGTTAATGTAGTTTGGACAATGAACTTCAGAACTTCTGTATGGGAGATTGATCAAGAAGGCTAAAAGCACAATGTTGAAAAGATCATTTTTATTAAAACAACAACAACAACAAACAAAAAACAAAACCCAGAGCAGTACTGGGAACACTGGTTTGGAATTGAAGTAATACCAGGTCAACGTAAGAAAATCTATTCACAATGAAAATGATGATCAGGACTGGAATTAAGTCAATAGCATGTAGAGAAACAATTTGGAAAACATTATAGAGATGGAAATTGTGGCTTGTGCAGATGCAGAATGAGCACAAGGAGGAGCCAGAAGGGGCTGTGATATATTTTATTACAGGTGTCACTTGAGAAAGGAAATGTATGAAAAAGTAACTTTTTCTTTTTAATACAATGGGTTGCTTTGACACTGGTGGTCAGGATGCCTTCTAGGTTATTATATCCTGTAGCCATTTGAGTGTCTGAAGTTCAGAAATGGATTTGGAGGAAATAGATTTCTACATAGTGTGCTCAATTGGCTGATTATCAGTCGGGTGCTCCATTCATATTCATTGTCTTCTCCCTTTCTCTCTCCTCCTCCATACAGGGTTTCATGTAGTCTAGGATGACCTTGAACTCACCTAGGATGACCTTGTACTCCTGATCCTTCTGCCTCTCCCTCTCAAGTGCTAGGATTATAGACACATATCACCATACCTTGCTGTCTTCTTAAATTGGAAAAAAAAAAGTTTCACAGGAAATTGCAAAGATACACTATTTATAATAATTTTAGAATATGATTCTCCCCTCTTTATCACTTCCAGTAGCTTACTTAATAACCCACGAGTTTTGCTTATGAACTTTTATAGAAACATAGTAACTATCAGGCCAGCTGGGCTATATAGTAAGGCTCAGTCTCCTGAAACAAAATCAAAACCAGACGGGACCAGGAGTGAGGAGGGGGCAGGGGAAGAATGGATGTGTGTGTGGTTTATGGCATTTGAATTTCCTATAGGTTGTATTGACATTTAAAAGATTTCCCAAGTATGGTATTTGATATTTCCTCTCTGGATTTATTATGGCTTAGGGATTGATTTTTTTTTTTTATCCCTCAAAAGTTCTTTGTTTGCTTTAAAGTATTTCCACTGTGAGATAATCACTCTTGTTTTAGGAGAGCAGCAGGCAAACTAGAATTTTAGATTAAACTCTTTTTTTCTTCCATCTTTGTGTTCTAGGTGCTTTACGCATATAATAAAAATTCTCCGTGAAAGACAATATATGCATTCAGAAAACATACAAAAAAATCTTTTTGCCCTTTTCCTCAGTATCCTTTTCTTTTTCTCATGTCTGACTGGTTCTGACAGTTCTGTCAGTTTTCTCTTGGTGATATTTTTATGTCTCTCTTAAGTATACAGAACCATAGGTATCTTTATAAATCCTTTGCTGAGGAATTGTTATATAAATTTCTCTTTAAGTCCAATTCGTAATTTTGAAATTTCTCTGCATTTATTGCCACATGTTTTTTCTTACCTGCTTAGTATTGTAAATATGGATGTATCGTGATCGAAATGAACAGTTTAGGCTGGGTTCATTTCATATTCGTTATTAAGCTGAAAGTGTTTATATTGTTTAAAATAGCAATGTTACTACTTTTTCTATAGTCATAGCATGGGGAAAACAAATATTTCTTACATGTGTTGAGCATTCCTAATCTAAAATTCAAAATACTCCAAAACAGTAAACTTTCGGCACTGATTTGATACCACAATTAAAGAATTCCCAATTGGCTTGCCAAACAATATAGATACGCTAGAGCACTGTATTAAAATACTTCCGGGCTATATGTATAAGATGTATATGAATTATAAATGAATTTTATATGAATTATAAATGAATTTTATATTTAGATTTGGGTTCCATTCCCAAGGCATTTTATTATGTATTTCTAAACATTCTAGAAAATGAAATCCAAAATCTTTTTTTGTTGTTGTTGTTTTTTGTTTTTGTTTTTCGAGACAGGGTTTCTCTGTGTAGTTTTGGTGCCTGTCCTGGATCTCACTCTGTAGACCAGGCTCTGGCCTCGAACTCACAGAGATCCGCCTGGCTCTGCTTCCCAAGTGCTGGGATTAAAGGCAAGCGCTAATGTCACCAGCAAAATCCAAAATCTTAATCTCTTCTTTTCTAAGCATTTCAGATAAGGAAGGCTATATCTGTATGTGGAATTTCTTAAAAGGCACAGATACACATAGTCTTGATTCAAATATATGTCATATTGCCATTTAGATAGGATGATAATATTTCGACTTTTTAACTTTTTAATAATAAATAGAACTTTGTTGCTAGTGCTTATTATAAGGACTATCCTAAAAGAGTCTTATTTATCTTATGTAAATTGTTTTCTGAGGCAGGTAATTGATTGGTGGTGGGAGGGATCTTAGAATGTCTTATCATAAGTTGTATTTATACTTCCCATAGGGATTAGGAGCAGAAAGCAAGAACCTGTACCCTTTCCTGCTCCCAGTTATCCAGCTGAGTACAGATGTTTCCCAGCCTCCTCATGTCTATCTTCTGGAAGATGGTCTAGAATTATGGTAAGAGGAAAAACTCGATACTGTGGATTACCCTACTGCTGCCTTCTCTACTTGTGTTCCAATAGAGTAGAGGTCACGTAACAAGGCTTTGAATACTCAGCATTTAATAATAAGTACAAGAAGTTGTTATTCTCCAACTGTTTCCTTTTTTCCAGCTACTGCTCAGTGTAGGCTCTAATACAGTTAAAGCGAAATAGCTCTGTTGTTGAGAGCACTGGCTACTCTTCCATAGGACCTGGGTTTGGTTCCCAACACCCACATGATAGTTCACAACAATCTGTAACTCCAGTTCCCAGGGATCTGACACCCTTTTCTGTCATTCACAGCCACTGCATGCATTTGGTGCATAGTTAAAAAGCAGGCAAAACACTTACACACATAAAAAGCAAACAAACACAAATATTTTAAAAGAGAGAAATTTTAACAGGTACCATGCTTCATTTCATATTTGGAATTTGACCTGTAAGCTAGGCATCTTGGTAACTTTCACAAACAAAAATTGATCTTAAAATTTTGAGTCTTTGAAATAAAATGTCTTGGGGATATTGAGTTGTTTTCAACCTCTTATCCGCCTTGCCAGTGGGTGCCCAGATGCTGGAGCTCAGCCCCACACACTGCTGTGAACATTTGCTCTTTGCCTTTCTGCCCTACTTCTTCCTTTTTTCTTTCCTTGGTTTTGCTTAGAAATTAAGCACTTTCATTTGGGTTAGGGTTAGCTCAGTGGTAGCATGATTCTCTCCAATTTGCAAGGCCCTGAGAGCAATCCTCAGCCTTACATAAACAGCAGTATAAAGATACAAAAATGAAATTCCAGAGTTTTGATTCTCAGAAATTGTTTTTGGTGCAAATTATTGAATTGTAAATAAATGCTCTGTATCAGAATATTGGATTAATGGCATTAAATGTAACTGGGTAGACTTTTACTGGTTGGAATGTACTCTTTATTGTCTTCTAGATTATTATTTGAGTAGTATCTAGAGCAGTAGTTCTCAACCTTCCTAATGATGTTACCTTTTATGGTGTGAACCCTAACCATAAAATTATTTTCACTGTTGCTTCATAACTAATTTTGCTACTATTATGAATTGTAATATAAATATTTGTGTTTTCCAGTGGTCTTAGGTGACTCCCTATGAAAGGGTCATTTGACCCCCAGGAGTCACAACCCACAGGTTGAGACCTGATGATCTAGATGGTGGTTCTGAATCAGAAGGTTGTTGAAATCTGTAATTCATGGGTTTGTGTCTGTATAAGGGTGAGTTGTTCCAGGTCAGACCTTGCAGAGTTTTTGGCACAGGGTAGATATTGATGTGTCACATGTTGCAGATGTGCTGCAGCTGCTCTACGCCATTTCAGTGTCAGAGCAATCAGCCAGGATGCAATCAGTAGACAAACATCATTGTAGAAAATAGAATGTGGCTTGAATTTTCCTCACAACCGGTGAGGCCTGCCAATACCTGCTTCAGATTATAATTATAAATTAAAATATTAATCTTTGTTTATGAACTTAAAGATTGTGGATGTCATCACATATTAGGAAAACTTAAAATAGTCTAAGGTTATAGCTTCAGAATTCTGTTATTGTATACATTTTTGTTTGTGGTACTGAGGCTTGAACCGAGGGCCTTGGACATGCTAGATTAAGATTTCTACCACTGAGATGTACCTGCAACTTTCTTTGGCTTTTACTTTTATGCTTTTGAGTTAAGGTTTCACTCTAGGAAAGTCTGCCTAGCTCAAGGTGGCCTTGAACTTGCAGTCCTCTTGTCTTAGTACCTGAGTACTTATAGTACCTCTTGCCTTAGTACCCGAGTACTTGCAGCCCTCTTGCCTTAGTACCTGAACACCCGCAGTCCTCTTGCCTCAATACTCAAGTACTTGTGGCCCTCTTGCTTTAGTACCTGAGTACTTACCGGTCCTCTTGCTTTAGGGCCCGAGTACTTGTGGTCCTCTTGCCTTAGTACCTGAGCACTTGCCGTCCTCTTGATTTAGTCCTCTCCTGAGTATCTGAGATTCAGCTTTCACCACCAAGCTTGGCTCATTATTACATACTTAACACTTTTGTTAAGTGTGTATGAGTTTTTGATGTGCAAGTTTTCAGTGGATTTTATAAACAATAATAAAATTGTGTGTTCTTTTAATGACATTTTTCCTTGTCTCAAGTTATTTGTAAATAAAAAAAAATTACAGTAATTATTTTCTGGAGATACTGTCTACGTAGCCCAGGCTGGCCTAGACTTGGCTTTATAAAGCCCAAGTTGGCCTCTAATCACAGCATTTCTCTTGCTTTACCTCCTCAAGTGTTAGAATTAAAGGCATGAACCCCTATGTCCATGTTTTTCGAGACAGAGTTTCTCTGTGTAGTTTTAGTGCCTGTTCTAGATCTCGCTCTGTAGACCAGGCTGGCCTCAAACTCACAGAGATCTACCAGGCTCTGCCTCCCAAGTGCTGGGATTAAAGGCGTGCGCCACCTCCACCCAGCTCCAAGTTTTGTTGTTTTATTTGTTTGTTTTTTTTTCTGTTTTTTTTTTAATGTATTAATTGTTAAGTTTTTCTGGGTAAAGAACAAGCAGAAGTTTTTCATATACACTTTTCTTAATGGGCTTACACTCGCGTTTGGAATCAGATAGATACAAATGTCATTCCAAGTCCTACCACATTCAAGCATTCAAGTTTGATTGACATAAATCCATATCTGTTAGTCTTGGTTTCCTTATCTGTAATGTTGGAAAAATAATTTCTACCTTTTAGGATGGTTATGAGGGCTTAGCATTCATATGTAGCATTTAAAGCCTGTGAATACAAGATTACCTAGGATGTGAGTTTGTCCATGTGGAATTGGGGTGATAGCAACAGAATTAGAATCAGTAGATGGGAGAATGAATGTAGGGAATCAGGTGCAGGCTGTGAGTGTTGACAACTTTTGGGAGGCTTTACACTGTTAAGAGCCACGTGGAATATAATCTGGAATGGGGAATGCAAGGTCTAGAATGAGGGAAGCTGCTTACTTTGGGAGTGGAATAATTGAAGGAAGCAGGAATGGTGGGCATCAGATCGTAAGTGAAAGGATTGCAATTTGACAGCAGCAGGTGTACTTCATTTTGACTGGCAAGTGAAATGTGGATTTCCAAATTTTATAGTGTGTTCCATTTGATGCCTTGTATTTTCTCAGTAAAATATGCAACATGGTCATCTAGCAGTTATGGCCTAAAATAAGAGCTTGGTAAGATACAAGAAGCCTGGGAAGATGAAATCACAAAATCACAATTCTTAAACAAGAATAGAAACATATATAGAGTATTTTCTAACAAAAATAACTTTAGATTTGTATCAGTATACAAAAGTCCATAGCAATGTAAAATATTTGAGATTAATAGTTATGTTTTAGTTTAAAGTGAATTTAATAATCTACACTTTTATCCTATCATTTCTGTATCTTTTTTTCTTTTCAGAAAGAGATTCCTGAATCTAACCTCCCTTGCTTAGTTTCCTACCTTTTTATGACCAATAACAACTTGTAACCAACCCCCCTAAATGATGATAAATATCCATAATCCACCAAATGACCAAAAACCACCCACCCCACCTCTTTGGAATGTGGATGTTGTGTTCTTAAAATTACTTTTTGCTGTCTAGGGGACGACAGCATCTATAGGGACCCTTAGAAAATTGAGATAGTGGTCATGTCCTGGGAGAACTCACTGTAACGTTTGTCAGTCTCTGCAATGGGAACATGCAGGGCTTATCTGAAGTCCTGGCTCGAGTAGTGCATGAGGCTAGACCATCTCAGCTGTCAGCTCTGAAGCTGTTCTGATTGCACAATTTTTAGGAAACTCTTAACAGAGGCATTCTAAAAGGCTGGATCACCTGGACAACTTGTCTTTATTGGTGTCTGATCCTGTTGTTCTGAAAACATACAATCTTTTAAAGATAGCAAATATATATGTATTAACACAAGTATGGAATGTGTAGTGTGCACAAGTCAGTTAAAGATGATCTTTTGTTTTATGTTAGAGCAGGTAAAAGGCAGCAGTTAACTTTATAAGTCTGTTTGGACTATGTAACCAAACCTCTATCCATGCCATATGAAAGGATGGCATATAAAAATAAGTCATGAGGACTTTGTAGCCAACAAGATTTATCTCATCCAGTCTCAGCTGTTCCCATAGTAGAGAGATGAGCATATATGTCACCTGTCCTGTAGTCTTTCTTGGTTTCTTTTTTATGCCTCCAAGATTTTCAGGAGGTTTTCACCAATGAAATCTAATCTTCATTAATTTTGATGAGAAACATAACTTTTTGTTTCCTGTGGAAACAAAGACATAACCTCTCCTCCAACACATCATATTTTCTGACTACCATTTTGAAGTTAAGACATTCTTAAAATACATAGGTTGGTTTAATTTAGCAGTTTCCATAATCCAGTGCCTCTCAGCAGCTATTCTTCTTTGTACATTAGCATTTAAAAAATTCAACGTCAACAAAGCACCATATAGGATCCAGACATAATGTATTTCCCATCTTTGCATTGCCTTACTCTCTGTTTAAAGACTGTATTATTTTTATACTACTTATATTTTTTTCTATCACTGTTTGTACCCATTTCTACTGTATCTTTTTAAAGGTTTTCTCAGTCTGGACCACTTTACTGCATACCTACAGTGTTCTCTGACTGCACGACAAACCTTAAGAGATCACAAGACTCTGGTGACTGGTTCTGTACCCCCCCCCCCCCAGTTCCCTGAGAGTGTAGCCTCATGCTGGCACACTTACTGCCCCAGCTCTAGGAAGCTGCTGTGACCGTGATGTGGTAGGCATTTTTACCTAGCACACTGGCTGCTCAAGTGCTCTGTTGCATAGCAGGGCCTCTAAAAAGAGCTGTGCCTCTGTGTGCCGGGCCTACCTGAGAGACCGCTTTTTCAGGCCCTGTGTGAATATTTGAGCCCCTCGTTGGACACCATATAGTAGGATTTTTCTTTGGGCCACCAGATCACAAATAGTGACATAGAAACTTCTTAATAATTATGAAAGTTCAGCCTATAGCTTAGGCTTATTCCTATCCAGCTCTTATAGCTTAAATTAAACCATATTAATCTACATTCTGTCATGTGGTGTTACCTTTCTTCCATCTTGCACCTTCCATTTCCTCTCTGTGTCTCCTGCCTTCTCCCAGGTTCCTAGGTTCATCTCCTCTTTCTCTCTTTTTGCCTGGAAGTCCAGCCTATACTACCTGTCTAGCTATTGACCATTAAGCTTTTTTATTAAACTAATCACAGCAATGTATCTTCACACAGTGTACAAATATCCCACAACATTAATGACCACTTGTAATATAAATCTTAAAAGGTCTTATTAATAAAAACAAACCCAGCATTCACGTTGGGGTAAACACTGAAAGATCAGAGAAACAGAACAAGCCACATCCAACCTCACCTTGCCAATTCCTTAGCTGATCTTGTTTCCCCAGACTGAAAACCTCTGAATCCTCATCTGAATGGATCTCAGCTGAACTGCTGCTAAAAGCTAAAAGCTTAAAAAGGCTTTAGTTCCTGATCCTCTCGCCTTATATACCTTTCTGCTTCCTGCCATCACTTCCTGGGATTGAAGGTGTGTGTCACCATGCCTAGCTGTTTCTAGTGTGGCTTTGAACTCACAGAGATCCAGACAGATCTCTGCCTCCAGAATGCTAGGATTAAAGGCGTGTGCTACCACTGCCTAACTTCTGTGTTTAATATTGTGGGTGTTCTGTTCTCTGACCCCCAGATAAGTTTATTAGGGTGCACAATATATCAACCACAACCACTGATTTTTTACTTTTGTTATTATGTTGGTGGTGGTAGTGTGTGTGTGTGTGTGTGTGTGTGTGTGTGTGTGTGTGTGTGTAGGTTTGGAAAACTTTCTTATTTTTAATGATCAGGAATTATGTTGTGACATTGTTTGCCTTCTTTCTTCATCTGTTTCACTTTACTCTGGAGTTAAGTACCTGATCATTTTCCCCATTTTTGAATCGCTTGATTTGTACTGTCGAAGCTAACACAAGAAGTGATGTGGCAATCTGAGTGGTCTGTTTATTAAAGTAATGGAAGGAAAGAGCAAGCTTCTTATAGAAACTTAATCTGGACCCACTGGCAGGGAGAGGTTTATTATGCCCCCTCCCCCATTGTTTCTGGTTTTAAGAGACAGAGTTTCTCTGTGTAATAGCCCTGGCTCTCCTGGAACTCACAGAGAACCACCTGCCTCTGCCTACTGAGTGCTGGGGTTAAAGGTGTGTGCCACCACTGTCCGGCTATTATGCGGTTTCTTTACTGTTAATTATTAGGGTGTTATAGTAATTCATGATATCTGGTTAAGCAAAAATTGCTCCCTAACTCCCATACCATTATGTAAGTAAATTTTTATGGTTTCTTTTGTTGTTCTGTTTTTGTTAGTTCTTGGCTATTTGCATTCCAAATCATTTTATAGTTTGCGTAATTTCCAGGGTCCCTCTTTAAACGGGTTTTAAATGAAATTATGTTGATTCTGTTTAGCAGTTCGCTGAGAATTGACATCATTGTGGTATTGGACATTTATATCTGTCATTCTGATATCATCATCCCTTTACATACTAACTGTTCCTATTATAGAAAGGCTGTTGATCTTTCTATATAGATATATTTAGCAATGTTGCTGAACTATCTGTAATTTGAAACATTTGTTTATAAATTAGTTTCTTTCCTTTGTATAGTCATATTTTTGTGTGAATAGACGTTAATGTTTTCTTGTTACTCCTTTATCTTTTATTAAGTCATTTCATATATGAGAGACATATGAGAGAGTTAGCCTCTGAGAATGTGTCTTAGAGGTTATCTTGATTAGGTTAATTGTCTCTGGGTGAGCCACCTTAACTGTGGGTGGAACCGTGCATGGGGCTCCGCACTGTATAACGTGGAGAAGAGGGAGCTGAGCACTAGCATTAATGGATGTCTGCTTCCTGGCTGTGAATGGGATGTGGTCGCCTGTTTCACGCTCCTGCTGCCTTGGCTTCCCTTTATTGATGTTGTTCTAAACCCTTGAACTGAGTCAGCATGAGCCCTTTCTCTCTGAAGTTGCTTACATCAAGGTATTTTATCACAGGAACAAGAAAAAAAACTAAGGCACCTTCCATATGTGCACTGAATAAAGGAGGAGGTAGAGAACGTAATGCAAGGTGTTTACATCAGCACAAATGTGTTGCTATGAAACTTTGGTAGGTACTTAGAAGGTTTAAGAAATGATTTTATTTTTACTTATGTTAGCTTTATTCCTTAACAAGTACCAAGGGTACCTTATAAAACAGAAAGGCGCACTGTTTGGGAGATTTCAGTATGTAGCTGATTGGTCCCATTGCTAGGGGCTTTGGCACACAGTACATCATGGTAGGGGGAGAAGAAGCCCATGCACATATGGCAGATATGAAAAATAGGGTGGAAGGTACTGGAGGACCACCATAAGCAACATTGTTATGTCCCCACGCATATGAACTCTCCCAGGAAGGCCTCACTTATAAAGAGTGGTGTTTGGTTCAAGTCTAAGCCTTTAGCACAGCGATGGGCCTTTGAAGATCCAAACTGTATCAATATCAAAAACTAGATTTTGATTAGCCCCCCTTTCCTGTTTTTTCCCCCCCTGCTATTGTGATACAGTTTTCCTTCAAGTTCTTTTTATATATTTGGTATTTAAAAACTATATTTGGGACTATTAAACCCTTGATATTGGCTACTAATTTAATTGACTTATAAGTTCATCTTTAGAAATCATTTAGCATGAGTGTTTGTTTTACTAATTCATTAGAATAGCTTGTCATTGGAGGAACACAGAATTGATCAGAAAATTTAGAACAAAATAATTTTTAAAATTTTATTTATTCTATGTGTTTTTCACATCGTGTATCTTGAGCCCATTCATTCCCATCCCTTCACATCTACCCTCTGCTCCTGTACTCCCCCCCCCCAATAAAACTAAATTCAAGAGGAAAAAAAATGAAGAAAATAAAATAGGTAAAATTAACAAAGGGAAGGAATTAAAAATCTTTGTCATGGAAGCTTCAGTGTGACCCATCAAGTCATGCTGTATACCCCTTTGTCAATACATCTCTACTTGCAGGTATTCATTCCAAAGAGTCATTGGTCTGGTTCGAGGCCTCTGCTCTCCATTACACGTTTGATGCTGGGCCCCCACCAGGACTCTCCTGGACATCCTGCTGCCGCCCTGTGTTGTAGAGATCCTGAAGCTTTGGGTCTTTGGGTCATGGCCCTTCACCTGCTCCAGCAGATCATAAATAGGGTGGATGTTGGGGCAGGCCAAGTCATAATGCTGGGTCTGGGCTGGGTCAGCTGTAGGGTTTGTCCAAATGGGAAATGTGGACAGTCTTTCATAGTCACAGTTTTGGGGCTGGCTCACCTACACCTGTGCTAACAGGGTTGGCTCTATTGTGCTGCTCTCGCGAGGTGCAGGGCCTGCTCTCCCTAGTGTTAGAGCTAGTGGGGGTCAGGGACAGCCATCCCACCTGCCCGTTGCTCACAATTTTGGGACTGGCTCCTGCACTAACAGTGTTGGCTCTATAGAACGAAGTAACTTTATCCTTTTTTAAAAAAAATTTATAACAATCATGATTTTGTATAAAATTGTAATTTTTATCTACTTTAACATACACTTGTTATTCCTACTATTATATAAAAATATTATTATACGGGACTGAGGAAATAGGTTATCATGCAAATCACTTGACTTACAAGCATGAAGACTGAATTCAATTCCCAGAACCCACAAAAAAGAAAGAGGGACAGAAGGAAGAACCCAAACTGGGTTTTGAGGGCACTAGGAAGACAGTGATGGGTGGATCCAGGGTAGGCTTGCTGACCAGCCAACTTAGGTAGTTTATGAGTTCTTGGCCAATGAGAGAACATGTCTGAAAAAATGAAAAGAGATGGCCAATACCTGAGGAACGACACCCAGGTTGCCCTCTGTACCTCCATGGGTGTGCATGCACACAGAATGGGGACGTCATAGGGCAGCTTTTGACGGTTGGCTGTCTTGGTGGCAGGTGCTTTACCCACGGACTCTTCTCGCTGTTCCCTACACCAAGTGTTTTCCTATTTGAGTTATGGTAATGGCATGAGTGGATGTCAGAAGTGAGTTAATTGTATTTTTCTTTCCCAGGTTAGTGACATTGGAAAGCAGCCCATGTGTTACACCAGAATTGCTTCGTATATTTCAGAACATGTCACCACTTCTTGGTATGTCTTAAAATCTCACTGAGATTTTTTTTTTTTTTTTTTTTTATGTAACCACAATTTAGAAGTATTTTTCCTGACTTTACAGTTACACCTTCCAATTTTTAGAGTCCTATGTATTGACAAGCAATAGTGTTTTTTTATAGAAATTTCTATATACATTTTTGGAGTAATTTCCATTGATTTAAAGGTAAACACTAAATAACATTGCCTTATGGAAAAATTTTCAGCATAAACTAGGATATAAACCAATTACAAGTTGAGCTTGAGCTTTGCCTGAAGAATTTTGTTTGATAACTGTTCTATATGCTGCTTGAGGAATATAGTCTAGAACTGCATCTCTGTACCATGGTTTCACTCAGCTCGGTTTTCACAGGGAGTTGTGCTGTAGTTGTTCAAACTGAGCTTTGTGCACACTTGGTTTCACCTGCAGAACCACTGGGTTAGTGTCATCTTTATTGTTTGCTGAAGGACTGCTTACAGATTAGCTAAACCAGTCATGACACTTAATGTGTGTATCGTCCCTGTAGTTCTCACATGGCCTCACACATGCTGGACAGCTGTCAATGGAGCTGTTATGCCCTCAGCACCAAACAGTTCCAAAACATCACATTAGACACATAATTCTGAGGGATCTAGATGCTTATTCTTTCAGTCTTTTGGAGACATAACTAGATTCTTTCCCCATTATTAACATTTATTTTCATAGTGATTACTAATAGTAAGTCAGTACTTTTTCTTACAGAGTGGGTACCATTCTACAGTATTTCTAAAGTATTCTAAAATAATTGCATTATTTTACTTTATTGTTTTGGGTAGTGGTAGCCTTGAACTCACTGGTGCAGTGCAATCTCCCACTGACTTACATTCCTAGCCTGAAATCTATTAAAAATAATACTTTGATTATAAAGTCATCTTAGTAAGGGAGTTTACCAACTTAGTTGCACACCTAAATTCTCTGCATATTTAATTATATATATTTATTAATTATACACAGGGCAGTTTACTGACCCTTTGATCATTCCTTAAAAATTACTTTTAATTCTTCTGGTTTATGTTGTGGTGCGTGCTTGTGTATGCTGTGTGTGCACTTACTTTTAATTCTTCTGGTTTATGTTGTGGTGTGTGCTTGTGTATGCTGTGTGTGCACTTACTTTTAATTCTTCTGGTTTATGTTGTGGTGTGTGCTTGTGTATGCTGTGTGTGCACTTACTTTTAATTCTTCTGGTTTATGGTGTGGTGTGTGCTTGTGTATGCTGTGTGTGCACTTGTACCTGCACCTGTAGAGGCTAGAGGGCTCCAACAGGTGTTTTCCTCTGTCACTGTTGGCTTTATTTATTTGTGTATGTGTAAATGAGTATGTGTTGGTGTGAATGTTGGGACACATGTATGTGTGGGAATTCATGTTCCCATGCATGCAGGCCAAAAGAAGGTGTGAGATCCCTTGGATCTGGAGTTACAGGCATTTGCAAGATACTCTGCTTTGTTATATGGGTATGGGACTTGAACCCTGGTTCTTGTGAGTGAATAGCAAGTGCCTGGGCCATCTTGTTTGCATCTTTATTTTCTGTTTGAGACGAATTGTGTTGCTCAACCCAGAGCTCACTGATGAGCTAAACTGTCTGGCCGACAAGTCTCTGAGATCCTCGCTGCCCCACCTCCACAGCACTGAGATTAAATACTCATTGCCATGTTTAGCTTTTTATGGGGGTGGATGTGGATCTGAACTTAGGTCTTCATACTTGGACAGCAAGCCGTTTACTCACCAAGCTCTCTCTCCAGCTCTGAAATCCCGTGAAGACTAAGCCATAAAACATCTTTAGTTGCTTTATTAAAACTTTGTGTATATTGTCCTGACAGAATATTTAGGTAGAAAATACTCAAATGTGGACCCTTTGCTGAGAATTTACATATACTGAAAAATCTTTTCAGAAGTAAAAATTCTAGTTCTAGTTCAGAAAAATAGAGCAGCTACTTTGAAAACATTAGTAGACGTGAGCTGACACACAGCTTGATTAATTAAAGTAGAAACTTTCAGTGGGTAGATGACTGTGATGACTAGATACTGCCATTAATCATTCACATTTCTTCTGCGATTCCTTCCCCTACCCCAATCCTCCCTTTCCTTTGTTTTCTTTTTAATTCTCATACCTCATTTCTCCTCAGAATAGAATTCTCAATCAATAAACAAGAGTCTGTTTTTCAATAAAAAGCCCTTCCCTCCTAAAACACAAGCATTCCCAAAAGCAGTGTCAATAGATCAGTTACTCACTCCTGATTTCCTAGAAAACTTTGTCTTTTAGTCATTGTAGGGAAAGAAAGAAAGTATCCTTTCCACTGCCCTTTATCATCCTCTGGTAAAGGCCTTGATTAGCTCAACTCGAACTTGGAGATCTTCTGTAGTGCCAGTCTGCCCAGTCTCTTATGCTGTTTTAGTGACCTGCAAGTGAAAACGTCAGCCAGACCTGTTACCCTAATCTATCTCATGAGCAGGATGAGGCCTTTTCTTATGGTTGCTTCATATAGTGATTTCCCCACTAACAATTGAACATGATTGGCCTTTTCTTTATAAACCAGGAAGCCATGGGACTGGACTAAAAATTTGGTTTGAAATGAAAGTCAGGTCATATGGTTTCCTAGCTTTGTTCTGAATGAAAATAAGGGGAAAGAAATACCTTTCCAATGGTTTTTACTAGTGAAAGGTAAATGAGATAGCATTGTTACAGGGTTTTGCCAGGTTTTAGATGCTGACTAATTTATAAATACTGACTAGATTATAGCCAGAAACATTTATGAAGAGAAGTAGGTAAGTTAGTTTGGTTTTTCTTTCAGCCCAGGCTGGCATTGAACTCACAGTCCTCCTGCCTCAACCTCTTGAGTGCTGGAATTACAATTGTGTGCCACCACCCTTGCTGTGACTGGGTTTTTCATTTTCGGTTGTTTGTAGAAATTTTTGTTTTTATTTTTCTGATGGTAAAACATTATCAATCCTGTCTGATCTTCTGTCCTAGAACTTCCATCCAGCTGCCTTGCAAACGGTAAGCTGCATGCTTGCTGCTACAGGAACCATACAAAGTCAAAATCACATTAGTGATCATTACACAAACTCAAGCGCCTCATGTTGCTATAGCAACGTAGTTCTAACTAAAATGAATCATCACTTCACTTATAGTTTGAACAGCTAGTTGATTTGCTCTTTTAAAAAATAATTACTGTTTTGGCAGAACTAAGTTCGGAGAATCTCAGAACCTGCTTTAAGATCATCAATGGCTATATCTTTTTATCATCAACAGAATTTTTACAGGTATGTCGGAATAGCTTTTGCATTGTTAATAATTATATAGTATTATTTTGGTTTTGTGTGGTATCAGGAGGTGCCTTTTCAAAGTTCAAGTTTTGTCTGTTACTTGAGGGAGTAACACTTTTCTTTCCTTGTAAGTATTCCCCACTGCAGAGAGGGTGTGATCAGCATCTAGTTGCACTGTTCCTCAACACAGAAAATGCATTATGTAAATACATACTCGTAAATCAATGCATCAGTAAAATTATTAGCTATTATCTTTCTTCCTGTCTTAATTGAAAGTGTTTGCTTAGATCTTTAGTATAAATTCTCTAATAGAGTAAAAGACTTTTTAAATATCGCATCTGTGTTCTTACACACATACTGATCTTTGATTGGATTTCAGACTTATGCGGTAGGTCTGTGCCAGTCCTTTTGTGAGCTGCTACCAGAGATTACTACAGAAGGCCAAGTTCAAGTGCTCAAGGTACCGCCATCTTAAATTGATTGCTGTGTGTCATTGGTAAGGCTGGAACTTCCTGAGTATGGATGGTTGGAAAGCAGAGGAACTGATACGGTTCTATTAAATATTCAGTTTGGCTTAATTCTTTGTACCAAAGGCATCAAATTTGAATGTGCATACAAGTCACCTGGAGATTTTGTTCAAATGAAGTTTTTGATTTCTAATTTCATCTCATTGGAATAGTGTCTATCCTAAAACTTTAATGGATAGCAATGAATTAAAAGCTTTTTGACAATTTGTTCTGAAACTGGCAACATTTGATGAGTCTTAGCTTTTTAGTTGTCATTTTGATAATGTTCTAGGTGTTGAACCTGTATCCTCACTCATAGAGCCGGGCTCCTAGGAGACTAGTTGAACCCTGGTCTCCAGCAGGGATAATCGCCACTCTTGTATTGAGGACAGCCCTTTCAGTTTGTGAGTCTGCATTTGGGACAGCAAATTTCACTGTTTTCTTTAGATAGTTTTAAGTTTAGTTAGCCTTGAATTTAGAGTTCTGAGTTTGCTGAGATTATATACAATTAGGAACCAATAGCCTGTAAATTATATGTATTATCTTTATATAACTATCTTTATCAAGGAAATACTATAGCATGAATATAATAACTCACATGTAAACATAAGTATATAACTATTAAAAGTATCACAATATGTATGTATGTACACATTGTGTTGATACTTTATATATGTAGTTTGAAAGGGATAGCTGTTAAAGTTCTAATTTCTTAGCTGTGTTTTTTGTCAAATAAGAATTAAATTCTGGTTAGACAAGGTCTTACTGTCTTTTTCTTTTTTCTTTTCTTTTTTTTTTTTTTTTAGACAGGGTTTCTCTATATAGTTTTGGCTATCCTGGAACTCACTATGTAAATCAGGCTGGCCTCAAATGTAGAGATTCACCTGCCTCTGCCTCCTGAGTGCTGGGATTAAAGGTGTGAGCCACTATCCCCAGCTAAGTCTTACTGTTGGACAATTACATTTATGGTGTAAAAACCACGGCATTATCTTAGATCTTCAAGGTAGATTTTCTACCAGTGAACTCATTAAAAAAATGTTTATTTCCTATTAACCAATACATAGATTCTATAAATCTAACAAAATAGTCGCCATTTATCATGCTGAGTGTATTGTCTGTTCTTTGGTGGCTACATATGTGTAAATTCTAGGTACTCATGTAAGTGTGTATGGTTGGTTGGACTTCTTTTTGATTGTTTTTTTGTTTTTTGTTTTTTGTTTTTTTTTTTGAGACAAGGTTTCTCTGTGTAGTTTTGCTGCCTGTCCTGCAACTCACTCTGTAGCCCAGGCTGGCCTCCAGCTCACAGAGATCCATCTGCCTCTGCCTCCCGAGTGCTGGGATTAAAGGTGTGCGCCACCACCGCCCGGCTTGGTTGGGTTGATATATTCAGTCATTTACCCTGTGGATCAGGGATTAGAAATTTTTTCTGAAAGTACTTGATAGTAAATGCTTTAGTCTGTGGACCATTTAGTTGTTATCTTGAGTAATCATTATTGATATTAGCTGTGCGTTATCACCATTAGAGAAAATTGTCATGTTAGCTTGATACTGTCTATGTACTTTAAAATCTTTGGTCTATTAGACTCCTCTGTTAGTCCGTAAGTTTCTGCATTAATCCAAAGTTCAGAGTTAATATGTGCTTTATTTTCTGTGACTTGAAAGGAAGAGTATTGATGGTTTTTACATTAAAGATTTAGAGGTTTATTATCAATCACACTGGTAGTTCACTTTGCGTATGTCTTAGCTTCTCACCCCACTCTGCTACTTAGAAGGCTCTTGGCTATACTCTGGGCTTGGTTCTTTTGTTTTGTTTTGTTTTTTACATATGTACATAAGTGTATGTGTGTGTGTTTGTATGTGGGTTGGGGACAGGCCTGTCAGAAGACAACTTGCTTGAGTTGGTTTGCTTCTTCTACCATGTGGATCCTGGAAATTTAACTGTGTCTGAAAACACCTTTACCTGCCAAGCCATTTTGCCAGCCCATGAAATGAATTTTAGCAACTTGTAGTTATGGAGTTCTTGAAATCAATTATACTCAATATATTCTAAGTCTTAAGAAAAAAAGCTTCTCTCTCACATTTAAATACTTTCCAGACTGTAATTGAATTGAAAACATTTTTTGTTTTGTTTTGATTTTATTTTTTTAAAGTAATGCCCTTTTGCGATATTAGTAGTAACTGTTGAAAGCTGACTTATGAATTATTTTTTATGAGCATTGTGAAACTTCAATCAGTAATATTTTAGGGAGTTCCAGAAATAGTGTTTTCTTATTGCTTGCTTTTGATTGAGCTCTTAATGAAATAGAGGGCGCGGGTAGCTAGATTAGAATATTGGCCTCATTACCTCACAGCTATGTGATATGAACAAGTTACTGTCTTCGTACTTTTTGTCTGTAAAACAAGGATAGCCTTGCCGAGTTTCTAGGGCAGATGGGAGGATTATATGAGCTTGTGTGTGTGTGTGTGTGTGTGTGTGTGTGTGTGTGTGTGTGTGTGTGTGTAAAACACTTAAAATGGTACCTAGCATGTAATAAACTAATATAAAAGTTAGCTACTTTTATCTAGTTACAAAACTGTTTCATTTTATAGTCAGCCTTTGTGGGAAAAACAGTCAAATACACTTGTAGACTAATTTTATTTGGTTGTTAGATCTTTGACTGTAAAAAACCAAACCAAACCAAATATTCTTCCTACATGATTTCTTCTAAATAAATATTTATTGAACATAAACATTTGAGGGCTGTGGTTGTGGTTGGTTGTGATGGCTCATCAGGTAATGAATGGCCCTTGCTAACAAACCTGATGACCTGAATTGGATCCCAAGAATCCACATGGTAGAAGAAGAGAACCAACTCTCCACAGCTGTCCTCTCACGCCAACATACACTGTTGCATGTGCGCACACACACAATAATTAAGTAACCAGTGAAAAACTAAACAAAAACACTCTGTTGTGTGAATTTGCTTTTAAGGTATATCTAGTAATGTAGCAAAGCATAAGTTATTAATATTATTGACAATTGTGTCTCTGAATGGTTCTTTAAAATTAATTGTATTTATTTCTTTTCAGAATAACACATTTTTTAAAAAAAAATTTGTTATGAAAATTCCAAACATAAACACACACTTCCTTGATAGATTTCAGTAGCGAATCTATTTCTTTTTTATTGTGCTTGAAAACAGAAAAAGTGATGTCGTCTGTCTACTTCTCTTGCACTTTTTTTGGTTGAATGAATCAGTGAAGTTATCTAAATATGGTAAAATTGTATAACTTTTTATACAAAATGTAGATTAAAACAATTTAGTGTCAACAGTAGATCTTTAATATAGTATAATACTTGAGTTAAATATTGAGGACTTGATAATATGTGCTTAAGGCAATTAAAAAAATGTTGTAGTTGAACCTTTGTTTGATTTGAAGTCACAGAAACAAATTTACTTAATAAGTGGATGTTAAGTACTAGGAATATGCTACTTAGCACAAGTAAATCTCTTGAGTTTTGATGTAAAAGATATTTTTAAAAAAATTTTTATGTAATATATAATTTTTTTTATATAATGTAAAAATTATTTTATACCTGCAGTTGTAGTATGAGAGAACTCTTAGAGTTCTATTATAGCGTCTAATAATAGCTTATTATTTTCATTTTCAGTATCTCGCAGATTCTATTTCTTTTCTCTCTTTCTTTAGATTAATTAATTAATTAATTATTTAATAATTAAGGTCTCTTTATGTAGACCTGACTGTCCTGGAATTTGGTATATAAACTAATCTGGCCTTGAACGTGCAGAGATCCTCTTGTCTCTGCCCCTCAAACGCAGGACTGAAAGGTGTATGCCACCATGTCTGGCTAGATTCTATTTCTTAATAGAGCATACTATACAACAGTCTTAATATATTTTTGGCTAAATGTTGCCATTACACTAATTTCTGATAATGTTTGCAAGTAGCTTTTTTGTTCTTTGAAGCAGAAAATTACAATTTTAAGAAAATTGGACAGAAAGATCAGTATACCTGTGTCAGAAGTCAATTGTTTAAAGCAAAAATAGACTTTACTTTTTGACTCAGTACAGGTTATCTACACGGGCATAATAACATTCTGAAAATAATCAAATTTAAATTGTTAGTACTAATTTGAGATGCATTTGTACAACTGTACCATTTTGAGTTTGGAAATCTCGTTTCTCATAGCCATACCCATATGCATTATTAAACCAACTTCCTTTACTTCATTGTGATAAAGCTTATGATGAATTAACTATTTTGAATGTCTAATTCTGTAATAATAGGTGACACCATCATTTATGATTTCTTACATATTTCTAAGCTCATAACATATAGGTACATTTATGTAATCTTCATGTAAACATGATGATAGTGCTATTGTTTTTCCCATTATTGCAGACAAAATTAAATGACAGAGGTAAATAAATGGTTTGTCCAAGGTCAGACAGCTACCTAGTAGGTATTGGAGTCATAATGTCAACATCGACATTCTTATGTTAAGATCCACACTCTTGCCAGGCAGTGGTGGTGCACACCTTTAATCCCAGCACTTGGGAGGCAGAGCCAGGCGGATCCCTGTGAGTTCGAGGCCAGCCTGGTCTACAGAGCGAGATCCAGGACAGGCACCAAAACTACACAGAGAAACAAACAAAAAAAAAGATCCACACTCTTAGTAATTTTTTTTATTAAGTGTGAGGCTAAATCAAGAATGTTGTCTTAAGTTAAAAACCTGCATTATTCATTTAAAAGCAGTCTGTTGTAGGTATATTCTGAAAATAAATAGATTAAAAACTAAAAGGCAGCAAGTTCTATTTGTATTGACACAATGTTGACTTAAAAAAAAAACACGATTAGATGATTGAAGGCGTGGTCAACCATGCAGTGAAATACTTTTGCCAGTCTCAAATGAAGAAAACCTCCATAGCTCTGCAGTGGTGTTTTTTTATTTTTATTTTTGAGCCACCACTTCCTGGCTGTTTGTTGTTGTTGTTGTTTGTTTGTTTGTTGTTTGTTGTTTTAGAATATAAGTCAATAGCATTACCCAGAGTTTTCTTCTGTTTAAAGGTAAAAGAAAGCTGGAAATGAAGTAGTAAGCCAAATTAATAAAAGTAGCTATCAAGCATGAGGAAGAAAAGTTGGAAGTTAGAGTGTAGACCAATATACATGTTTTACATGATTTAATGTAATAAAAGAGCTAATCCCCAGTACTATGAAAACATAATAAAATAATAAAAATTAAAAGCTAAAAAAACTAAGAAAAACTATTCTTAAGAGGAACTGTGTGTATTTATTGTGATATTGTGGCAGTCACCTAAGAATATTTTAAGTAAGTATGGTGGACTGTAACATAAAAATCAAAAGAAAAAGAACAATCAAATTGACATTTTGTAATGCTACTGCTTTTAATAATACTGGCATTATCATTTTAAAATTCAAAAATTTGAGACTATTTCCATATATGTAGATATATGTAGTAGAAATAGGGTTTTAAGGTCTGTAATTTTCATTACAAGAAATATAGAATTGTTCTGTGCGATTGCTTATGTGTATCTCAAATTCAGCATGTCAAAACAGAACACAATATCATAGTTACTCTTGGTACCACAGTTGTATTTAAACACAGGACTTGGAAAAATGTGAAAATTGTGTATTTTGGGTCTTCTGGTCAACTGTTCTTTTTACATGTTACCAGTTCTCCTTTTAAAACTTTCTTGTGACTATTCCATACTCCCTATGTCAGATAATGACATTTTTCTACATAATATTTGTTATTTTGTTTTTGCAATAGGGTCTCACTATGTAGCTCTAGCTGGCCTGGGACTGGCTATGTGGAGCAGGCTAACCTTGAACTCACAGAGCTCAGCCTGTCTCTGCATCCCAAGTACGGAGGATGTACCAGCATGCCTAGCCTTCTACAAAATACTTGACAGTTACTTCTTTATCTGTGGTTTCTGACCTTCTTGACTTCAAAGACTTACCCCTGAAATATTTGTTATTCCTTTGTACAATATTGGCTATAGTTTATATAAAAAGATAATATGTAAATGATAGTTTAGATTATATTTAATATATATGAATGATTTATATGGATGAGTCATAATCATCTAAATACGCACAGGAATATTTGTTAAGACTATGAGACTTCCAATTCTGTTAATTTTCCAAAACAAAGATGCAGTGATTTCTGTGGGTTCTTTGAGTTAACTTTAATATGAGTATTACAGGATATCATTTAGTCAAGTAGATAGACAAAGCTTCTTTAAAAAGCCTTAGCCACACTCTTGCCAGACATTTTTTCTTATTTAGGGATAACCATTGGTGTTGCTTGTAGCTGATTAGTTTGTGTATTTATTCATATCTGTCAAAAATACCTTTGGATTATTCCCTCATGAGTTATCAATGATAGAAAATATCTAGGACTCCTTTTCCCCTCCATCTAGATGAAGTTATCTCATTTTTCTTACTAGATCTGTATTTAGTGTTTTAGATTTTTGTTTTTCTCCTCAAAGTGAGATGTTTAATTAGCTGTTGATTGTTTTCCATATAAACTCACATTTTGAATTCTTGGAGATTAGTAAAGATCCTTTTTTATATTTTGGACAATAAACTGTGACAGATCCTTCAGCTTCATATGTTTAAACACAACAGCTATTTGGTTACTTTAATGTCCTTGGAAATCTGTCTTTCAGGGCCCCATTGACTCCTTCCTCCCAGCCCCTCCTTTTCCAAAGTTGTGGCCTTTCGTACTCTGTGTTCTGAAACTTTTCAGTGGTTTGCCTGAGCTTAGCTGATTTTTTTTTTTATTTTTATTTTTTTATTATTATGTGTCTAGACTCAGTCTCACTTTCTCTCCAGAACATTCGTTATTCTTTTGGAGTGAAGGCCAGGGGTCCAGGTTTTAAGACTTGGATGTGTCTGGCACTTGGGTTTTTCAGTGGACTTTTCCTCCAGCATTCTTGTCTTCTTCCTTTTTAGTCTTTATTGTCATTTCATCTTATGTTTAGCTTCACCTTTCTCCTTTCTAAAGGTGTATAGTTCTGCTCTTTCCTGTGCTTTTAAGGGGGCAGAAATGGAGATGTGATATATGATGTGCTTCTGGGTGTTTCTTGGCCCCTTAGTATTTAGCTTTTTCTGATCTGATGAGTCACTAAGGTTAAATATATATGCAACATTCCATCTCCAGATAATTTATTGATAAACCTAAATGTGTATTCATTTTTAACAGTATTGGTGTTGTAACAATTTTTTCCACTAATTAAAAACAGTGCTTTTGTAGGGTGTGATGGGACACCTGTAATTCTAACATTCAGGAGGCAGAGGCAGAATCAATAATTTGAGGGTGGTTTGACCTACATAGCAAGACCCTGTCTCAAAAAATGCAGAGAAAATGAAAACAAACCAACTAAAGCAAACATAACAAAACTCAAAACTACCACAGAAGAGTATTTGAGATGCCTTTTTCTGCTTCTGTTTGTGGGGCATTTTAAGGATGCTTGCTTATAGTGCAGGGGTCAGAACTTCATAAACTACATGTATCTGTGTTGTCAGAGTATGAGTAAATGTGATTGCAAAGTATACTGCTATACCTAAATACTGTATACTTTGTATTGAATTATAATTTTTAATAGATTATTTTGTGGAAGTTTGTCTAGTGCCAGAATGTTGCCTATCTCATGAATGTATTTTTAAGTTTCATCTGTTACCTAATTTATTATTGCCTTGTTTACTAATCTGGATTTTGTGTGAAACAATGAATTGCACTGTTGAAAATTACCATGTGTCTTTCTGGGTTTTAGGTTGTGGAAAATGCCCTTAAAGTGAATCCAGTATTAGGTCCACAGATGTTTCAACCAATTCTGCCCTATGTTTTCAGAGGTGTTATTGAAGGCGAGGTAAGATTCCTTTAAGCTTTTGGAGATAGCACTGGACTCCAAGTTCTAGTTTTAATTATTCTCCTTTTGCATAGAAAAACTATCTTTTTTCTCATTGATAATTGTAAAAAGAAAGCTTTATCATTGGATCATATTTAGTTGGGTAAGTTTGAGGATAGTTACATAGTTTGCCATTTGTTTCCTCATATATAAAGGATCGTTTCTTTGTGTCTGTTTTTGTGTAGGGTATGGATGCATGTGTGTGTGCATGTGGAGGTCAGAGGTTGTGTTGTGTCTCTTCCTAATTTCTCTCCGCTTTACTTTTGGGGTTGGATCTCTCTCTCTCTGAAATTGGAGTTTGCCATTTGACTAGACTGGCTTGTGAACAAGCTCCCATCCTTATGCCTGTACAGCAGATACTTACCGAGTAAACCATCTCTCCAGTCCCTGATTTCAGCTCCTAAATAATCTGCACAACAATAAGCAATAGTGATACAAATATTCACAAATAAATTATACATTGTAAATGTAGAATACATGCACACACATAAATCTATAATTATTTAGAAATTTTGTAAGAGCTCAAGAAATATTGATAGTTGGCACTACATAGAACAACACAAAGGGGAATATTATTTTATATTTCTGAAGGAGAATGCCATTTTTTATCGTTGATACTGCACTGTTGATTTTTTTCCACTATACTTGTACATTAACACAATTTTATATTCTATATCTTAATTGTGCAGAGGTATCCAGTAGTGATGTCCATCTATCTTGCTGTTATGGGTCGAGTCTTACTACAAAATACCAGTTTTTTTTCTTCACTTCTTAATGAGATGGCACGTGAATTTAATCAGGAGGTAAGAGTCTGTGTGCCTAAATTTAAGGAAGTCTGTGACCACATACATATTGGAGATAGTTGATAAAATACTGAATCTTTAAGTTCTTTGAAGCATTGAAATCTTTACATTATAAATCTTGTAACATTTGGGTTTTTTCTGTTGCTTGGTGTAGAAGAAAGAACAATGTAAATAGCAGATCAAAGTCTTACAATTTGTTCTTATCCAAAATGACTGATTTAATTTTACTTAGCTATAGAATAGAATTTTGATTTGTTTATGACTGTAGTATTCTTTACTGATTCATAAGCTGAAACAGGAACACTTCACATATATTCATGAACTGTCTTGTTTCTTTTCTTTAATGATTTAATTTAAAGCCATGAATTGAGGAAATTTCTGTTCTCATAATATTGTGGGTGAAACAGACTATTCAGTTAAGTTTGAGGAGGTTCTTCAGTGCCTTAGTTACTTGTGACTAAATACTGTATGTGATATTCTGTAACAATCTGATGTTTTCAGTCATTAATCTGTCTAGGCTTATGAGATGTGGAAGACAGACTATTTAACTCATATCTTTAGATTGGAGGGGACAGTTGATGAAATCTTTTCTTTTTTTTCCCCCCTTTTTCTTTTTTGGTTTTTCAAGACAGGGATTTTCTGTGTAGTTTTGGTGCCTGTCCTGGATCTCACTCTGTAGACCAGGCTGGCCTCGAACTCAGAGATCCACCTGGCTTTGCCTCCTATGTGCTGGAATTAAAGGTGTGCGCCACAACCACCCGGCAGAAATCTTTTGACCTATAATGGAAAGAAATCTAATTCAGGGAGATCCAGGGCAAGCAAGTGGAAATTTTGCCATGGAGAACTGAACCACAAATTTGAGAGCCCAGCCTTTGTTTCAGTGACTTGATAGGAGAAGTGTTTTCATTAGTCTGTTAATTTTAACTGGGACAGGAACTATGTAAAAGTTTATTCAGTTTAATTCAGCAAAATTTTTGAGTGATTCTGGCAATGTAATTCACAGCATAAATTATGTGTTATGGCAAATAGTATTTTAAATTTTTATAAGAACTCAATGATAGCATTTGTGTTCCTATCTCATATGCAAAAATATTAGAGATTTGGAGAGCATCCACACTGCTAGTAGATAGAAGAGTTGGAATGCAGACCCCAGCAACTCTGTCTTAGCATCGGATGCACCAGAGGTAAATTCTTCTGCTCTCGCTCCACAGCAGACAGTCTCCTCTAGTCACTGGGCATATTTGACCATAGACTTTTTTAAGGGAAAAAAGTACATAAATACTTTAATAATATAAGCATTGTGCTAGAAATACAAGCAGTATACTATGGAAACAGAAAAGTCATCAACTACGTTAACAAAACAATTTTTAATTAGAAAAATAAAATGACCTGTAGTTTTATGGCAGCATTGTATTTGGCTAAATTCAAATGTATTTCAGTAAATTATTAAGTGACCTAATTGCAATTAAACCATAGATAACTGAGCTTTTTTAAGCTTTAAAATATTAGACATTAACATTATAATTTGTATTGCACACTAAACCTAACTTTCCTTCTCATATAATCAAAACACCATGTAAGAGCTATCCCATTCACCCTCGGTAACTTTGAAAGCAAACACGTTTTTAAATATTTTAATATTTTAAATATTATTATGGAAACAACCTACTATCCTTTGTCTGTAACTTCTTCCAGTCTTACTTTTCCTTTCCTTGTTCCCCAGTTTTGCACTTTTCTCTTTTAAACTTGAGTTTTTTTAAAAAATGTTTTATTTTTAATTTGTGTATGTGTCTGCGTGTGGGTATGACACATAAGTGCAGATCACTGTAGAGGCCAGAGGCGGCATATCTCCATAGATCTGGGGTAACAGGTACTTGCGAGTCACCCGATGTGGGCACTCGGAGTCAAATCTAGCTTACAGAGTGTCTTTCCTGGGACTCTGCTTCCATGTCCCTAAGCTTTTGATTTTGCTCGTGTGTTCAGTAATGTTGGGAGCAATGTGTTTATCATCCAGGCAGGTGAAGTACCAAGAGTGACTACTTCCTGAAATTGTGTGCCCTCTACCCCTTGAGTGCTCACCCTAATTCTCGGCCTGTTTCTGTATCATTACTCTGAATATGGCCTGTGTGTCAGGTGCAATCTTTACTTTTTATAAAGGCCATGAAGCAAGAATAAGTTGTACATTTTTTCAGTTCAGAAAATAAAAATTATAGTATATCCTCACATGATTTTAAGTTTTTTGTAGGAGGACAAATGACCATGTCATTTGTTTATATATTGTTTATGGGTAATACGGGGGATTGAGTAATTGTGACTGGGCTATAGTGGCCCACAAAGCTGAAAGGCTTAATACTTGACCCTTTACTAGAAAAACTTGCTGATTCCTCGTATCCAAATTGCTTTTTGAGTTAGTTCCCTGCTGCTCAGTTTACTATTAAATGTTGCTGTCTATTAAATATTTTTATAATAAATGTGTTTTAAATAAAATTACATTGAAAATTTGGTTTTGCAGATTCAGTTTTTATTAAATTGTGTCTATCAAGGTAGCCTGCATTTTTATTAATTATCTTTTCATTGTTTTGTTTTTGAAATGGTATCTTGCTCTGTAGACTAGACTGTTATCGAACTCATTTGTAGGTTAGACTAGTCTCAAACACACAGCAATTCTACTGCCTCAACCTCTCAAGTGCTAGATTATAGGCATGAGCCACTACACTTGGCCTATTAATTATATTTTAATAATAAAACTCCATAGTAGTTTTATTGTGGTAGTCATTTGCTATTTAAATTTTGCTTACCATATATTCCAATAAACTTCCATATAGCATGTGTACCATTTGTTTTCAAATTAAATGTGAATTGAAGACATGGTGATATAAACTAAACTGTCTTGATCCAGTGTCATAGTAATAATTTTACAACACTTCTAAACCCAAAGGCATATCAACTGTGCTAGCTATGAAGTAATTGGGTTTAAACATCGTAAGAATTTATGTCTTAATACTTTAGTAACTATTAAAAATAATATATAAGGCCTAGAAGATGGTTCAGTGGTTAGAGTACATGTTGCTCTTGCTGAGGTTCAATTTCCATCACCCACACTGACGGCTCACAGCTACCTGTAACTTCAACTCTGGGGAATCCAGGACCCTTTCCTGGCTTTCCCCAGCACCTACATACATGCACAAACACCCACACAGACACATGCATGCACACATATTTAAAAATCTTTTAAAAGTACATAGAAATCTAGAATCATTTTTGTTTTGTTTTGGTTTTTGGTTTTTGGTTTTTGGAAACAGGGTTTCTCTGTGTAGCTTTGCGCCTTTCCTGGAACTCACTCTGTAATCCAGGCTGGCCTCCAACTCACAGAGATCCGCCTGGCTCTGCCTCTCGAGTGCTGGGATTAAAGGCATGCGCCACCACCGCCCAGCCTAGAATCATTTTTAATCTCACTTTTAAGTGGCATAATTACTGACAAATGCAGGTGTGCTTGCCTGTTGGACAAGTCTCTGATTCTTAAATCATGATGTTGTGTGAGATCTATGCACCTTCATTTCCTGGTCCACTTGACTCTGGGTCATTCTTTAAGAAGAGAATTGCAGTGTTAGAACTGGGAACTGAGCCGAGCTGGGTTCTTGAAGCACCTTGCGAATGTTACTGTTTCAATTTTTTTTAATTATTATTTTTTTATTTTATAATTAATTTAATTTTACATATCAGCCACAGATTCCCCTGTCCTTCCTCCTCCCACCCCCAGCCTTCCCTCCCAATCCACCCCCCATTGCCACCTCCTCTTTGAGTTCACTGTACCATCTCAGGTGCAAAACATAATTTAGGGAATTCAAATGTAAAAGGATTTTCAATTAGTAACTGCTTGCCTGTTAATTAGGAATAGTATGACTGTTGACTAGGAAAAATGTAGCAGTCTTAATAAAAAAGAATAAGAATGTAAGGTTGATTTTATGTGACTGGATTTTTAAGGTAGAGGTTTGGCATTAAATATTTATTTCTTTAAAGGTGATAGAACTAGAAAAAATATTTATAAATAAACCTGATAAATAGATCTTTTAATGTACATGATCAGTTTTCTTGGTCTTTACTGGAGAGAGAGGGATTGCTACAAAAAGGCAAGTCACTGTGAATGTTAATCAAATCTACAAGATACTTTCGTAGCAGTATCTACCCTTTGGTGGGGACACATCACTGAGCACCTTGCTAAGGTAGTACATAGAATCAGTCATCTCTGCCATTCTGTACTATGGATTTAGTTTACTTTTAGTTTTATTGTGTTTTATAGCTGTTAGTTCGTTTTCTTTGAGATTCAGCAGGTTGGGGTTGCAGCCAGCCTTGTTCTGAGAGGAGGTATAGCAAATCAGACTGGCAAATTACAGAACACTGAACAGTAATCATTCAATTGAAAAAGACTATCTAAATACAAATATGTATACTTTTCATTGTGCCAGGAAGAATGGTCTTGATTGATTTATTAAATAATGTTATTCAAATCACTCATTGGCTACACTACATACAGGTTTTTATTACATTTCTTTGTCTCTCATGATTAATTGGAGTCAATTTTTTGTTTTAAATTATTCTCCAGACCCAAGCTTGTCTCCAGTTCCATCGGTTTTGTGTTTGTATGATTGAACTTTAACCATGTCTTAGGTTTTAGATGTCAACAGCACTTACTCTTATACAAGAAAAATTTCAAATATTGAGATGTCTTCCTTCTTCCAGATGGACCAGCTTTTAGGAAATGTGATTGAGATGTGGGTTGATCGAGTGGACAACATCACACAGCCTGAAAGGAAGAAGCTTTCGGCTTTGGCCTTGCTTTCTCTTCTGCCTTCTGATAATAGGTAAGGAAATGACAAGTTGCTTTCTCTTTTTCTTTTCTTTCTTGTGTGTGTGTGTGTGTGTGTGTGTGTGTGTGTGTGTGTGTGTGTATACTTTTATGTTTATGGGTATTTTGCCTGCATGTGTGTCTATGCATCATGTGTGTGATACCCTTGGAGGCCAGAAGAGGGTGTGGGTACTAGGGATCCAGGTCCTCTAGAAGAGCAGCCAGTGCTCTTAAGCACTGAGCCATCTTTCCAACCCAAAGCTGGTTTCTTTTAAAACATAACATAGCTTAGTGTGGTGTCGTTCACCTATAGTACTAGCACTCTGGAGGCTAATGCAGCCTGGGCTGTAGCAAGAATATCCTAAAGGAAAAAAAGAGCAAATACTAACATAATTATTCAGATGTCTTAAAGTACCATGAGGCAGACTTCCTGAGCCCAAGGTTGAGTGGTGAGCACAGATGGTGAGTTCTCAGGTTACCACCCATTTTATTTAAGAACAGTTTTTTATTTGTTTGTTTTCTGGCCATCTTTCCTGCTGTAGCAACTCTGCAAGGAAACCTCCACTCCTATTTTTAGCTTGAATTTTTAAAGACATAAAAGCAGTTCTGTACATTTGATACTGTATGAGAAAGATGATTTCAATGTCTTAGAACTTTATATTTTAGGGAATTTTTAGAGAATCATTAACTAATGATAAATTAATGGCATGAGTCCACTATTTTTTTTTTTTGCAGTCGTTCAATACAACTTCCTGTGTCCTTTCTGTTCTAACAGTTCCTTAGCTAAAATAATTTTCAAATTCTGAATGTTCAGTTTGAATTTTCTCTGCCTTTTTTAAAGGCTTATATTATTTGCACATAGAGGATAATATGTCCCTCAGCTGATTTTTTTTTCTTAATGAAAATAATATCTGCATTTATTTACATATACCTTCTTTTAATGCTTTCAGAAGATTTTTTTCCTTTAAAAGGCATAGGTTAAACCACAACTATAACTTGTAGAAACAAATGATAGTAATCCTTTGGTGTTTGCTCTCTAAATTGGTGATCCAGTTTCTAATTTCAGAAACATTTAATATGTGTGTTTTGAAGAGCTCCACACAGACAAATTCTTTGAGATGACAAAGTGCTTTAAGAATTTGAATTTCATTTGTTTTAGGTCAAGTATGCCCCAGTGGGGAGTAGTTAATGTAAGGTAGTTGAGTGATTTAAACATAGATTAACAAAACAGCAAAATCTATGCGTATGATGTCTAGCTTTCTTAGAAAATGCTTTGTAATCCCATTTTCTGAGTGCCAGATTTACTGTGCTTTGATTGTGTATACTTTGATCTGCAATTCTCATTGCAAAAATAGTGTGTGCAGTGTTGTATTTGGGAATTTATTTTTAAGAATTTTCCAAGTCATCATATGCTTTTATAAACTTCTTAAAGTTTTTTTGTTTTGTTTTGTTTTTCCTTTTTTGTATATTAATTTGTTTGAAGACAATGTCTAAATATGTAGCACTGGCTGACCTCAAACTCAGTGTATGGACCATTGATCTACCTCTTCTTCTCCTTGACTGCTAGAATTCCAAGTGTGTGACACTACCCCTGGATGTTTGGGTGATTTTTTTTAAATACATTAGACTAATAGTATTTAAAGGTAGAAAGTAGGTTCCAAAGAGCAGTATTTTTGTTGTATAATTAAGAAAAAGACATCAGGGATAGGCGTTTTATAAAAAGAAACAGGGTCTGATTGGTTAATAATGTAGGAGGCTAGAAGTTCAAAATCTTATACATGCTCCTCTTTCTGTCTCCTGCCTCATGTGTGGTGATTTGAATAACCTCATTGTTCCTAAGTGAATATTTAGCATCATAGACTTAAATCTTCATCTTTAAAAAATGCATTCATTTTGTTTATTTTTTAAATTATATTGAGGATATAAGGCCATTTTCATGCAAATACATAATATACTTGAAGTATTCCCCCATTTTCATCTTTTGAAGTAAAATGAGTCTTTTGTTGTATTTTACCCATAAATCCTTAAGGCTAAGAGAAAGATTTTGAGGCAAGATTCACCTGCCTTCTCTTTGTTTTTGTTTTTTGTTTTGTTTTTTCTTTCTGTCCTTTCTTGGGGCTGGAATCTGGTGCCTGGAACATGCTAGGTAAGTGTTGTACTCTTTCAGCTTGTTCTTTTTATAGCAACTCACGCTCATGGAAACTAACTGGTGTCCCAAAAGAACTACATTAATCCCTTCTAGGGGCAATGTCTCTTGTGGTCTCGTCACCTTCCCCTAGCTGCCACTTCTGAGAAGTTCTACCACCCACCTCTCAACCTTGCTCTGTGGAGAGTTGTGTTCTAGTTAGACCATTTCCACTTTTCCTGGTGGAAGCATGTTTTAAGTGGTTCTGCTGAACTGCTCCTCCCCTCGGGAAGCTTACTTGATACAAAGGCTTCTGACTTATATTTGATTGATGTTTGCTGATTGAATATTTTGAATGCCATGAAAATCATTTGTAAGCATATATACTTTGGTGTTTACAGAGCCTGATGCCCAGGTTCAGATCTTCTACCACTTTTTGAGTATAAATGAGTTGTTTAACTTCTGTCTCTTTAACTGTAAAGTCGGGCAAAAAATAATGCATCTTTTAAAGTATTGATGTTGTGTTGCTGTTGAAGTAACTCATCTAAGAATTTGGTGCATCCTTCCCATGCATTGTGTTACGAATTTATATTAAGGAGCTAGTGGAAGTTTCTTGTTTTCATTAATGCTACAGTTTACGCTGCTGTATTTATGGTCCAAAATGGAAAATACGTACATTTAATGTTCCTTTTTGAAAATAATTATTGTAGTAACTACCAAAAGAAACTTGTTCTTAAATTAGTGAGTGCCAAGTATTATTTCTCTATCACCAAACTCTTTCTGCTTCATGGCAATGTCATTTTCAAAGGGACATTTAAATACTCTGTACCCATGTAGACAAACAGTAATGTTAGATTTGGCATTTATAAAGGCACTGTGTATTCTGTTAGGTTTTTAATAAATTATTGTGTGTGCCAGTGTGTGTGCCATGGTAGTTGTGTAGATGTGAGAGGACAGCTTGGAAATTGGTTCTCTCCTTCTGCAATATAGGTCCTGTGAACTGAATGTCAGCCTTGGTGGTGGATGCCTCTACTTGCTCTGCCATCTCCCTGACTCTAGTCTATTGTCTTTTCTGTTCTAGCCGAATTTAAATCAGTTTGTGCAGACACAGACAGAGTTGTTTTCTTTCAGTGGGCATTTTGTTTAAAGTTTTCACTTAGGGATTATATTTGTAAGGAATGTTATAAAGTGCATGTTGCTATTTGGGAAAAAATTAACAGTTATAATACTGTAATTTAAGAACAAGCTTCTTTTTGTAGAATTCAATAATTTTATGTAATTTCATAAAGGTTATTTATAGTTACTGCAAGAGAATTGGCTGAACAAGCGGTAGTCTCCAGCCTGAAATGCCTGGCTAAGGCAGTACAGAGAGACGGTGGGCGTGGAAAGGTGACGGGGGAGGGCAGCCAATGGGGCTCTGGTCTGTGTGCCCCCTTTCATTTTAGTTTAATAGACTGTCCTTTGACTCTTCCCTACTTGATGTGTGGGACTCAGTTGAAAGTGGTGTGTATGGTGCTCCCCACTGCTTCACTGCTACTGAAAATACTAATTACTGAGAAGAGTCAGAAATCATGACTAATCAGTATGTAACAGTTTTATTCAGCTCTGTAAACATGTTTTATTTATTCAGTTGTGTGAGGGGGCATGGGTGTGCTATATATAGCATATATATTGAGGTCACATGACAATTTTTTGGTTCTTTCCTTTCACCGTGTTGAGGCAGGGTCTGTCTTTTTTCTGCCATGCTGTAGCCTCCAAGTTAGCTGGCTTGAAAGCTTCTAGATGTTTCTCTGGTTTCCGTTTCCCGTCTCACTGTGAAAGTGCTGAGACAGCAGAAGCAGAGCACTGCATCTGGCTTTTTACACGATTCCAGGATCCCACTCGGGTCACCAGGCTCGGGTGCCAAGTACTTTTATTTGCTGAGTTGTCTGGCTGGCCCCTAAATCTTTATTTCAATAAAAAATTATGTTAGATTCAGAGTCCTTTTTATGCTAATTAATTTAAACTAATTCAGACGTTTATAGAGAGCGAAAAGTAATTCAGGAGCCTCTTTTACTCTTCCCCAACGCTGTATGTATGTGTACCTGTGTACCTGTATACATGTGGGGGGGTGGCATGTGCACATGTGTCTGCATGTGTATGAAAGCCAGAGTTCGACTTCGGATGTCTTCCTCAGTCTCTCTCCATTGTTCTTTTTTTTTTTTTTTTCAAGATAGGGTCTCTCATGAGCCCTGTGGATAGACCACTGATTCAAGTAGGATAGGTGACCAGCAAGCCTCAGGGATCGCCTCCTGTCTCTGCCTTCCTGATGCCGGGGTTGTAGGTATGTGCAGCCACACTCAGCTTTTTTACGTGGCTGTTGGGGATCCCAGCTCAGGTTCTCATACTTGCATGATAAGCATTTTATCTCCTTAGCCACCTCCCAATCTCTTCTCCCTCTTTATGCAAAGATAAACTTCAATTAATAATTTGGTAAGAAACTTTATAGTACCCCCCAACCCAGGGCATATGCCTTAATATCTTCAGGTACTAATTGATAGTAATCAGTATTTTTGTTCATAAAATTGGTTTTTTTAATGTAAATAGAAAATCTCAGAGGATAATGTATTAGTACTTTGTAGATTGTAAACTATTGTTTTATGTACTGTTTTTAAATGAATAAATCTTCAATAAGTGTTTGAAAGTGAAAATGTTAGTGCATTTAAACATTCTTGATGTGGTGGCCCACGCCTTTAATCCTAGACTGAGGAGGCAGAGAGGCAAGCATCTCTCTGTGAGTTCAAGGCAAGCCTGGTCTACATAGAGACTTCCAGGCTGCCCAAGGCTACATAGTGAGACCCTGTCCAAAAACAAACAAAAAGAACAAAGACAAAGGCAAATTCTCAAAAATCGAATTTTTTATATACTTTTATTTCAGTGTGCTTTTTCTACTTAGTAATTGTGTTGTTGAGCTGAGAACATCTCCACCAGTAATGTGCTTGCTTACCTTGCAAGCCTGAGGCCCTGAGTTCAGATCCTTAGCACCCACTTAAAAATCCAGGCAATCCAGTCTCTGTGGAGTGGAGACTATCTCTAGGGCTCAGTCAGTGAGTTCCAGGTTCAGGGTGAGAACCTGACTGGATTAAAAAGGAAGTTGGAGAGTAATAGAGCAGGGCGTTGATGGCAATTTCGGTGCATACATGCACATTCACACACACAGTGTGTTGTGGATAGCTAAAGACTTCTTACTAGATTTTGAATACCTCAAGTTGTCAAGCATCTGGCTTTAAAAACCTTTCAAATTGTAGGACCTATTTAGGCATATATATTAGGAAAACTGAATGCATTCTGAAAAAAAAAATACGTTCCTGAGATTTCCTTTCAACAATACTTTTGAAGCACAGATAAACTTACTTCCTGTCACACAGTTTCCTGTATCCATGGTAACCCCGTTTTACACATTGACTGTAGAGGAACCAGTGTGAAGAGTGGCGTTTCCTGAGCAAGCTGTGACTTTAAAATTCAAAGGAGGTGGTGTGTTGGAGGTCAGCAGTGGCCCAGAAAGAAATTGAGTTAAGGAATGGCGCTCTTCAGAGTTAAAACAAAAGTCTTTGCTTAAGTAAGCCAAGTGGTGATATGATTTTCTTTTTCTTGGTAAGATTATTTAAGTACAGACTTTCAGCTGAAATGAATTGTGTGGAAAACTACAGCTTGATTTTTCTATAGTGTTCATATTTTCATAATTGCTATTTGCTGTTAGGTTTTATGTAGATTATGGCGCATGTATTCAAAAACTGTCAACTTAACATCATTTGTTGTTTGTTGTAGTTGGTTGTAATAGTTTATTTTAGCAAACATTTTTCAGTTATGGAGTTTGAATTATCTTTGAAAAGAGTGAGTTTCATTGCAGTGTTAGCAGTTGTATTCCAAATGTTCATTGTAGAATACTCTCACTCATAGATAGTATGGAGGTAACAGATGTTCTTAGCTTATCCTAGTTTAAATAGATTACTGAAGTTTCAATATTTTGAGACTTCTGTTTTAAAACCTTTCTGATAATTTAAAGTTTTGTCTTTGGAGTTAATTCTGATATAAAAAAATATTAGGTTGGGTTACATATAGATTATCATTTTCTTTGCCTTGCCTGTATTTATTTCTGATCGTAACTTGACATTTTGTATCATTATTGTGTAAAGGAATACTAGGGTCCTTGTTTCTTTATCAGCTTTCTTGGAAACAGACTAACACAGGTCTTTCACACTCCATAGAATTTTCCTACAGTACAGTTTTCTGTAACTGATTGGGAATAATGTCTCATTTAAGTGAAAGTGAACTAATAGCACTTAACTCTTTTGCAGCATTATATTTGGATAACTCTAATGTTGTGTATGAATGTCTAAAGGCTTTATTTAATTAAGTCACTTATATTTTCTACCTCTAAACAGTTTTTATAAAATGCTTGGAGCCAGAAATATTTAACGGACTGTCAGATTTTTGTGATTAGTGTTTACAGTCTAATTGGGTGTCTTTTGTTCCAAGAAGATTGTTTAATGATCTGGTTTTAGGTCAGTGTCTGCATCTATAGAGGGCTAACCTTACTTTGCTTCGCAGTGGTACAATTGTTCCCAGATTCTTGATTTATTGAACAATAAAAAATTAAGGCTATAGATCTCAGAGTTTCAGCATCTTGTATCCCTTGATTATTTGTATCTAGAAAGTAATAATTTAACAAAAGTACCATTAAATGTACTTACAAATCTTGAGACTGTCTTTATCTTGTTGACCTTTTGAAACATGATAGCCCTTTGCATTTCAAAGAGTTATCGGTGTAAAGTATCCCCTAAAGCAAATAAGGATTATAATGTTACTAGGGTTGAGCTTAGTAAAATTAGCAATCTTAAACATTTGATTTTTACTTGTAATTACTTAGAACATTTAAACCTGATACATTTAGCTTGTTAAGGAATTTATCTTAAGTTAGAAACAATAATCTGAACATTGATAATGATGCATTTAAAATATGTGAGCATCTTTGAAGATCCTTAATCTGTCATTTAATAATCTTACAGAATTACATCCAAGGGTCCCTAAGCCATTGTCTTCACTGACTCATCTTCAGGGAAATTCCAATTTTGTGAATGCAAACTTTTGGGTCTTCAAGACTGGCTAGCCTCTTCAACCTTTGCTGTAAACATCTGTTGTCAGAATCCCCTATCTATGTGTGGCACAACATTATGTTATATTAAATGGACTGACATTACAAATTGCACTTTACCTTCAACAAACATATCCAGAGCTTGGGCTGTAAAATCTCTTCATATTCATCACAAGACCACTGCACTAATGATGGCCTGGCATAAAGTAACCACAAGTGGGGAACATTTGGAAAACACTGTGACTGAGAGCATTACCGTCTGGGAGCGGATTCGAGCTTCATCTGCCAGTAGGTTTTTTCAAGACAATATACTTGGTAATAATGCATTAGAGACGACCACAGTTTTACCTGTGCAAATACAGCTTACTCCTATTAACTTGAACTTGGAAAAAAACAGTGCTCTGCCAACTGATGCCTCTTCTGTGTCAGGAAAAACATCTCTAATTTGTACCCAAGAAGTTGAGAAGTTGAATGAGGCGTTTGACATTTTGCTAGCGTTTTTCATCTTAGCTTGTGTTGTAATCATTTTTTTGATCTACAAAGTTATTCAGTTTAAACAAAAATTAAAGGCACTAGAAAACTCAGTGGAAAATAGACTTGAGTATTACAGCTTTTATCAGTCAGCAAGATATAATGTAACTGCCTCAATTTGTAATACCTCCCCAAATTCTTTGGAAAGTCCTGGCTTGCAGCAGATTGGACTTCATAAACAAATAGTTCCTGAAAACGAGGCACAGGTCATTCTCTTTGAACATTCTGCTTTATGACTCAATTAAATATTGACTATAAAAAACCATGTAGTGCCATGTGGATATAAAATTTAATCTTTCTTATAGAATTATATACTTTACTTGAAAACATAATAAATTATATGATGTTAGGATTATTAAAATGTATATTAGTAATTTGAATAAAGTGTATTTATTCTGCATATATTTTCTTTGATTCTGTGACAGTATAAGTAGCCAACTTTCTGGGTACTGAACAGCATGTTAAGTATGTGATATGTCACAAATAATGTTTATTTCTAAAATCTTGTAAGGCTGTACTATCTATATTTAAATTGGACAGAAGGAAAAATGGGGAGAGAGAGTTTAAGTAATTTTCCAGAATTCTCATGACTTATGACATGTTGTAAGTCCATTTGACTTGAGCTGAAGCTTTTAATTTTATGTTTTATTGGTGCCTGGGCACTAGGCTTATATATAATTTTGGAAAATTAGATGTGATTCCCATTCTTAGTTGAATTTGAATCTAGAAGAAGACACATGATTACTGTGCAGTGTGCTAAGTGCTGTTTGTGGAAGCACCTTTGGTTATATGTGGTGATGAAGCATAACTTTATGAAAAAAATAAAAAGCATTAAAAAAAAACTACTGTTCTGGACATAGTAGCACACACCTCTCAGTGCTCACACAGCAGAGGCAGGCAGGTTTCTGTGAATTCTAGGCTGGCCAGGGTTGGATAGTAAGGCCATCTGTCAAAACCAAAACTGAACAATACCAACAAAAAAAAAAACCCTTTATTATGAAACATAGAGATTAACCCAGTGAGGAGAGCTGTCAGAGTGGTTACCTTGTTAGACAGATTAATTAACAAGAAAGAACACTGTTTTCCATGACCTAAAATTCAATACACTCAGAGTTGCTTAAGTAGTAAGAGATTTGCAGCAGAAGAGAAAGATCAATGGATGAAAGCTATTAGAATTTCATGATTTATTCTGAGGGCCACCAGGAGCCCTTGAGGGATTTAAGCAGTGGAGAGATATTATGGAATTCAACCCGTTATAGAAAAAGTTCACTTTTTATGGAAGGAACAAAATTAACTGGGTAAGAAGTAGAACCATTAACCCAGGTGGAGTTGCTCGAGGCCTGTACCAGTGGGCAGGATGGATGTCAAGAGTTACTCTGGAAGTCAAAGGACCTGCTTTGGTGATTGATGGAGATGTGGCAGGTAAAGGAGAAATAAAAGATGTTCTGCTTTTGCCGTAGGCCATTCTGTGCTATAGTCTTGAAGCTAAGGAGTAAGAGGGAGGTGAGTGGGTCAAGATGATTCAGTTTTGAATTGATAGAATTTAAGATTCATGTATGTTTGATGTCCACGTGTAAATACCTGGCAAGTGGATGTTCAGAATCAAGGTTTATCTGGTAAAGCCAGTTCACGTTTTATCTTCTAACACATTGAAGTAAACACTTGCTACCAAAACCACAAGTACTTAAGCTGTAATTTTGAAAAACAAATAAGCAAGAAAGATTAGGGCTTTAGCTTTTAGACTCTTTAATATAGGCATTTATTAGAAGAACCCAAGTAATGCAGAGATTTTCTATTATAGTACACATTTATAGTTATATACCACTCTGTATGATATTAAACAAGTAGTAAGCATTTGTGACAGTTAATAGTGACCTAACCCACAAATAGATGATCAACTATGTGTGTCTTTCCTCTTGATCCAAATTTCATATTTTATTAAAAATTAATATTATCCATATGATATTGTTCTAAAGCATTCTGAGGTGTATAACCAAGTAATAATTTTAGCTTCCTTTATAAAGTGGAAATAGTTATGAGAAAGTTCTATATTGTACAGTGCCTTACTGTGGGTTCTCAATCTCAGATTCAACTAGGAGTCTTCTTATCCTCACCCCATTTCTCCCACCCTGGTGTTTCTCAGATTCAGTGGGTGTCAACAGGCATGTTAGTTTTCAGGTGTTGCTTTGTTTTGTTTTGAGGCAGGATTTTATTATGTAGACCAGGCTGACACAGTGTTGAGATTAAAGATGTGTGCCAACGTGCCTGTCTAGTTTTCAGTTTTAACAAGTTTGCTGGTACTGCTGGTTGGGAAACCATGTGTTGAGAACCACTGCATAAAGATATTCGAGAGAAAACTGAGAAGGGTCTGAGTAGTTAGTTTAAGATGCATTAGAAAATGATAACAGGACCAAGAGGACCAGTGGGTAGAAGTATTTGCTGTGCAAGCTTAAGGGCCTGGGTTTGAATCTTTAGAACTTGTGAAAGCATAAGTGTGTGTAACCCCTGAGCACCTGTGGAGGATGGGAAGCATAGAAGTGAGAAACCCTGCGAGCTTCTAAGCCAAAGAGATCCTGTCACCAACAAGGTGGGTGGTGAGGGTGGACGACTGAGGTTGTCCTCTGTCCTCCTCATGTAATACATGCATTCACTATAAAAGATGCTGATAGTAGTTTCCTCTGCACCCACTCGAGAGGGTTTGTTGTTCAGTTCTTTCTCCCTGACTGACGATTTCAAGGTGGAAGGGGTGATTATAGTAAAACCCACACAAACAAAACCCCTTTATTTTCTTACAGTATTTATGACTGAAATGAATGGTTTTTGGATTTTGTTGTTGTTGTTTTTGGCCCGAGGCATTTTTATTAATGTTTATTTTCATTAAGTTCTCCAAATTCCTACTGTTCTAGTTGTTTTCATAGCTAAAGGTACATTTAATGGAAGAAAAAACCAAACAGTGCAGAAGTATATATAGTAAATAGTAAAAGTTTCTTCATGCCCCCAAACTGAAACCCTGTCTTGAAGACATTCAAGAGAAACATAATTGTATGTTTGGAGTTTAGAAAAATCTGTATAATGGGGCTTTTACTCTGATCTTAAAAGTCCCAAAATTAAAGACTCCAGTGGTATGAGACAGAAACTTTAAGCAACAGTTTTTAAAAATGGATCATTTTATATGTATTTTTATAGGTAGCTTATAACCTGATTTAGACTCAACCAGAAAACTTTAGTTCTATTAATAGTGATCTATAAACGGAGCTACAATCGAGCACGTAGGTTTTCATGAAGTATTCATTTTGTATGTTGTCAGCAGGTACTCGCTTTAAAAGTATTAGTCAGCTTATTGTTTTCTGTCTTTTGGCATTTTAAGTTTAAAAACATGAAGTATAATGGAAGTAATGTGTGTAGTAAGTTTTTACAACAATTTGTCTATTTTATGTTTTGAGTAGCCTTATAAAGCATACTTGTCCATTTTTTAGATATCTGTTTTTTTTTATCATTTATTACAAGTTCTTGACTCTACCGTTTATTAAATGTTCTTGGTTAGAGTACACAGAAATAAACAGGCTCCAATTTAAAATAATTAAATTTCAGGGGGATATTTTAGAAACTGAACAGAGTTTTCCATTGAGCGTATAAGCAATGGTTAAAGTCCCAGGGCCATTTCATGGAAGTCTTTTTCTCTGGTAAATAGGCTACCGTTTATAACTGATTTGTGGAATTTCACAATCTTATCTCTGCCTTTTGGAATAACTGCAAACCACTAACACTCTCCTGTCACTGTAAGAGAGACATTTTCTACAAGTGAGGACGTATGTGTTACCAGAGGATACCTGGTGGTCACCTCACCTGAAGTGACCAGGAAATAGAAAACTCCACATCTGATGGAGAAAAGGCCAGGGTGAAGATCAAGGAACCCCATGTCTTCTAGAACTAAAAGACTGCCCGTGGTTTGATAGCCAGAGGCTAAGTGATGGGCAGTTTGGATAGACATTGTGAGAGAGTGAGGAAATGATGTGAAACAGGCAGCCAGGAAAGAGATTGTCTGCGTAGCTTTGTTCTTGTGGGAGGTTTTGTGCTTTCTCATGTATAAAGTTCCAGGATTACTTTTGGTTAGTCTACTGTGTAGGTGTGGGTGTGTGGTTTTACCACCTGTTTGTAAGGGGGGGGGGGGGAGGGTGTGTGCGCATGCGTTCGTGCTGTGTGTGAGCCCTTGGAGGCCAGAAGATGATTGTGGATCACCTGAAGCTAGAATTATAGTACTTGTGAATCACCAGATGTAGATTCTGAAAACTGAATTTGGGTCCTTTGTAAGAAGAGCAAATGCTTTTAGCCACTGAGCTATTTCTCTGGTCCCTAAAAAATGGTGGTAAGGAAAAAAAAAATCCAAAACTTATTGATGTATAAATTAATGCAGAAGCAGATATGACCATGTAGTCATACTCTGGTCAAGAAACAGAATGTTCAAACAAGGTATTTGCGTGTATTTCCTGAGCCTGTGAATCGTACATGGCATCCAAGTAGTTAAACTTTGAAGTGAACATTTTAATTCCATTTTCTTAACTGCGCAGCAGCACATAACAGTCAAGTCTTACATGTGTATTTGTTTTTAGATGATGCAGGAGCAGGAGAAAGGGGGAAAAAAAGCCTAGGTAACCTCTTACGAGATACTGAAAAGCAGCTTTAATGCTACACTTCTCTACTAGATGTTCCCACCATCTGCCTCCTTCCTTATTCGTGGACCTTGTCACTAGGTTCTAGCACCTTGTCTTCATGCTGACCTTCAAATAAGTCCACAGGGAGTTGTAGCGCCATGTGTGCTGTGAAGGAAGGAAGGGCGTGTGAGACAGTTGATCTCTGTTTCCTACTGAACAGTTGCTTCTTAGCTCCTCTCCAGAAGTCCCGGTTCATTTTTCATTTGTTCTTTTTTTTTTTTTTTTGTTCTTGTTTTCAGACTATATTATGAGCTATTAGGCTAGTGGAGAGGAGTCTAACTCATTTTTATTAGTTGTTCAGGATCCATCTTCTTGATGATTTTAGTTTTGGAAATGATAGGTAATTTCTGATATTTTTATAATATATACATTATATATTATGCTGTTGTCAAGCATAGTATATAATACCGATTTCAAAGTGCCTCCTGCCACTAGTTTGCGGGTCCCCCCCTCCCCCTTTTTGGTGAATTTTGAGGCTGGATCTTGCTATGTATCCACATTGGTCTGGAACTTGTGATTCTCCTGCCTCAGCTTCTTGAGTGGTTAAATTACAGGCCTTGACTACCACACTTGGTGTTTACCATTTTGCTAAAGCCAGTAAGCATGTATGGCTGCACCCTTAGTGGCCAGTGAAATCTTATGAGTTAAAATAGTGTGAATGAGAGGCATGTGGTATACCTGCAGCTGGCCCAGATCTAACTCTTACGTCATGTGGTAAAGTAGAGGGTACTATATTTTTAATGGGAAGTAATTTTCAACTGTGGGAGACCTTATATAAGTGTTCTTGGCAGGGTTAGGGTGAGCTCTCTCTCTTTCTTCCTCTGTTGAGTTTCCAGTACACGGACGTAAACCTCAGTCTGCCCTTAGTTGTATCTTCGGAAAACTTGTCGCTCCTGCCAGATAATTTTCTGTGGCAATTTTTTTTCTAACCATAATATGTAAGGCTATATTTCTTTGTGTAAATAATAAACAAACAAACAAATAAAATTCTTAAGAGAGCTTATGCTTTGGCTTTAAAAACCTTTCTTTCTGCAATTACTTGCTTGCTTATGAAATCCTCTTAAACTCCATCTTCTAGCATGGTGCCACTTAGAGTTTTATCCTTTGTTTTGTTTTTTGTTGTTTTGTTTTGTTTTTGTTGTTTTGTTTTGTTTTTCAAGACAAGGTTTCTCTGTGTAACCAGCTCTGGCTGGCCTGGAACTCACTCTGTAGACCGAGCTGGCCTCAAACTCACTGAGATCCACCTGCCTTTGCCTTCTGAATGCTGGGATTAAAGGTGTTAGTCACCACCTCCTGCCAAGCTAGAGTTTTGTTCTTAATATAAATAGGACTGACTTTGCAGTTGCAGGCAGTAGAACTCCCAAAACAGAAGGCCCTGGAGGTGTAAAGTTTGTGAAAGAGAAAGGTGAGGAGAGAAGAACTGGCCAAAATGCTGTTGGGAGCTTGGGTTTTTAACTGTAGAGGAAAATTACGGAAAGATAAAAATCTATGCTTTAAAACAAAGGAAAGAAACATTCAGATTTTTCAAAAGAACCCTCTGAAACCAAGTGTGATTAAAGCATACCTATAATTCCAGGATTTGGGAGGGTGGCGGCAAAGGGGTCAAAAGTTAAAGGTCATCCTGTGTTGCAGAGTAAACCCAAGGCTAGCTTGGGTTACATGAGAGCCTGTCTCAGAAACTGCAACGAAACACTCTAGTGTGTGCTAGAGAAGATGAATTACAGAAAGCTGTGAGAGGAAGTTTTCCTGTTGGAGAAGCCACATGGGTGTTCAGACTAGAAATAGTATTGGCCTGTAGCACAGCATCAGTAGTAGGAAAGTAGAGACATAGAAACAAGGATTTCTGGAGGTAAATGTGGCAGAATTTGATGAGTTTTAGAAGGGGAATGAGGAGAAAGAGTAGAACTGATTGACTGGGTAGGGTAGAGCTTGTCTTTGTTCATGGAAGGAAATTTAGGAGAGCCTGCTTTTACTTTTCCCCCTTGTTCTGGTTTTTACTTTTACTTGGGAGGCATCACATAGTATAGATGTCTTGAATTTGAGATGCTTGTGAGGTTGCCAGGAGCAGATGGGAGAGGATGTGGATGTAGTTAAGATCCCATGCTGGGAGTGGGGAGGAGGAGGGATTTTGTCAGGGAGCCTGCTCTAGCCTTTTTGGCTAGACTATACATATAACAAAGTAGTCAAAGTTTTGTTTGTGTGAAGTTGTTAATTACGTAGTTTCTTTTCTTTCTAAAGACAGGGTCTCACTCTGTAGCCCCGGCAACCTTGGAACCAATATATAGACCAGGTTGACTGCGAACAGAGATGTACTTGCCTCTGCTTCTGAAGTGCTGAAATTAAAGGCTTTCTCCACCATGCCTGGTTACCATACAAGTATTTTTAAATAATTTGAAAATAGAGTCTAGAAAGATGGCTCAGTGGTCAAGAACACTTTCTCCTCTGATAGAGGGATCTGAGTTCGGTTCCCAGCACCTAAATGGTGGCTCACAGTCATTTATAACACCAATTTCAGGGGATCCAATGTTCTCTTCTGATTTCTGAGGGCACCAGGTGTTTACATGGTACACCTGCATACACACAAACCAAGCACTAATACACATAAAAATCTTTAAAAATAATACTTTAGAGAAATAGTTTTTCCTCTTATTTCAAACTTTATCTATTTCTTGCAAAATTTTTTAAATATCAAGGTTGCTGAGTTTTGCTTAGTTTTTTTCCTCTTAGTTTTTTGAGAATTTAATACAATATATTTTGATCATAATCACCACTCCATCTCACCGAGTCTTTTTTCCTTTTCTTTCTTTCTTTCTTTCTTTCTTTCTTTCTTTCTTTCTTTCTTTCTTTCTTTCTCTCTCTCTCTCTCTCTCTCTCTCTCTCTCTCTCTCTCTCTCTCTCTTTCTTTCTTTCCCTGTCACTAAGCCTCATTTGTGCAATTTTGTTTTGTAAACTTTGCTGCTGTCTTGTGCTTCATTGACAGGTAGCTTTTTACCAATTGTTGTTATCAGTGCCCTCATCGTTAATAGTCAGGGTTGACTTAATTATGGAACACTAACTACGCCTGGTGGTGCACACCTTTAATCCTAGCACTGAGGAGAAAGAGGCAGGTGGATCTCTATGTCTTCAAGGTCAGACAGAGCTACACAGTGAGACACTGTCGAAGTGTGTGTGTGTGTGTGTGTGTGTGTGTGTGTGTGTGTGTGTGTAACACTTTTCTAGAGCATGTTATCCTCATTTGGGCTGAGCTGTGTGACACATGGGAGGGACTTCTTCAGGACTTTAATCCTGAATATAAGTACCTTTTCATACAACTTTAATAATGTTACTACAGATGTCTTTTTATTTTACTGTTTTTATGTGTATGGGTGTTTTGCCTACATGTTTGTCTGTGTACTATCTGCATGCTGTGCCTGTTGTATCCCCTGGAACTGGAGTTATATAGACAGCTGTGGGTGCTAGGATGAACCCTGTGTCTTCTGGAAGAGCAACCAGTGCATTTAAGTGCCCACTATTTCTCCAGCCCTGACAATTGGCTTTTTAAAATTTGTTCTAGGGAATAGCTTTTGATTGCCTTGTAATTACTTATGATAAAGCTTTACTTTAAACAATTTTCAGCATTGACAATGGTGAGATCTTAACCTGATTCAATGATTACTAATTTCTGTTAAATTTCTTTATTTCCCCTCTTTTAAGAAAACCCAGATTGGAGATAGAGCTCAGTTAGTAAACTACCTACCTAGCAGGCATGAAACCCTAGGATTGATTCCCAGTACCAGAAAAATCAGGTATGGTGTGTACAGGGGAGGCAGGAAGATCACAAGTTTGAAGTCTCTCCCTTTATTACATAGTAAGTTTGATACTAGCTTAGGTTACGTGCGACTTGTACTAGACAACGGTCATTTCATTTTCATGCATGTCCTTAGTGTGTCCTACATAAACTTAGTATGTCCTTGCTGGGCAGTGTTTTCTATGCATGCATAATCTTTGTCTTGCAAAATATCAAAGGACAGAAAATTCTACTCATCCTAAGATACAACATGTGGCGGTTTGAATGAGAATGGCGCCCATAGCTTATATGTTTGAATACTTGGTTCTCAGTTGGTAGACCTACTTGGGAAGGATTAGGGGGTGTGGTCTTGTTGGAGGAGGTATGTAATGAGGCAGGCGTTGAGGCTCCAGATGATGCAGTGCTGTTCCCAGTTAGCTGCTTGCCTCCTCCTTGCAGTTCTAGATGTGTGCTCAGAGCCATTCCTGCCTCTGTACCTTTGCTCCACCATCATGGACTGTAAAGCCCTGGTACCTTAAGTCCAATTAAAACACTTCTTTTATAAGTTGCCACTGTCATGGTTTTTTATCTAAGTGTGGTGGTTTGAAAGAAAATGGCCTCCAGGGGGAGTTGCACTAATGGGAGGTGTGGCCTTGTTGGAGTGGGTGTGGTCTTGCTGGAGGAAGTGTGTCTCTGTGGAGATGGGCTTTGAGGTCTCATATATGCTCAAGACACACCCAGCAAGCTGACTACTTCCTGTTGTATATGAGTCAAGATGTAAGAACTCTCAGCTAGCTCTCCAGCATCATGTCTGCCTGTATACACCATGCTCCTTGCCATGATGATAATGAGGTAAACCTCTGAAACTGTAAGCTAAGCCGCCCCTGAATTAAATGTTTTCCTTTATAAGAGTTGCCATGGTCATGGTGTGTCTTCACAGCAGTAGAAAGGTAACTATTACACTACATATTGATCATCTTTTCAAAAAATTATGTTACTTTTTTTTAGTGTATCACCTGCAAGAGTCATTTTTCTGCTTCTACAATATGGGTGCTGAGGGTCAAACTCAGGTCCTCAGTCTTGCTGCTAAGTGCCTTTACCCATGGAGCCATCTCATTAGCTCCATATCCACCAGCTTAATTATTTCTTATAATGTTGGAGATAATGTCTTGGGAATGGGGCAGAAAGTTTATGTGCCTGTGCAGTAACAACAAACAAATAAAACACAGATAAATACCATACATTAAAAATCTTTGTAAGATCATTGAGTTAAAGAAAATATGCTTTGTTGTAAAGTAGTGAGTTGTGGGGCTGGATTTGATTAGTTACTCAGTAGTTAAGGCACTGGCAACTCTTCCAGAGGACCTGGGCTCAATTTTCAGCACCCACATGGTGAGTCACAGTTGGCTGTAACTTCAGTTCTAGGAGGTCTAACACCTTCTTCTGGCCTCTACAGAAACCAGGCACACAGGTGATGTACAGACATTCACGCAGGCAAAGCATCTATACACATAAAAATATTTTTTTGAAGGTAGTGATTTAATGCACTTTGAATTATGAATGTTTAGATTCTCCTTGGCCAGCTTTTCTTAGGGGAACTAGATGTCTTCATATGCTTTTTCATGACCATGCAGAGAATTACTGTATAAAAAGGATTGTTTCCATTTAGGGGACAAAAATATTTACAGCCTAAATTCTGGAAAATATTTGAACAGTGCAAACATCAATACTGTCATAGTTTCATGCTGTGGGGTGGGGATTCTGGGATAAAACTGATGACTCAGGCTTCCTTGCTTCCTTTGACTCTTTTACATAATTTTAAAGTGGTTAAAGTTCTGATTCTTCTCTTTGGCCTGCTACTGTGAAAATTTTGACTTATAAAATTGTACTGAAAAATTGATTGAAAACATGGTGAAGACAGGGTGAGAATTTTGATGTCATCTGTAGATGTAACCAACCGTCTTATTAAATAAGGAACACAGAACCAATGCAAAGAAGAAAGCCAAGAGATCAGAGCTAAGAGCCTTACCCTGCATCTAGCCTCTTAAGCCAAGAGACCTCTCCGAAAGAGGCCTACTTCCTGTGTGTTTGTCTTTATATAGTCTTTCGTTCTGCCTTCTCATTGGTTGTAAACCCAACACATGACTGCCTCATCACTGCCTGTCTGTAGAGACTTCCAGGTCTTCTGTGGTTGGTATTGAGATTAAAGGCATGTGTCTCCAATGCTGGCTGTGTCCCTGAACACACAGAGATCTACCTAGCTCTACCTACCAAGTGCTGAGATTAAAGGCGTGCGCCACCACCGCCATGCTCTTGCTATGGCTCTAATAGCTCTGACCTTTGGGCAACTTTATTTATTAACATACAATTAAAATCACATTTCAATACAAATAAAATACCACCATACTTCCCCTTTTCTATTTTAATAAAAAGAAAAAAAAGAAAAAGCTTATAATTAACATAAGAAAAACTATATACAAAAGTACATTAAATATATACAATATATACAAGTAATAAATACCTAATCAGTGGTTCTGGTCTCTTGGCTTTCTTCTTTGCATTGGTTCTGTGTTTCTTATTTAATAAGACGGTTGGTTACATCTACAGTCATCACTAAAGCCAGAGAGAAAAATTAAGATCATGCTCTTAGATGATTGGCTAGTATAAAATGCTCACTAAAGAAATACTCAAAAACTAAACAAAACAACAACAACAACAAAAAAAAATGGACAGATAGGTGCCAGAGACCCATTCACCTTAACCAAATAAGTATTAGAACATTCTGCTTATTTTTTGTCTTTGTGGATTAAAAGCTTTGTTGGCTTTCTAAGGACATTTAGTTTTTTAAACATCTATTGTTTGAGTTCATAATGATATAAGAGGAATAATCTTTTTTTTTTTTTTTTTTTTTTTGGTTTTTCGAGACAGGGTTTCTCTGTGTAGCTTTGCGCCTTTCCTGGATCTCGCTCTGTAGACCAGGCTGGCCTCGAACTCACAAAGATCCGCCTGGCTCTGCCTCCCAAGTGCTGGGATTAAAGGCGTGCGCCACCACTGCCCGGCAAGAGGAATAATCTTAAACTATCTCTTTTAAAATCAAAGTAAACACAGAAAACGTTGATTTTTGTATATCACCAAGTTTTCAAAAGCAAGGGAAAAAAATCACTTTTCATTAGGTCCCATAATCTATACATATATCATTTTTATATATCTTCAGGAAATATTAACAGTTCAAAACTAGTTTTATTCATGTATTTTAGTGAAAGAAAGGAAATAAATGAAAATTGTATAGAATTAGTTTATATGGTCAAATGGCTTTTACTTGCTGATTTCAGGTTTTTGTGCCTTCACACATTTAATCCTTGTGCACATGTAGAGTTAGTTACCATACAACAGTTATCCCTTGGGATCCATAGGGGATTGTTTCTGGGATCCTTTGGATAAAATCTGCAGATGCTCAAACCCCATATATAAAATGGTAGAATTGCATATATAGCATGCACACCCCTCCATATGCTTTAAAATCACCTCTAGATGACTTTAAAATAATCAGAAACAGCATAAATTCTGTGTACAATATACTTAGTGGCTAAAATATTGAAAAGTCAATACAGATACACTGTATTGATTTTGATCCATGCTTGGTTTACTGTATAGATGTGGGTCCTGCAGATAAAAACGTCTGAGTATGCTTGAACAGTACAAGCCAAGGTTTTTTAAAAGCCTGTGTTGGTGACGAGGCGTAGGTCAGGGATAGAATGCTCGTCTAGCAGGCTCAAGGCCCTGGATGTAAGTCTTAGCATGGGCACAGGAGGCCTGTGTTCTTTGTGTGGCACCGTCAGTTGTTTTTATAATCCTGTCTAAATCAAGTAGGTAGGAAAGGAGAGGTGAAAGTGACAGGTCACAGGCAGAGCAAACTTAGGCCATCAGTGTGGCCCTGTTTCGGTTTCACTTGCACTCTCCAGTCTGCTTGATAGCAAGATTCTCTTGTATTTTTTAAAAATGAATTTTCACAAATGGATTTATGGCTCACTCTTTCTCTGTGTTCTGGCTTATATCCAGTATAATCAGTTGCATATTTGTTACCTATGTATCAGCTATTCATGACTGATTATCTCTATTTGTTTGGGATTTTTGTGTGTGTGTGTGTGTGTGTGTGTGTGTGTGTGTGTGTGTGTGTGTGTGTGTTCATACATGTACCATAGCACATTTGTGGGTATTAGATGCCACAGGTTACATGTCTAATGAGTGAAGATCTTTTCTTGAATTCAGGACAATGTTGTGTTCGTTGGTGAGAGAGTGGTCAGGGAAGTGTTCATGATGGAAGTGTGAGGGAAGGGAGTAATAAGAAAGGCAGAACACTGAATGTTGGTTTCTACAGGGCTACTGTGTGACTGTAGATAGCTCTCAGGTTATCTTTTAAGGGATTGTAGGTTCCTTAGGCCTTTGTAGTTAAGATGAATTGTCACTCTCAATAAGCAGCAGTTTGAGGAGTTAAGAACTAGGTCTGGCATCAGATTTGAGTGGGTGACTCCAGGAAGACTGCAGGACATGACACACTGGGAAGTGAACCCTGCTCATGTATGTAATGGGGTGGTTTTCATCAAAAAGGAAACAATGCCTAGTTCCTAGAATGTCCTTCCAGGAGTGGCCAAAGCAAAATTATCTCTAATCCTTTTTCATCTTATTCTGGCTTGTAGCTTTCTTTTGATTGTTTCTATTTTAAATGTCCAGTCACATTAAAAAGCATAATTCCAGAAACTAGCATGGATATGAGGTTAAGACACTTAGTGCTAAGCTTGATGATATGAGTTTAGTCTCCAAAACCCCATGTGGTGATAAGAGAAAACCTGACCCCTGTGAGTTGTATGGCTGCTATATGTACCCCACCCCAAATAAATGAATGGAAAAATGTTTTTAAAGTTAAAAACCCTAATTCTAAAACTATTGTGAAACTATTATGAAAAACAAGATTGATTCTTAATTTATGACAGGTGTTGGGAGAGTGTTGCGTGTCCTGTTTTTGTGCACACGAGCAGAACAGGGCTTTGGAGCCCCTGGATTTGGTTACATACCCGTGTTTATTATTGCTGCTGTGAGGAGCAGCCTTCAGCAGCTCAGAGATTGAAGGGAATCCATGGAGTCGGCGAACTAATCACTCAACTTGACTTTTCTATCCGAGGGAGTAAACTTAATTCTCTGGGGCCATGAGTGGGGCTAAACTTAACTCTTGGGAATGCTGAAAAAGGGAAAACAAACACACACACACACACACACACACACACACACACACACACCCCTTTAGGGTCTGTCATCTTCTGTCTCTTTAGTTCTTTTTTTACTTTAGGGTCTGTCATCTTCTCTCTTTCTCTTTAGTTCTTTTTTTACTTCTATCCAGATGTATCCCTTCTGTCTCTCTCGATGTTTTTCCTTCTAACTACTTCCTGATGTCTTCCTTCTATGTCTTGCCTTCTACATCTTTCCTGGTGTTTTCCTTATATTCTGTCTTTACTTCTCCCTTACAGCTTATATACCCCAGCAAACGCTTTCAAGCAATCTAAAAATTACAACGGTGATTACATTCCAATTTTTGAGTGAATGATTACAGTGAATACAAGTAAAAAACAACATGTTTTCCATAACCCTTACATGATTAAATGCTTTACGTATTGTAGGTGAGAAACAAGTTGTCCCAAGAACCCACATGCATTCAGAGTGTAAGCAAGCAAGGTATTTTTTTTAGCCAGTTCTTTTGCTGGCAGGCTGCATTTTGCAGTTACAAAGACAGGATCAACCATGTTATTATTTATCTTATAAGGTAATCTTACAAGAAATCTTAAAAGAATCACAAATCTAAATTTTTATATATGAAAAACAATCAGCTCTACTTTAAATACTTAGAGTACATACCCACTCAACAGGTTTTTATGTCAGGAAGCTGAGGGCAGAAATGGGTACAAGGAATTAATCATCACCATGAATCACCAACCCATCCAAGCAGGAAAGGTACATCAGCCAGCAATACGGGCTGCCATTGTCCTTGTTTCGTGACCTCAACAAGTCCCTCACTCAACTTTCTAAACTTTAAATGGTTCCCCAAGATTTTCTGCCTCAAAGCCATTAACAAAAACACCTTAACCTAACCTTACTAAAACAATTCTACATGTCTAAATTCTTTCTAAGGGTAGTGGTTGCATCATTAATCTGCTCCAGCAGCAATGCTTGAAAAAGTTAATCACTGTTATTGTATGTACCAGTAACACGGCCCAGTTAGGGGCTAGAAACCCCGGAGAGTCTTCATATAACCCATAGATTGTGAGGGATGTGGTGCCCAGGAAGGCAACAATCAGAGCTATGCTCAATAACAGCATGAAGTCCTCATAGTCCTTGGGGCTTTGCCTCTCCAAGGCTCACTCAGGTATGACTTTGCCAACCGCCCAGCTGTGTTCCATGAGTTCCAATGCTGCCCATTAGTCCCCTTGCATGGCTCCGACAGTTTATAAGCTGTCTGAGGTGGGTGTTGGGGACCAAACTGCCCTTCTGCAAAAGCAATGCATGCCTAGCTGTCAAGTTATTTCTCCAGCCCTAGAAAAATCTTTCTAAAAGGCTTCATTATGAAATGTTACAAGTTAGGTTGTTACAAGGAATGCATTTATAGTAGTAGTGTTTAGAAGAGTTTGTAAGTCTTAATTCTTATTGATTTAAATATATATTCTAAAGTCTGGAGTTGTAATGCACACCTTTAATCCCAGCACATGGGAGTTAGAGGCAGGCAGGTATTTGTGAGTTCAAAGCCAGCCTGGTCTACATGGTGAATTTCAGGACAGCCAGGGCTACATAGAGTCATTGTCTTGGTGTGTGTGTGTGTGTGTGTGTGTGTGTGTGTGTGTGTGTGTGTGTGTGTGTGAAAGTACATAATACTTTGACTTGTAGTTTTCTCTGTTATTTGAAAATGCTTTTCCCCAAACTGCTTAGTGAGTAATAATTAAGGTGCTTCTTTTTGAGAATGCTTTTTAAAACTTGAGTGGTTTTATATACTATTATACTATCCAACTTGTCTTTTTTTTTTTTTTTTTTTTTTTTTTTTTTAACCAAAATGTTTCCTTTCCACTCTACAGTTCCTCCTCCCTAGAGTCAGCTTTTCCCACTCAAAGCCAGCTTTAGTTCCTTTCTTCTCTGGACTGTAGAACTTGGAGTCTGTCTCCCCCTCCCTGGCTCTTGTGGGATAGTTACTGCTGCAGAGTGATACTTCATAATATAGCACAGTCACATTGAGGTTGCCAAATACCCGTTAGGAAAATTCATAATTAATATTTTGAGAAAACATTGACATTTCTTCCTTACAAATTTTCTAGTTTTCCCAGGAGTAAGGTTGATGCTTAGAGCTGATGTTAGTAGAGAAAGCAGTTTAATATAGTCTCCCTAAAAATCTTGAAATAGATGCGTGGGCAAGATCCCTGGGAAGGGAGGGCAGGGTTTCTGTCTGCATAAGCCAGTGCTGTCAGCGCTGTATGAAGAAGAAATTTCAGGTTCTACTTGCCTTGGCATCTATGATGGCTCCATGGTGATTTGCTTCTCAGTGTGAGGGAATGGCCATATTCTATCTGCATACCTTTTGTCTTTAGACCTAAATCTAGGCTAAAGATCATATAATTTGTAGCTAAATTTCTAGTGAAAATCTTTGGCTCTTTTTTCTAGTGTATATCTTACCGAATCAAATAGGATGTAGACTGAACATTTTTAGAAGGTATGTTTTAGTTCTTACATAAAGGAATCACAATGGCATAAAATAAGATGTTCTACTCAAACAATGTATCAGAATGATTCCCACTCACCAGTTAGGACTTGGCGCATTTGGTGATTAGGTTCTCCAAAATGTGATCATATTTGAATGTAGAGACACTAGCTTCTGACTGCCTGTACAAAGCAGGAAGTGGCCCAAACTGCTGACCTTAGAACTATTTACTGAACGTTTTGTGTTGTTTTTTAAGACAAAGTCTCACTGTGTAGTCTTGGCAGGCCTGGAACTTACTATGTAGACCAGGCTGTCCTTGAACTCATAGCAATTCACCTACCTCAGCCTCCCAAATGTTGGGATTAAGGCATACATCATTACACCCAGTGCATTCACTGGACATTAAAAAAGTTAATTATGCATATTAATGAAGTCAAGTTACAGGGATAATGGTATAATCCTGGAGGTACTCATAATTTATTCAACTACTTTTAAATTGCCATAGTATAATTTAATTATACTATATGGTAGTAGATGGCTGCTTTTACTTTTTTGGAATACCAGTTATATAAGTTATGGTTTATATATAGCAAAAGTATACAATTTTGACAAATTTGCACCTTTCCACAACCTCTGCCATGCTCATGATAGATGTTATATTACCCAAAATGTTGCCTTTTTCTGTCCTAGAAAACTGTTGATCAAATAACCTTGCCTTTTGAACATTTTGTAGGCATAGTTACATAGTATATAGCCCTTTGAGTCTGGCTTATTGCTTTCCATGATGCTTTGACAAATCATTCATGTTGCCTGGCAGTTCTTTTTCCTTGCTGAGTGTATTCTGTTGAATAAATTCCACGGGCCTACATGTGCGCTCAAGTTTATTCATTGACTAGTTGGTGGGCATCTGTTAGTTGTTTGCAGTTTGGGACTGTTAAAGTAAAACTATCATAAATATCTGTGTAGATCTTAGAACATTCATTTGGATCTTAGGTAAATACTCGGAAGTAGGATTGCTTAACTTTATTAAAATGTGACATATTTTCCATTGTGAGTATTGCATTTTAAGTTCTTGTGAACAATATGTGAGACTCCTTGTCCATCATCTTTTTCATTTTGGGGGGTGTAAGTGGAGACTTGCATCTGCGTGCACATGTAGTCTAGAGACAAGCTTGGGTCTTGTTCTTTAGGAGCCATCCACCTTGTTGTTTGACCTGGGGCCCCCTCCTTCTGGGCTGTGTGGGCTGCAAGCCCAAGCCAGCCTGTCCTTGCCTTTCCAGTAGGCATAGAGCATGTACTGTATCAGTTTAGCCATCTCCAGACCCATAGTATTGCCAATCTTCTTAGTTTTACTTTTAAATAAAATTATTTATTGTGATTTCAATTTGTACTTTTGTAATGCCTAATTATATGCAACATCTTTTCAACTATCCCCTTGACATCTGAATATTTTCTTGGTAAAGTGCCTGTTTTAAATTTTTTTTTCAAACCTTTCCTACTTCACAATGAAGTTGTTTGTCTGCTGATTGTTACTGATTGTTCTGAATTCTTTATATGCTGGGTCCAAGTTTTTGCCAAATGTTTTAACAATATTTTCTTCCACACTGCATGTTTTTTTCTTTTCCCTTGACAGTGTCTTCAGAAAGGCAGAGATTTTTGTCAGCACTTTTGGGTCCCTAGCTATAAAATTAACACAAGACAGTTAGAAAAAAAAGCAAAATTGGTGTGTGTGGGGGAGGTGTATACAATAGGATGTATATCTGCCTATCATTCTCTGCTTATTCCTATGAGACAAGCATTTAACTCCAGGGATCCTCCTGTCTCAACCCTCAAAGCTAGGGCTCCAAACACATACACAGCTGCACCTGCCTTTTTATGTGGATGCTGGAGACTCAAATTAGATCCTCATTCTCACATGGTAAGCCCTCTTACCCTCTGACCCATCTCCTCAGCCTTCAGTTATCTTACCTAATGTACTCACTCATCCTTTATTTAAAGACTAATAATCTTGCAAAAGAAAAATTGCTGACATTATGTGCAGTTGTAAAAATATTACCGTAAAGATAGTTTGAAAGCTTTTTTCCTGTTTCAGTACTAAATTTACATATTCAAGATAGTATTTGGAATTTTTTAAATATGTTATTAAAATACTCTGGTTAATCTGTTTTGTTTTTCTTTTATTCTAGTGTTATCCAAGATAAATTCTGTGGAATTATAAATATCTCTGTGGAGGCCCTTCATGATGTCATGACAGAAGACCCCGAAACAAGAACTTACAAAGAGTAGGTATATCATTTAATTATTCATACTTAAATTTGGGGAGTTAAATACATGCTGCCTGATGAGTTTTAATTCACAATATGAAAAGTATAATTTTGTCTTTTATACAGATTTTATTTGATTTGTTTCTTTAGACAGGGTGTCATGGGTCCCCAATTGACCACGCACGAACTTGCATAGTCAGAAATGATGTTGAACTTCTGATCTTCCTATCTTTCACTTCCCAAGTCTATAATTGTGTCCCTCCCCCATACCTGCTTTATATGTTACTGTTACTGGGGTTGTATGTGTTGATGAGCATGCTGTGAACTGAGCTATATCAACAGCACTACACAGTGTTTTCTTCATTATTTTGCTTACAATATTTATTTGATTTTTAAAGCCTAGCTTTATTATGGTATTTCAAATTGAGCTTCTTCGATATAATAATAATCATCATTTTGTGACTTGGTAATAATTTGGTTTTTTTGTTTTGTTTTGTTTTGTTTTTTGTTTTGTTTTGTTTTGTTTTGTTTTTCGAGACAGGGTTTCTCTGTGTAGCTTTGCGCCTTTCCTGGGACTCACTTGGTAGCCCAGGCTGGCCTCGAACTCACAGAGATCCGCCTGGCTCTGCCTCCCGAGTGCTGGGATTAAAGGTGTGCGCCACCACCGCCCGGCATAATTTGTTTTTTAAATTGAGCTTTTGACAGTTAATGGCTGCTGGAGGTGATGGCATTATTTTTCTGTAGGAGTGTATCCACTGGGAAGTTGCCTGTGATCTAGTAAATGCCCACACATGTACAAGCAACCCCACTTAATCCCCACTTAAAAGACATGAAAAACAGGAAGGGAAAAAGGGTTCCAAGGGAGTGAGAAGGGGTTGGAGAAGGGAATAGGCATAAATATGATCAAAATGCATTGTATACGTATATAAAATATCCAGAGAAGAAATTTAAAATACTATAAATAAATAAGTTCCAAATATGGTCTGGCATAAATTTCTTTGTAAGGATCTTTTGAATAAGTTCCCCCTTTCAAGAAAATAATGAGGAAAATGGGATGAGTTGTTTTGTATTTTTGTAATTAAAACATCTTAAAATGGTACCTTTTGGCTACCTTGGTGCCTTTCAAGTGATTGACTAGTTTCAAAAGGTAATAGTTAAAATTATGTTCTTTTGGTGACTAGTTAGGCTGTGGGAGACCAGCTTCCACATTTATTTACCCCAGGGACTTTTGAGGAGTTGAGGGATAAGAGACTTAGAAATATAGAGAGGAGAGAAACAGAAACACAGGATAGCCTTTGGTGGGCCTGGATCCTTATCCACTGGCCCAGAGCTTCATTCAAAGGGGCTTTTTATAACAATGCCAAGGGGAGGGGCAAAAAACCTCCCCGTTGCTAGATACAGCCAAGTGTAGACCCTTACAAACACCTGATTCTCAGGCCCATGATCCAATCATCCTCTTATACAGTCTTGTCAGTTAAAGCCACTAGGAAACCTTGGTGGGCTCCAACATTAGGCAAAATACATTGTTAAAAATACTGAAGGGTAGCCAAGCTTAGTGGTACTTGCTTTTAATCTCAGTAGGTGGATCTCTGAGTTCAAGACCAGCCTGGTTTACAGAGTCCTAGGCCAGTCATGTCTACATAATGAGACCCTGTCTCAAAAACACAAACAAACAAAAAAGAATACTGATGGGGCTAGAAAAGTGACTCAGCAGCTGAAGATCACTTCCTGCTTTGACAAAGTTACCCAGGTTCAGTTTCCAGCATCCACATAACTGTTCACAACTGTCTATAACTCGAGTTCCAGGGGATCTGACACCCTCTTTTGACTTCTAAGGACATCATGCATAAATGTGGTGTACATATGTACCTGCAGGCAAACTCTCATACATAACAAAATGAAAATAAATCTGAAGAATACTGATAATCTTATTTATACATGTATCAACCTGAATTTTTAAAATTAATTCTATCTTTCTGTGGGTAGTATTTATTATACCTTCTTCTTACTATTATATAAGTGAAGATATTTATCTATAATGTTTAGCAAGGTTTCATGAGATTGTATGCTGCTTGACATATTAATGGAAAGAACCTGTTTTCTTTGCTCTTTATAAAACCATTTATAACTAATGGGAAAGAGTGCCATTTGAGTCCTGTGTTGTTGAAAACACCACAAGCAGATACATGTGGATCTTATTAAACATAAAAATATCTGACATGTTATTTACTTTTGAAGAATTATTATGAAATAGAAATATCCAGCTTTTTGTGACTACAGAAGTAACCACTTATGCATGTAGGGAATGTGCTTTTAAAGTGAACAGAATTGTTCACAATAAGACTTTAACAGGACCATAGATAGTATTTTATACAGTGTGTGACACAATTTACAAGTGATGGTAAAGTATTCAGGGTATGTTCAGATATCTTTTGCTCAGTTTATTTTATATGAATCTTATATATATGTATACGTACATACATATACTTATATGAAATGAAAACAAGAAATAATATGTAAGAAGACCAGAAAGTTTTTGTCCAGTTTATCTTATATAAGTCTATAATATAAGAAAACAAGAAATAATATATAAGAAGATAAGAAAGTTCTTATTCCTCATGCCAAATTCAACATACACAAAAACAAAAACAGCAAACCCGACTTGGGCTTTAGAAGGGAACAGCCCAGTCAGGAGTTGAGAGTGCTGCTGTGCAGGCCTGACAACCTGAGCTGAGTCCCTGGAACCGCGGGAGAAATGAGAAAGGGAAGTGCAGAATGAAGTCCAAACAGAGGGAAGCTGGATGGGAGGGCTGGTGTTCACTGCTGCTTCCCTTCCCCAGAACTACTAGGTGGAGGCTTTTACCTGGGGTTGTATAGGAACATAATGGAGACACAAGTTACCCCGCTTGTGGGAGTTTGGCTTCTTAGTGTGCTTGCAGAGTCTGTGGTAAGTCCTCCTCCTCTGTAATCTGTGCCTATGGACTTCCAGAACAGTGCAGATGAAAAGCATCCAACAGTCACTGTAGTGGCTGACTTACTCTCCAGTTTTCCTTTTAAGTTTATTTGAATAGTTCATTGAAAGGAAGCTCATCTTTCTGGTTCCATTGACATTTCAATTATAATACCACTTGAGAATGAATTAGAACAAAAGAAGAAAACGGTTTTCTTCACCTATGCAAGTAGTGTACATATTAGGGTTCTCTACAGAAACAGAAACAGTAAACAGAACTGTAAAAATATTTTAAGAAATTGGCTCATCAGATTACAGAGGTTGAGGCATCTCTGGTTTATAGTGGCAAGCTAGAGACTTAGGAGACCTGATAGTTTTGAGTTCTAGTCCATCCAGGTTTAAAAGCAGAAAAAAATCTATAAGTCCCAACTTAACAGCAGATAGAGCATGAATTAATTCTCTGGCTTAACATTTTTCTGCGTGTTTGCTGTGTTGGCAGAAGCCCAACCATGTAGAGGGACGTTTGCTTTGCCCAGCTCATGATTCAGAAACTGATCTCATCTAAAAACAGCTTCACTGCACACCTAAAATATTTAATCAGACTCATGTGTTTTGAATACTTGTCCCCAGTTGGTGGAACTCTTTGGGAAGGATCAGAAGGTGTGGTCTTGTTGAAGGAGGTCTGTGACCAGGGATGGGCTTTGAGGCTTCCAAAGCCCATGCCAGGCCCAATCTGGCTCTGCCTTGTGCTTGTAGATCAGGGTGTGAGCGCTTAGCTCTGCTCTGGCACCATGCCTGCCTGCCTGCTGCTATGCTCCCTGCCATAGTAGTCATGGACTCTAGCCCTTCACACCTCAAACCCCAAATTAAGTGTTTTCTTTCACAAATTGCCTTGGTCATGACAAAACACAAAGTAAGAAGTTGGTATCAGGGAGTGGACTACTGTTATGATAGACTTGATCATGCTGGGTTTTTGGAGGAATGTGGAAGACTTTGGAAATTTGGCCCAGGAAAGCAGTTTAACACTGTAAGTGGAGTTTAACAGACTAACACTAGTAGGATCTTGGGAAGATGAGTGCTGAGAGCAATGTGAACTATGGAAGCTCAGCTCAAAAAAGTTTCAGAGGGGAGCAGTATTAGAAACTAAGCTAAAGACCATTCTTGTGATATTTTGGTAAAGAATGTGGTTGCTTTTTGCCCTTGTAAAAATCTACCTGAGGCTAAATTGAAAAGCTTTGGACTAATGTAGTTGGCAGAGGAGATTTCAGTTGACTCTATCACGTGGTTATTACTATTCACTCTTATGCAGGTCTACAATGAAGAGCAAGCAGGGCAAAAAAAAAAAAAAAAAGAGTTTGAGGAGGAAAGATGGTTTAAAAAATGATATGTGGCGCTGGTTACTGCCCAGAAAGGTCATGAGGCACGACAAACCCCAGTATCAGTATCAAAGCTTTATCAGGAGGAAAGGGGCGCAAAAGAACCAGGCCTGGGGGAAAGCATGTGCAGAGAGCAGAGAGAGGGAGTGAGATAGAGATAGTGGGGGCAGAGAGAACAGAAAAAAGAGAGGGGGCGGGGTCTGTGTCTGGCTCTTTAAGGCGGGCTTACGGAGCTACGCCACTGCATGCGCAGATTGTGTGACCACTCCACGCTTCGCACACACTGATGATTCGCACACACTGATTACATAAGACACAAGACCTCTTGCCTAGCTCCTAATCTGCTCATTTGCAGTCATGCAGCTGGACTGCGGCAGAATCCAACGAAAAGAGCACCAGGAAATTTAATGTTTGAGCCAAGGCTTGTGTTGAAAGACTTTGTTCAAAATAGAATAGAAGCAGTGGTGCCCTCAGGACAAGACCCCACTCAGCTAAGCTTCCAATTTATAAAAAGAGGGATTTAAGGAATTATCTGTTGCTAAAAAGCAGCAACAAGTCAAACTATGCAAATGTAATTCAAGGAGGGGTCAGGCTGCATCCCATGTGTGGCAGTGTATGCCCTGTGGTTCTGGCTTTAGAGTCTTGAAGGATAGAAAAATACCTTAAGACATGACATGATCAGGTTATAATGAGATTCATATGACCTGTAGAAATTGAGCCAGAGGTAGAAAAACAACTTAGGTAGCTGTTACAAGTAAATCATACTGTCTTGGCAAGCAATACTGAGCTGAATTTGAGGTGAACTTTGGAGGAGGGTGGTAGGAGCAGTTGAGGAGGGCCAGCAGGTATTTATAACTGGATGGTATGCACATTATTGTTTTCGTTGCTGTTTCCAGCCTCTTTTTATCTTTGTGTCTTAATATAGTCTAATGACATTTGTTTAGGCCTTTTAAAATTTCAGTATATTTTGTTTGGGAAAATGGCAGTGAGTTCATACGTGTTCTTCTAATGATCCCATATTTTATTTTATCTATTAAAAAGTTCATATTCTAAGGTTAATGAATACTTAATGGTTGGCTAAAATTAATATAACAACATTGCTTGAGAATGTTCAAGAAATAGATCCCTTCAGGAGAGTTTCATCTCGAGAGTTGATGAATCTGCATCTGTTTGTTGCTTATTTTTCAGTTAGTTTCTTCATCAAACCAGAGCAGCATGTTCGTGAGACTAGAGACTTGTGTGTTGATAATCTGTGTAGCATGCTTTCTTTTTCCTTTTTTATGTAATATTTTGTTTTCAGAAACACTGGGAAGAGAAATTGATAATCTCTTGACAAAGTTTGGGAAGTAAAAAGGAAGAGAATTTAATTAGCATTTTAGGAAGCAGTGAACTTGATTAGAAAAGACTCATAAATTTTTTATAGCTGTAGAGTACAAAACACAGCTATAAAGGAAGTAGTCATATTTGAAACAAGTAAAATTTAGACTTTTGTAATGATTTTTTTCTTCATTTGATTCATTGGACTCACCAGATGGCCTTTCAGAGGGGAAAAGAGTGGAAACTACATACATAACAGCAACAGCAAAAATAATGCGCAACAAACCATTTCCTGATCCTGCAGTTACCACTGTCTGCTGTCCTAACTTCCGTCTTTAGTCTTCCTGGGAGGTCTCTCTCCAGCTTCCCCTGCTCAGCCGTGTCCTTCTACTTCATAAAATCAAAAGCCCAGGTTGAACAGATCAAGGTTTTGGACGATATTTCATGCTGACTCTTAATACTTTGCACAGCTTGTTCTTGCATGGCTTTTCTGTGGATTGCCCACCAAACCCTAGATATGCCATAGGCTTTTATACTTGTGGGTTGACTAGAAATCTCATGTCTTGGTGTGTGTCATGTCCTTGGCTTTGGCCTGTTTGAGAAGACCTTTTTTGTCTGTTTTCTCTGCTCCTCGTCAGCACATCCTCTGCATTGCTAATGCACTACATTCACTTAGTTAACTTTTATTCGGACCATAAGAGGATTTGAGACAATGCATAAGAAAAAGGGATTTTAAATAGCAAAGCTTAATGGTGTGTGTGTGTGTGTGTGTGTGTGTGTGTGTGTGTGTGTGTGTGTGTGTGACGTGGATGAAAGACTTAGCTGTGAGCTAAATGTCAGTGCAAAAAGAAGCCCTTGCTGCATGCTGTTGGTTTCAAGTAGAGAGGAATAGGTTTACTAGGAGAAGGAAATGGTTTTGTTTTCTTACATTTTTCATAAGGTATTTATATAAGGAACTGTAATAGAGCTTAAGCTTTAACAAGGTCTTGGCTCTCTCTGGCAGCAGTATGCTCATAGGCAAGAAGCTCCAGCATTAGTTAAGGTGACCTTGCCAACAGCATCATAGATCCAGGTTCTCTCCACTCTGTCCCTCAGCATGTTTAATCTTCAGGCTATTTTCTGCATGGGCAGAAAGTAGCTCCAGAAGTTACATGACAGTACTAGTGGCAGACACTCTCCTCTCCATGTCTTTTTTAAAGATTGAAGTAAACCTTTGCTAGAAACCATTTCAGAGATTTTTGTCCCTTTTATCTAATTGACCAGAATTCCATAAACATGCCCCTCTTATGAGCCATCATTGACTAGGGGAATAGGATTGTCATGATTTTTTTGTTGAGCACTGACTCTGGGGCTGGAACTTGTCATTTCAGAAGTTCACGATGACATGGAAGCAGAGTGAAGCCGGACAGATTCAGGTTCTGTAAGAAAGATGAAACAAAGGTGGTGCTCAGTGGTTGAACTCTTGCCTAGCATGCTTGCCCCTCTGAGTTATATCTCTAGTACAGCAACAAAATTAAATGAAAAGGAGAAGGGTGGTTATGTGACATGACCATTAATAATGCTTCCAGTTCAGTCTTATGTGAGGTAATTTGTGCTGTTAGTTTTTTGTGAACTTGACACAGCTAGGGTCATCAGGGAAGCAGGAACTTCAATTGAGAAAATGCTTCCATCACATTTCCCTGCAGGCATTCTGTGTGGCATTTTCTTAATTAATGTTTGATGTAGAAGGGCCCAGACCACTGGGGGTAGTGCCACCTTTAGGCACATGGTTCTGGGTTGTTCAGCAGGCCAAGCAAGCCATGGGAAGAAAGATAGTAAGTAGCACCCCTCTAGGGCCTCTGCTTCAGTTCCTGTCCAGATTCCTGCCTTGAATTCAAGGCTATTTTCTTTAGACTTTTTCCCTAGGTTAAATCTGAAGCATCTAAATTTGGTACTCTGAGGTATGGAAAAGTTCATTTAGGCTAGGAAAAGTTAAAGGGACACTCAATGAATGTGTTAGGGTCCTGGAGAAGTCCCCAAAAGACCACCATCCATGTATGCAATCAACAAGAGTGTTTATTATCTCAAGAAGGTACCAGCATTCTAGGGCCACACATCCAACACAAAGGCAAAAATGGTGGCCCTGAGAGAAGCTTGCAGGCTCTTTTATACACAACTAAAGGAATTCTAAAAGCAGTCTTATCATTCTACCTAGTGGCAGTCACATTAGTACATTTCTAATTGGTTAGGGCTATCAGGTGTGGGCTAAGGCTATAGCTTTTCCATTCTTGGGCAAGTCTGGACAGGTCCCAGACCTTGTCCTTATTTGGTTATTGCCTTGAGGTACCTGGGGAGGGCAAGGGGAGTTGGCCCAGGTCTAAGAGCAGTTCTCCTCATCCTTACTGTCAGGGGTATTGGTGATTGATTGCTCTTTGTTTGTGACCTGAGACCTAGTTCTTAACCCAGTTATTAGGGGCCTGCCATACTTGCCTGGCCCTCTCATTCCCCATCATCTCAAATCCTGGAAATACGTCTTCCAGGTTTACGGGTTTATACTGTTGCTTTAAAACCATCAGCTGGACCGTGGAGATCCATACCTTAATGAACCTGGTTAAGGCATTGATGATACAAGGACCACAAGTCAGGGCTAAAAGAAGAATCAGGACCAGCATAAGCTGGTAAGAGGGTGGTTAACCAGAGTGACCAATTGAATAAAGATTCATAAAGTTAGGGAATACAGTATAATTTCCCTTAACTAATGTTTGTAAAGTCATCCTTCTCTCACTGGAAATTAACAGGATGACTTAGGGTGGAATTTTTATAGATTTACTGAAACATGTTACTGCAGGTACCCTTCAACTAAACAGAAAGGACTTAAAAGGACTTGGTGTTTCTTACCAACATTTGTTAGTTGTGTTTGACCCTTTGGAGTTTTTTGTTGAGAAAGGTTCTGATTTAGCACCCTAGCGCCTAGAGGTATTCAGTAATTGCTGCTCAAGTATGTAATGGAGAAGTGGCTGTATGTATTCACAAGACAGTCATTGTTATTTTAAACAATTATTGATAATTTATTACCATAACTATTTTTGGATTCAAAACCTCCATATATTTTAGCTTATTAGAAATCTAGTCTCTGCATTTCAATTAAAATGTGACTGCCTTTCTTGAATCTTTGTGAACAAAATGAGATTTCACTTTCAGTAAGATTTCACTTTCATAAGATAGTTTTAACTTTGTGCTTTTCAGTAAAACTTTTTGTTGTTTTTTGGGCTGGTGATATATATAGCTCAATTGTAGAGAAGTTCCATATCATACATAAGTAATCCTGAGTCAGAAAAAAAGAGTAGGTTTATACCTTTTTCAGACCTAAATGAGTATAATTTGCAGAAATGTAAAGTAAACATACTCTGTTCTCTAGGTAGTTTTGGGTTATTAAAGGAGGAGATATATCTATAGATATCTATAAATATATATATGTCATGCATGTGCACATGTGTATGCACACACACAGAGATTCTTCATTGTGCTAAATCCTTTAGCATCAATGAAGGCAGAGTAGAACATTTTTACTATGTAAGTAACAAGCCTGGAGATATGGCTCTTTGGTTAAGAGCACTTGCTGTTCTTCCAGAGGACCTGAGTTCAGTTCTAAGCAACCACATGAGACCACTCACAGCTGCATGTAACTCCAGCTGCAGGTGAATCTGATACCCTCTTCTGGTCTCCACAGGCTCTGTACTTATGTGGCACATACTCACACATAAATAAAAAATAAACCTTTTAAGAGGAGGAGGAGGAGAAGCCGCAGAAGCAGGAGAGAGAAGCAGAAGCAACAAACTAACATGTTTTGTGGTGCAGAAGAATTTGAGACAAAAAAGTGTTTCCATAGAGACCAATATTGGAAGTCTAGTTGGCATAAAATAAATAATGGAAGGAAACATACCTTACTCAGTTCTAAAACTTAAACTGGGATCTAGGCTTTCTTAAGACCGTTCACTTTATTTTGAGTTGATGGAATGTGTTTTCTTACCTTGTGCTGGAGCATTGGCCAGCCACTGTGCTATGTATGCTCTGTGGTCTCAGCAGACAGCATTGCAGCTTCAGAAAGACCAAGGCCATGGGTGAGTTGAAGGCCAAGGTCTTCCTTGTTTTCAGAATTTGTCAGCTCAAGGCGCCTGCTGTGGGACTGCACAAGCGTGCACTGACTGGACTAGATGCAGTATTCCCAGAAGGCATCAGTTTTAATTGTGGAGAAGGACGCCCACCAAGTCTCCTGTGACAGGGAGCCTGATTAAGTCTCTGATACTAGCAGCTGGTTACATCCTAAATTAATCTTTGAATATTAACTTTGGAATTGCCCTTCCCCTTGATTTGGTGTAGAACATCAAGAGAAACCAAACCTTCTTTGCCATAGTCTTTTGCTTAGAAACTTATAGCTCTGCTAAATTTCTGAGTTCTTCTGTTCAAAATTAGGAAATTGTGGGGTTTGTTCCATTGATGGTGATTCACTAGACAGTATTCATTTCTTGTGTCTCTCTAATGAGTGTCGGATGAACAGGAAACTGTTTCTATTACCTCTGCTAATGGTGGAGAGCAGTGGTGCAGATAATCAAAATAAAATGATTTCTAACTGTCCTGAAGCTACTGGTGCCACCCGGGACAAGTTTCTTCTAGCACAGTAATTTCATTTGGAACATGAAGTGGATTGTTCCATAATCAGTAGTGTTTTGATGATGCTTCTATTGAAGTCACTGTGTGTATAGTCTGCAGATGCACAAGTGTTTGGGGAAGTAGTTTAAGTGTAAGTCTTGGGGGTTGGGTTTTGTTTTGTTTTAGAAAGATATAAATTACTCAACTTTTGTGCTAGATAGAGGGGGTCAGTGGTTAAGAGCACTGGCTGCTCTTCCAGAGGACCTGGGTTCAATTCCTAGCCACCACCTGGTGGCTCACAACCATCTATAATGGGATAAGGGATCAGATGCCCTCCTCTGTCATGCAGGCATACATGCAAATAGAGTACTCATATACATAAATAAGTAAGTCTTTAAAAAAAAACAACACTTTTTAGGAGCTGGAGAGACGGCTCAGTGGTTAAGAACCCTGGCTGCTCTTCAGGAGGACCCAGGTTCAATTCCCAGGACATACATAGCAGCTCACAACTATCTGTAACTCCAGTTCCAGAGGCTCTGATACCAATACACATAAAATAAAAAAACAAACAAATAAATAAATAAAATTTAAAAAAGAAAGCTATAAATTACTCAGTTTTTAAGTGATACTTGGTTCAAAAGCTTCCTACAAATAAACTTTTAAAAATTTATCATGTGTTGTATATATTTGGGGTTTTTCCCATCCTTATGTAGCTCCAGTTAATCTTAGGATACTGATTTTCCTGCTTTGTTCTCCCAAGTTCTTTGTAATTTACTGTATTAAATGCCCAAGTTAAATGTTTCAAAATTCCCTTTGTTGTGGCCTATTTTAAAATGATGGTTTTTTTTTTTTTACATATATAATGAAGAAAACTTTTGATATATGTGTGTTTACAGGTGGGTGTGGAAGCAAGAGGTCAGTGTTGGGTGTTGTCCCTAATTGCTGCCTACCTCAGTTCTGGAGACAGTGTCCCTCGCTGAACCTAGAGCTCACCAACTTAGCCAGCCCAGGGGTCCTTCCGTCACCACCTAGGCAGTGCTGGGTTTACAAGTGTGCTGCTGTGCCCAGCTTTTTTGCCTGGATTCAGGGATCAAACTCAGGTCCTCGTGCTTGTGCAGCAAACTCTATTGACTGACCCAGCTCCCCAGCCTAAAAACAAACAAACACTTTAAATCTATTTATCTGCTCAACTCCGCCTCACTTGTTACAGAAGCATTCATGTTCTCGGTAATTTTGAGTGCTTCTTTTCAGTGTGTGCGGACAAGGTTTACTTCAAGTCTGGTATTGTTTTTCATTGTAGTTGTATGTTGATGTCTCATCATGAAGAACCGAAAGTCACAGAAGATGAAGAACCACCCACAGAACAAGACAAGAGGAAGAAGATGGTGAGTCACAAGTGTAACTACGTACTGTCAGTTGGGCAGTCCACCTGTATATCTGTCCATTCATACCTTGTTGAAGAATCCAAGCATCTGAGCTTTGCTCCTTGGATAGATCGTTTTGAGATAGTTGATGCCTGTCTGAGAAGAGCAGAAGTTTTGCTCTCTAAAAAAGTGGGATTCAAAAACCTTATTTAAGTTTAAAAAAAAAAAAATTGTTTTTTTTTGAGGAGACGGACTGGATTGTCTTCTTTCCCCATTATGTTATTATCTCTACAGTGACCCTTCTCTGATCTGTATCATAAGACATCGTAAAATGCCTTAACTGCTAGCCATTGATTCTTGGTATCAGAATCTGGTAAGAATAAAGAACAGGAGGTTAAGAAACTTCGAAATGTTTTGCCTTGAAATTTATTTATAATTTTTAATTTTTAATACTTACTTTGACCTTGAATGTAAACAGACACAATAAGCTTTGGGAATCTTTTCTGGTCTCCTGGCTGCAGTACTTCCTGCCTTCCCTGGGCCTGCTTTCCTCTCCTGCAATGTTTTCTGCCCAGCACAGTTCACAGGTAAACACACAACACCATTGGGACTGAGACTGGGAGCCTGGTAATCACTGTGTGCTTTCATGGTGATTTGTGTCGTTATTCCATTCAGTCTCAGTTCTCTTACTTTGATCTTCCAGGACTTGATCCTGGGCATGTCGTTAATACTGCACTGCCCTAATAGCCTCATTTAAACCAGGCTTGAGTTTAGTCCATCACATTTTCCTTTTACACTTAGAAACCATCTCCTAAAAGAATTATTCTTATTTGTTTTCTTTTTTGGTGAGGTGAACCTTTAATGGCTGAGCTATCTCTCTAGCCCAGGAGTGATTCTTAACACCAAAATGTGAACTTTTTTTCTGTGTAGCTGTGTGTGACCTTGAACAGATTACCTTGTCTTTTTAGACTTGTGCCTCATCTGTGAGATTGGAAGAAAATTGGGTTAGTAGATTGCCAGGGCCTGTCAGCTCAAATCATTTTTTGATATATTTTAAAAGCCCTTAATGCCATTCTTTCTTTTCTGAATACATAGTATTTATGAATCTATCCCCAGAAACATCTCTCATTTAAACTGAGACCTTTGGTGCTGCCCTAAGATGGACCATGTATTCTCTTAACTTACAGCAGTGAGAGGCCCCTGACATAACTTGTTGGCCTTTCCCAGTTCTTGCCCTCCTCTTCCCAACTTTATAAGCAGTGCAAATACCATTATTGTCACAGAAAAATGTGATAGCTTTTTCTCCACAGCATTCTGAATTATAAATTAATAATAGGTATTCTGTCATTAGCTTCCATGTATGTTACATTAATTTTTCTTAATCTGCTAGATGCATCCTTAGCAAGTTAAACTACTCAAATCTGTGATTCATTTTGCATTTAATATTTAGTTATATTATGTAGTAGTAGTCTATTTTCATTCTAATTTTATTTTCAAAGTGAGTGAAATATTGTCCGAAAGATTAATGGAGGAACATAGTTTTATAAGTAATTTAGAATTCCTTTGCTCTAGTGTGTAGTCTTGAAGTAAATATACATTGTCCTCTATTAAGAGTTTCAGTGCCTTACTCTGAGGGGTCTGGTAAAGATACTGGCTTGCAATTAAAGGTGGGTTTGTATGTCTTAACCATGAACACTATTGTGACTTATAGAGGTAGTCTTCTCATAACTTTAAACTAAAAAATCAGTTTCACTCATCCTTTTAAGGTTAAAAGCATAAATTGTTTAACTTTGTCCAATATTCATATCATTATTATATAGTAATAGTTTCAACATCAGAAGTTTTGAGAACCCTATAGAGATGTCCTGGTTATCATTTTGAAGGCTAAGGGGAAGCAGTTGCTAGTACATGATTTTGAGTTGTGATTTAAAAAAAAAAAAAGCAACATGTTTTCTTTTACATTTTAAAAGGAAATTATTACTAGGAAGAAAAAATTATAACTTCTTAGGTCCGAGATAGAAATGGAAGTACAATTGACACATCACTGCCTCAGGGCCCTGAAGATCTGTATCTGTTTCCATGGTCGCTTTGTTTGAAGATTTCCTTCAGAAAGGGGCAAGATTAATATGTCAAGTTTTCCATAGGTGTCTTATTATTTTTTAATTTTTAAAACTTTTGCAGTGCCGGGGATCAGACTAAAGGCCCCAGGCATATTAGGCCAGGACTCCTCCCCTGAACCTCACCCTCAGCCTTCCGTAGGTTTTGTAGAAGTCATTGTATTTTATCACAAATAGAATGAGATTTCCTTTCAGGAAGTTAATCTTTTAATGCATTTTTCTTTGTTCTTTTCATCTTGAGGAAAACAATTCTTAGAATATCAAGTGCAATTCAAGTATTTCATTTAAAACCCAAACTTTATCTTTACCTATTATACTTTAATAGTAAAGTGTAGGTTTCGTGCCATTTCTAGTGAGAATTATGCCAATTTGTTGACATTTGAAGTTGTGATTTTCATGTGTGAAATGACCTATTAGGCAATTGTGATAGTTTTGAAACTCTAATTTTGAATATATTTATGCTCTTTGGTGTCTACTATTAAATTATCTTTTTTCTTCTTATTTTGAGATAGGGTCTCACTCTGTATCCCTGGCTGGTCTGCAGTTCACTATGTAGACCAGGCTGCCCTTGAACTCGCCAAGATCTACCTGCCTTTCCTTCTGGCAGAGCCGAGATTAAGGACGTGACCAACCACACTTGGCTCGTCTCATTACTATTCTGTATTTGAAAATTTTAAATTCTGTATGTGTACAGTATATAAGATTTGTATCAATTGTAAAATGACCAACTCAGGGTAATTAGAATATGCATTACCTCACATCCTTAGTTATTTGGCCAGAAAATACTTAAAATCTGTACCCTTCAAAATTTTCATATTCTTTTCCTAATTTTTTGTTTTTTCTTTTTGGGTCTCAGGTATCCCAAACAAGCCTTGAATTCTCTATGTATATCAAAAATGACTCCTAATCCTCCTACCTTTACATCCCAAGTGTTATAGTGAGCATCATGTGCCACCACTCCAAGTTCCTTCATAATTTTCAAATGTATGCTACATTATACATCGAATATCCCTCATCCAAAATGTTGGGCCAGAAAAATGTTTCAGACTTTTTTTGTTTTTAATTTTGCAGTATTTGCATTGACTTAACCTATAGAGCTTACCTAACCCAAAATGATCAAAAATCTAGTGTTTTGGAGTATCTTATGAGTACTCAGAATTTTTTGATTTATGAATGCTTATCATGTATTCACTACATTCCCCACATTAAACTTACTCCTCCTGTCTGACCAAATTTCATGTGGTTTAGCATCTTGCAGATATCCCTAAGAAAACATAATGAAACATATAGTAAGTAGTCTTACATTGATGAGATAATTCTGAGGGTGAAAGTAAGATTTTGAGTATCTGCTGCTATAAATGACAGTCTGGTTTAATATATACTTAATAGTTACATAAATTAACAATGACAGTATAAGTAACTTCATACATTATTAAGCAGCACCCATATTGTCAGGAGCAGTACAAATGCAAAAGGGGCTATGAAAATGCCATTTATTTGACTTTAAAATAACGATAGTAACATATATTATACCAGTTTTGCAACTAGAATCTAGATGGGGAAGTCAAGGCACAGAGACATTTGCTAAAAGTCATAGATACAGGTAAAGAACAAAGTAAAGCCTAGCTCCCCCCCCTTTTTTTTTAAACACAGTGAGCTGTAAGATCTACTTTGATTCTTTTACATGTGTTTATCCAGTGTCCCAACACCATTTGCTGAAGAGGTTGGCTTGGCTTTTCTTCCGTGTATATTTTAGATACTATCAAAACCACATTGCTGTAGCTATGTGAATTTCTTTTTGGATTTTCTGTTCTATTGGTCTGCATGTCTGTTTTTATACCAGTGAGTGTTTTGTTTGTTTGTTGGCCTGGGACCCAGTGTGTAGCAGAAAATGGCCTAACTCTTGATCTCTCTTTGCCTCCACCTTTCAAGTGCTGGGATTATAGGAGTATGCCACCAAGCCAGTTTACATGCTGTCTTTCTTTTATTTTTATTAGCTTACAAAGTAACAAGTTTCCTTATAGCTTCTGCCCTGCTGCTCCCCTCCAGGACTGTGTCATATAGTTTGGGGTCAGCTATTGTGATGCTTCCAGCATTGCTCTTTCTCCTTGGCTTGCTTTGGCTATTTGGTTTCTTTCTGTATGAATTCATTTCAATGCTCCTACCTCATCTGGGAGTATAAGTATAAACTATTCCTCCCAGCTTCATGCTAGATCTTGAGCAAAACCCTGAACTCTGGCCGTTTTCTTCATTGTAGCTACTTTCTTTTCTTCTGGTAACTTTATTTTGTACTTTTATCTGAAATCCTGTTTTCAGTCACACACACACACCCACACCCACCTCATTTGATGTTTTTACTTTTGGATTAAACCTTAGCTTTCTTTCCCACTTAATATCTACCAGATGTCTCAGTCTGGGAGTTGTGTATATTGAATATTTTCTAGAAGCTCTACCTCTTAATTTGGTGAGTAGTCAGGTTTGGAAACAAATAGAATAGGAGTTAAACCCCTTGATGGTCTTTTGGTTTTTGTTTTTTTTTTTTGTTTGTTTTTTTGTTTTTTTGTTTTTTTTTTTGGTTTTTCGAGACAGGGTTTCTCTGTGTAGCTTTGCGCCTTTCCTGGAACTCACTTGGTAGTCCAGGCTGGCCTCGAACTCACAGTGATCTGCCTGACTCTGCCTCCCGAGTGCTGGGATTAAAGGCGTGCGCCACCACCGCCCGGCTCTTGATGGTCTTTTAAGACCTCCACCAACCCTTCCAACTTTCCTTCCCATCCTGTGTCTCACACTTGCTAACCTGAATGACTTATCTTCACAGAGCTATGTAGTTAAACTTTTTCATTGGGACCATCAGCTCCCCAGTAATGACAGGGAGACTTACTATAAATTATGAAAACTAAGCTTTAGCTTAGGCGTGTTTCTAACTAGCCCTTTTAACTTAAATTAACCCGTATCTTTTAATCTACGTTCTTTTACATGGCTCAGTTACCTTTACTCTGTACTACCCATGCTGCTTCGTCGCATCTCCTGGTGTCTCTGCCCTTCTTCCCAGCATCTTCTGCCTGGAAATCTTGCCTAGTTATTGGCCATTCAGCTTTTTATTAAACCAATCAGTGACATATCTTCACAGTGTACAAAAAGATTATTCTACAGCATTTCCCCCTTTTTGTCTATATAAAAAGGAAAGATTTTAACTCTAACACAGTAAAACTATATACAATAAAAACAATTATCAGGTAAGAATTACATTTATAGTATCCAGTCCATTTGTATTTAGCAAATTCTGAGAAAGTACTGAATTATCTATACTATCTTGGAGAGTCAAAAGTTTTGTACCTAATTTACTTTTTTATCATAGCTTGTATTACCAATCCAAAAATATCTTTTTAGACCTTAAAACATTTTTCTAGATAAACAACTTGAGCTTTTATGTCTCTTAACTTTATATACTTTACATCTCTTTTTAAGTTTTTTTTTTAAATTTGGTAACAAAGAAAACTGTAACTATAACTATCTAGTATTCAACTTCATCAGAGACCTGAGAAGGATAAAATATTCTTAAGTAAACAGGAAGTGCAGGGCAAACAACTTCCAAAACTATAGAAACAACAGAGACATTTAATTGGCTGGACACTCACCCGAAAGTTCCTCTGTAGCATTGGGACATCCATCTTCAGTCTACAGACCTAGAATATCTGACAGACTTTTCTGTGAAGCAGGAAATTTTTGAAGAACTGTCCTACCCTGTCTTGGAAAAGTTCAGCAGTCACTTTTTTGTGTCCTGCTTGTCCAATTTGGACAGTGTACTGTCAGCAGTTGAGGCAAAGGCAGTTTCTTGCCCAGTGGCTAACTTTTGCCACAAAGAAAGCAAACTCCATATGGAGTTTTTTTGATGCCCATCATCTTCTCTGAAGTAGATTGGTGCTTCCAGGAGCAAACGTTTCTCACTGTCATGGAAAGCCTTATGTTATTAAAACATCTTAAATGCCATATTCTGTATATCTGAAGTGTTTGAAGACTATCTATCTAAATTTTATTTCTGACCTTTTAAACATACCTTACATGACTACAAGTTTGATTGTTATAGGTGACTAACTAGTAACCTGCATTTCATAATTACCCTAATAGTTTATAATAACTTTCAAGGTCTGGACATTTATATTACATTGTTAAATGAGCTGCTACCTTAAACAAGAATAGAAATGTATGCATAGTATGTTCTAACAAAAACAACCTTAAATTTCTATCAATTCACAAAAATACCTTAAAGAGTAGAAACATATACACTATTAACAAAAATTACCTTAAGTTTGTATCAATATACAAAAATCCACACCAATGTAAAATATTTAAGACTAGTAGTTACTGTTTTAGTTTAAAAGTAGATTCAGTAATCTACCCTTTTATTCCATCATTTCTGTATTCTCTTTTTCTTTTCAGAACAAGGTCCCTGAATCTAATCTACTTTGCTTAGTTTCCTCCCTGACCATGACTAAAAACAACTTGTAACCAACCCCTCTAGACGATGACAAATATCCATAACCCACTGAATGACTAAAAATCATCTATCCCGCCTCTTGATAATGTGGGTGTCCTGTTTTCTAGACTGCTTCCTGTTGTTTAAGGGCAGTGGCATCTTTGGGGGACCCTGAGACAATTAGGATAATGGTCAAGTCTCGACTAGAATAGTCTGTGAGGTCGGACCATCTCAGCCAGCAGCTTTGAAGCTGTTCTGAATGTAGAATTTTAAGGAAACTGCAACAGAGGCACTCAGAGAATCTGGATCAACTGGGCCACCTATTTTCATTGGTGTATGTTCCCCTTGCCTGAAAAAACACAGACTTTTAAAGATACCATGCATATCTGCATTACCATAAGTATGGAATATGTGGTGTGCACAAGCCAGTTAAAGATGATTTTTTGTTCTGTGTTTGTGCAGGTAAAAGGCATCTGCCAATTCTATAAGTTTGTTTGGACTGTATAACCAAACTGTAATATAAATTTCTATCCTTTTGAAAGGATGGCATGTAATAATAAGTTATAAGGACTCTAGCTAACAAGATTTATCATGTCTTATCTCGTCTTCGAGCTGTTCCCATGCAGAGGGATTAGCTTTACAGGTCACCTGTCCTATAGTCTCTTTTGGCTTCCTCCCCCGTGTCTGTAGCAAAGATACTCAGGAGGTTGCCCCTGGTCAAATCTGATCTCTATTATCCTGGAAGGCATCCACAGCCTTTAATTTCCTGTGGAAACAAAAGCATAACCTCTTCCCCAACGTAATACATTTTTCAACTTCCATTTTAAAGTTAAGGCGTTCCTAAAGTATATAGGTTGGTTTAATTCAGCAATCCCTTCCACAATCCAGTGTCTCTCAGCAGCTGTTGTCTGTTCATTGTCATTCAAAACATTCAAAATTAACAAAGTACCATATAAGGTCCAAACTCCCTGTGTTATAATATTTCCCATCCTTACATGGCTTATTTTTTTTTAAACTTCTCTTTTTAAAGACTTTCTTATTTTTAAACTACTTTTTATGACTGTCTATATCCTTTTTCTTTCTTTCTTTTTTTTTTCTTAAGCCTATACACATTGTTAAACACGTTGTAACTGTTTAGAGTTTTTTTCCATCTGAATCTGTTTTACTTTGTATTTGTAACCTTTTCTGTCTGCAGGAGCAAAACCTTAAACCTTCCCGCAGCTTAGCTCAAGGCATGCTGGCAACTCAAGCCTGCAGGCAGTGGCCAGGAGAGATGTCTCTATACCTCATCCTGCATGAGAGATTACAGGACTAGGAAATCACATTTGGCTCCATTTTTGTGTGTTTGGAACCTTTTTTAAAGCTTACCTGGAAATACATATCCCCACATTAGATGCCATTTGTAATCGGACTTTTTCATTGGGACTGTCAGCTCCCCAATAATGACACAGAGACTTAATATTAATTTTGAAAGTTCAGCTGTTATCTTAGACTTGTTCCTAACTATCTCTTTTAACTTAAATTAACCCATATCTTTTCATGTACGTTCTTTTACATGGCTTGGTTACCTTTACTCTGTACTGCCCATGTTGCTTCCTCGAGTCTCCTGGCGTCTCTGCCCTTCTTCTTCCTAGCGTCCTCTGTGCCTGGAAATCTTGCCTGGGTATTGGCCATTCAGCTTTTTATTAAACCAATCAGAGTGACACATCTTCACAGTGTACACAAAGATTATTCCACAGTAGAGCTACACTGCTCCTTCTACCTGGAGTGGCCCTTTATCTGCTTTTCTTTTCCTTCAGCTTTCCCATTTATATCTTCATTCCTATGTGAGTCCGTCTGCAAACCCTGCCACTACCATCAGCATCATTTGCTGTGATAGGTGAATCTTTTTTAGCACACTGTTAACCACCCAGTTCTCATGGTTTATATGAAGATTCACTCTGGTGTTGTAACTGGGTTTTAACAAATTTATAATGGAATATGTAGCAGGAATTCTAATTGGTCTTAACAATAAAAACCCTGTAGCTAGAGTTTTTCTGCCTTGCCCACAGTCAGGACAAATCTCTGTCTACCACCAGTCCCACAGCTGCTCAGACCCAACCAAGTAAACACAGAGACTTATATTGCTTACAAACTGTATGGTCGTGGCAGGCTTCTTGCTAACTGTTCTTATATCTTAAATTAATAATCCATTTCCATACATCTATACCTTGCCATGTGGCTTGTGGCTTACCAGCGTCTTCACATGCTGCTTGTCATGGAGGCGGCTGGCAGTGTCTCCCTCCGCCTTCCTGTTTTCTCTGTTCTCCTCTCTGTTAGTCCCGCCTATACTTCCTGCCTGGCCACTGGCCAATCAGTGTTTTATTTATTGACCAATCAGAGCAATTTGACATACAGACCATCCCACAGCAAAACCCAGAGCCAAATATTGGGGTAAATGCTGAAACATCAGTAAAGGAGCCAGCCACTAGAGAGACTTCTTACCTTTATTTAATCCTCAGCCTAAAAGGGCCAAGCTCCTATCTCCACCCCACTTTATCACTTCCTTTCTCTGCCTAGCCATATCACTTCTGTTTCCTCCTCCCGAGTGCTGGGATTAAAGGTGCATGCCACCACTGCCTGGCCTCTAGTGGCTAGGTCTGCACTCTAATCTCCAGGCAAGCTTTATTTGTGAGTGCAGAGACAAAATATCACCACAGGCATATGTCATAGTTACTGTCCTATTGCTATACAGAGACACCATGACCAAGGAAGCCTTTAATTGGAGATTTGCTTACAGTTTCAGGGGGGTTAGTCCAGGGTCATCATGGTGGGAAGCATGGTGGCAGGCAGGCATGGTGCTGGAGCAGTAACTGAGAGCTCACAGGTGATCTGTAATTTGCAGGCAGGGAGGGAGAGGGAGAATATGACAGACTAGCCTGGTGTGGGCTTTAGAAACCTCAAAGTCCATCCCCAGTGACACACCTCCTCCAACAAGGACACACCTCCTAATCCTTCCTAAACAACTAGTTCTACTATCTGGGAACCAAGTGTTCAAATATATCACATTCAAACTACTACAGCATATATTCTACCTATTCCTCTCTTCCTCCCTCTTCTTACTGTCTCATAGTTACTGCTTTTCTAGTATATTGTATCTGGACAATGTGGAAGTACGTGAGATTTTTACCATCGGAAAGTTAAAGGGGTTCCCGAGGTTCTGGTGCAGATAAAGGTGTTGCCCCTTGTTTGCTGCCATACCATGTTGTTGTGGGAGGCAGCTGGGTCTGCAGCTGCTCCAGTTCCACTGCATCTCCTCCTTGACTCCTCTAGGGAGGTGTCGATCGCTAAAGTTGAAGGGGATTAGAAGTTGAGAGATGTTTCTCTTTGCTCTGAGAGGTTCTGTAAAGGCTTGCAGTATCACTTTGTCCTGCTGCTTGGGCCATATGACTAGGACAAACATAGACAGTCTTCTGTAAACTTTTTCTGGCTCCTATAATCTTGGAAAATTAAGTCCCAATAACAACTCCTCCTCCTCCTGATTTTTTGAGACAGACTCTCATTATGTCACCTCATTGGTGTTTAGCCTCAGCTGTGTAGTTGCTGGGATACTGGGCGTGTGCCACCATGCCTGACCATATAGAGCTGTCTCTTAGCACCTCTGCATTCCTGGTTGAACTTTGGTAGCTAGAGCAGGTTTCTCAGTGCCAATCAGCATTTATGACATATAGCAGGAACTCAACAAATGGTTCATGAATGAATGAGAAACCGCTGTAGAGACAGAACTGAAGTGACATATTCCTAGAAGGGTATAGCAACAATCATGTGTGAGGCAGAAACAGTTATTGACAGTTATATGTTATCACTGGTCTGTCAAACCATAGGAATAGCTAGAAATAAGGAGCTAAAAGTGAGTGGCCTTTCCATAGACTGCTTGATCATTCTGTAGAGCTCCTACAAGCCTGCAAGATCAGCAGAGCCAGCACCAACAGTTCATCTCAGGGCTGGTCTCTTTCTCATCTAGCTTCAGCTCCTGAAATGGACTCCAGATGAGCTGAGCAGAAAATCTTAAAAGCACTAGGCTGGAGAAAGGTACATTAGACAGTGGCCCACTATCCTTAAGGGATATGTCCAAGACCTCAAGTGTGTGCCTAAGAATCATGGATAGTACTTAACCCTTATGTGTTCTGTGTTTAAAAACTGTTTGGCTTCTGAATTAGTAAGATTCAAACTTAGCATAGTAAGAATCGAACAATAGTAACTACTTGTAAAATAGATACAATTATTACATATACTGTGATAAAAGACTGGGGATTGTGGTCTCTGTGTCTGAACATCTTGCTCAAGTGCACTAACTCTTTTTGTAAAGATGTGAAATGGTATAGTGCTTATCCTTGGGGAGATGAAGTATGGCAGTTCTTATGACACAGCATGAGAGTACTGCATAAGGTTACTGGGACATAAGCACTATAGTACCAAACCATAACACTGAATCTTATAATCAGTAGTGGCTTAGTAGCTGTTTCGGTTATTGGATTCAATGTTGTATATTGTTGAATATAAAAAGTACTCAATCTCTACTTAAAACTTAACAAATTTCACTTCAATGCTAATGGAAGACAGCGTCTTGTTTTCTAGTTTTTCTTTAGCCAACAACAATGTGAATTATTGCTCAAACCATGGCAGCATCATAGGAGACCCTTGTCTCAGATTGTTTACCTATAGTATTGGAAACTTACCCACTGAATGAAACCTCATTCATTGAAACATATGCTTTAATGCCCTGTCATTAGCATAGAAGCACTCGTATTTGTTACTTTATGGCTTATAATCTGATTTTTCCTTTGAAACTTGGGGAATGTGCTGGGCATGGCATCCACACATGCTCAGCACTTGGGCTAAAGTCGGGGGAGCCAAGAGTTCAAGGACAGACTGAGCTACTTGGCAATAACCTATGTTAGAAAACAGAAAGGGGGAAAATCCTGAAAGTTATCATTTTTTTTCTTAAGCGTTTGGCACGTAATAGTCTTATAAAACTTGAGGTATTATAGATAATAGGGAAACCCAGTTATAATATACCTGGGATCTGTGTGCTAGTGGAAAACCATTTTATAATCAGGAAACCTGTTTCCTGATTATAACAAATAATTAATATGAAACCATTATGAGTAGGTATTGCCTCCTGTAACTGTCAGCAATGCTTGTTCATCTGTAAAGCTTTTATTGCAGCATAAGTTAATGTATTTATTGCCCTGATTGCATTTATAGGGATAGTAATTTTTACTAAAGCAGTTCAGAGAATATTTTGTACTTAAAGACTGTTTCCATATTTTCTTTTTTTAATAGTTTACTTTCTATATTTTTTTTAAACTTTTTATGAGCATTGTTATTTTGCCTGCGTGTATGTCTTTGTAAAGGTGTCAGGGCCCCTGAAGCTGAGGTTACAGACAGCTATGAGCTGCCATGTAGGTGCTGGGAAATGAACCCTGGTTCTTTGGAAGAGCAGTCAGTGCTCTTAACTGCTGAGCCATTTCTCCAGCCCCGTTTCCATATTTTAAATCATTTCTTCAGATTGTTGGCTAAAATCAACATAATTTCCTTGTTTGAAAATTTTTTAAAGATTTTATTTGTATTTTATGTGTGTATATTTGTCTGTGTAAGTGTATGCCACATATTTGCAGTGCTCACAAAGGTCAAAATCCTCTGGAACTAAAGTTAAAGATGGTTATGTACCATCTGATGTGGGTACTAGGAACTGAACTCACGTTCTCTGCAAAAGCAGGAAGTGCTGAGCCCCAACAATATAATTCTTAAGCTTTAATATTAAATAACCATTTAGAAAATAGTAAGTACAAATTACTGTTTCTCATTCTGAATGATGTTATTTTCATACATATCTATACTTGCATATGTATGTATCATTACTTATGTGTTGTCACATGTATTTATTATCACACCACCAAATCAGATCTCTTAAGGCTCAATTATTAAAAGACTAAATCCTTCAGAATACATAAACATGTAAAAAAAAAATCTGAATTCTCATACTCATGCAGTTCTGTGCTTATTCTTGGCTGTGTGGTCCTACCTGCTATAGTTGAGGAACTGCTTCTCTTGACCTCCACTCAATGGCAGTCAAGTACCATCTTCCAAAGGGAACGTTTTCTTTTGTGTTCATCCCATGAATGCATTTTCCAATAGTCAGCATATGCAAAGTGTTCATCTTTATAAGCAGTGTTTCCTCGACTGCAGTGTGTATTCCCTTCTGCATCCCTGTCTGCTGGTATATTTGATCAACAGTGTATATACCATATTAAAAAGCCTCGTAATATTACTAGCTTAGTAACAAGCTGATTTCTTAAAGGAAGGTTTTTCTCGTTTCTATGTTTTGCAAAGTCTGCATTTTTTTTCTCTTAAAATTTGCCAACCATGGCCAGCATGGTGGCACGCTCCTCTTTAATCCTGGCACTCGAGAGGTAGAGGCAGGCGGTTCTCTGTGGGTTTGAGGCCAGCCTGGTCTACAAAGTGAGTTACAGAACAGCCAGGGCTACACAGTGAAACCCTGTCTTGAAAAAAAAAAAAAAAAAAAAAAAGCAACTGTTACATCTAGATGACACTGAAATGTACAAAGTGCCCTTTGAGAATGTATGATTTTATCTAAGACTGACTTTATAAGCAATAGTAAATACTTCACAGTTGTGAACTTAACTTAGCTTTCCTTACAAACAAGACCCCTTTGGTGGTGCATGGTGGAAGCAGGAAGCCTGTAAGTTCCAGGCAGTCTGGACTACACAGTGAGATGCCAACTCAGAAAGCCAAAGGTCCTGTGATAGGGCACTTGTCCAGCATGAGCAAGACTCTGGGTTTAATCCCTAGCTGTGCACACACCCTTTAAACCACCACTGAATGTAACTCAAGTCCTAGAAATACTTTTGGAATAAGCAAGTCGGCCTTTAAGAACTACAGAGTTGTCAGTGGCATTAAAAGAGAGGCTAGGAACTAATGAATTGAAGTAATCCAACTGAGATGTAATAAAGGCAGGAATTGATAACTAGACACCCTCCTAAGACAGCAGTTTTTCCTTAGATGGAACTAAAATGTTAATCAAAAAATAGTTTGATATCATTGAGGTCAAGATCCCCCCAGCAGGCTTTGTAAGGGCAATCACAGACACTGGAAAAGACAAGGCTGTTGACTGTGGCTTGGGAATTGAATAGAGCAGTGGCTCCTAAGTGTCTTTTTTTATGTTGTCTGTTCATTTTAGTTGAAACTTAAAGCTAATTGCCTGCTGATACCAGTATTGTTCTTGAGTATTGCAGGCAGTCTTACTGTTACTTCTTTATTTAGTTGAATACTTACTAAAAACCCTAATCATTGAGTTCAGATACTGCTGTTCACTTGGAAAGTGGCAATGTGGTACTGACTGAGTGTAATAAAAGCGCCCAGGCTGTGGATGAAGAATTGGACCCCACATGGGGAAAGTCTCTTTTCTGTTTTCATTTCTGATTTTCCCTTCTGCCACCTTCCTCCTGTCAAAGCATTGCTGTCAATATGGGAGCTATTATTTTACAGAGATTTTGAAAATGTAAGTGACTTATATTAACTTAAAAATCACAAATAAAATGATTACAAATATGAAATACTGTTTTCCCAAGGAAACCTTTACTAATGTGGTGTGTACCCTTCCCAGTATTTTATTTGCACTTAAGGGCCAGCTAGTCCAGCATAATTGGTGAGCTCCAGACCAGATATAGTGTGTGTGTGTGTGTGTGTGTGTGTGTGTGTGTGTGTGTGTGTGTGTATATATATATATATATATATATATATATATATATATATATATATATATATATACTGTTTTGTTAAGTGTTTCTTAGGTATAAATATATGAATATTTTTCCTGCCAGGCAGTGATGGCGCATGCCTTTAATCCCAGCACTTGGGAGGCAGTGCCAGGCGGATCTCTGTGAGTTCGAGCCCAGCCTGGTCTACAGAGCGAGTTCCAGGACAGGCTCCAAAGCTACACAGAGAAACCCTGTCTTCAAAAAAATTACAAAACCAACAAACATATATTTCCATGAATATCAATTTGTTTTGCATCATTTCTTTTAATGGTTGCATATAATGGAATTCTTTTGAATGAATTTCCATCTCACCCCCACATCCTGGCTATTGAACACAGGGCCTTATATCTATTAGGCAGTTACTCTGCCACTGAATTACATTCTTGTCCCCTCATGAGTCTTGAGCAGCTGTTCTTTAGACAGTTCCTGCAGAAGCTTGAGGACCTGAGTTCTATTCCATGCACTCATGTAAAACGCCAGACATGGTAAACCTAGTGCTAGGGAAATTTCCTAGAGCTTGCTAGCCAACCAGTGAACTACAGGATCAGCCAGATTAGCTTATCAGTGAACTCCAGGACCAAACTAGTTTAGCCTAAAAACTTGGTATCCTTTTTCCATGCAGCATCATTTAAATACAAAAGAGTAGCTGACATAAATATAGTGATTCAGACTTGGATATTTGGCATACATTATTCTTGAAAGGCCAGCCTGTCACCTTAAGGAAAACAGTGAATAGTATATATTGCTTAGTGCTAAATTTGAACAATCAGGCAAAATTAGAATTTTGGAAATTATATATTTTATCCCCCTGAGTTTGATAGCTTTCTACTTATTTTTCACGTGTATCCAGCAGTGATATTAAGTTTATAATATTTTGATAGTGAAATATTTTTGACATTTACATAACTCAGTGGACCTGTATTTTGTAAATGACTAGTATTAAATTCATGTTTAAAAAAATCATTCAAGGGTAAAAAATTTATTCAAAGGGCAAGATAGATTTTAATATAACAGAGAATGGAAAGTTCACAGTATGGTTTCAGATTTCTTGTTGTTAACTGACCTTTAAGAAAATACTACTTGTGAGTTTTATAGTAATGTTTGTTTTGTTTGTTTGTTTGTTTGTTTTTTGTTGTTTTTTTTTCGAGACAAGGTTTCTCTGTGTAGCTTTGCGCTTCTCCTAGAACTCACTTGGTAGCCCAGGCTGGCCTCGAACTCACAGAACTCCGCCTGGCTCTGCCTCCCGAGTGCTGGGATTAAAGGCGTGCGCCACCACCGCCCGGCTAGTAATGTTTTTAAATGCACCTGTAATGATCTAAAATGTTCTTACACATCTATTCTTTCAATTACATTTCTAAAAAGGACTGGTGGTTTGTTTTTTGTTTGTTTGTTTTTCTGTTAATTTAACCCAAATACATAGGACAAGAGATTGAATGTAGAAATAGATGTGAGGATTCAAGATGTGGGTTTTTTTTTCCCTATTGGACTAAAAATTACAGAGCTTTGTTAAAAGCTAAAATAATTATCTTTGAGTTTGTAATCCTTTAATAGTTATAGATCCATGTCTTAAATGATTTTGACTTTGATAAACAAAATTGCATTCTGTTCAGAGAATTAGAATGCTGGCTGTCAGAATTTCTTCAGATAACAGGGATTCTTGCCAGGCCTGTGGTGCAGGTCTATAAACCAACAGCAGGCTAAAGGCAGGAGTTCTGTGAGCCAAGCCTAGCCTGGGCTGCATACGAGTAAAACCCTGTCTTGAAAACAAAAAGAATGTGTTCACTTCACTTTTGTGTGTTTTAAATTAGTTCTAAAACTCAACTGCTGGGGAAAAGGTGATTTGTGAGGCTAGGAGAATGGTTCAGTCAGCAAATCATTTACATTATAAGCACTGGGACCCATGTGAGAATGCTGGACATTGTTCCATCCTTGCAACGCCAATGCTGGACATTGTTCCATCCTTGCAACGCCAATGCTGGGAAGACAGACAAGAGGGTCTGGGGCTTACAGGCCAGCTAGTCCAGCGTTATTGGTGAGCTCCAGACCAATGAGGGTCCGTCCCCATCTCAAGGAGGGGAACGGAATGGTGTTTCCAAGGTCGATACTTGAGGTTGTCCTCAGCCTCCACATGTGTACTCCACGTGTGTACTCATACCTGCACTTCTCCAGCAGTTCTCTCTAGGGCTCAAACTCAGGGATTCCTGCTTTCAATGCATTCGCTTTACCAAGGGAAGTGAGGTTTGTTAAATTTCCTTCTCCCCCTGCTTCCTTTCTTACTCCTTCTAATAGAGCCTCTTGTAGCCTAGGCTGACCTTGAACTTCCGAGTGTAGCCAAGGATGACTGAAATAATGAACTTCCTGTGTCTGTGTCCTGGATGCTAAGATTATGTGGCTACACACCACCAGGCCTGATACTGTGCAGGCTGCATCCTCAGCCCCCCCCCCCCTTTTTTAAGCAGGGTGGTATCATCTAGTCTAGACTGGCCCGAATTTGCTGTATATCTGAGAATGATCTTGAATGAGTCTCCTCTGTCCATTTCCCAAGTCCTAAGAATATGTGTAACCTACCACACTCAGCTATTTACTTTTATTTTTCTTCCTTTCATTATTTAGGGAATACTTTATTGATTTCTGTAATCAGAGCAGAAAAATGTTGGCAAGAAAAGATTCGAGATTGTATGTAGCCACACTGCATACTGTAGAGGAGGAGAGGGCTTCATAGCATTTCCCAGCTCCAGGACCTTACCCCATCCCGTATAGATGTCGTCCGCTTACCATTCAGTTCATGACAGATGTGCTCCTTCCTACTAGTGCATGGCAGAGCCATTGCTCCTCTTCACATGTCCAGCTCAGTTACTTCCTCTTATGTATTCGGCCTGCCCATCGCCCCTCCCTCTAACTCCGTCACACTACCTCTGTCTGTCATAGTGCACAGTTCAGATTCCTTAGTTCAGCTATGTAGGACAGCCTCTTTTCATGGTTCAGTGTAAAATCGTTTGTTTTGAGCTACGGTCTCACTGTGTATCTCTGGCTGGCCTCAAACTCACTCCTCCTACACTGTAGGAGCTGGAGATTGGTGGTCTCTGTTTAGGAAACTGACCTTGGGTAGTCAGGTGTACCCCTTTCAAACAGTGCTTGGTAACTGATTCTGAAACAGTCTCATTTCACATGAATTTGATCCTTAAACAAAAAGCAAGACTTTTTTTTTTAAGGAATTGGCACAAACTTATTTATAGTTTTAAATCTTGAGTGCATTGTAGATATCCAGTGGTTCCATTTTTATGTGGGTTAAATCTTGGTATGCTCAGTTCTCTGTGATTTTCGGAAACTGCCCTGAAGGAGGATGAGTAGTGAGATTGTATTCATCTCATGTATTTTGAGATGCTTAAGTAGTGTTGTTTTCTATTGAGCTTTCAGATTTCTTGTTCTTTTAGATGAAATTTGCTTTTTTAAAAAGTTTCTTTCTTTTTTTTTCTCTCATACAATATGTAACTTACATTTTTAAAGCTGTTGTTTTAAGTCTGCATTTGGCTTCTCACATCATTTAGTAGTACAGGCATTGCTGTAGACTTGTGTTGAGTGCCACCTGCCTATTAAAGTATCTACACAGCTCTTAAATTTTGTGAAACCATTTTGAGCTCTCCAGCAAACAAGCTAAATAGTCATGGAACTAGTATCCCTTTCCCAGAGGTAGTGAGTTATTTCAGGTCCTAAAATATTGCAGATTCTTCAGCAATCTTGTTATGTCAGCAGATGGTCAAAAAGAGAAGCTTTCACTCCTCCAGTTCCCCCGTCATATTCTGCAGTTTATAAACTTGTGATTTATTACTTGGAGAAGCCCTTGCCTTGCAAGCACACAGATCTGAGTTCAGTCCTGAGACCTCCAGTGTGAAAGCACTGACTCTTGCCTTTTTAGATCCTCACTCAGCAGTTCCTATTTGTAGCACCTGGTACCTCTCAGTTCCTTCCCTGACTTCTTGTCTTGTTAAATGTATTGATCAAGAGAGTCTCATGTGATTTGCTAAGTGATCTCATTTCTTGGAACCATTAGAGCCATTGGAGTAATAAGGAGCTGTAAGGGAGCCAGTGTTGCCTGTGAATGGTTCTTACTTGTAACATTCAAGTTTCTTAGTTCCCTTAATAAGCTTATAGACAGGCATCAATGATATTCTGCTGGGTGTGGTGGTGTGCACCTACACTTACATTCAACACTTGGGAGCTTGAAGCAAGAAGATCTTAGTTTAGAGGCCAGCTTGGTCTACACAGTGAGGCTCTGACTCAGAAACAAGGGTGAGAACAATCAGAGAACCCAGCATATTCAAAGGTAACATTTAGATTACAGCTAGCAATTTAATTTTCCTTCATTGCTTCTCTTCCATTTGATCGCACTGCTTGGTATCGCTGCATAGTAGGATCAATGTACTGTGGCAAATCTTTGGTTTTATGCTATATTCTCTTTCAGAGTTGGCAAACATGGTATTTGCTATATTCCTGAGGAATGATAGAATCAAAGATATTGCCAAATAGTCATACTTAAATATCTAGCAGACTTGTTTTCTAAATCAGTAACATCAGTCCATTTAACACATCTCTGAATATCCCATTTTATTTGCATAGTCATTCTACTTAAATGGTAAACTGAATAGCAAGAGACAATATTTTCCATTATTAATTAGGCTAATAAATTAATTAGCTAAAGTACTATGAAAGAATGGTAAATGATAACTATATTAATAATTTATTTACTCTTGATTATTTAATTAGTTTATTTAACATGATGAAATTGGTTTTTATTTTAATGTAGAGAGGTGATGTTACCTCTAACTCCATTACTGGAAATTACTGCTAAAACTGGGTATAGTAAACATGCTTTTAGTCTGAAGCAGGAAGAACACAGCCATCCTGAGCTACAGAATGAAACAAAAATGCCTGTGTTAGACCTAAGGAGCCATCTTAAACAGTAGCATGTTTTTGTAAGATCTTAAAAATATTTCCATGTTTCTAACAGCTTTTTGGTATGAAATTTATCCTGTTTTCTTGCCTCTCATTGTTATGAAATCACTTCATTCCTAGGACTTTCTCAGTGAACTGATATTAAGGCTAGCCTGTGGTAGTCTTGTGGTTCATGTGTGTGGCTGAACCCAAGATCACGTGGGTTTGTGGTGATAGAGCTGAAGAGTATAATCAATAAACTTAATTTAATGGCTGTATACAAAAAGTCATACCTCATTCCAGAAGATGCCAGTGTTCATGAAATATTACAAAAACAGAGCATGAAGAAAACCTCTAGGTTCTCAAATTAGTAGTAGTATAAGTCATATCATCTGACAGCAATGAGGTAAGGCTAGAAATTAAAGGCTGAGAAAATGTTTATCATGTCACGTAAAGTTTTTAAACCTTATTTTAAAGGACAGCTTGCAATTCTAAACCAGGTGACATGAAACAGTGAGACATGAAAGCATGTGGATGTAGCTCAATTACATAAAGCCTATAGTCATTATTAAATGAAACAGAATGAAATAAGTGAGTTCAAAACTTCAAAATGTGAAACAAAGAAAAGTTAACCTTAGGAAAATGGAAGTAAGGAAGGACATGCGGTAGTTTTTGTTAGGAGATAGGAGATAGAAAAGTGCTGAAACACCACCAATAGAGCAGACACAGCAGTCAGTCTAGTCAGGGAACGAGTGGCATGGAAGTAAATTGAAGTCTTGGGGGTGGCTGGTGAGTTGACTCAGGAAGGAGAGCGTCACAAAGCCTTGAGTTCGAACCCCAGAAGGAGAGTAGAGAACCAACATATTAGCTGCAGGTTGTCCTCTGATCTCCACAGTGTGCTGTGGCATGCCCATGTCTCCCCCATCCCACAATAGGAAGAATGTGGGTTGGTTTTTTTTTTTTTTTATAGAAACAATTTAAAGTGGTATTCTGAAACCTTGAAAATCTTTGAGATAAAAAGGCATGTTGTGTGGCGTTGAGTATGGAACTCTCCAGCAGAGATACTCCAGACAACAGGAAACACTCAGCTTCAACATGACTTTCCCTAGCTGGAATCTAGGGCAGGTGCATAATGGTGGTGGTTCAGTAGCCACCCTGAGCAGGGGCAGAGACATGCTGCTCACATTCCCGCTGGGTAATAGTTAATCTGCAGGAAGGGAAAGGCGGAATTCCTACTCCATGTGACAGAACGAGAGAGCACACAGGTGGCCACAGTTTAGGTATTGGCTAAGACGGGATTAAAGTTAAGTCATTGAGCTTTTCATTCACACCAGAAGAGTCCAAGAAAACTAATAGATCAGCCATGAAGAGAGCTTAACATCGTAGTCAATTAGTTAATACTTATTTAACAGTGTGTTGCTGAAATATACGAGCAAAAAACTAGTTAAAGGAAGCAAACTGTATAAAAGTTCCCTTTTATAGCTGGACCTTGACCTGGGTTTTGGAGAATCTTTTAGAATTCTGAAGAGGAAAACAAATCAAAAAGACATTAAATGTTTAGATAGTGGAGGAAAGAGTGATTTTAGAAAGAAAAGACACCTACATTACCTAGTAAGGATGTAGTTAGATGAGACTACCTCAGAAACTCCTCTGTGAAATAAAGACAGAATCTCTGAAAACTTTCTATCAAGTCAGAGGAGAGTTAAATAGAATTAAATGTATAGAGCTAAAATGACTAGCTTAAAAGGTGAGAACCTCACTCCAACCCCCAGGAATGATGAGATCTGAGCTTAAGGCTAGCTAGCCAACATAAGGCCAGATGGGGGTGTCTGAAAAATGAGGATGGGACTGTTGTAATTTAGCAGCAGTGAGAACGAACCACAAGGTACAACGAACCCATGTTGGAAGTTTATTGGAAGGGTGTGAAGAGAGTTTTGTGAAGGCCTGCCTTTGAAAGGAAAGTGGTGGAGAGTTGCGGGGGGGTGTCCACGGGCGGAGCTCACTTTTAAAGGGAGCTTAGCGCATGTGTACAGATACTTACACAGCCACGCAGCACATGTGCATAGATTACATAGTGACATACAGCCCTAAGACCCTGGGCTGACTAAGCATCTGCCTGAATACTGACAATGCATGTGTGCAGAAGGTATTCTTAGGGCTACAGCTGGGAGCCCTAGGGAGTAGGTCAGGTGATGCCAGAAATGCTAACATTCCTCCTCCCTTTTGTATATTATAAAAAGTGAGTTAGGGATAGTGAGTGGGGCAGGAAATGAAGGCATAGGATTCTCAAGACTGCTTCCTGTTGACTTGGGGCATTGGTCGTTTCTGGAGGACTTCAGAAAACTGGGGTGCTGGCCATGTCCTCGGGTAGCTGGTTGTTTCACTGCTGTCTAGACTCTGTGGAACTGTCTGGTACCTTTTGGACCTGGCAAGATGCTGGCAGGGCATCAGTAAATCAGATAAAGTTAAGTTTAGGGGGAAAATATTTTTTTCCTTAGATCCTGGTAATCAAGGGAGGGGGAGTCCCAAGACCAGGAAGAGGTGGGATGGTGCTGATCTCGAGTAAATCTGACTCATTTGAATAATTCCAAGTCGACTCCCTGGAGCTTACAGGAATTTTTACAAAAGAGATAAGTTTTAGACACATAAACAACCAAAGTGAATTTACAATCCTGAGCTTGTGGCTATGGTAATATGGTGGTGTAGTATAATGAGTAGTTCTCTGCCAGAGCTAGATTAATAGCCTGTCAGAATTCTATCACTAGTATTAAAGTTATGGACAGTAACACAGTGAGGAAGAGTAATCTGGAACATGTTTCATTTTTTATACATCTCAAATCACTTTCTTTTTATCACCAGTTAAGCATCCCTATCCTCACATAAACAACCCTTAAAGCACCTGTTCCTTCCCCATCACCATGGCATAACCTTAACTCAGGAGATACAAGTGGTTGATTGCTGAGGGCAGTCAATAGTAAAGAGTTACATTGAAATCTGTGAAAAATCTCCTTTTTGAGTCTAGGGTGTGTATATATCTGGGGTGGTGTTGTTTCTTACCACCCAGGAATGTCTGATAGTCTTTACACTTCCAGCTCTGTGGCTAATGGTTGGTAGTTCTATAACAACAGCTAATTAGTTTAATTAGGGATTTTGAATATGTCATTGGAGATACATAGAGAGGAAATTGATGAAATGGTGTGACTAGTAGAGACAGGGGATACATAGAGAGGAAATTGATGAAATGGTGTGATTAGTAGAGACAGAATGTGGAGAGGGGTCAGGAAGGAAAACATATGGAGTTCCCAGTCCAGTAGAGTTGAGTACGGTTGTGGGGTGAAGCCTCAGTCTTCTGGAATTGGAGACAAGGCAGTTGATCTTGGTGTCCTCTGGAACTTAAGGTAGTATCAGGACATAATATCATGAATGTAATAAATCATATCATAAATATAGTTATTGAATGAATACTGCGAATGTAATCAGTGAATACCACAAATGTAATTAACATCATAAGTGTAATTAATATCTTGAATATAATTCATGCCACTGAATTGTGAACGTAAAAATGGTTACAATTGCAAATACTGTGTTCATTTAAAAAATAAGGTGGAATGTAATCACCATACATTATATGTGTGTATGAAATTGAAGACAGCGATGTTCTAAAATAGAAAGTGGTGATGGTGTCATGGGCCTATGAGGATGCTGGACTAAAGTCGATATAATCGTACAGGCAAATTGTATACTATGTGAATTATTTGTCAATAAAGATTTTATAAAGCGTAAAAAAAAGGAAAAAGAATTTAAACTGGGCATGGTGTAATCCAACTTAGGACTTTTTTTTAAAAAATAAAATAAAAACAGAAAACAGTAAAAGAAAATTTAAAAAAAGTTCCCACATTGGCTAAAAGATCCCTTCCCAGTAAGGGTACAGAACAGGTTGGCACAATGAAAAAGGAGTAGGTGAGAGGAATATCCCCTGAAAATACAAATAAGTGACAGAGTCTGTTATGGTAGCTAAGGTTGTCTCCATACCCCAACATTAGGGAAATGGGAAGGAGAAGTGGATCCCCAAAATTCCCACAGGAACAAGTAAGTGGCCCCAGTGTCCAAGAGGAAGGAGATGGGCCGCCCTGATCCCATGATGACTACCTGGAGCTCCCTGTCAGAGTTGACAGTGGTCAGGTCAAGTGAGCCTGGGTCCCCTCAGTCGTCCATGGCCAGGCCTAAAAGTTTGGCTGGAGGGTGGTCTGTTTTTGACGTTCCCATGCCACAAGGTGCAGTCAACAGACTAGTGTCCTTCTTGGTGGCATTTTGGACATGGCCGGGTAGCCTGTGGGGATTAGGACAAACGCAGTCCCAGTGACCCTCCTGACCACATGTGAAGCAGGAACTCAGTGGTCCTCGAGCCCTAGGGGGCAAGGGAGCCTGGGCAGTTGCGGAGGCTGATCGAATGACCTTGGCCAGCATTTGGTATTTTTGTTTACAGGCTTTCTCATGTCTCCCATGGTACACCTTAAAGGCCAGTGCTAAGACTTCTGCCTGTGGGGTTAGAGGCTCTCTCTCCAGACGCTTAAGCTTGCCCTAATGTTGGGGAAGCTCTGGGAAAAGAGATAGGTCACTGTCCTCAGGTTTTTGGGGGGTCTAGATTAGTATATTGTAAGAGGGCCTTTGTGAGATGCTCTAGGAACTAAGATGGATTTTCCTGTCTGTCCTGGATGATTTCTTGGAGATTCTCATAGTTAACTGGTTTAAGGGCAGCCTTATGGAGACCAGCAGGAGGCAGGTTGTAAACTGGTCTCTGGCTAGAGCACCCCATGGGTTATTATAGTCCCATGGGGGTCCTGGTTGGGGACCATCTTGGCCCCAGGCAGATGTGCTGCATTAGTTTGATGAATTTTGTCTGCATGTGCTCTGGCCTGTTCCCAAACTCACCTGTGTTCCTCAGGAAGTAGGTTGTTAGATGAAATCATGTCTAGATCATGAAAAGGGATGATATATTGGAATTCTTTTGTGAAAGAGGCAGAGTTAGACATATAGGACCACAGTTTCTTTTCTATCTGAGAGAGTTCAGCTAGTGAGAAGGGGACACGTACCTTAACCAGTCCATTCTCTCTGGTGACCTCTCACAAAGGGAGAACTGGCTGGGTTGGGTTGGGTAGGGAGAGATGGTGGGGTCCTTGAGTGGCACAGGAACGGGTAACAGGAGGTTGAAAGTAGGTGTGAGAGTCAGGAGGTTGGAATGGCCCCTTACTGGAGAGGAGGAAGGGGCTGGAGGAGCTTAAGGAGCAGTTGTATGTAGAGGTCAGAACAGTAGGGGTTCGTTAGCAGGGTCCAGAGTAGTGGAGGGTTCTTCTAGTTCAGACTGCACAGCTAGGAGGACGTGGGTGGGTGAAGTGGAAACACGAAACACGAGAGAGTTTGGCGCCGAGATAAAAGGAAGTTTGAACATAAGGCAACTCCTTCCATTTACCTGTCTGCCGGCAGAAGTTGGAAAGGTCCCGTAAAATATCAGGGTCTAAACTGCTGTTAGGTGACGTTTTGACTGGCTATCTAATGGGTATTTGGACCATGTCTGAGTGCAAAGGCAGATGAGTTTAGAACCTTTAAATCGAGCATTAAGCGTAAATGTTTGAGGTTTCTAAAAGACATCGTAGGGGAGATGTTGGGCTTATGTTGCTAGATGTATTACCCATGAATGAGGCAGAAAAGTAAGATGCAGTCAATGGCTTAGAATTTCTAGCATCCCAGAAATTAAGCAAGATGGATTGAGAAGGTTCAGTCTGCTCAGTGATTCATTAAACACAGAGCAGGGGCCAGGGCTGAGCCAGAAAGACATGCCGAGAAACCACGGTAGAGAAACAAGGGTTCACTTGTGGGAAATGGCCAGAGGTGCTTGTCGCGAAGGGGGCCAGCTGTAGCCTTGAAGACAGTGGCTGGGGATTCCCCGCCTCCAAGGACACCAGTGGGGCACAGGAACATCAATGGTCATTCCCACGGGTCCAGGGAAGCATTTACACTGACCAGGAGAAGGGAGGCTCACCAATCATAGCCGATGTTGTATGGAGAGGCCCAGTGGTCAAGTAGTTGGAAAATGCTGTCGTAGTGGACTAGGTCCAGGGTTCCAGCGCACCTGAGGGCGCCAGGAGGGCCTGCCGAGTCTCACGGCATCAAATGTAGGTTAGTGGCGGCAAGAGTGAACCACGTTAGAAGTTTATTGGAAGGGTGTGAAGAGGGGGTTTGTGAAGACCTGCCTTTGAAAGGACAATGGCGGCGGCGGCGGGGGGGGGGGGGGGGGGGGGGGATGGGTGGAGCTCACTTTTAATGGGTGCTTAGTGTATGCTATAGAGACTTGCACAGCAGCAGCTCATGGACATAGATTATGTAGTGAAGTACGGGGCAGTAGGACCCTGGGCTGACTAAGCATCTGCCTGAGTACTGACAACACATGCGTGCAGTAGGTATTCTTAGTGGCTACAGCTAGAGGCCCTGGGGGTAGGCGAGGTGATGCCAGAAATGCTAGTTGGGATGGGGGCCGGGGGGAGAAGGGATTCATTGATGGAATATTTGCCTGACGTGTACAGGATTATAAGTTCGATCTTTAACACTGCTGAAATTTATTTTTTTAAAAAAAGATTGCTTCAGGAGCTTTTAAAAATGTTTAGTCTTGAGCCAGGCAGTGGTGGTGCACGCCTTTAATTCCAGCACTGGGGGAGGTAGGTTGCAGAGGCAGGCGGTGTGGTGATTACAAGGCCAGCCTGGTCTACAAAGCGAGTCCCAGGACAGCTGAGACTGTTACATAGAGAAAACTCTGTCTCGAAAATGCTCCCCCCTGCCCCCCAAAAACAATTTAGTTTATTTTCTACTTAAATCTTTTGAAAATAAGTATACAGTCTTCTGTGAAAGTTTTATGAATTCACTTGGGATTTTAGTTCCCAAAGGGTTGTTCCAAATTTTTCCATAGCGTTCACTGAGACAGGGTTTGACTCTGTAGTAAGCTTATCACACAGAAATTGTGGTCTACCCTCTGCAAAGAAAAGCTCGGGCTTTGCACACTGACAGGATTCTGGTTAGCATCTGTCGGGCTCATAGTCTTCACTAAATACAGAATTAGGAGAGCTTGCAGTATCCAGTGAACTTTGAAAGTTTAAGAATTTTGGAAATGTTTTAGAAAATTGATAGGTAGCCACAGAGAAACAGGTAAAACTCGAAGTAGAAGAGAGTACTTAAACATAGTCACCCCTTCAAGGTCGGTATCTCTGAAAACAGTCATCTGGGTTGGAGAAAGGGCTTGAACAAGTGCGCTGAGGTGGGTACAGTTCAGGTCATGATACTGTAACTGTAAACTCAGAAAAGGTACGTGGTTGAATGTGGAGGTAAATAGCCGTCTTCATTAGGAATGTAATGGGGCTGGGAAGTGGCTCAGTGGGTAAAGTGCTTGCCCCACAAGCATGTGGACCTGAGTGTGGATCCAGCATCCACAGGAAAGGTAGGTTTTGTCAGCGTGTGTGTTTGTAAACCCAGCGCTGGGAGGAAGGAGACAAGTGGGTCCCTGGAGCCCATTGACCAGCCAGTCCAGGAGAAATGATGAGCTCCAGGTGCAGAGAGACCTTGTTTGAGAAAGTAGTGTGGGACGCTCACAGAAGAAGATGCCCAACATCAACTTCTGGCTTCTGTATATACAAGCACACCTGAACTCACACATAGGCACAGACCACACACCTGCAACAATAGCAGTAACAGCAACAATGCTAGTTCTTAAAAACGTTAACAAGTCTGAAAAAGAGACACTGCAAGTTTATCAGTTTCTGGGTCTGTAAGTAACAGACATCTTTGTTTTGAGAGAATATTCAGAGTACATCCCAGATAGTCAAGAAATAGTAAAAATAGATTTTCAAAGTGTCTGATGGGGACTCAATTGTGTCTGCCCCCTGAGCTATCTCACTAGCTGTGACCTAACTTTCGATGTGTAGGTGTGGGTATAAATGATGAAACTAGAAAGGGAAGCAACTAGAGAGAAGAAAGAGGTGTTGAAAAGGACATGGCTGCCAGGCGGCGGTGGCGCACGCCTTTAATCCCAGCACTCGGGAGGCAGAGCCAGGCGGATCTCTGTGAGTTCGAGGCCAAGACTTAACTATCCTTTAAAATCCTTTTTATTGCTACTCCAGTATTACAGGACATAAATATCTGTTCCAGGAAAGGCACAAAGCTACACAGAGAAACCCTGTCTCGAAAAACCAAAAAAAAAAAAAGTGGTGTAATGAAACCTGCCACTTTCTGTGTTTATTGAAGACATTAAATACCTTTATTTACATAATGATAATAGTTACATTCTTTGAAATGCTCTCAGTGACTTTAAGGTCTCAGTTCTCATGACTGCAGGCTCTCTCACTAGTTGGGGGACTTTTATGATGACTGCAGGCTCTGTCACTAGTTGGGGGACTTTTATGATGACTGCAGGCTCTGTCACAGTTGCTGGTCACTAGTTGGGGGGACTTGAGCATCAGTTTTAAGCTCAGCTGCTTTTGCCCAGAGCTGTCAGTTTCATTATGAATAATTCATTATGTTTCTGTAAAGTCAATATAGTCTATCTCAATAGGTATATTTTTATAATTAAAATAATGCTGATCATTACCATAGGTTACTTAAGAAAGCAAATATTTAAAGAATGTTTTTAGATTTATGTATCTGTATGACTCTTTTGCCTGTGTGTATGCAAGTATACCACATACATGCTTGGTGGAACTAGAATTTCAGATGACTGTGAGCTGCCATGTTGGTACTGGGAACCAAATTTGGGGTCTTCTACAAGAGCAGCAAATGTTCTTAACTGCTGAGCCATCTCTCCACCCCCAGATAGCAAATGTTTTTCTGTACTTGGCTTTCTTTGGGTCACCAACCAGCTCCCAAATTACAACACAGAGACTTATTATTGGTTCTGAATGCTCGATCTTATCTTATGCTTGTCCCACTAGTTCTGATAACTTAATTTAACCTGTTTCTCTTCATCTATTTTTTGCCTTGGAGCTTTTTCCTCTGTTTCTGGCTGGCTGGTGGCTGCCTGGCTGGTCCCTGGCATCCCCCTCTTTCTCCATCATTCTCTTCTGCTCCAGCTGAGATTCCTCCTCCTCCTCCTACTTATTCTCTCTGCCCACCGGCCCCGCCCATCCCTCTACTGCTTTTTATTAGACCAGTCAGATCCATTAGGCAGGCAAGGTGAAACAGCAACACACCTTTACAGAATTAAACAGCAGCAGCCTAGACAAGTGTAACACACCTTTACATAGTTAAGGTCATATTCCACAACAGTTTTCAGATGCACACCTTGAGCTTCTGTGTGTGCTGGAGAATGACGTCTTCAGCTCAGGGATGAGGTTATGTCCGCACTGCTCTCTCCTGTCTCTCTTGCTGGGAAATGCGTATTGACAGCTTTATCTTGGATTTGTTATATACTCTGCTTTGGTAATGGAGCCTAATTTAAATTTCGTGGTGCCTATATCTTTTTGTCACAGTTGGATTTTAACACCTATTTATACAACTCAAACAGCAGTTATGGCTGGAATTCTGCTACATGGGCAAGACACTCACACACTTTATTGAAAGTCATGCACATGTTCAAGATCATTGATGGTGGAATAAATGCTCAGCTTATACTAATACTGTGTTGTTATTACAATTCTATAAATCATTTAAATAATATCACAGTGTTAGCAACTAAACACTGTTCTATCTTCCATATTGATAGAAATCATAGGGAAAACAAGCTGATAGTATATATCAGGAGTCATAAAATTGCGATGTCCTAGTGATTCTTCTGAAATGGATGGGAATAGGTATCCAAAAAAAAAAAAAAAAAACCAAGATGAAGTTCTGAGCATAGTGGCACACGCCTACAGTCCCAGTGCTTGGAGATCGAAGCAGGAGCTCAAGGCCAACGTCAGCTACATTGTGTAGTGTGCGGCTAGCCTTGGCTGCCTGAGACCTGCTTTAAACAGAAGAAGCTGAAGTGTAAAGAGAGGCTGCTTAGACAGTAACGCAGAGCAGTGTTTGTGGTGGAATGGTCAGCAAAGTCACAGACAAAACTGTTTACACTGTGGTTGTGTTTACATATTATAGTAGGTAAAAAAGATGGCATCAATTTAGAAATCTCAACATATGTTCAGAAAGAATTTTGTGATAATATAAAGGTGAAGAAGTGTACTAATGTGCAGCTTATATGTGTATATGTATGTGTACTCTACGGGCATAGAAAAGATTAATTAAACCTTTAATTCTTTTGTTTTCCAAATACCATTGTGGGTCTGGGGGAAGACCAAATTTTGATTCCCCCCCCCCCAACCAAAAACACAGGCACAGATTAAATGGTGTTGTATAAGCTAGGACAAATAGTGTCTCCTTGCTCCCTGAGGGTATGGCCAAGCTGCTGTTGGACTCTCTGATCGTCCTAAGGAGAGGGAGTGATACCCTCCAGTGGGCTCTCTTCCTTGTAGGATGCTTTTTACTAGAGTCCCCCACTTTAATTGGGTGAGTCCTCAGTTCTTGAGAAACTGGGCACATCAGAGCAGCTTACAGTCAGAGGCCCCGCACACTGTCTGCAGGAGACCTTCAGAGTTTCAGAAAAGCAGTGGTTTTGTTGCTGTGGAGAGATTAGAGAGCATAGGAAGGCACATGTGGGAGGTGTTTGTCCGTCTTCTCTGACGCTGTCTGCCTTCTCTGTCCCCAGCTGGCCCTGAAGGACCCTGTGCACACAGTGTCACTACAGCAGTTCATCTATGAGAAGCTCAAGGCCCAGCAGGAGATCCTGGGAGAGCAAGGCTTCCAGTCCCTTATGGAGACAGTGGACACGGAGATTGTCACCCAGCTGCAGGAGTTTTTGCAAGGATTCTAAGAGCACGAGCCATGTGGCCACCGTCCCCTTCTGAAATAAGCTGAATAGCCCAGTCTGCCATCTGTACATGAGAGCCTGCTGAGATGAAGTCATTTGTGTATGAATATAAAGAAACCAAGACCATAAATTTTTTACTATAAAATATAAAGAATAAGTGTAAATCCCAAATATTAAAGTCAGAAAACTATTCCTCAAAAGAATTTAATTTTATATTTATGAGGGGCCCTGTGTTTACTAGAGGTGCGTTTATTGACAGTCACTGCATTGTTTCCTGTTAGAGAAGAGACTCGTTGATTACCTTTTAATCATGAGCTCTTAACACTTGAGAAGATGAAGGCTGATGTTCCGGATGTTTTTCTGCAGTCCAAATTAGTTCAATTTGGTTGCCTTATCCTATTTTTTTTAAGGAAACAAGTTTGAAAACTGAGAATGCTGTGCAAATGATACAGTTAAATTTGTGCACCAGGGAATCGACATGGCGGATACCCACTACCCAGAGTATATTACAAGGGAGCTGTTTTCACCTGGAGGAGAAATCAAATGATTGCATTTCATTCTAGTAATCTGACACAGGAATTGGTAAAGGCACTTTTAACTTTCTTTCAGTGCAGATGTTGGAAGGCCCACTGACGTGAACCAGTGGTACTGTAGTGCCAAGTGGGAGACCTGGGGTCATGCTCTGGCCCTCTTCCTTTGCTACACGTGACGGCCAGTAGCCCCGTGAACACCAAGAACCAGACAACTCCAAGTCCCCTTTCTGCTGTGACAGTCCTGCTTGGCTGTGACAGGCTGCTCAGTATTGACCCACCTCAGGTTCCTCAGTGCGGGGGAGTGTCAGCACCTCAGTGCAGGGATGTGCCTCAGAAGACCCAGCACCAGTCCCCAGGTACTAGCACTGACGTAACTAGTCTTCCTTCCTGTCCCTCTGTTGCACTAAATGTGTGAGGGAGAGAATTGACGCCTTACTTTGCATTACTTGCCATTGTGAGGAACCTTAGAGCATCTTTTAGGAAATACTCAAAAGCAAGATTGGAATTGTCTTACCTTTCTATAGAAATTTGGGTACAGTATGTAACTGTGGGAAAACCACTACCCTTTGTAAGCTATGGAACCCATAATGTCTACAGATATATGATGTTTTCAGCAAAGAAAGAAAATATGGTCCAATTAAATTTTCCAAAGATACCTCACCTTTGACTCATTTGTCTGTTTTTCTTGCCTCCAATTCTCCACAACAAAAACAAAATAGTTCATTAAAACCACCCAGTTGGGGGCTGGAGAGATGGCTCAGAGATTAAGAGCACTGAATGCTTTTCCAGAGGACCCGGGTTCAATTCCCAGAGCCCACATGGCAGCTCACAACTCCAGTTCCGTGCCAAAACACCAATGCACATTAAAAAAAAAAAAAAAAAAAAAAAAAAAAAAACATAAAAAATAAAAACTTTTTTTAAAAAAATTGAAAAAACAAAACCCTGCCCAGTAGATTATAAAGAAGGGTCCTCTTACACTATGGTTCTAGCCCTCCACCCAAAGCTGGCACCAGTACTTCAGGCTTCAGATCTTCACTTAAACGCTGAGTGCTCCTTGATAATGAGGTTTCTTCGCCATTGTTTCCCAGCCACAAGATGGACATCTGAAGCCCTCTCCCGGCCATGCCACCACCAATTCCTAAAACCCCAATTCTCAGCTGTAGGAAATGATCACCTTCTCATTCTTGACAGAGGATGCTACAGTGCATAGAAAAGGCACTGAGCAACTGCTTTGCAAGACGGCTTAATTTTAAAGCTTCCCTCAGAAGAAGAACGTGGTTCACTTTAAAATCATGGATTAAAATAGGTTTTATAAAAAGCTTTGAAAAAGTATTCATATATACCATGTTTTTCTTTCTATAAGATGTAATTATTGCCGGGTGGTGGTGGCGCACGCCTTTAATCCCAGCACTCGGGAGGCAGAGCCAGGCGGATCTCTGTGAGTTCGAAGCCAGCCTGGATTACCAAGTGAGTTCCAGGAAAGGCGCAAATCTACACAGAGAAACCCTGTCTCGAAAAAAAAACAAAAACAAACAAACAAAAAGATGTAATTATTGCTTTACAAGATTCTGTCCATTGACACATTGTAGCAATGTGCAGATTTTGATGAAACAATTCATCCAGTCATCCTACTATACTAAAACTTTTGAAGGAATGATAGTTTCTTTTAATTTTTATAATTTAATTTTATATATCAGCCACGGATTCCCCTGTCCTCCCTCTTCCCCCTCTCCCCCAATCCACCCCCCCCCCCCATTCCCATCTCCTCCAAGGCAAGGTCTCCCCAGGGGATTCAACTCAGCCTGGTAGATTCAGTCCAGGCAGGTCCAGTCCCCTCCTCCCTTCACCCAGGCTGAGCAGAGTGTCCCAGCATAGGCCCCAGGCTCGAAAAAGCCAGCTCATTCACTAAAGACAGGTCTCGGTCCCACTGCCTGGGGGCCTCCCAAACAGTTCAAGCTAATAGACTGTCTAACTTATCCAGAGGGCCTGATCCAGTTGGTTCATAGTTCATGTGTTTCCACTAGTTTGGCTATTTGTCCCTGTGCTTTTTCCAATCATGGTCTCAACATCTCTCGCTCATACAATCCCTCCTCTTTCTCACCAATTGGGCTCCTGGAGCTCCACCTGGGGCCTGGCAGTGGATCTCTGCATCCGCTTCCATCGGTCACTGGATGAGAGTTCTACCACGACAGTTAGGGTGTTTGGCCATCTGATCACCAGAGTAGGTCAGTTTGGACTTTCTCTCGACCATTGCCAGTAGTCTATTGTGGAGGTATCTTTGTAGATTTCTGGGGACCTCTCTAGCACTCTGCTTCTTCCTATTCCCCTGGGGTCTTCATTTATCATGGTGTCTCTTTCCTTGTTCTTCCTTTCTGTTCTTGATCCAGCTGGGACCTCCCGCTCGCCTAAGCTCTCTTTTCCCGACCCTTGCCCTTCATTACCCCACCTCACGTCCAGTTTGCTCATGTAGATCTCATTCATTTTTCTGTCTTACGGTCCTCTTTACTAGGTAGCCTCCCTGGAGTTGTGAGTAGCAGTCTAGAAATTAGACATCAAAATGCCCAACAGTCCAATTAAAAAGTGGGCTATAGAGCTAAACAATTCTCAACAGAGGAAGCTTAAATGGCTGAAAGACATTTAATGAATTGCTCAACATCCCTAGTCATCAGGAAAATGCAAATCAAAACGACTTTTTTTTTATTTAATGCTGAATGCCATTATTGAAGGAGGGAGGAGGTCTTAAATACAGGCTTACAGCACAATGGGAGAACCCCAGAGGGCAGAAGTTCGCTACCAATGTTTTGCAATCTTGCATCTAAGCTGTTAATGCCCATTATGCAGGATACACAGACAAGGAACTTCCCCTAAGCGTTCAGGAGGGTGAAACCCAGGAGGGAATTATCATAGGGAGGATATCAAGGTCAGCAAGCAAGGCAACAGTTACCCAAAACAGGGTTCAGGGCCCTACAGGTCCCCCTTTTACTAATAAATGAGCAACTTAGGTTGCATGGGACGTCAGCAGGTCACCTTACCCATCATGGAGACGCCTGCCCAGGCCACACAGGCACTCTGTCTTAGGTTGGTGAGCGCCCCCTAGGCATTACCAGTCTCTGAATACTCATCATACAGGCTCAATCGTGTGTGAGCTTCAGAGTTAACTGCTGCCAAAGATCTCAAAGTGGCGCTGGGCTTGCAATCTCTGAGTTCCACACAGGAAAGACCAACAGAAGTCCTAACCCACCCATAGCCAGTAGGCTAAAGGTAACTGAGCCATTCCCTTCCTTAACGATCCTTACTGCAAATTGGAGTACTTCTAAGATGGTATCCCAAAAGCAAATGGAACTTGAGTTTATAAATTTATAATTTTCAAAGCCAATCGAAATGTATATAACTATTGAATTAAATTTATCATGCCCAATAGAATGAAAGATTTATTAACTGTGGTAGCTACTTTTGCTGCCAGGGTCTCCACTGTGCCAGCTGTAGTAAGCAATTATGAAATGGTAATCCCAGAAACAGTAGCAGCAGTGGCCGCCTCCGCTATAACAGCAACAACAGCAGCAGCGATATCAAATTCTCTTCTGGAGCGTGTGGGCATCCACTGGCATGGATACAACTCTAGGAACACGAACCACCAAGGCCCATTTTTCTTGATCCCAGCACAACTTAAGCTGGCAGCTCTGCAAAAGAACAACTAAGAACCATAAAGAAAAAACAGCTCACAAGGATCATAACTGATGGTCTTATAATGACTACATTTAGGCTCATAAATTTTAAGGTATCTTCAAAGGGGGCTAAATGAATTTCAGGAGGCCAATAAATGTTGCACAGAGCCACTCCTGAAAAGTAGGTACTACACCAGCTTGAAGAGGATTTTGAAAATGAAAAGGCTTAGCTGGCATGCAGCTGTTAACAAATGGAGGTCAGTGACCTTCAGGGTTATCCTTAATCTCCAGCTATACCACTCTTGGGCATATACACAAGGAATGCTCAATCATACCACAAGGGCACATGCTCAGCTATGTTCATAGCAGCATTGTTTGTAATAGCTAGAACGTAGAAACAACCTAGATGCCCTTCAACTGAAGAATGGATAAATAAAATGTGCTACATATACACAATGGAGTACTACTCAGCAGAGAAAAACAATGATATCATGAGGTTTGCAGGCAAATGGATGTGTAGCTGGAGAATTTTTCTCTAGCTCCCACTGCCAAGTCCCGTCAGTCCCGGAGCCCACTTATAAAATAAACACACAGATTCTTACATTATTTAAACTGCTTGGCCATTAGCTCAGGCCTATCATTGTCTAGCTCTCACTCTTATATTCAGCCCATTTCTATTAATCTTTACTTTGCCACGTGGCTCGTGACTTACCGGTACTTTACATCTTCCTTGTCTTGGCGGTGGCTCCAGCCGGTCTCTCTTTCCTTCCTCCTTCCTCAATTCTCCTCTCTCCTTGTCCCGCCTATACTTCCTGCCTGGTCACTGGCCAATCAGTGCTTTATTTATATAGAGCGATATCCACAGCATGGATGGATTTAGAAAAAAATCATCCTGAGTGAGGTAACCCAGACTCAGAAAGACAAACATGGTATGTACTCACTCATAGGAGGATACTAGATGTAAAAAAAAGGATGACTAGACCTAGATGGCTATTTAGAATGATAGTTTCTATTCCACTAACATACTCCTTTTCAATTTACTTTACATCCTGGAGACCTTTCCCAACCCTCTAACCAAGGCCTATGTGACCAACATTAACATGTTTTCCTATAAATTGGTCATTCTCTCTCTCTCTCTCTCTCTCTCTCTCTCTCTCTCTCTCTCTCTCTCTCTCTCCAGGGTTTCTCTCTCTCTCCAGGGTTTCTCTGTGTAGCTTTTGAGCCTTTCCTGGAACTCACTCTGTAGCCCAGGGTGGCCTCGAACTCACAGAGATCTGCCTGGCTCGGCCTCCTGAGTGCTGGGATTAAAGGCGTGAGCCACCACTGCCCGGCTCTTCCCTCTCTTCTAAATCGTATTAGGTAAGTCACATTAGTAAGCACTAGTACACTTGTCTAATTTTCTCTTGAAACTTGTTCCACTTTAGGTCTTTATTTTACCATTCCATTATTGTCAAGTCACAGTGCCTGCAGTCTTCTGGGGCAGAGCGGGGTACCTATCTTCAGGGCATTACACGATCTTGTAGGAATGCAGAGTTGCAAATATCACTGGGAAATGTGGACTCTGGTGGATGTGCTTATTCAGAAGCATCAGGCTAGGGGGTGAGGATCAGACACAAAATAAATTGATACTATCCCGGGCTGGTTGGTAACTACTAAAACCAGCTCTTGCTCTGCATAGCATGTGAGGCTGTTTGGAAGTTCTGTACTGAAAGTGGGCGGCCCTTGACTCTACTCCCAGCCATTTGAAATCAGCCACACACGAAAAACCATCAGTTTTTGAAATGGTGGCTGTTTGTAGCCTTGCTATCCTCAACTGTGTGGATTAAAGTCCACCTCCAGAGGTCCCATAGCATCAGAAGGTGCATTTGGGGTGGGGTCCATAGATGCTGCAGTGTTAAAGGAGTAAACACCAGGCCTCTGTTTTAAATTTTTCCCATAGTACGTGGCCATCATACATGTTCCCGGTGCTTTTTGTTTTGAGTCACAGCTCTTGCCACGGTCAGCATGGCTGTTTACAAAAGCTCTGCCGTTTTATTTAAAACCTAGAAAAACAGCATGACGGAGGTATGAGAAAAGGCATATGGAACCTGTTGCGAGTTATATTAACCTGACGTCTCTGAAACCTGTTCTTGTGGTCTGCTGTTCTGTCTAGACTCTAGACAAGAATGATCTGTGCTGTGCTGTAGCTATACTTTCAGTTTCAAATAAATGAGTTTAAGCCTATAGCAAAGCAAAACTAATAGTACAGATGGCAAGGAGCAGATAGACGGCATCACCAGATGAGGTCCTTACAGCACCCGGCAGTAACAGGAGGAGCCCAGTTAAAGGAGCAAAAGTATCATCCAAAAGGGTGCTGGGAACCCTTCAGGAAGGACTGGGAAACCCTGTCACTGGAGTCCTGCTGGAGCTCCCAATTGAGAGATTTTGCTGAAAAGCAGAGAGGCCTCCACAGAGGAGCTTCCCCATGGCTGACTTCCACCTCCACCATTTTTATGCCATAGGATAAATAGTAGTAACTCATAGGAATTCTTTTTTTAATTTACTTTTTTGCTGTCCTCGGGGGCACAACGTTTTTAATACCCTTGGCTACATTTGCTGTTCTCTTTCCTCCTTATCACAGAGTATGGCCAGGCTGCCCCAGGTCCAGGAGTCTCAGAGAATGCTTGAGACAAACATGCTCAAGCCAGAGACAAGGTGGACACCTTGTTCTCAGTCTGCTCTCAACAAGCACTAACAGCATATGGCATTTTAACATATATGGACATATATGTCATTTTTCCCCTTGTTTTGGTTTTTTGAGACAGAATTTCTCAGTGTAGCTCTGGAGCCTGTCCTGGAACTCACTCTGTAGACCAGACTGGCCTCAAACTCACAGAGATCTGCCTGCCTCTGCCTCCTGGAGTGCTGAGATTAAAGATGTATGCTACCACACCGGCTTTGTTATTATTTTTATTAGTTTTGAGGAAAGATCTCAGGTAGCTCAGGCTGATTTTACCTTTCTATATCAACAAGGATGATAGCCTTGAAATCATCTTCCTGCTTCTCCCTCTTTTTTTTTTTTACTATATTTGTTTTTAATTTTTATACAATACATCCTGAATGAAATTTCCCCTTTCCTCCACTCCACACAGTTCCTTTTTCACCTCACCTTTCCCCCAGACCTACTCATCCTCTGTTTCCCTTCAGAAAAGAGTAGACCTCCCAGAGATATCAACTGAACATGGCATAACAAGTTCCACTAAGACTAGGCACAAATCCTCTTACCAGGGCTGGACAAGGCAACCCAGGAGGAGGAAAGGGGTCCCAAGAGCAGGCAAAAGATTCAGAGACAGCTCCCATTCTCACTGTTAGGAGTCCCACAAGAACACCAAGCTACATAACCTTAACATATATGCAGAGGACATAGGTCAGACCCATGCAGGCTCCATGGTTTTCGATTCAGTCTATGTGAACCCCTGTGAGCCCCTGTGAGCCCTGCTTTGTTGATTCTGTGGGCCGTGTTCTCCAGGTATTCTTGACCCCTCTGGCTCCTACAGTCTTTCCTCCCCCTCCATGGGGTTCCCTGAGCTCCACCTAATGTTTGGCCTTGAGTCTCTGCAGTCTGCTCCTATCAGCTGCTGGAGGAAGCCTCTCTCATGGTGATTGGGCTAGGCAGCAATCTATGAATATAGCAGACTATCATTAAAAATTATTTTATTGATTTATCTTTTTGTATCCTTAGGTCTTGGGCTATCCAGCCTTTGGTTCTAGGCCATCCAGGAAGTGTCATGCATGGGCCTCAAATTAGACCGGTAATTGGCACACAAGTTCTGTGCCACCATTGCCCCAGCACATCTTGCAGACAGGATAGATTGTAGGTTGAAGGTTTTATGGCTGGGTTGGTGTCCCAGTATCACCACTGGAAGCCTTGCCTATTTACAGAAGATGGCTGGCTCAGACTCCGAATCCTCCGTTACCAGGAGTCCTCTCTAGGGTCACCTTTGTAGAATCCTGAAAGTTGATACTGAACTAGGTTTCCACATCACCACCCTCCAAATGCCCTCTAATTTCAGCCGTCTCTCCCAGTACTGTCAATCCCATCCCCCACCTTCTCTCCTGTTCTCATTCCCACCCACCCCCAGTCCACCCTCAAAATCTATTCTATTTCCTCTTCCCAGGAAAATCTTTTAAGCCCTCCTAGCTACATAGCTTTTCTGGGTCTGTGGATTGTAGCATGATTACCTTTCAAATTACATCTAATATCCACTTATCTTATAAGTGAGTACATACCATGTTTTCTTTCTTGGTCTGGGTTACCTCACTCAGGATGATCTTTTCTAGTTCCACCCATTTGCCTGCAAAATTCATGATGTCATTGTTGAATAATACTCCATTGTGTAAATGTACCGTACTTTATCCATTCTTGGATTGAGGGGCATCTAGGTTGTTCCCAGCTTTTGGCTATTATGAATAAAGCTGCTAAGAACATAGTTGAACAAGTGTCCTTGTGGTAGGATGGAGCATTCTTTGGATATATGCCCAAGAGTGACAAGCTGGGTCTTGAGGTAGATGGATTCCCACTTTCTCAGATGCTGGGATTACAGACATGAGACAGCACATACCTTGTCTTTCTGCTGTGAAGATGTGTTGATACAATATAACCAGAACTCAGCACACTACTGGAAATGAAGGCCAATGCTGGCCTCTTTCCAAACACCCTCATTGGTATTTATGGTGACACCTTCATGGGTGTCTTAGTGAGCATCCCGTTTGGTTTGGGTTGTGTTTAGAAAGCAGGAGTTCACCAGACTGCCGGGCACTGTCTTTGTCTCAGTCAGAGAAACAGTGTATTTCCAGCTGGCAAACCACTGAGAAGGTTGTCATTTCTTTACATGAAACTGTAAGCCTGGTGTCTCAGGGTGGTGACAGCTGCTGAAAAGGCAGTTTGAAATGACCTTTGGGCTGGGATACAGTGTAGTGACAGAGTGCTTGTGCCACATTTGGAAAGCCGTGGGTTCCAGCCCTGTAAGAAGAAACTGCACTCTGTTCCAAACATCTCCCAAAGCCCAGGGCTCTGGGTGCCCTTAGGGTAGCACGTAGCAGCTGCCCCTGGCCACAGATACTGGGCTCTGCCCAGTTCCATGCCGCTCATCTGAAGCCAAGTTTCTGTCCTCCCTCCTGAGAGCCTGAGGGCCTTATGGTCTGCAGCACTTGGAGAGAATTCAGAACTGGGAGCCACTGCTTAATGTCTTCTCTTGAAATCTCTCCTACCCAAGGAAGCGTCGAGTTGCTCATTAGCCGAAGATCTGAAACGAAGAGCTTTCGCTCTTTGCTCCAGCTGATGCCTGCATCCAGCTCATCTGGGCCTGTCTGTCGAAATTTATTTAGCCCGATATGCTCTGAGGCAGTGTCTAATCCAGAAAGGAATATATTGATATCTGGTCATCCAGCCCCCTTTTCCTTTAAAGCGAAGCATTGATTTTTATGCCATTTAATTTCCCAGTGGGGCAAAACATGGAATTGAAAGAAATAACTGCTGGAGTAGCTACGAGTGCAGGGAGGCTTAAAGCATTCCCATCTGTCTGCCACCAGGCAGGTGGTTTAAAGTAGAAAATAAACCTTTGGGCTAGAACCGCCGTGGGGATGTTTGATTGCAAGGGTTAGAGCGAGAAAGGCTAGGAAGGAGGCTTCTGGGAGGGGTTTTGCCACAAGTGAGCCATTAGGGTTCTTCTCCATAGCTTTCACCTGAAGTCAGATCTGCTTTTCATTTCAAAGGGGGGCAGGTCATTTCCACAGGACTCTCAGCCCCACTGTGGTTTGCTTTTCTCTTTTAATGAATGCTACAACTTAAGCAATGATCTAGAAGAACAAAACTTTTGATTGACAGAGAAATTGTAGTTCAGGGAAGTGCCCACTGAACCCAGGAATGTATTGACAGCGAGTCCGGGGAGGGATGCCTATTGTTGGCTCTGAAGGCAATCACAAACTAATCATGAGCTCTGTTTAGTCAAGAAAGGCCGTGTGGCTTATTTCTCCTTCAGATTGAAAGGCACGTGTCTTGTGATGTCCCTGACAGTGGAATCAATACCATGAAATGGCCTGTTCTTTCAGTCTTTGTGTTTGTTACTTACAACAGGATACTGTGGGCAGGATTTGGAGACCGGTACTGAACCAATGTCCACACTGAATACTTTGTTACATGTGCTAGGAGAAGCTGATACAAGCAGTGTGCAGTTTGGATATAGAAAACCCCAATTTATTGTGATAGATTAGGATTGATTTTTTTTTTTTTTTGAGACAGGGTTTCTCTGCGTAACCCTAGAACTTGCTCTGTAGACCAGGCTGGCCTTGAACTCACAGAGATTTGCCTGCCTCTGCCTCATGAGTGCTGGCATTAGAGGTGTGTGTCACTACTGCCTGGTCTAGGAGTAATTGTTTTAAAGTCTTTTTTTTTTTTTGAGAACCCAGACTGCCCTCAATCTTGTACATAGCCAAAGATGTGCTTGAGTCTCAGATCCTCCTGCCACCGCCTCCTAAGTGCTGGGATTACAGGTGTTCATCAGCATACCCAGTATGTGTGTGCTGAGAAAGAACCCAGGGGTTTGTGCTGCTAGGAACCCACCAGCTCAGCTCCATCCCTACCTACCCTTTTCCTTTTGTTTTTAGTAATAACTGAACAGGAAGGAGATCTGAGAGAGGTGAGTTATTCTACCCATCCCATTCCACAGATGAAGAAACTGAGAAAACTGAACCTTATGACTCTGGATCCCTGGCACCTACTTTAATATGGGGCAGATTTTCTATTTTCTATTAAAAAAAGGTTAACTCTAGCCTAAATTTGCAATATACATTTCTCAACTACAGTTGTCTTTATTTGTTCTTTCTCTGATGTTCATCCTTTATGTAGATCCAAAATTTTTCTTTCCAAGTTAAAATGTCTATATTTTAGTTGAAGTACCAAGAACATGATGAGCTTTCTTTATTTTTAATTGAGAATTTCATAGTGAACGTTATATGTTTTGGGCAAGTCCACCTGCCCTCATTCACTCCCCTCCAATTCCAACCCCTGTCCCCACTATTCCCTCCCAATTTCATGTTTTCTTTCCTCCTCCCTCTTCTCCTCCTCCTCCTCTTCCTCCCCCTCCTCCCCTTCCTCCTCTTCTCAAATCCATGGCGTCCAGTTAGTGCTACCATTTGTGCATGAGTGCGCGTCCATATCCTGGGTCAGATACTAGCCTCTCAGGGACTACATCCCTGAAGAAAACTGACTCTTCCTTTCCCAGCAGCCCTCTGTTGGCAATAGCTCCTCAGCTAAGGGGAGGAATTCCTGACCACTTCCTCCCTCCATACTGTGATGTTTTTCTGTGACTGGGTCTTGTGCAGGTCTTATGTATGCTGTCACAACCACTGTGAGTGAGTTCATGCGTTCATACATTCATACGTGCAACTTCCCTATTGTATCCAGAAAAGTGTTTCACTGTAGTTCTTTACTGCCTCTCTGGCTCTTACACTCTTTCTGGCCCCTCTTCCTCAATGATCCCTGAGCCTTGGGAGGAGGGAGGGGGAGAGAGTTGTCCCATTTAGGACATGAGCACTCCCCAATCCTGTATTCTCTGCATGTCGACCAGTTGCGGGTCTCTGTGTTGATTGCCATTCTACTGCAAGAAGAAGCTTCTCCAAGGAGAGTTGAGAGATGTGTTTATCTATAGGAGTAAGTTTACCTCTATGTACATTTAAGAGAATAGTAGCAATAGGCTCTCCTGTGGGGCCTGTGACTTACCTGGCCACGGGTTCTTGGCCTCATTAACACAGCCAGACATAAATCATGTCTTACACAGAAGGTCATAAGTCCAATCAGAAAACGGCTTGTTACTCATATAACATTTGTGCCTATAATATTGTGCTTCAGGGGGCAATAACAGTGTGTGTGTGTGTGTGTGTGTGTGTGTGTGTGTGTGTGTGTGTATCTACGATGTGTGTGTCGGTCAGCTGTGAACGTGAGAGACAACTTTGTGGAGTCATTCTCCCCCTTCTCCTTACATGGACGCTGAGGATCTCAGGTCACCAGGCTTCCACAGCAAGTGCCGCTCCCCACTGAGCTGAGCCATCTCACCAGCCTAGACTCAAACTCTTACCCACCTCCTCATTTTCATTTTAAAGTTTCTGGGAAACAGGTTCACTGACAATGAATTCCTTCAGTTTTTGTTTGCCAGAGAAAGTTTTATGTTTCACATTTAAAGGAAGGATCTAGGGTTGTTGTTGTTGTTGGCTATAGAATTATTCTAGGTTTTTCTTCTTTTGTTATTTTAAACATTTTATTTTACGTCAAACATGTCTTGCTTGCACACTTCTGGTACAAAGTCCCCTATGACCCTCATCCTTATTTCTCTAAAGTCAAATGAAACTCCCATCTTCTTTAAGACAGTTCTCTTTGCAGGTTATCATAGTTTAGATACCATAGGCTGGCATATTCTTTCCTTTTGGTTTTATGTTTGCTACAGAGTTTTAGTTGCATGGTGTTTACATTAGATAATTTACTAGAATTCTCTTCTGTCAGCCTACATCACACACTTTGGTGGTCTGCCACCATCACACTACATCTTGAGTGTGGTCTACTTTTGGCAGCTGAACTCTTGACATTCTGAGATGTACTTTAAATTGCCTGTCAGTGACCTAACTCTGTGTGGTGGCTGAGTCTGACTCACTGCTTGCTTAACCTCTGAGTGTTCTTTTGTTTGCCTTATAGTGTGCCTTGTGATTTTCACTCCATTTTATATATTTGTTTTTTTTGTTTGTTTGTTTGGTTGGTTGGTTGATTGGGTTTGGGACATTTTGCCTTTTTGATTTTTTCCCATTTTAAATTAAATGTGTTCTTTGGCAGTTTCACACATGAATTTATGAAACCCCCAAACCTCTCCCATCTCGCTATTACCCGTGTCTACCTCCCCTCTTCCCCATAATCTCTTTGCCACATTCATCTATTTATTTTGCTGTGTGGTTCACTGAGCCATGGATTTGGAGGAACTATCTTTTTTTCTTTCTTTCTTTTTTTTTCCGGAGCTGAGGACCGAACCCAGGGCCTTGTGCTTGCTAGGCAAGCGCTCTACCACTGAGCTAAATCCCCAACCCTGGAAGTATCTTTTTTAAAGATAGGATCTTGCTATGTAGCTCAGGCTGGCCTAGCCTAGCCTCTACTCACATCCCCCTACCCCAGCCTCTTGACTGCTCTCCTCATCAAACAAAGGAAGCATGGGAATTTTATTTAGGGAGTCTATACAAAATATATGAAAATACACGCAAGAGTGGGCCTGTCTCTGAGCGTGTTCAGTTTAAGGTCATAGACCACATGTTCACAAAGGGGAAGGGAGCTGGAGAAGTGGGTCAGCAACTAAGAGTGCTGGCTGCTTTTCGAGAAGATCCAGGTTTCTAGTCCCAGTACCCACGTGGTGGCTGACGACCATCTCTAACTCCAGTACTAGGGGATCTAACGCCCTCTTCTGGCCTCTGCAGGCACCAGCTGCGGACATGATGCACAGACATCCATGCAGTAAAACACCCACAAACATTAAGTAAAAGAGAAGAAGAAAGAGGGGAAGGAGAAGAATGAGCAGCAGAAGGAGAAGGAGGAAGAGGAGAAGAAGAAGAAGAAGAAGAAGAAGAAGAAGAAGAAGAAGAAGAAGAAGAAGAAGAAGAAAAGAAGAGGAGGAAGACGACGACTACAAAGAAGAAGCAGAGAGAGAGAGCTTACATACGAAAGTTGGAACAATGCACAGAAACTTAGCATGGCCCCTGTGGAATGATGGCATGCAAATCCATGAAGCGTTCTATATTTTTTAAAAAGAAAAAAAAAAGATGCAAACCTGAGCGTTCTTGGCTCAGGGTCAAAAGGGGAAACTGTTGGATAAGAAGCTTCTGGCTATGGTAGGTTCAGCATTACAGTGAGTCAAGTTTACTTTAGTTGCCTAAGATAATTAACCCGTGTTAGGTAGTTAGTAGTCAGCTGGAGGAGAGGACATTATTCTGGAGCCTTCCCTCATAATCAGCAGTGCATCAAACCAGGAACAGAGGAGCAGGTCCCTAATTACTGCTCAGAGTCCTAGCTCTGGCCCTGGAAAGAGACGCGATATCATTAATTGATAGCTATCAAACCTGGTTCCAGGAACCTGAGCCCTTATGAGATTAATGGGTAGGAAGAGGATTTCTGATAGACAATGAAAATATACCACTTTCTATCCTGCAAGAGTCAATCCAAATGGGCCCATCAGTCACCTGGGCAGGGAAGTCTCTCAGGAAAACTGCCTGTCCTAGAAGCTTAAGAAATAGTATAACATCTGCATTAAATGTAAATCAGGCTAATGGTTGGCTATTGTCCGCTCTCACTCCTTGAGAGACCTCAAGGTTACTCTGTAATAAATTCTAACCATTTTCTCCCCTAATCTCTGTGTCTCATCGGATTTTTTCCATGGAGATTACAGGAACCTGGGAGCTAAGGAGAGGCAGCAGGACTTCAAATGCTTAGAGTTACTTGGTGACCTTGGCTAGCCCTTCTAAATTTCTCCAAAGAGTTTTAGCTGAAATGCAAAGAACAACCCTAAAAATGTATCAGCAGTCTCTTTAAGGGTAGCAACACTCTCCTCCATGAGTGAAGGAGTTGGTTCCTAAAGGCGCCTCACATATCAGGTGATGGTTATACTGGATAATAGGAACGGAGATGTTGGCATGTAGTGTGAGGATTTGTGTTAATATGGCTAGACGGATTAATTGGGCTGTATTTATTATTTGTGGTAGCTAGTGCCAGAGGTTTTGGATTCCTCCAATGTTCTGGTTTTGTTGCCCCTCTTGACTGTGGGCTCCCTTAAATCACCTCCACTGAGAGAGCCTGTTTCTGGCAGCCCTTTCCACTATGGAACTCTGTTGGTGTGGTGGTGAGGCCTGGGGAATGCAGGTCTCTATCCTATGATTAAATCTCAAGATTCTTGGCCAGCCTGAGTCTGTGGCCTGTGCTCTTCATATGTGTTTCTTCTTGGCCAACTCTTCGCCCCCCCGCCCCCAACATGAGATGAGAGAAGAAGGGGCTGGCATGAGGTGAACTCTCTTCCTCTTGGGTGTAGGCCTACCCTAAAGCTGATGGAAGCCACTCAAGAAACCTCTGGGTACACTTCACACAGATCACTCTCCCTTCCTCTCTGATGTTTACTGTAAGTAATTACTAGGGTTCCCCGCAGTGATGCCAGCCAAAGCAAGAGGCTTGCTTAGGACCAAGACTGTGGTCCTTACAGTGACCTACAGGGCTAGGGCACCAGCATTTCTGCTCCTTGTAAGTAGATCTTGTTTATGACCCTGGATCTGCCCATCTCTCCAGTGCAGGGGGACAATCTGCCTGGCAAACTCAGTTATTGGGCCGTTTGCCCAGCCTTTCCTGGATGGAATAAGAAGTATGACTTGTGAGCTCTCAGCCTACTGGAACTGAAGCAAGTATCTTTGTATGGTCTTCCGTTATATAAATGACCTAACATGAGCATTAATATAGGAAAATTACTCAAAGTTATTAAGCTTCTCAAATAATTTGGAAATAGTGTAAAAAAAAAAAAAGGCAGCATCTGAGCCCCTGTTTGCTGTGTAGCAGGCCTTTTTCTAGTTATAAAAGACGGTGAGCTTGTGTTGAGCTGTTTGTGACTATAATGAGTACTGTGGGAGGAAATACAAGTTGCCTCTAGTTCTAATAGACGAAGACATCCAGCTAGTGTTTCAACATATCTCTTCCATTTCTTCTCTGCCACGTGCTGATCATGAGCCTGGCTCATGTTAGTGTCATTTTTATTAGTGCATGGTCCTTGAATTAGCTGAATGTTGCAATTAACTACTCCCTGTGCCACTTAAGTATTCTTCAAAAATATTTGGCATTCACATAAAAAAGTCATCACAAGGGTGTATCGTGTTTATTAATTATCTGTTTGGCTATTTTACTATGATAATCATCCTATGCATACATTTTTGTATATACCTTACATTTTCCCAAAAGTTACTAGTGTGGTGATATATTGTGTGCCCTAGTAAACTTGCCTGAGGATCAGAGGACAGAGCCAGCTACTAGATTAGACATAGAGGTAAGGCAGTGGTGGCACATACCCTTAATTCTATCACTTGGGAGGCAGAGATCCGTCTGGATCTCTGTGAGTTCAAGACCACACTGGAAACAGAGCCAGGCAGTGGTGGCACACACCTTTAATCCCAGTACTGGGAAGCACACACACCTTTAATCCCAAGAAGTGATGTCTGGGCAGAGAAAGGTTATGTAAGGCATGAGGAACCAGGAACTCACTCTCTTTAGGCTGAGGATTTCGTAGAGGTAAAAATGAGTGGCTGGCTATTCTTGACCTTTAAAGCTTACTGCAGTTTTCTCTTTAACAGGAGAGCCTCAAACACTCCATACAATTATCAGAAGACAGAGAGAGTCTTTGGAAAGCTCCCAGCTCTGGGAGTAGAACCTCCTTTCCCCACATAGGCAGAGTGAGAACTCTCAGCAATTCTACTCAGGGCAGTCCAGTTGTTCTAGCAGTGGCCGTGATCCCCAGTACAGTTATGCTCCAAGCATCAAAACTTAAGCAGCTGCCCCTTGGGTGCCTAGAGCAAGAGACACAGAGGTGCAAGATCTAGGAAGTCTACAGATAGTGCCCTGTGGGAGACCAGCTCCCTTCCCCCCTCCCCCCAGGGTACTCTTGAGGAGTGATAGATAAGAGATTTAGATAGAAATATAAAAGAGAGAGACAGATAGAAACATAGGATAGCCTCGGGAGGGCCTGGGTCAAAATCCACCAGCCCCTCCTGTCTCTGCTAAAGGGCTTTTAAAGGAATGCCAAGGGGTGGAGCCAAAGACCTCCCCCTAGCACAGCCAAGCGCAGACCCTTCCAAACACCTGGTAACCACACACGTGGTCAATCCATCCCCTTATGCAGTCCTGCTGTGTAAAGCGAGCTCAGCTCTCACTAGGAAACCTCTGTGGATCCTAACAGTGCCCAGATTCAGACTCCAGCCCAGGGGCGGGGTACAGCGTGATGGATAAGGTTAGAGATGGATGCTGACATTTTGAATGCCCACAGGGCCAAAGACAGGTATGACATTCTTGAATGGTTGCTACAAACAAACTAACAAATACTGAGGTATTGATGGCCCTTGTTAATGAGGCAGCAAGGATGTGATGCTGATGAGGGTGTTGTGGCTGCCCTCTAGGTGCTGAGCCCAAGACTTCATCCAGAAAAATCATATTAGGAGACACCAAGAGAAAGCCTAGGAGACACCAAGAGGAAGCCTAGCTCGGTGGTAGTGGCACAGGCCTTTAATCCCGGCACTCGGGAGGCAGAGGCAGGCAGATCTCCGAGTTCAAGGCCAGCCTGCTCTACAGAGTGAGAGAAACCCTATCTCGGGGGAAAAAAAACAAAAACAAAACAAAACAAAGAAGAGAGGAAGCCTATAGAAAACTCGCCATCCTAGCCATTCCAGGCATGGCAGCCCTGCCCAGCCACTGCAAGGCAGCTGTACAAGAGCACAGGTCTCCAGGTAGCCTTAGCTCATTGGCTTCTCTTCTCCTACTTGCAGTTCTTAGACACTGAAGATGAGACATCCTGAGCTCAGGAGAGCATCTGAAGCATCATGGCTGTGTCCTTGCCTCCCAGGTCGGCATGTTCTGCTATGCTTTGCCCACCAGGTCAAGTGGCAGCCACAGCACAGTACTTCGGGGCTGCTCAGCTGTAGTGCAAATCGGGTACATGCTGATAGGATTCCATCTGCCATAGGCAGCTTCCTGAGTTGTGGGCATTGGTTCACCATGGTCCAGGCATCTCTGACCTCATTGCTTAGGTGCAACAGACTGGCCTTGTCTGACTTTTGGTGGAAGTGTTCTGTCATTGGACTCACACATATGGTAATGCCATTGTTCTGATCCACAACCCATTTTTAAACAAGATCTCCAGGTGAGCCATATGCACCTTACAGTCTTAGAGGCACTGGGCAAGGCCTTCAATGTCAGAGAGCTGGGCCTTTCATATCTAGATTGTTAATTTGTTTCCAGATATTTCTAATGCTCAGAGGATTGATATCGCTGGAATAATATTTAGTAACGTAAGATTTTCAGTGAGTTCATTTTTTCTCTAAGAGAACCATTGTACTATTTTCAAGTGATTGGAGATCTAGAATTCTCCTTCTGAGGTGGCCCAGGCCCATTTCATTGACCCAGAGCCTCCCAGGCTCTGCTCACACTGGGGTATCATTGGGGTTTGGGCTACAGGTCTGGCAGGCAGAAACCTCTGTGCCATTCTAGGGGTAGGCTCTACTTCAGCAAACATGATATCCTGAAGCTGCAATGAGAAATTACAATTTCCTGTTGTTAGAAGACACAAAAAGACATGCTGTATCCTATGCTTTGGGCTCTGAATGCATATATAATATTCACTTCTCCGTTAGGGTACACAGAACCACTTCACATGGCTGGTAGGTAGCACCTGTTGTGAATAATAAAGGCATCATCTTGCTTTGGACATAGACATTCTGATAGCATACTGGAAACCTGACTGAATTTTATTCTCAGTGACTAGCCATATGTACTGCAAACAAATGGCCCATTCCAGGCAGTCTGGGCCTTTGGCCTGTTCTTTCCATCTTTTCCTTGTCCTTCCCCTTTACCCCCTCTTCCTTTCTTCTGTTTCTTACAAAGTCCAAACCCATTTTTGTCATGGAACACTACCAAACCACAGCAGATTTCAAAATCTTCTATAGTTTTCCACACTTCCAGCACGTCAAACCTGAACGTCATGTTCTCCCTGAGATGAGGACTATCCATGCCAAAATCCCAGAGAGAGAGGGGGAACCTTGATTCAGCCCAATGGGACCTGGCAGCCCAACATGGCCTGATGATATTAAACACCAACCAGTCATCGAGAAATGAACTGTCGGTCTTCATTCACCCTGGAGCATCATCTCCAGGGAGAGTACCCTAGTAGAGTATGTGGTACTGAAGCTGGGGCCCCTTGCTGGAGAGGCGATGTAATAGAGAGGCAATGTTAATATATGACCATTCGGTTTTTGCTGAAAGGCTGTATCAAAGCTAGACTCCTAAAATTGAAGGTCACTTCAAAGGTGGTCCTGTTCCTCAAGAAACACCCAAGGCCTTTTCTTCTCTATCCTAGATTCTTGATTCTAACTTAGTGATGATGATCATGATGATGGTGATGAGGAGGAGGAGGATGAGAAGACATTTTTATAGTGTTGCTGTTTAATTAGATACCCCAACTCCGTATGAAATAGGTAACACCATCCTCTTCACTTGCTAAACGTGTGAACAAGCTTAGAGAGAGCAGGTTTTCTGCCTGGGGTCGCCGGCATTGCTAGGGTTCAGGCCTGGCTGCCACTGTCCGTGTATTCCTTCTTCTTGCTGCTTACCAAGTGCCTGCTTTACTGGCAATGCACCATTTCTCTCCTCTTCCCCTTCACTTCTGCCCTGCAGGCTCACCGTCTTCCCCTGCTGCCCATGCAGCCTTTCTACATTCTGCCCCGCTCCTCCCTGCTCCATCCAGTCTTCCTATGCATGCCCTGCCTCATCCCAGAGTGCCCTGTGCCTACTCCCATGTAAAGACAACCTACGATCATGTATGTCTCTAAGCAAACAAGGCCTGCCCTAAATGGTGCATGGAGAGGTGCTTTTTACCTTACTCACTGAAGACCATTTGTGTAGTGCACATGCCTACAGTGTGCAGTGGTGTGTTTTCATGGTAGCTACAGTGAGGCTGCAAGTATCTGCTGCTCCGAGAGCTATCTTCTCTCAACTCACTGGGATTCTAGGCCCTCAATCTGTCCAGGGAAATGCCCAAAAGGACAGCAATTGGGATCTTCTTTCTTGGGGTTGTAGATCAGTGTTAGAGTGATTGTCTGGTCTGTGTCCAGCCCCTGGCTTGGCCCCTACCACTGTCGAGGGAGTTAAGGGCTACAAGGAAACTAAATTGTGCTTCCTTCAAATGGATAATGAAACAGCAGCAAACCTGTTTGGGCAACCCTGGAGCCTCTTTACCATAGCCAGGCCTGGCATTCTTTTTTTTTTTTTTTTTTTTTTTTCCGAGACGGAGTTTCTCTGTATCACTTTGTGCCTTTCCTGGAACTCACTCTGTAGTCCAAGCTGGCCTCGAACTCACAGAGATCCACCTACCTCTGCCTCCCCAGTGCTGGGATTAAAGGCGTGCGCCACCACCGTCAGGCTCAGGCCTGGTGTTCTTTACAAGTAAATGCAGACCAGTAGGTGTTCACACATAAAAAAAGCCTGTAGTCTCTGAGTTTGAGGCCAGCCTGGTCTACAGAATGAATTCCAGGACAGCCAGGGCTACACAGAGAAACCCCATCTCAAAATGACAACAACAAAAAGCTGTTTCCTGTTAGGCACGCTGCAGGGAATCAGGAAGTTGGCCTGGTCTAGCTGCCTCGAGAGGTGTGAGTCAGTGTCATGGATTTCTGAGGTTTGAGTTCAGCTGCTGGGATACTGTGTGCCTTTCAGTTCCTGAGAAACCAAGGCATTGACTCAGTGGAGCATTCAGGACATCTGTGTTTCTCTATGTTCCTTAGGAGTTGGCAAAGCATGTAGAGGTTTGGCAGAACAATTAGTCTTAGACATTAATCTTATACATACTCTCTAGCTGGCAACCGCCATTAGATCATGGCAAGCACCATTGTCCTCTGTTTTGATAAGTGTATTAAAAGTCTGATGGCTTGGAATAAACTTGTCTCAGCCTTAGTCTTACTGAGACCCCTCCAACCTAGCCTGGTTTTAGTTCTCACTGACCGTATCAGGAGCCCCTGGTTTGGTTAGTAAGCGTTGGCACTTACATCACACAAATACTCTTAAAGAAGAGTCTCAGGGAAAGAGAAATTGTCCTTTAGATCAGAAAATCCCAAACAGAGACCTGAAAAGTGAAAAAGACACATGTCTGAGAAGAAACCCTGCTAATATCCTGGGGGCCAGGTTAGACATTCTCTACTGAGGTTGCCAGGCCTCTGCAGTATAGGAAGGCGGCTTTTGTCACTCCACGTGGGTTTTCCCAGATCCTACTGCAATGATTAGAACAGAAGGTGGACAACACAGTGGCCGACTGAGTCCAGTGGCGAAGAGCAGCAGCCTGACCTCTGGGGATGAGCTTTGTCCGGTAAGCACCTATAGGCCAATGCTTTTGAGGTACCACGGATGGCTTGGGACCTTCCATGTCTATATTTCACAAGGTCTCCCATTTGTTGAGAAGAAATTTAATTATGAGACGTTAAGCAGTTTGCTGGAAATAGAGGTCACTTAGCAAGCAAGTGGTTTAGGCAGCCATGAGCCAGGCTTCTAGCTCTGGCATTCATGGTTTTTTTATGCCTCCAATCTAGCAGGTTCCTCTGTTCCCTACTGTGCCCTCCCCACACCTGCTGCTTGAAGGGAGCAGATGTCCCAGGACAAAAATGTTACTGAAGCAAGGCAGTAGGGACCTAACTGAGTGGCTGAGCTGAGCACCTGCTTGCCTTATGCTGTGTGGAGCTTTGTGCTTTGGGGAGCACTGTGTGGGGACAGGGAATGCAGTAAGCCTTCTTCTTGTGACAGATTGCAGCTGACATGGGTTCTCCCCTTTCTCCAGGACCACACCCCTCTCATGGCTAAGACCAGAGACCCTTGGGTCAAGACAGATAAGCTATGTGGGCTCCTGCCTAGGGTGCGTGAGACCACAGGGCAGATCACAGGGTCTGTTCCAGCTTTAGGCCTGCCTGTCCTGCCGGCCCCTCCTCTCTGAAACATCTGTTAGCAGCGGGCAAGGAACAGACGTGGTGGCTTCCTGGAAGGAGCAGAGGTCAAGCGCTTACCTACCTGTCCTCTACCCACTTCTGTCTTCTCAAGGTCAGGGTCTGAAGAGAGGTCTCCTGTGAGGGTCGGTGGCTGCTGCTGGAAGCAAGACTGCATTGCCTCTTGTGAAATGGGGGAAGGTCAAGAGGAGAACCAGTTGCTCACATAACTGGACTCTCATCCAGAAGCCACAAAAGCCAATGCTGCTGTGGTGGGCAAGTGGGCTCCCTAAGGATTTACAGTTAGACCAGAGAAAGTGGGGGAGCTCCTAGAGTTAGACGAAAGGGAACACTGAAACCAGATGGTCACGCTGAAAGTGCCTGAACTTCAATAGTTACCCAATAGGGACTGAGCTTTCAAATAGAAGCAACTTGTAGTTTGAATTCACTGGATTGGGACGTTTTGTTTTCCTAGTGCTAAGTGAAGACCAGGGGAATCCCATATGGAAGGAAGCAACACAGAGCTATAAAAATCAAATGTGCTTCCTGTCTGTTTACAGATGCCTTCGGGATGTGTTTGTATGTACCACATGAGAGTTGATATGTTCATCTTTGCAAACCCTGCTGCAGAATGGAGGTGGAAAGGAGGAGAAGCTGGGATATCTACCTGCCCCCAATTTCCAGTGGAGGGTTTCTGCTGGGGACTGCTCACATTTCATGAGGGGAGACAATCAACTGAACACACACACACACACACACACACACACACACACACTCACTCACACACCACTCACACAAATACTTTTCTAACAAGAAGAGCTAAGTTGTATATAGAGGAATTGAGGTGGGGAGGAGCCAGCTTGTTGAATTAGGAAGGCCTCAGTTTGATCAGGGATAGCAATGATCCCAAGAGCTTGAAACTGGGGAGCGGGGGTGTGGTGGGGTGTGTGTGTGGGGGGGGGGCACAAGTAGGTTGAACCTGGTGATATAAGATAGAAGGGTCCCCTGAAGCTGCCTTTTTCTCCAGGTGACTTGAGGTATCTCTGATCCAAGGGGAGGTTGATATTACCCCCAGCAGGCATAGGATAAGAGCTGCTGAGTCGGTGGGAGTTGATACCAACTTGTTTCCATCTTACTCCAGGGAGAAAGACTATTTTGTTAAGGTGTGCTGGCAAATGCCACCAAAGCAGTGCGTGTCTCGATCCCCTCTTCCTACCTCCATGGTAAAGGGAATTTATTTTAACTTCAACTTCCATTCCTGTGTGTTCTAACATTTTCAATTGTGAGGCTAGATTATAATTCATACTGGCTTCAGAAGAACAGATATTTACCAGCTTTCTTGGGATGTAGTGGCTTTGGGTACTATGGGGCCCAAGGTCTCAGTGATGGCACACACCATTTTTCTCATTTCTTCCTTCTATCCCTTGTAATCTTGACTTCCTTGGCAGTTCAGGGCTATATCTTTTTTTTTTTTTTTTTTTTTTTTGGTGGAATGGTCTGAAACTCACAATTAATTCCTCCTTTTAGAACTCTTGAGTGTATGAGCTACCACACTGAGCCATTTTGTCTTGATTATGGAAATCCCACCAGAAAAAGCAAATGCCTTTCTGTTTACTACCCTAACAGAGTATTATTGAGTCTTGCTGGTTCAGTGGGCCACAGACCCAATTTTGAACCAACCATTGGCCAAAAGGCTGTGCATTCTGGTGGAGCAGGCTTACTAAGTTCCATCCTTGCCTCTGAAGCTAGCAGTGGAATCACGTGTGTATGTGTGTAGGGAGTGTGGATATGAATGTGGTGTATATGTGGTATGTGTGTGTGTGTGTGTGTGTGTGTGTGTGTGTGTGTAGTGTTTGTTGTGTGTGGGGAGGTGTGTATATGTATGTATGTGGTATGTGTGTGTGTAGTGTTTGGTGTTGGGGGGAGATGTGTATATGTATGTATGTGGTATGTGTGTGTGTAGTGTTTGGTGTGTGGGGAGGTGTGTATATGTATGTATGTGGTGTGTATATGTACTGTATGTATCTCGTATGTGCATGGTGTTTGGTGTGTGTGTTTTGTGCGGTGTGTGTGTAAATATGTATGTGGTGTGTGTATGGTGTGGGATGTTTGGGGTGTATATGCATGTGTGTGTGTTGTGCATGTGTACTATGTGTATGTATTGTGTGGTGTGTGCATTTGTATGCCTGCATGTGTGGTGTGGTGTAGGTATGTGTAGTGCTTGCGTGTGTAGTGAGTGTGTATGCATGTGTGTGCATGGGGAGATAGTTTGTGGTGTGAGATGTGTGTGTGTTGAATGTGTTACATAGTGTGTGTGTACATGGTGGGGTCTATGTGTGTATGTGTGATGTGCGGAGAGTGGTCTGACCACAGGGCCGGAGACGGCTAGAGGGAGTGTGAATGGTTGCTGCATGTCACAGACAATAACAATAGAGAATAATAGCCACTACACAGTGAGCCCACAGAGCAGCTGGGAAAATGAAGCCTTGGTATAAGGAACACAGGCCCAAGTGACTCCTAGTTATATCAGGGATCTGTAGGTTTTCCAAGCCTCAGACCCTGCTGCCTACTTGTGGCTGTCTGTCTTTCCATCAGAGTCCAGCTTCACTCTCTACCGGAAACTGTGGTGCTGGCTCACTTCTCTTGTTCCCATGACACTGGACTCACCAGGGTCTCCCTGCTCTTTTGGCACTGTCTCTTCAGAGAGCTGCTGCCCGGGGACCCAACCCTGTCACCTCATACCGACGTGATGTCTGTCTCAGAAGGTACCCGAAGATGGTTCTTATCTTCCCACTCCTGGACCCAGGGACTTGGTGTGATGATAAACTTCTGTGATCCATGACTAAGCTGGGAGATGAAGGAGACCACATCCTTTAATTCTTAAATCCTCTCACATTGGCTTTTTTTGGCATTTGTGAGCAGGATTAAAGCTGTCAAGATGTAGATTTACTGAATCTCTTTAGTGATTAAGGTTGTTGACATATGAATATGGCCTTATCAGTGGAGGGCTTTCAGTGCCAAGCCAGGCTGGGTGGACTGTTCTGGGAGCCACTGAATACATCTGTACATCTAAGAGTACCATGCTCCCCATGGCTATATTCCGGAGCACATGCAGAGCATGAAGCCCTCGGAGAAGCCCTCATGTAGGAGACCATCAGGCAGAGCTGTTCTGGGAGAGAAGAATCTCCATTTTAAGTGTTGGCTACTCACTTGTTAATCATGCCATTCTCTCAGGAGATCCCTCACAACACAGAGAGCTGACCGCCCTACCCCAACAATATATGTTGGACAGAGCAGCTGGCGTGTCCCATTTCACTCTATAAAGTTAAGACCCGTGGGGGGAGTTCATCTCCTCACTGTTTAGCATAGTGGCTGAGGAAGACCAGGGTTAAAGTGACAGGGAGCAGGAGATGACGCAGTTCCCTCTCAAGTCAGCCATTTCCCCTCCTTCTCTTCCCTAGGGTGGTCACCTCTCCACCCCGGCATTTCCCTCTTCCTCTTGGCTTACAGGCCTGCCATGCTGTCAGCGGCTTTCTGCATGCCCCCTGTCCTTCAGGTCTACACTCCACATGCTCACCCGATGCTTCTCCTGGCCTTTTCCCCAGCATGTGCCTCCCTGGACTTATTTGCTGGTGCCCCTCTCACACCCCTGCCCCACTTCATCTGTGTGTCTGCCAGTCTGTACTCGTGGCCTCTGCTGCCTTCTTCCTTTGTTTGTTCAGGTTCTTACCCTCCTGTCTGTTTTGACTGATTGCTCTCAGTGGAATCTCACTTCCCGTCTGCTTATCTAGCTTGTCCGACTTTCATTTCCGTCAAGGACAGCTGGCCCCGTATCTGAGGAGCAGATGTGCTTTTTGGTCTCTTATTTCTCCTCGGCAACTTCCCGTGTTCACACCCAGCTACACCATGCCCTATTTCTGTGGGTCTGCGAGGTCTTCGCCCTCTCCTACTTCTGTGCCTGCCTCTGTAACAGGAGTGGTGTTGGCACACCCCTAGAGGAATCCTTAAGAAGACTGGCAAGGTATTTGGTGCATAAGCAGCATTTAGGATGCTGTCTGGCACAGAGAAGTTGTCCAATAAACATCATCTCTTACTATTGCAATAATGTGATTTACTAATTATATTAATACTATATTGTTTTGCTGTATTATTTATTATACTGTATTCATTTGTTATACTGTATCAATATTATACGGTTCTGACATTTAGATCCACAGGAGCTCCTAAAAAACAGAGAAGCAACTTCTGGTAGAGGGCAAGGTGAGGGTGGCTTCGTGGGGACAGAGCACATGTCCCATGCCGGCTTAAATCCTCCAATCCATCCCTTCTAGAGACTCTAAAGGAAAGTTCATGTCCATCAGGGAGACAAAGATTGCATTCTTCCTTACCAGATAAATGATCAAATGAAGAACAAAGTAGGTTGGGCAAACATTGACTTGGTAGAAAGTTCCTTTAAAACCCAGTGAAAAGAAACCAAGCGAAGCTCAGTAGCTTGGCACTCCATCTGTTTGTTCCCTTCTAAAACTCCATCAGGATTCCCAAATGCAGTGTGGATTCTGAGAACATCTGGAATCTGCCAAGCACATATTTTAAGCTATGGCATTATAGTCTGTATTTCTTGTTGCTTAGTTGTTTCTGCTGGCTGTGTATCAACCCTCAAAGATGAGCCTGACCGGCCCGTTCTATTCAGACAGTGTCAGGCCTGAGAGTGTATTGAGAATGTGTGTATGTGTGTGTGTGTGTGTGTGTGTGTGTGTACGTGTGTGTGCACTGTATCTTTGTTTCTGATAATAGAAGTAATAACATTCAATTATTGACGTGTTGGAAAATGAAATTGGTAAAGAAATCAGCAAGCAGTCATAATCTATGCATTCAGAAATAGCTACTCGATATTGTAATATCTGAAGGACCAAATGTATATACGTATATGTAATACTATATATATATATATATATATAGTGTATGCACATATACACATGCCTATGTTATACTATGCCTTTAAAAAACCAATTAGGACCATGCTGAATATACATTGAGAATATTTGTTATTTTGGGTAATTTATTTCTTAACCATTTATTTTCTTATAACATTTGAAAACTGCCTTAATTGTGGTAGATGGATATTGTTTCAGCTCAGCTCCCACGAGAAGCAGATACCAAGAGGTTTTTTAAATTTTATTTATTTATTTATTTGATGTATATGAGTATTTTGTCTGATGTATGTCTGTGCATCACCTTCATGCCTGGTATCCGAAGAGGCCAGAAGAAGATGTTGGATCCCCAGGCACTAGAGCTACAGACAGCTGTGAGTTGTCATGTGGGTGATGAGAATTGAACCCAGGTCCTCTAGAAAGAACAACAAGTACTCTTAACTGCTGAGTCATCTCTCTAGCCTCCATCCCAAATTTTAATTTCTCTCTCTCTCTCTCTCTCTCTCTCTCTCTCTCTCTCTCTCTCTCTCTCTCTCTGTGTGTGTGTGTGTGTGTGTGTGTGTGTGTGTGTGTGTGTATACAGGTACCCAAGGAAGTCAGAAGACAGTGTTGGATCCCTTGAAGCTGGAGTTATAAGTATTTGTAAGCTACCTGATGTGGGGGTCAGGCTCTGAACTCTGGTCCTCATGACAGACAGAGCAAAGCAAACTCTTAATTGTTGGGCCGTATTTCCAGCCCTTAATAAGATCACAGGAATTAAAACTTTTCTTTTGAGACAGAGTCTCAAAGATGTAGCCTTGGCTGTCTTGGAACTTGCTGTGTAGACCAGACTAGCTTTGAACTCATAGAGATCTGCCTGCCTCTGCCTCCCGAGTGCTGGGATTTAAGGTGTGTGTCTCCATGCCCAGGTGTCCAAGAGAGGTTTAATTGTGCACAAAACATTGGGAGATCTCTTTGAAAGACACAGCATGAGAGGGAGCAGGGCTAGGTAAACAAGGTGAAGCAGGGCTCAGCCCTGTTGGAGGAGACCTACAAGACAGGGATGGATAGGAGGAATGGTTCACAGAGGGTCTTGCCCAGGCTGATGGGTCTCAAAGCCTGGGCACAGTGAGCTCATCTGTTCTTGATTCTAGCTCCTTCACTCTTTTTGGCCATTGACGGGAGATAGCATGGTCTTGACATGATGAACAAATACTGCTCTGGCTCTAAAGGGAAACATTTGGAGGCTTGCAGTTGACTACAATCTGAACTGAAGGTTCTTCTGAAGGCTAGTTAGTGGTACAGCAACCTAGCCATTTCAGGTATATAATCCCAGCACTTGGAGGTGGAGGCAGGAGGCTCAGAATTTCAAAGTCATCCTCAACTGCATAGCAAGTTAGAGGCGGCCTGGGCTACTTGAGGACCTGTATTGACAACAACAACAATAACAACAATAAAAACAACAACTTTAACAAAAAGGCATTCCATAATATGAATCTTTGTGTTCTTCTTTCTAAGAGCTTTTTAAAGATAAACTAATCTGCAGGCTTCTGCTTAGCCATAGGACGTTGTTTTTCTGAATTACTTCTCAAAACTCAATAAGAGGTAAAAATCCATCCACAAAGTCAAAAATCAATAAACTTAATCCAAGAGGAGAGAGCAGGAGATGAGGTTTTCGTAAGGATTTTAGAAGGCAGATGCATGTTAGGGATAACGTGTTAGCTAGTAATCAAAGGGAAGAGAGAAGAAACCACAGGTGCCTGCAGAGGGCAGCCAATGAGCTGAAGCCACAGATGCCTTAGGAACACAGTGTGCTGTGTGTTTGGGAACGGTTTTAGGGACTAAGAACAGGATTGGCTAAAGAGACTGTATAAGAAGAATGATCTCGGGGCTGGAGAGATGGCTCAGCGGTTAAGAGCACTGTCTGTTTCTCCAAAGGTCCTGAGTTCAATTGCCAGAAACCACATGGAGGATCACAACCATCTATAATAGGATCTGATGTCCTCTGCTGGCAAGCAGAGCATACATAAAATGTAAATAAGTTTTTTTAAAAAAAGAATGATCTCTCTGTAATCTTGATTACCCCTGGTTACTATGACATCCTAGGAAACAAGATGTTTACTCTCAAAGGATCATGAGTTCAAGGCCAACCTGGGCTACAAAGTGAGGAACCCCCATCCCCCAATAAAACTGGATTGTACTGGGGTCTGGATGGAGCAAATGCCTCCTCTAAGAATTCATGAAAACTGATCTATTCTTATATAAAGATTTGTCTCAGACCAATAATATGCTATTAGAGTTAAACAGCATGAAGCCAGGCAGCCCTGAATTCTCAAAATTAGAGTACATTGAATATTGTCTCACAGCTTAATACTGTACAACACAATTTAATATTGTATGAACAGTCCATTATGAGTAAGATTGAGCAGACACTGCAAATACAAAGATTAGCATCTGTAGAATGTCTGAAATAAGAACATTATTTATAGCCGGGTGGTGGTGGCACACGCCTTTAATCCCAGCACTCGGGAGGCAGAGCCTTGCGGATCTCTGTGAGTTCGAGGCCAGCCTGGGCTACCAAGTAAGTCCCAGGAAAGGCGCAAAGCTACACAGAGAAACCCTGTCTTGAAAAACCAAAAAAAAAAAAAAAAAAAAAGAATTATTTATATTTACTGTATTTACTCAAGATTTGAGGAAGGAATAAACACCTAGGGCTAGAAATGGCAGGGGAATCTTTAAGGCCTTTGTGGGCTATGGCTAGCTCATAAATGCTGAGGGGAATCTCAGAACCTGAGTATGGAGGCTGAGATGGCCCCCTGGAGGGCACCTGATTTTGCTTATATATATTTCTATGATTTTAGAGATTTATTTATTTATTTATTTATTTTTTAAATATTTTATTTATTTATTGTCTATACAGTGTTCTGTCTGCACACCAGAAGAGGGAACCAGATCTCATTATGGATGGTTGTGAGCCACCATGTGGTTGCTGGGAATTGAACTCAGGACCTCTGGAAGAGCAGCCAGTGCTCTTAACCTCTGAGCCATCTCTCCAGCCCTGAGATTTATTTATTTATTTTTATTTTATGTGTGTGCATGTTTTTCCTGCATGTATACATGTGTGGTGTATAGCTGATGCCCCTGGAGACCAGAGGAGGGCACTGGATCCACCGGAACTGGGGTTACAGAAGGTTGTGGGCAACCACCATGTGGGTACTGGGAAATGAACCCAGGTCTTTTACAAAAGCAACAAGTGCTCTTAACTGCTGATCTACCTCTCCAGACTTCTATGTACTTTAAAAAAATCTTATTCCAAATCCCTTGTGATTTATTCTCCATGTGAAATTGTCAGAAGGCTGTGGTAGAGTTGATCCACAAGGACCTATGAAAGCTCATGTAACTCCAAAGGCCAAGGATAACAGTTGAAGAATTCAAAGCATCCTCAAGGTGCTCTGGGCAGTTTTATATTTGAGCCTTCCTCTCTCTTGTGAAATGATAAACTTATAACTGGGAAGTTGGGAAGGGCTTAGATGAACAGACAGATGTGTCCCAGTGGAAAGATGAGTCATACACATGGCCATTAGCAGTGGTACTGCTCAGAATTAAGTCCCAGCTCTGTTGGCCGAGTGACCCCAGGCACATGAAGCGCTCAGCACCACAGTGTCTTCATCTGTGAACTGAGAATGTAATCTCCCTTCACCCCAGGATGACTATGAGGATTAAATGACTTTATATTTGTCAGTAGAGCCCAGTTGGGAAAAAGTATCATGTAAGTATAATCTGCTAAATAAATAAGTGGTAACTTTTTTTGTTTTTCGAGACAAAGTTTCTCTGTGTTAACAGTCCTGGCTGTCCCAAACTAGCTCTGTAGACCAGGCTGTCCCAAACTAGCTCTGTAGACCAGGCTGTCCCGAACTGGCTCTGTAGACCAGGCTGGTCTTGAACTCACAGACATCTGCCTACATCTGCCTTCCAAGTGCTGGGATTAAAGGCCTGCACCACCACTGCCTGGCTATAACTAATAACTTTTAATCCAGTAAGGTCAGACGCGGGGGACAAAGGCAGATTTTATCTGGTCCTTTTTGGACCATTGCTGACATGAATACAGAGCTCTCCCCTTGTCCTATACATATCTTCTAGAGACAGGATGAGATTTACCAGTGTCATAAGTGTTAGGGGACACCTTAGCCCTCCTATTTTCAGCACAAAGAAACTGAGACCCAGGAAGCCTTGGTCACGTGCCCAGCTCCACACAGCTGGTTTGTGGCAGGGCCACAGCCAGAGCACTGACTCCAAATACATTTTTATTAAGCTGAAATTACTCTCCCCCCATCCATAAATATCTGATAAAGCCAAGCATGCAGGCCATTTGGTGGGAGGAAAGAATTAATGAGTAAGCCTGCTTCTGAATAAATCGATCACATTCATTAGCGTGCTTTCATATTACAAATTATCTAATCATTATCCTTCCTGAGAACACTCCGTACCCAACACAAATGGCGGCTCTGAGAACGTGAGCTGGACTGGTGGTGATCCTTGTCAGTGGCTAGTGGGGGGTTTCCGTCGTTTGGTGTATCACTTTTCTTCTTGCTTCTCTTCTTCTGCCCCCCCCCCCCATTTAATCAACGTTGTTAAAACCCGTCACCTTTGTACATCAGGGTCTCCCTTCTAGCTCCTGTTTCAGGGCTCTCCCGATCTCGTCACGCACACATGGATTTCCACAGTATTGGCAAAGCTTCCCAGTCTGTTTCTCTCGTTTTTATAAGTGTTATTCATACACGGTATTTACAAACATTGACCATGTCCAAAAATACCCCACAAATGCACATTTAATGGAAACATATATTACTCTAAAACTCTAATATCAGTTCCCTATTGCTGCCATTTGGATCGCTTCGTGAATGTGGTATTCTGACATTCCCTTGCAGTGCTGGGCTGGGACCCAGGCCCTTGCAAATGCTAGGCAAGTGCTCAGTCCCTGGACTGCATCCTTAGCCCCTCTTTTTTCTCTTCTTTTAATTTATGGCCAAAAGACGTATATCAAAGATTGGAATGATGTGGCCAGATGTACTTTTATAGCCAGATGTTTCCCTGATGATGATTGCTCCAGCTTTTGTGAGCATGCCGGTTTTATCCTGCTCTTCACCCTGAGTATCTGGCAGCTTTTACTCACAAGCAAGCATGCTTATACCAGGCAGGGTTTATTAAAGTGCTGACAGACCATCTCTGAGTGTTATTGGAATGATAGGTTCCTGGGTTGGAGATTTTCCCTGTTTGAGTTTATACTCAATTGGCAAAAACCTATAGACACTATAGTTTTTATTTACGTAATAGCGCTTTATAGAGCCATCATTCAATGCTAACTTGGTGATAATTTCATACCCTATAAGATGCTCACCTATAGTAGGAGGGTGCTGTGGTACTTTACAATAGAAAGAGGGAGTAGAAAGGGGAAGAAAAAGAAGATGGGATAGAAATGTGGGAAAGAAACATCAGATTTCCCTGAGGGAGAAACAGGAAAAACCCCCAGGAATAGGCCACACTCCTATATAGTGTTCTGACCAGGTCTATTCTTGAACTTGAATTTCCCTGCTCTGTCTGTCTCCCACCCCAGTGTCCTTCTGGTATGGCTTCCCATATGTTTTCTCTTCCCCAGGTTGTACTGTACTGCAGTCCATTTGTTCTGAAAGCGTCGTGGCATTTGTGAGTTATGGGAGCTCTTTAATGAGTTCTACTTAATGGGCTTCCTAGGATAATAGGATCTCTGTTCCTTCTAGAAACGATGCTGATTCCTGTTCTTGGTACCTTCTGGATGCGGCTCACAGGTTACTTCAAGCTATGCTCTTTCCACCTCTTTCCCTTTCCTTGAGTTGTTTGTTGATCAAACATATGAAATTGTTTTTAAGAAATGTCCACAATTTAGGGCAGGAGAAATGTAGGGAACAGAGGAAGCCCTGAGTGAGTGAAGTTCTCAGTGAATGTGTATTGCTGACATAGGCACGTCTGTGTTGAGGATTACAAGGCTTTGGATCTACAGGGAACAGGCAAAGCCATTTCCCATGTGGGCTGGACTCAAGAGGGTATTAAAGCTTTTCTTGAGAGTTTGAGTGTTTATTAATGGTTCATCAGTGTGTGCAGCAACTGTACTTTCTCCACCCAGATGTTTACAGCCTGAGAATGCTCACCTGCAGAGACCTCCTACCAAGGACACAGTGCTGTACATAACAAACACACAGAGGTTCTCCATTGAGGCGATAGCGGACTCCCACCCGATTCCAGATTTACTGTACATGTGTCTGTGTGTCTGTCCTTTCTCCATCCTCTCAGTGCCCCGAGTCTGAGTTCCAGAGCCTAAGCCATGCAGGATGCTGCTGAGAGATAGCTCAGTGGTAAAGATCACTTGCTACTCTTGCAGAGGACATGGGTTCTCTTCCTAGCGACCGCATGGTGACTCACAACCATCAGACTCCAGTTCCAGAGACTCTAACTCCCTTTTCTGGCTTCCACAGGCATCAGGCACACATATGGCACACATACAAACACACAGGCAAATGACTCACACACATTAAAGAAGATACAAATCTTCCTTTAAAAATGTTTACAATTAATTCTACCCTTAGATCTTGGCTGCCATTCCGACTTGTTTTAAACAATATGCCAGAAGTGACATCTTGACAGATCTAAAAATGGCCTTAGGGCGCTTTGCATGTTGAGGCTCCTTGAATAGCCTTGATGCTAACTGGGTGGTGTTTTATCACCCCTTCACCCTTGTCAACATTCAGCCAACTTTCGCAAACTGAGCTGTCCCACTGACGTACAGCTGACCCTCGTAGAAACTTAGCAGAGCCCATAAAAATCCCTGACTGCAGAAATGTGAGTTTACGAAGTGGCTGGTGTGTTAGAGCATCAGGTTCCGAAGGGGACTTGTAATCCAGCAGCAGCTGACATCTACCGAGTGCTGATCTGTTCCCAGCATGCGTATGCCACCTGTGCTGTTTTGTAATTACATAATCTAATTAAACATTACTTTAAAAGAATGACATATGGATATGAAAATGAAGAAAATGACTCCTATGAAAATGAAATCAAATACATTGTGGAGACTTGATAAAAATGTTACCTTCCAAATGTTGTCGGGAAAGATGTTGATGAAACACCTGCTTTAAAAAAAAAAAGAAAAAAAAAAAGACAACATCCAAAGGGAAAGCCGTGCTATCGGAGGGTTTCCACCCAGACTACTTCCTATGTTTTTAAGTTTTTGTCCGTATGAACAAATTGAAACTGGATGTCATAATTGGATCATATTATGAGAGTAAGGCAGGCACTGTTGAACAAGGAAATGTACCAACAACCCCATGGCTTAAAGACGGTGGATGGCAGTTTGTTTCTAGGCCCAGGTCTTTTGTTATTATTGTTGAAATGACTTTGATGTGCCGATGTGTAGGGGTTGTGTTGTCCTCATGGTCAGAATTGTGGGAGCCCAGGTTCTGGAACCAGGAAAGAAATCCTGGAGGAACCATAGCCCTAACTACAGGCATCAACCCAGAGGTGGCACTCAGCAAACTACTTTTGTACTCATCTGACCAAACAGTCACATGATCTACCTAAGACTCCTGGAAGATTGGGAAGTGTGGGCTTGCTGTAGGGTATTATGGCAGATACCCTCAGCCACTGTTCTTTCGTTACGGAGGAGAGAACGGGCTTAGGTGAAGAGCCAGTTCTCTCAACCAGAATGGTGCATTATGGATTAGACTTTCATGAGAAGGACAATGGGAAATTTTAACTGTGCAGTGGGAAAGCCTGGGGAAATGCATGTGTACATTTAAGTTAAAATAACACATTAACAATGAGCAGTGTCTGGGTTTTTTTTTTTTTTTTTTGTGAACTGTACTCTTGATTTCTTATCATTAACCAGTTACAATTGTACTGATTATAATAGAAAAGAAAACTTTTTACCCTTTTTTAAATTCTGGTTCCTCAGCATCTCTCTATAATATTTAATGACTTGTCTTTTTTTACTCTTTGGGAATCAAGACTATTGAGGACACTTGAGTATCTGCCTATTGTCTCTAAAAGCCATAATCTGTGAAGCAGTCCATATTTGCAAGAAAATACAGTGTTCTCTTAGTGTTTGGGATGTGGCCAAGGAAGTCAGGAAGAAATACCTAATCAAAATGTATTTAGTAATTCCTTGAGAATTTCATGTGCTGCATTTTGATCACATTCACCCCTCCTACTCTTCCCATAAATGCCTAATTTAATTCACGAAAAAGTCATAATCAAAGATGAAAATAGGGTGCTTCCCAAGCCTAATTTTGCATCTGTTTCATACTTCTAGGCAGCAGAAACACCTGCATTATTTTAGGGGGACAGAAAAGCTTTGTTTCTGGTGACCCAGTGAAATCCCTTTAAGAGTTGTTCTTTCTCTTTTGAATTTATCCTTCTGCATAAAGAAGAGCCACGCAGAAGATTTGAAGACATGGGTGCAAGTCCTTGACTAGATCATGTTTAAATGAGTTAGTATTTAAATCCCATGGTTTGACCTGATGGTCTAATAAAGAGCCGGAAGGCCAATAGCAAGGCAGGAGAAAGGATAGGTGGGGCTGGCAGGCAGAGAGGATAAATAGGAGGAGGAATCTGGGAAGTGAGGAGATCAAGGAGTGAGAGAAGGAGGAGGACTCAAGGGGCCAGCCACCCAGTCACAGAGTAAGAAGTAAAGGAAGGTATACAGAAACAGAGAAAGATAAAACCCTAGAGGTAAAAGATAGATGGCATAATTTAAGTTAAGAAAAGCTGTTTGGAAATAAGCCAACCTAAGGCTGGACATTTTTTTTTTTAATTTAACTTCTTTATTGACTCTTTGGGAGTTTCACATCATGCACCCCAATTCTGTTCACCTCCTGGTCCCCTCAGATCCTCCCCTCATCCCTGCCACACACACCCCGTAAGGAAACAAGTCAAAGTAAGCAAGCAAGGGAACAAAAGCAAAACAAAACAAAACAAAAACCCAAACCCAAACCAAACCACAACAGAAAAATCGCTTTGCCTCTTCATTAGTCCTGGAGGCTTCAGTGTACCATCCAGTGTACCTCCTTGTCCCATCATTTCTACTGGCAAATGTTCATTGCAGTGAGTCCCTGGTCTGGTTCAAGGCTTCTGGTTTCTTGTTCACCATCATCACTGAATACTCACTGAACTCCTCTGGGACATCCTGTGGCTGCCATGAGTCTTGGAGATCCTGAGGTTATTGTCCCCCAGGACCAGTCCCTTCACCTGCTCTAGCAGGTCCTAGATGGGGTAGATGCTAGGGGTGGGTCAACCAAAGACCTGGCTGTGGGCCTGGTTGGTAGCCATGCTGGTCATTCTGGGCTCCTGAGGTCTCCAGCCTTGAGGATAGGGTGGAGGCAGCTCCCCTACATGCATGCCCTTAGGGTGGGTTCACCCTGGTCTATGGTGGGTGGTGGGGTCTATCTCTTCAGTGAGCAGACGCCAGCTCTCTTGTTGTAGTGTCCAGGGAGAGGAGACCACGCATTCATAAGTTAAAAAAAAAAATACATGGTATGAGGCCAGCTGTCTTGTGTCCCTGAATCCCAAAGGCTCCATTCCTAGCAGTACACTATGCCAGAGCCCTGCCCCCTCCATCTTGAGCATTTCTTCATGAACCATTGACTTGTGAACATAGTTCAGTTGGTAGACTGCTGACTTAGCATGAAGCCCTGGGTTCTACTCACAGGACCACCGAAAATTGGGTATACTGGTGCATGCTTGTAATCTCAGTACTTGGGAAGTAGAGGCAATAGAACGCTAAGAACAAGGTCATCTTTGGCTATGCAGTACATTTGAGGCTATCCTGGGCTACACAAGACCACGTGTCCAAAACAAACAAAGAAACAGATCCATTAACCTCATCCTCCTACCTTCTTCTATCCCCAACTCTGCACATTTCCCTCGGTTTACCTTGGTGTGCTTGATGTAAGCGGTTTTGAAATAAAAGAATGTTGTTGAACTTGAAACAATGCTGTATTTTCTCCCATTTGTCTACCTGGAAATTTTGCAAACCTATAAAATGTTATTAGTGAGTGTCAGTAGATATGCAGCAACAGGATATTACAGACACGCTGCAATTTGGCAATGTGTGAAAGAGCTGGGTTTTGGTGTGTCAGTTTCCTGAGATTGTCCCCATATCTACTTGTTGCCGATTTGGGAGATATTGTTTATTAGATGCAGAGATTTTTCTTTCTTTTTTTAAAGACAGGCTATGTTGTGTTAAGTTGGAAATTTATAGTTGTGTGCCCAGGGAGATGGCTTGGTGAGGAAGAGCGATTGCTTGCCAGCCTGAGGACCTGAGTTTATATCTTCAGTACTCATGTAAAGTCTCGGTGTGCCAGCATGTATCTGTCACCCCAGTGCTGGTGGCTAGGGTGAGTGGAATAATGGAAACAAGAAGATTTGGGATCCAGCTTGCCTAGCCCCAAACTGGCAAGCTCCAGGTTCAGCAAGAGACTGTGTCACAAGAGAATAAAGTAAAGAGTGGAGAAGCAGGATGCCCAATATTTTCCATGGGCCTCTGCACGTGTATCCGCCTGCACATACATGGGAATATCACACACATATACAACACACACACACACACACACACACACACACACACACACAAAGTTGCTACATTCCAGGAATAGGCTTGCACTGCAAGATCTTGACAACACTTCTCTTTGAAGACCTGTCAAGTGCCCACCAAAAGCTTTACACGGCACCGCTTCATCCACAAGCCTGTGGTCATTGTTCTTATCACTTATAGACCAAGTATCTGGAGAGATACAGTGACTTCCCTAATGTCATTCAGCTATCAAAGTGTAACTGATATTCAAATCCAGGTTGTTCCCAGGAAGAAGGATGCAGTGTTTATCCCAGAAAATAAAAAGAGTTGCATATGAGCATCCCAGAAAAGAAGAAGTCTGTATGTACTGTTCATGAAAAGAACAGCAGGAGTGTGTGTGTGTGTGTGTGTGTGTGTGTGTGTGTGTGTGTGTGTGTGTGTGATGTACTCCTTGATCGCACAGCTGAGTCAGCGCTGTTGTCTCCCAAGGGTGGGTAGCACATCACCTCTTCAGTGTATCAAGGACATAGCCAGCTCTTGTCTTCTGCTCTGGTTCCCCATGTGTTCAGGGCGGTGGTGCTCCCATCAGATACTTTTCCATAGAAGGTTCTGCTGTGGCTCTTCCTGCACGTGGATTATGCCAGTGACCGATTGCATCAGCCAATTCTCCAGCCTAAAGCTCCATTTCTAATGTGTCATTTCCGGATTTCCCAGTAACGTTAGGGTTTAGGAATGTTAGTTGTTTTTTCCTTTTCTTTCGGAGATCTCTGATTTAGATCAGAGAGGAAAGTGCTATTCAGGCGTTCAGGAGAGTTATTGAAAGTACTGGTCGTCTTGGTAAATGATTGTGAAATGATTTAGTTTTCATTGGCACCCAGATTCACAGTCACAAGTGCAAAATGATCGGAATCATGGGGGGCGGAGAAGCCCTGAGACAGGCAGGAGGAGACTGACATGCACTCCCTTGATTTTTTTGGGGGGGCAGGTTCCTGCTGGTCTTTTAGCATTCTGTACTTCTTCCTCTGTGGCTTCGAAACTCCAAATTCTGTGGTTTTTCCCCTCTGTACCGTCCCCCCGAGGGAAGTAGCTGATACCAAGGGATCAACAAGTGTTTATTTGAATGAATGAACCAATGAATAAGAGCTTTAATTTCCAGTTGATTATATACAGCACATATAGAAGCCCCCATTAATCCACCATCTCTCAGATGGAATGCATTCTGAGAGAAGCCTTTGGATTTGATATTTACACATCCAGCAGTGCTGTGCCTTAATAAAGTTTCACTCCTGGCTGCACACTGCAATCACTTGAGTATTTTTTTTTTTTTTTGAATAGCAGACTCCATACTATATCCCTTGCCCTCTGAGAGTCTAACTTAATTAGTCATAGTATTTTCGCAAATCAACATTTTTAAAACCCTTTGCTAGACAGTTTGCTGAGCTACTGCTTCATGTTTACTTAGGCAACTAGTACCTTCTGGCTGGCGTGGCATGGAGATAGGTCTCGTCCTGCAGAATTTGAGTCTTGTGAGGAAAAAGACATTGGCCCCTAGACATAGACTCAGAGGCAGAAGACAAGGACATCATCTGAAGCCCCGTGATGGAGCAGCTGGGATCCTTCTGTGAAGTGGATGTTTGTCTGTGGACATCAGCCATCTTTGAGCTGTTGTGCTGAGGGACACCATTCCTGCTTGGATGACCCCTCTCCACTGCCTGACAGCAGTGGGTCATTCAACAACCCCCTGGAGGAGTAATTTGTAGTTACAGCCTTCTGTTAGAAATCTCTGAATTGAAAGCATCAGAGGTAGGACCAAATGTGCACATCTCTCTTGCCCTGGGAATATCTGAGTTGTGTCAAACACTGGGAAACCTGAGGAGTCCCACATATGTGACAGTCAGTGGGGTGAGGACCATGATTGCTTTGGCTGAGTGATTAACATAAAGGCTGAGACAGTTCCCCAGTTTCAGTGATTTCAGTTTACCTCCTGGGATGGAATTTGTGCATCCTTCTGGCCAAATGTAGGACAGCAGGAAGAGGAGAGACAACTGTGCTTTCCTTTGGCTGGTAAGCCTCTGTGTTCTCGGCATATCAGCATCTAGCTTGCTGGTTCCTTCTTCTTTCATTATTTAAGAGATGGATTTGGCCTCATGCCTCCATCCTGTGCCCTTTTAAAGGAGGAAGAAGGATGTGTTTGGATGCCCCTGTCCTTCAGTTTCTGAGAACAGGCACACAGTGTGCTTTTCCAGGCTAATTTGCCGAGAAATGGGCTGTTACAGATGCTAAAAAATCTCCCTGCATGGGTTTGGCTGATAGTTTTATAAACAGGAATTTTGATTAATTGGTGTCAGGAACTGTGGAAGGTCTCAGATGTTACCTACTTTGCAAGAAGGTAACAAATTAGCCTGCCACAGTTTCATGGAGGCTGGCGTAAGACCGGAGATTTCTGAGTAGGAGAAAATGACTTCATTTTCTAGTGGCCAGAATATGGGTAATTTCTGTGTCAGGAGGACACATTGGTCCAGGTAACACCTGCACAGTCAGTGGCGTGTGTTTTCAGACCATGGGGGCTTTTGGCACCTCCGTCTTTAGTCTGGACAAAGCATTCCACCTTGTGCTTAGGAAGAACTATCTGTCTTCCAAGGCTGAACAAACACTGAGCAAATATCCTTGAAAAGGTGATCCGGGACAAGGACAGCCTGTACTGTCTGCAAGATACACAGAATCATCAGCCAACCATAAAGGACTTTCTCTCCATAGTAAGTCTGAAAAAGCATGCAGTCTTATGGAGGCGTGGGGAAGTTGGAAGCTGAGGGAAACATGGACTGGGTAAATCTCCAATCCCTATTTCAAATGTCCCAAGTGAGTACAGAGTTCCCTCACAGATCAAGGCTATTTGTTACCTAACAAATCACATAATGACTTCAATAACACCAACAGTCACTGCATTTTTAGCTCAAGGTCCTGTGGCTGGATAGGGTGTCCTTCTGGCCAAGTGGCCTGTGTGGATATCAGTTGGCTCGCACATACATCAGTTGATGGACCTGATGATTGCTGGCTCGTTAGTCAGGATGTAGAGGGAACTGGCAAAGTGTCTGTTGTGACCCAGGAGACTAACCCAGGCATCTGGTGGTCACAGGATCCTGGGGACAGCCTGAGCGTGAGTCCACAAATGGGAACACTTGTTACATCTGCACCACAATGCTAAGGCTCTATGGAAAGAGCAGGTCATGTGACCAATCTGACTTTAAAGGAGGAGAAAGTAGCTCCATCCCCAGGGAGAAGACAGAAACAATAGGCTGTATTCTTATTTACTAGGTTACAGCTTCTCAGAAAGTCCTACACTATTCCCTCCTGTTCAAGCATTCACCTGGCCTGACTCTGCTTAGCTCCCAAGAACAGATGAGATGGGATGTCTTCAGGGAGATATGACCATGACCTTATGCTCACTGGCCTCTAATCACCGCTCCTACCCTATGACCAGCTTCATTTCTTTTTCTTCATAGTCCTTACTTACCAGGCTCTGACATAATTTGTTGTTCCCATTTGTCAAATTGTTTTTTTTTTGTTTGCTCATCTGTGTCTCCAATCACAGAGAAAGCTCTCGAGGACAATGACTTATCTTTGGGACTCAGGGAAGCGAGTGGAGATAGTGGACGTCCATAAAAACCTTGTAGCCGGATGATTGGCAGAACAATAGGTTTAGCCATCTTTATGAGAATTGGGGAACAATCACATGTACTTCAATGTTGCCTGACAGGTCACTGCAGGAGGCTTTGGAGATAAGATGGGAAAACAGTGCTCAGGAAGTAAGGGTACCACAGCTGTCCGTGTTCTCGGAGACTGCAGCCTCTCCCTTCAGTCAAAGAGCAACTCACCTTACTAGGATTCGGCTTACAGTTATCCTCATTTTTAAATGATGGGGGTCATCAGCATTTTTCAATGAAGGTAGAATTCCCTCTTTTGGAGTACCTATGTTTTTTTTAGACTTGGAAGTTTAGGAAAAATAGCTAGCGCTTTACAGCATGACTTACTTAGGCTTCATAATACATCAGTCCCAATGACGCTTCAGAGTCTGGTGTGAGTGGGTGATCATGAGGCCATGTTTCTCTCTTATTCTCATATGATTTCCAATCACATGCTTGTGGAATGTAACGGAATATAGATATTGGCTTGTGTTTCACCAGGTCCACTTGGACTCAAACCTTAATCCTGCTACAAAAAAAAAAAAAAAACTGTATAAGTTACTGTTCAACCAGAGAAGCAAATGCAGTAGTAGAGATATCTAAACTGTGCATTTTATATCTGTACTTATGTATACTATACATTTATATCTACATCCATATCTATCTCTGTCTCTATGTATCCAATTCGGTGCTGTCCAAACACGTCTAAAAATCGTAGGACAAGTCCTAAAGATCAGACCATAGTAGATCACAACCATCTGTAACTCCATTTCTAAAGGTTCAAGGTCATCTTCTGACCTCATAGGGTACACACACATACACACAGGAAGAACACTACTACACATTAAAACAAACAAACAACAAACAAATGAAGATTAGACACAGGCTGGAGCTCCTGATCAAGTGTTCAGGACCTCTATTCATAGAAAGCATTTTTGCCCCTTAAGTCTCAGGCTTTCTTTGAAAACTTTTCAGGTACATTCTCTCTGTTACTTAAAGTCAACTGTCTAGAGATTAATATCATCTGCAAAATGATGTCTTTATAGCAATAACTAGGTAGTGTTTGAATAACTGAGGACTGTAACCAGCCAAGTCCATACATAACAAAAAGCTAACATACTGGGTCTGGACTGAGGTGTACATAGAAAAGGGGCCCATGGGAACACTCAGAAAGTCTGAATATTTATTCCAACACCTCCTTCAGGGTGACTGAAGAGTAAGTTAGCTCAGTAAGTTAGCATTTTCTTCTTATTACAACAGCAATAATCAGTAGAATTGATAATAATTGACCTCAACTCTGATCCATGTGAAAAAGATGGAGATTATTTGAAAAATTGCAAATAAATCAAAATACCACACACCAAAATTAGCCAGACCCAAAGTCTATACAACTTAATAAGCTTTTATACAGTTAGAATTGGCATTCAGAATGGAAGCTGTGAAACTTCACATTAAATTTTACATTTTCAGTATCAAATATATTTTATGCACTTATCCACCACCACCCAAAATAAAAATATTAATTTATATAATCAGAACTAGAAAAAATTCTTTATATCCTCTTTCATTCTAAAGTTTACTCATTTCTCTGTATTTTTAAGTTACATTTTTTTCATTAGTATACACACTTACCATCCCTTCAAGTTTCTTTATCTTTTCATCCATTGATGAATAATTAGGTTTATTCTAATTCTTTTCTATAATGAATAAAACATCAACAAACATGGGGATGTAAGTATACCTATGGTAGGGTATGGAGTTCTCTGGGTATGTGTCTAGGAGTGAAATTGCTGGGTCATATGGTAGCTCTATTTTTATATTTTTGAGAAATCTCCAAAATGATTTCCAGTATGACTGTATTAATTTGCACTTCTACCAACAGTGAATAATGGTTTCTTTCCCTCCACATCTTCTCCAACATTCCCTGTCAGACTTGATGATAGCTGTTTTGACTGGGATGAGGTGGTATCTCAAAGTAATTTTAATTTGTATTTCCCAGCTGGCTAGAGAAATTGAACACGTTTAAAACACAGTTAATGGTTATCGTGGTGGTTTGAGTAAGAATGGACCTCATAAGTTCATATATTTGAGTACTTAGTTACCAGGAAGTAGCAATATTTGAAAGGATCATAAAGATGAGAAGGTGTGGCCTTGTTGGAGGAAGTGTGTCGCTAGGGTGGCTTTGAGGTTGCAGAAGCCCACACTAGGCCCAGTCTCGCTCTCTCTGTGTACAGACCAGGATATAGGTCTCAGCTACTGCTCCAGTGTCTTCCTGCCTGCTGCCAAGCTCCCTGCCTTGATAATGGACTAAGCCTCTGAAACCGTAAGCAAGCCCCTAATGAAATTCTTTCTTTTGAGTTTCCTTGGTTATGGTGTCTTCTTCACAGCAAGAGAATAGTGACTAAGACAGTCATGAAGATATTGTTGAGGTTCTGAGAAACACTGAGCTTAAATGAAACGAGATGGGAGTGGATGGGGGCATGAACAAGGCTTTGGAACATCATGAGGAAATACTGCTCTCCAGTCAGGAACTTCTGGGTTGGTGAGAACACTAAGTAGCTGGGAGGGTTCTGCGATACTGCCTACCCTTCTCCCTGAGTTTCTCTTCCATTTGGCTCTTCCTGAGTTGGATCATATTTCAATAAATAGAACAAAAAAAAAAGAAACCAAATGTGAAACTTTGTGTACCAGTTCATTTGATGTCTCTGTGGCTGATGTGTGTGGGCTCACAGTTTTAAGGGATACAGTTCATCATGATGGAGGAAGGTGGAATAGCATCAGGCAGCTAGCTCCGTGATGGAGGAAACACAGGGCAGCTCCTTAGTAACATCTCAGGAATTAGGGAAGTCACGCTCAAAGCAGGGCGAATCTGTAACTCCAACTCTCACACTGTGCTATGTCCAACAGCCAAGCCCTGTATTCAAAAGTTTCCACATTGCCCCAAACAGGCCAGTGCTTGACAACTGTATTTGTCACTCTTCTTGTTGGTGTGATAGAATACCAGACAGAAGTAACTGAAGGAAAGAGGGCTTCTTCTGGCTTACACTTTGAGGGAGTCCACCCATCATGGCGGGCAAGTCACGTCTTGAGGCCATTGGTCCCATTACATCCACAGTTGGGAAGCAGAGCATGGTGAATGCTCCTGTTTAGCTTTGTCCTTTCTGTGCCATCCAGGACCCAAACCCAAGACCTGATGCCACCCCCTCTCACCAAGGGTCTTCCCATCTCAATTAACCTAATCCAGATAATCCCCAACAGCCTTGTGTCGGAAGGCTTGCCTTCTGGGAGATTCCAGATCCTGTCAGGTTGACAATGTTAACCACACCGATGGACTGTATAAACACATGCTGTGGGAGACACATCACATTCAAGTGATAACACGATATAAAACAAGGTTGAAAAGATGGAAATGTCGAAGCAATTAGAAAGGTTGTTTGCAAGCATGACTCAAGTGAGCTCTTTGGAGTCAGAAAGAATGGTGATAAAGGAGCCACTCTTGTAGTTTGCTGAGTTTAAGGTAGGTCAACTCAGGACTTTTATCCGAAGGCTCTTCCACAGCAGTCCTTTCACTTGGGGGAGGCTAGTCTTGTTGAAGTGCTAAGCTAAGATATTTCAATGTATTTAAACTTGCTTATCAGGAGCCTAGTCTGCATGACACTAAATCAGTAGCTATCCTAGTAGCCCAACTTTCTGACTCCTGAAGCAGCCAAAGGACCAGTTGGTACCTATGTTTGTTATATAAGCACATTATTTATGCCTGTGTTTTAGGCTAATGCTTCCTGCTTCCTGTCTGGGGTGGCACTCCAGCATTCTCTGTATCTGCTCCTTTAAGGTGAATGCTCACCCATGGATGGTCTTTCGTTTGGTGCTGAGAGCAATAGCAGTGACCATGTGAGCAATGATGACTCAGCAAGGCACGGAGGAGAGTGCTAGGCTCCACCAACTTCACACGTGAACATAAAAGCCGTGAAAAATCACACCTCAGGCCTGTGTTCTTTCTCTGCATGCTAGAGATCGACCCAGTGTTCTTAATGGAGCATGCCAAACACTTCAATTATATAAGAATCCTATAAAGGATTTTTATTGATTAATCTATTTCAGAGAGACTGAAATCCAATCAAAGAAATCCAGCGACCCGAGAGATACATTTCCTCAGTGAAGTAATCCAGACAATAGCTGTACCATAGTCTGGGATTTATGCATTGCCTTTCCTTGAAAGAGTCCTGTATGTCATTAAAATGACCCATCCATCTTCAAGCACTGGAGGGTGACTGACATCAAATAAAGTGCTCCCCTGCAGGAGCAAGCAACACTATGAGCTGTTTGAAATACCAGGGGCCAACCGCAGACCTGGAAGGGTCATCCAGACTCTTGTGCTGGCTTTGAGATAGCTCCGTTTTGAATAAGATTGCAAACACCAGCGTGGCCCTGGGTGCTGTCAGGCCCTTGCTAATTGGTCCAAGTGTTCTTTCTCACAATGCCAGCTTGTAGCCTGAGAATCCTCCCCAGCAGTGCTCCCCACTCAGCTACTTCAGTGTTGGTAGAGGACTGGATCCTTCTTGCTGCTTACGATGGGTGTTGGGAAAAAAACACTAAGCAATCAAAATCCCTGCTGACTGCTAATGTCATGGTAGCTGAAACTAGGTGCTATTCAACTTCCTACTGAAGATAGGTGGGTCAAAAGGGAGGATGTGGGGTGGGTCTCACTCTAGGAGGGAGAGGCCCAAGGATTGAGCTAAAGGACCAAGCTGGAAGTGGCTGCGCCTTCGGGTCAGCTGAGATCTTTTGTGCTGTTATTGATAGCTCACTGTTTGATAGCAGTGTGGTCTTGTGTCTGGCCTCGGTGTGGGGCTGAAGGTATGCAGAAGGTGGGAAAGGTAAACAGTGCTCTTTTTTGACAGAGTCCATTTGGAGACCTCAGAGATCAGAGCTCAGTGGAAAATATAGGACAAAGTGACTGCCTTCTTCTGTATCTCAGGAAGAGAGAGGGAATAATTTTTTTTTTTCTATTTGGTAAAAGGAAGCAACCAAGATTTACTCAACTCAAGGATATAATTAGCTGACAAGGTTTTTAAAACATTTCTTTTAGAGGGAGAGCAAGTTCCCCTTCAACAGATTTTCTAATCCCTGCCTTAGGAAGACGGAAGCAAATCAAGATCGCTTGAAGAGGACTAATTATAGCGCTCACCTTTGAATTGACACTTAAGTGGGTGGCAGAGGTGGAGACACCCCACAACTTCAGGATTTTCTGGTCTGAAAGATGGAGACGTATTTTTAGCATGTAGCATGTTGACAGCTACTGTTTTTAAAATAAGCGCAGCCTGCAGGGCCTGCCGATCCCACCCTGGGATATCTGAGATCAGAGCAGTTTCTATCAGCCTTTGGCTTCCCCTCTGGCTGGCCGGTGTGAGACTGTCAGTAAATAAAGCTTCCTACTCTGGCTTTGATGTGAATCACTGCAATATCTTGTGAATTTCACTCTATCCAGGCCATCCCTTTTCTCACTGGTCCTCCCGGTTTCGGAAGAAGCAGCCAGTGGAGCCAGACCTCCCTCCAAGCTCTTCTCTGACTTTCCTAATTCCCTCTTCCAGTCTTTCCCACCAGAGAGTGCAGTCAACCTCACCGATGCCATGTTCCTTCTTGTGGGTTCTCTGATTGCTGGCCACCATCGATGAATCACTGCGTTACCACGTCCCTGCAGTTTGGTGACAGGTTATTAACCCAGGGCTGCTATAGTCACGGATTGTAAGATGTCCTCACTGCAGAAGCCTGGGTGAGAGAGTCTCTCACTGGCTCTTGATCTGATCCCCCTTTGGCTCACTGTTCCTTTGATCTCCACTGAGAGAGTTCAGATGAGACACAAAGAACATGGTGCAGGAGATGGTTGGTGTTTATTGCAGAGTCAGGCGGAGCACTCTCCTAGTTTGAGAACAAGCAATGGTAACGAAGATCCCTGTGGAAGACAGCACTCTCCAGGCCTGATAGTGGGCAACAGCCAACAGCATCTTTGCAGAGGACAAGACCCTAAGGACTAGGGTTGGATAATGACCAAAGAAACTGCGATGCCCACCTGTAGTTTGAGTAGGCTTGATATTTTTTCTAAAGTCTCTGTAATACACAGCTTCCTCTGAAGGATATTTTCTTGCCCAGGTGATTGACAGAACCACTGAATTAATTCTTAAGATGAGGACAACCATATGTCTTGTTCTTTACCAGCAAAACCCCGGGTAGATGGTGACTTTTTGTTTTGTTTTATGACAAAATTTCATGAAGCACAATCTGGGCCCAATTCCCTATGTGGCTGAGGCTAACTTTGAACTCCCAATCCTCCTGCCTCTACTTCCCAAATGCTGAACTGACAATCTTGTGCCACCATGCCCAGCTCTAGATAGTAATCTTATGCTCTTCCTGGTGGTTTAGCATGTTGGGCGTCAGGGCCACCTCAAATCCCATTCTTTTAACACTCACCAGAATCCTGTTGTTTTAGTTTCTAGTGTTACAGGCTGCTGATCATGTGGGAAACATCCATCCCCAGTGACCTTTAAGGTTGTCTAACTAGCTATCTAGCAAGAAGAGTGTTTGGGCACTTCTCCAAATGTTGACTGGGCTTACATTCCATGCTCCTTTGGATCCAGACTACTATTCACACCTCCTAAGCACTGGGACCGATAACCAGCGCTGCTCCTGCCTGTTGGAGTAACGTGGGAAGGAGTGACCATCTGTTGCCCTTTCTGCTCTGTAATTCCACACAAAATGACCAGGCACAGTCTGTTCCCAAATCGTGTGTGTGCAGCACTGTCTGCCATCTGCTCCGCGCTCACTGGTGGCTGCTATTTTCTTGCATTCCCAGCTTTTTCCATCCCAGAGGAGAAAACCCATACTTTGTTTTCTGTCTGGGGTGTCTCTCAACAGGACTGAGGTTGAATGGATGAGAACTCCAGAATTTCTTCTTTCATGTTTTCCTGAAGCCTCCAAAAGGAGGTGTGTGTGTGTGTGTGTGTGTGTGTGTGTGTGTGTGTGCGCGCGCGCGCGCGCGCGCACGCGCGCGCGCAAGCCTGTATGCATTATCCATCCATCATTCTCCCCCGCTCTGCTGTGGCTGCAATGTGACTACCTGCCTCAAGCTTCTGCTGCCTCGACACCCCTCCATCCTCTATCCCCTACTCCCCCCGCAATCTCCCACCTCCAGGCGAAGATGGACTACACCTTGAATTGTGAGCTAAAATGAACTGTTTCTCCCTTAAGTTGTTTTTGTATGAATATTCTCTTACTGCAACCAAAAAGAAACTAAGATGCACCCTTTCCTTAGATTTGAGGTGCAGGACCTTTGTGGATTGGACTCAACTTCTCCACAGATCTCTTGGGCATATTTCTTCCAACTCTAAGCACCATTCTCCGGTGTGGAAGAAGGGTGGTATGAACAAGGGGATATGAGACAGGTTCAAGGGCAAAGAGCCACAGAAATGGATTCTAATCACACCTAGTGTAAATCCTACATGATGGCAGCACTAAATGTACTTTAGGACATGAAACCATTAGTTCTGGTCCCGCCCCCCCCAAAGCTATTTCTGATGTCACATCTCTCCTTACTAGAGGTATTGAGTACTGGGACTGTCACGCAGCTGTGAAAGCATTTTGTTCAACTCTGTTGAGATTACTGAATGCTTGTATTAGTAATGCTTTGTTCTGTGCCTGTTTTGAGATGGGCTCCTGTTATGTTCTCTAGGCCGCGTTTGAGTTCATGATCTTCATGTCTAATCTTGGGCATGACGAGATTATAGGTGTGTGTCACCAACATCTTACTTGCCTTATTAATGTGAATTCTCTATAGGTAACGTTTGGCCAACTCTTACTCCCCAAGTGTGCTCTTAGCATTGGCTTTCTTTTATTTAAATTCTTTAGTTTTTGAAATTTCATATATGAGTATGGTATTTATATCATTTCCACCCCCCATCCTCTTCCAGCTCTTTCTATGCCACCCTCCCTCTCAAATTCATGATCCTTTCTTTTTTTTTAAATTTTTTTAAGACAGGGTTTCTCTGTGTAGCTTTGGAGCCTTTCCTGGAACTCACAGAGATCTGCCTGCCTCTGCCTCTGCCTTCTGAGTGCTGGGATTAAAGGCATGCACCACCACCACCCGGCTCTATGACCCCTTCTTTAATTATTTTGATCATGCATACCACACACACATGCACACACATACTCACATAACCTACTAAACCCATTTAGTGTTGTTTGTATGTACATATGTTTAGGGATGACCACTTGGGATTGGACAATCAATCAGGAGCCTGTCCCTGGAGAAAGCTTATTCTTCACTCAGCAGCCATTGATTGCTGTTGGTTGTTTTTATTCTTTTGGAAGGGCCTGCCACCCAGCTCCCAAATAAATCACACATGGAGGCTTATTCTTAATTATGAATGCCTGGCCTTAGCTTGGCTTGTTTCTAGCCAGCTTTTCTTAACTAATTATCCCATCTACCTTTTGCCTCTGAGCTTTTTCCTTTTCTTACTTCTGTAATCTTACTTTCATTCTTACTCTGTGGCTGGCTGTGTGGCTGTGTGGCTGGTCCCTGAAGTCCTCTTCCTTCTCTCTTGCTTCTCCTTTTCTCCCTGATTTCTTCTTCTATCTATTGTCTCTGCCTGCCAGCCCTGCCTATTTCTCTCTCCTGCCTCCCTATTGACCGTTCAGCTCTTCATTAGACCGTCAGTTGTTGTAGACAGGCAAAGTATCACAGCTTCACAGAGTTAAACAAATGCAACATAAACAAAAGTAACACACCTTAAAATAATATTCTACAACTGATTTTCTATAGATTTTCATCTAGGAATGAGGCCTTGTGATATTTCCTCTGTCCACCCTGGCACGTCAACTGGTGTTCTCATTATGCAGGTCTTGTTAGGCAACTTTATTGGTGCAGTTTCATTTGTACAGCTTTCCTGGCATGTCTAGAAGACAATATCTTGCAGCAGGTGTCATAGCCCTGTCTCAGCACTTCATGACATCCAACAAATGACAAATAATATTGGTGCACAAAATAGGAAAGAAAAAAGATCTCTTTGTGGTATGTTTACCTAACCTACAGATAATCTACAAGATTACCTAAGGAAATCCACAGTGTGTTCCAGCAGAGAACCATAAGGACTCTGCTCACAGTTAGAATATAGCTCCACAATTCTTGAGCTAAGGGCTTATGGCTTTGGATTAGGCAAAATCTGTGTTATTACTTACATGTGAGTTGGACCAAATTACCTGCTTTGAATATATTTGAAAAGTATTATGAAGATATTGTTGATGGGGCCTTTGTGCTTGGCCTGGCAGATTGAAGAAACAGGTCAGAGCAGCAAGGTTAATTCAATTTAATAGTAGTAGTTAAGATGTCAGACGGTAAGCAACAGAGCAGATGGGCTGCTCAGTGCTTTGTGTTCAGCTGGCAAGATGATGAGGAAAGCCCCTATCGTAACTAACAAAAGAATGTATTTATGCATCAGTGGTAAAAATGCTTCTTGAAGCCAGGCACCGTGGTACAGGTATTTAATCCCAGCACTCAGGAGGCAAAGGCAAATGGATCTCTGTGAGTTTGAGGTCAGCCTGATCTACACAGTGAATTCCAGGACAGCCAGGAGGACATAGACTCATCTCACCTGCTCCCCCTCACACACTAGACACACACACCCCCCCCCCAAATGCTTCTTGAGAGGACAAATGAAGAGACTTCTGGTTCTTATAAAAATAGATTTTCTCTGGATATGGGAACCAGAAGATGACCTCATTACTAAGTTCTGCCTCTCTGACCTTAAAGCAATTGGCCAATCAGTCGTTTGCCTTGTTCCAGCTGGCTAAGACTGTATTCCAAGCCACTCTAAAATTGAGCTTTAAATCAAGCACCATTTCATATTGCTTCTGGGTCTCCCCATCAGCTGGGGTTCTCTTGCCCTTGCTCAGCTAGCTCATGTAACTCTAGTCAGCTGTGGGTTACATGTGGAGCTCTGCTGATCTAGTGCTGATCTCTCTTATGTGGACTCTAGTCTTCTGGTGGGCTACCTCAGATTTGTCTTCAGAGCTATGAAGGATTCCAGAATCCAAGGCCTCCTGAGTCTTATTTTTGATCGGTCAGGGCAGGCCATCACTTTTTTTTTTTTTTTTTTTTTTTTTTTTTTTTTTTTTTTTTTTTTTTTACCATTTTAACCCATTTAATTCCTTTGAAGAAAATTAGGATTAGTCAGAGTTTGAAGATTAACATGAAAACACAGACATGCCAGTGCCTCAAATAATCACAAACATCTTTGTCTAGTTTAAAATGGCCAAGAACAATCCTAATATTGTTACCTGGAGATCTCTGGTAGTTATGTTAAAAGCACAATGCTTCAATGTCAGAATAAAGGTGTGAGTGTGAACGTCTCTGTGTATTTATGGTTCTGGCAGAGAGAGTATTTCTTTATTGAGATGACAAAAATAATTTTTCTTTATGCATTTGGAATGCCAATAAATTTAAAGGGGAAACACTGAATATGTATGACTCAAACCAACTGTATTGGTTGGGTTATTTTTTTGTTTGTTCTTTTTTGTTTTTTTTTTTGTTTGTCTGTTTTTGTCAAGTTGACACAAGCTGCAGTAATTTGAGAAGAAGGAACCTTTTATTGAGGAAATTCTTCCATCAGATTGGTCTAGAGGCTTATCTGTGGGGCACTCTCTCAATTAATGCTCTTGTGGGAAGGCCTAGCTCACTAAGGGTGGTGCCATCTCAGGGAAGGTGGTATCGATGGTATATAAAAGCAGGCTGAGCAAGCCAGGAAGCCCTGTTCCTCTTTGGTCTCAGCTTCAGGCCCTGCCTCCAGGTCACACCTTGAGTTTCTACCTTGACTTCTCTCAGTAATGGACTGTAAGTTTTAAGGTAAAATAAACCCTTTCCTCATCAAGTAACTTTTGTTGTTTTTATTTCTTTCCTTTTTTTTTTTTTTTTACTTTTGTTTGATTTTTGTTTTTATTTTTTAAACAGGCTGTAACTTTCATGTTTTGAGACAGAGTTTGGAACTCACTGTGTAGACAAGGCTAGTCTTGAACTTAGAGAAATCCACCTCCCTCTGCTTCCTGAGTGCTAAGATTAAAGGCATATGTCACCCTGCCCAGTTTCCAAGTGGCTTTTGGTCATAGTGCTTATCACACCACTAGACACCCAACTAAGATAACCAACGTTACAACCATTTTCTTAAACTGTGCCTTCAGCTTTTCCACGATGTTTATGTATATATTTTGTGGTTTGGGGATGAAATGTCTCCCATTGTCCACTTGGTCCCCAGCTGGCAGTGTTATTTGGGAAGACTATAGTCTTCTGGAGGTAGATCCTTGCTGAAAAAGTACATGCCGTCACTTCTATTGCACTGTATTAGTCAAAGCTCAGATTCAAAGTGTAGGGAGGAGGAGCTGCTTCTTAGTGGTAGGAACTGTAACATCACATCGCAAATGGTTTGAAGGTCTGGAGAGCATGGATTGGGCCATCAGTGTGCTCAGCTTACTGTATTTCCCAAGCAGAAACTGGGAGATACTGCCATGAAGTTTTACATGGCAACAGCGGCTTTGGGGAATGCAAAGGCTTTCATAGAACAAATGCAGCTCTGATCAGAAGCTGACCTGAAAGCACCCACCTGTGTTCCTCCTGTCTGTCCCTAGGCCCTACTGTTGACACGGGGCCTTCGATCCCATGGCTTGCAGTCCGTGTGAGCTAACTTCGGTGAGCAGTGTCATTGTGAGAGGCAAGAGGACAATTGCAGTCGAATAAATGCATGTGGCTGTCAGTGAGAGGAAATGTTGCTCTAAGTCCATAATGTGGTTTGAAATAGAATGTGCAGATTTTCAAAGCTGCTACTGAGCATCTACTATGCACAATACTGTGTCATTGACAAGTTAGGTCAGACTTTCAACGCTAATGGCATGAGAATCTGATTCAACTGAATCTGGGTAGAAGTTGATCATCAGGATTCTGAAATGTTCCCCAAGTGGCTCTCACCTGCATCCAAGGTTTAGAGCCACAGATTATATTATTGATTACATTTGTGGAAACCAATCTACTCAAGTGCTCTGTGGTTAGATAAGGACACCAAACTGAATTGTAAGTATCCATTATATCCATCCTTCAGGGAGCCTGACCTCCTCGTGTTATGTGTAAAGTCATGGAAATCCTACACAGAATTATTGGAGTGTCAGTAAGGGGATGAGATAGTAAGATAATGTCGGGATAATTGGGGGGAAACGCTGTCAAGTTTTAAAGAGGCAAGGGCAGTTTCTCTCAAACTGTAATGCATGTATGAATCACCTGACCTTATGAAAATGTGGCTTCTGATCTAGCAGGGCAGGACGTGAGACTTTGTAATTTGAAAAAGTTCCTAGCTGCTCTTGCTGCTGCGGCTGCCCCTGTCCACGGAGTCAGAGCTATTGTGCTGTCAAGAGTGTGCCTGGGTCTTCCATGGAACTCTTTTTCCCTATGGAAGCCATTTCCCTGATTTTATAGCATAGGTGAAATACATGTGTGGACTTGTCGTCATTTGTTTAAAACGTAATTTTGGCACACGCACGAGTGAACATCATGTGGACTAAGGAGAATTACCTCAGAGATAAAGCCATTGCTTAGGTCTGTTTTTCATAGAGGTGTTGGGGAGAGTGGAAGAGCTGGGGATTGGAGTCATGGGACTGGGCTCAAGTGCATGCTCACTCTTACTGGAGAGTAACTGAGCACATGAAACCTTCTGAGCTGCAGTTTCTACTTCAAAATGGACACCATGGTCCTTCCTTATGTAAAGTTAAGCACATTTGGTAATATCACACCTGTTTGAATTCAGTGGCACACTGTCCAGGATGGCATAGGCCCATATTTAATATTAGTCTTCTTTACTGGCATGTCAACCACTGTGACAGGCAATGCCAGTAAGGCTAAGACTCTACCTGAGATGTGGAAGGGTAGACAGGCAAGAAAAGCGTAGGCCCTCCTATGCGGAAGTTGGTCAGAAGTTGGTAGGCCCTGAGTGGTGTGTTTATGCTTGAAGACAAAGGATCCTCTGTCTTCTCAGTGTGTTCTTATTGTTAGTGGGATTCTCTTCTTTTCCAGACAAAAAACTCATTTAGCAGTCCTTCTCTCTAAAAGGCTTGACTATGATTCACTCTTGTTCCTTGATAGGATTTGAGCTGAAAAAACCAGCAGGGTCTATTTTGGCTTTCTGGAAGATGCCATTCAAAATAGGAAGTGGTTCATAATGCCTTGGGAGCAATCGATCTTTATTTAAAGGGATCAAGAAAATGCAGATCAAATCAGCCGAGGTATTAGGGATTCTTTCTTGTCACCATCACTGTGGCACAGTATCTGATAAAAGCGACTTGAGGGAGGAAGAGTTGATGTGGTTCACAGCTGATCGCAGCAGGAAGGGGTGGGGCCGGGAACAGGAGACTGATGGTAGCATTGTGCTCTCAGGCAGCAGAGAGAGATGATTTCTGGACCTCAGTTCACTTTATCTTTTTATCCTTTTTATTCAATCTAGGATCCTAGCCCATGGGATGGCGCTGCCCATGTTCAGGTGGGGCTTTCCTCTGCAGTTAAACCTTCTGAGAAAATGCCCTCATGGTCATGGCCAGAGGAATGTTTCTTTCGTAATTCTAAATCCAGTCAAGTTGATAATGAAGGGTAATCATTAACACCATTCTACCAGGAAGGAAGAAAGAAAGGAAGGACGGAAGGAAGGAAAGAAAGAAGGAAGAGATGAAAACAGGGACACTATTTCACAGCTCCAGAAGAGATCGGGGAACAGAATCTTAGGGCTTTTGAAATTTATTTCAGGGAAACACTTCTGGTCTCTGTATCTCTTTCCATTCCAACATGAACTCCGCAGCCAGAGCTCCAGAAATTGAACCCTGATTCTGTTTCCATAGTTACAGGAGCGGAGACAAACACTTTAGCTATCTTGACTGCTGTTGGAAAGAGTTAACAAATTCACACCTTGTTGGATAATTTGAGAAGAGCTGCTACAGAATCGTCACTTTAAAACAGTCAAGGGTGACATTAGAACACAAGTCTATTAAGAAACTGGAGGCTTCAACACCAAGGATTTGCCAACAGGGTCATTGAGTTTTCTCTGGATGTTTGATGCATGCATAATGCCTGTGACCAGCACAAGACAATTACCCCTGCAGCATCAGTCGACCTGTGTCAAATGTCATGCGGCGGATGTCAAAGGGCACTTCATAGGTAGAGTCATCCTGGCCTTTCCAGAACACATCAGGATTGCTTTTTACAATAACATGATACCCCCAGGATGATCTGCATGCTTTCTGGGAGGAAGCAGAGTGAGAAAGCTGTCTGGTTTTTCCTCTCATCAGTCCCCCCCCCCCTCGCCCCCTGCCCCATCCCCGAATCCATCATCTACATTTCTGCCAGATGTATTTCTGGTGAGCATGTCTTGATTTACACCTTGTCTTAAAGCCCCCACAGCCTCTCTGTTGTCTGGGGATGCATTCCAAACTTCAGAAGGCCTTCACCACACTCCACCCTCTCTCCTCCAGCTGCTTCCAGTGGCTTTCTTCCTAGAAGAGTCCCACGCATCTCTGGAGGGAGCTGTCTCCTCTGCCTGCATCTACCACCATCTCTTTGTCTGGAGCGTGCTGAGGGAGTCCAATATGTAACACAGGCATCACATCTTCTAGGGAGCGTGCCTCAGCTCTTTGAGGGTCCAGGAGTCTCCTCTGCTCTCTCCTTTGGTCTCTCAAAGCCCTTGCACACAGCTCTTTCATTACACTTTTCATAATTTTATTCATGTTTCCCACTCCAGACCTGGAATGGTGTACCTGCCATCAAGTAGGATCCAGAGGAGTGGTTCTCAACCTTCCTGATGCTGTAACCTTTTAATACCATTCCCCATGTTGTGGTGATCCCTCCAACCATAAAATTATTTTCATTGCTATTTCATAACTGTAATTTTGCTACTGTTGTGAATTGTACTGTAAATATCTGTGTTTTCCAATAGTCTTAGGTGACCCCATGAAAAGATCATCTGACCCCCTCCATAGGGGTCGTGACCCACTGTTTGAGAACTTCTGCCTCAGGGTTTGATTGCTGATTTTAAATATACCTAATGGGAACTGGCATTGTTCCACTTTTCCTAATTCACTTCATAAAGGCTTAGTATAGTTCATCTGGTCTTATGTTGCTTGTTTCAAAGAGATGTTTTGATGACACTTGCATGAGTAGACGGTGGGCTATTATTTAATAGCCTATGATTTTACTATTTTGTGGGTAAATTATCAAGAAATTTCTTGCTGCTTCTCTTTATCCTTGCAGAAAAGCAGAAATCTTTACCTACCTTAAGATAATGTCTGGGCCCCTGTCACAGAAAACAGAGATACACAAGGAGAGCATGCCAATTAATTTCCTGTTTCAGATAACATGAGCACCTTCATGGGAAGCAACAATCTGAAGGATCAGTTCAATCTGAGCAATCTGTGCTCTTTTATTTTAAAATCTTGGAGAGGACTCAAAGAATTTATCAAAATCTATATTCTATTTGGGTTTAACTTTGTACCTTCTTTTAAAAAATTTTTGGAGTGTAATATCTTTTTTTTCCCCCGAGTCTTGGACTCATAATCCTCCTGCCCCAGCCTTCTGAGTGCTGAGATTATAGGTCATCATGCCAATTTACCTTATACTTGGAAGTCAGAATGAATTAATAGAAAACTCAGGTAAGTTGTATCTGAGAGCTAACACATGCTATGTGTTGACTGGAGTACTTCAGAGCACAAATCCTCAAAACTGAACACTTTGGCTTATTGAACGTTTTAAGTTGGAGGAATTAGAGAAGGAACAAGTGCTGAAGGACTTCCTGGTCTTCCGTGAAGGAGGTCATAAGACACCCCTGTGAGAGATGCCCTCACTATGTTTGGAGGAAGAGCATGTCCTTATCACCAAAGATGGTCACGAGTCTGAATGGGCAGACCTTGTTCACTTTTTCTGTTTTCTACGTTTAGTGTATACCATTTTTGTTCTTTCCCATTTTTTATTCTTCACAAAACCTAGTACAAAAGTGCTCGGATTGAACTGATTCTTCAGATCTTGGCTTCCCATGAAGGCTCTCCTGTTATCTGGAACACAAAATTAATTTGCATGCTCTGTTTGTGTATCTGTCTTCTGTGACAGGGGCCCAGACATTATCTTGAGGTAGGTAAAGATGTCTGCTTTTCTGCATGGGTAAAGAGAGAGAGCAAGCGTATATGGTAGGCATTCAATACAGACTGCTCACTGATGAAATGGGAAATGAGAAGAAGTTAATAAGAAGGTAATTTATTTACTTAAGAAATAGATCCTTCAGATTTCTACAAAGAGAATACGAGGCTCTGATTTTGAAGTGTGTACAAAACTTGAAAAACTTCGAAGTTATTGCTGGTAGCTCCCGGAGTCAGTTCAGTTCTTTGAAGGATATGAGTTTAAATTTTTCATAGAACTGCTTCTTGAACAGCTCAGAGAAGTGAGCTGTCGCATCAAGGACATTGCTTCTTCAGACACTGTATTGTACTTCTTGTGGAAACAGATGCAGGACTGGTACTTTGTATGTTTGCTGTTCAGGAGCAAGTTCCCCTAAAGGGCTTCACCAAGGTCCAAGGGCTCATCGGCTCACAATGAAAGGTTTACGAAGTCAGTTTTAGGATAAAATGCAGAAAGGATTGTATTAGAATGATGAAATTTTCAGACGTCAACAAAGGTTATTCCTAAGGGGTCGTTTGGCTTGGGTGCTGTAGAGAAAGGCATGGATTTATTTTTTTGTGTTCAGCTTTTATTAAGTTCCTTTTGTGTTCATTAGGCAGTAGGGATAGAAAGCAAATCAAAAAGTAAAAAGAAACAGAAACTTTGGGACTATTCTACCCTCTTTGAAGTGCAGACAGATTTTGTCTCCTCCTGGTGGTGGGAGAGTGTCTTTGGACTTGACAGTCTGGTACTGGAAATCATAGAAAGTCCTAGGAGCTAAGTGCTTACCACCTGCAAACAGGAACTCTATCCCAAACAGGGGCTGGAATCTGTGTTTCTATGTACAGCTTATAGAGATACCCATGGAAAGCTATCAGTGGTCCTATCCTCAAGGGTACAGCATAGGTCACTCAGGTTCATGGGCCCCTTCATGCCCCAGACTCTTTTTGCTGGAGGAACATTTGGACACAAGGATTCGATTTCTCTCATTCTCAAACAAGACATCTGGGTTTCTTCTCCCTGGGATACTCAAGCACTATTTCATGTTCTTATTTCTTCATGGCTCTAGATGGAGCTAAGATGTATCTGGAGATGTTCGGGGATGGAGAAGACATTGATGACTTGCTCAGCTCTGCCCAAGGCCGGTATGGGGGATCCTATCTCTCCTCTCTTCCTGGCAAAGCATTTCCTTGAATTTATCAACAGAGCAAGGAAACGCAGAAGTCTGAAGACTGGGATAAGGAGAGCATCCTGGGGATGGGGGTCCCGCTTTGCTTTTGTTTGTTTTTAAGTACTAATTTTATTCTTTGGAAATTCCATACATTTACATGATGTATATTGATCATATCCACCCACCACTACCTTCCTCCAACTCTCCCCTTAGTGCCCCATCCCATGTATTCTCTTTATCATTTGTTACTGATAACCCCTGAGTCCAGTTAGTGCTACCCATATGCACATGGGGCCATCTACTGGGGTGTGAGCAACCTACCAGTGGTGGCCACGGTCCCCAAGGAGAGTGACTCTTCTTTCCTCAGTAGCCATTAACTGTCGTACTGCCAATAGACCCTCCCCAACCAATACTGGAATTTTGACTGGCTTGGTCTTGTGTAGGTAACCACACAACCACAAGGTAACCCTTCACTGTGAGCTGAAGCATGCAACAGCCAGGTCACCACCAGGAATCGGCATGTCACAGTTCTCCTCATCATCTATGGCTCTTCCAGAAGACTTCTTGGTGTATTCTTGACTTGGTCAAGCTTTCTGCCAATCCCTTGCATCCTCGTTCCCCACCTTTTTTTCCGTGCTTGAATCTTTCTGCCCCTAACACTCCCTGTCTCTATTTTCATTTTACCTATATTTCACCATCTCCTCTCCTTTAAGTCATCCACCCTTGGTGGCCTGTTTCTAGTTTCCTGGCTTCTATGTGTGATTCAGGTTGAATATACAAAACAAAAGACCTAAAGCTAGGATCTACATATGAGAAAGAACATGTGACATTTGTCTTTCTGGGTCTGGGTGACATCACTCCATATAAATTTTTCCAGTTTTATTTATTTACTTGAAAATTTCATGATTTCACTTTTCTTTAAAGCTGAATGATATTTCATTGTGTATATATACATATATATGTATATATACATATATTATTCCAGTTCCTAGCTATTGTGACTTGAGTCATAATGAACATGGATGTACAAGTATCTCTGGACTAGCATACGTACCCAGTAGCCATATAACTGGGCTATATATTTGGTAGTTGTTTTTGAGTTTTTGAGAAACCTTCAGATGGATTTTCACAGTGTCTGAACTAGTTTATACTCCTACAACAGTGTATAAGGGTTTCCCTTTCCTCACACCCACACCAGCATTTGTCAATTCTGTTCCTTGATGATGGACATTCTCACTGGGGTGACATGGCATCTTAAAGTATTTTCACCCTGTACTTACCTTTTAGCTAAGGATGTGGAGCACCTTCAAAGTATTTATTTGTAGCTCTTGTTTGGAGAATGTTTTGTTCAGTTCCTTAGGCACTCTGTTTGGTGTTCCCAGAGTGCATGGCTCAGTCTCACTTACCCAGAGGCTCATTGACTGACTAGGCAAAAGCACAGAGGCAGACCATGTGAGTCTTCAAGGATATAAAATTTCATACCACAGCTTACCCAACAGACTTAACACTTAGCATTTTGATACAGAATCTCATGTAGCCCAGACTGTGGTCAAACTCACTACACAGTATATGTGAGGATTAATCTTGGTTGTCAACTTGACTACATACATCTGGATGCAACTAAAAGCCAAGAAGCTGAACATATCTGTGAGGGATTTTCTTAATTAGACCACTTGAGGTGGGAAGATCCACACTAAATCTAGATCATTTGAAGTGGGAAGACCATTTCAAACCTGGGCTACATCCTCTTGTGGCAGTCCACGAAAACGGACATGGAAGGATGCTTTCTCTTTTTGCCTGCTTCCCCTCACTCTCACTGGCAAGTTCATCTACCCTGCTTTTGAGACATTCTTTTGCTGGTACTAGAGTCTACTTCTTCAGGATTCCAATGTAGACCAGAGACCAGCTGGGACATCCAGTTTGAATCACTCTCAGATTCTTGGCCTTTACATTGTGAGACAGCCATTGTTGGACTAGTCCCGTGATAGCCTGTAAGGCACTCTAATGAAAGCTGTTTTAACATATATGTTATGCATATACGCATCCATGTGTATGTATATATACAAATCCGTGTGTGTGTGTGTGTGTGTGTGTGTGTGTGTGTGTGTGTGTGTGAAAGCAGTCTACCAACTGAGTTACATCCCTTGTCCAGAGTTTGATCACAAACATGAGCAGGAGGGTGGGAACCTAATATCTTTATTCTGTAATTTAAACAATGTAGAGACAATTGCCATTGACGCTCTAGGAAAATAGAAAAGAGTCAGAAGGACTCAGTTGGCTCACTTGAGAATTAATAGATCACAATAGTCTATTGAGTTGAGTCAATTTATAGGAGTTTCATGGCTGCTGTGCTCAGGCATCAGACTCAGCTGAATATCTTTTTTTGGCCACAAAATGCATTGACCACTGACAGCACAGCACGGCTCACTGCTCCCATGGAAAGACTTGCACAGGCCTCTTCTTCCATTTCCGCAAGTACTCCCACTTTCTTACAACCGCTCCTAGGCATTTCCATCTTTCTCCAGCTACCCTAGCCACGAGTGCCCTCTCAAGGCAGCAAGGCAGGGGTTTTAAGTGAACACCATGTTGCTGTGCTTGTCTTTGGTTCAGTCAGTCTGAATGCTGGCTGCATATTCAAAATACCTGATATCATGTGTGTGCACATGATGAATGTGTACATGTGTATGTATGCATGCAGAGGCCAGGGGACAGGGGGCAACAACCTCTGATGCCTTCTCTCTCTCTCTCTCTCTCTCTCTCTCTCTCTCTCTCTCTCTCTCTCTCTCTCTCTCATTTATTTATTTTGACAGTCTCTCTCCCGGGCCTTGGGCTAGGTAGCCAACAAACTCTAGGGAATCTTCTAGTATCTTTGTCCCTGGTGCTGGGATTACAAGCATGTCACCATGCCCAGCCCTTTACATGAGTTCTCAGGCCCTCATGTTTTCAAGGCAAGGACCTCAATGCTGCGTCATCTCCCCAGACCCAGGAACATTGAAACTGATGGCTGAGTTCTATCCTAGACATTGCATCGGCTCCCCCTCGCCCCCCCTGTAGCTCAGGCTCAGTGACTATGGGCACAACAAGGGTTGAGAATGATCCATCTTTACCCTCTCTCCTACTTTACTTGATCAGAGGCTTCCTGAGGTGACGGTGCTTGCAGGACAATGTCTTTTGCTCACTTTGTCACACTGTTGTACATGTTTGGTTCTCGTGGCTCATTCTGACTTCTGTGAAGCCCTCCTAAGCCTTGGTGGCTCTACCAGCACTCCCACCTCAGTTTACCACAGGAGAGCGGGGGTGGGGAGAGGTAAGGCACATTTCTCTTCTCTTCTAGGGTGATGAGGTACTACCAGGACTCTACCTGGTTGATCATCAACATGGGCAGCTGCAAGCTTCTTGAAGGGGATTCAGAAAAGGAACCATGTGCAAAGAAGCGGTGCCTAGGTGCATGGCTCAGAGGCAGCTGGCCAGAGGTGGTTTGAGTATAGGGGTGAGAGATTTGAGGGGAGCTTGGAAAAAGAAGTCTTTACTGTGTCTGAGAGAAAACACTGCAAAGCTTCCACTTGTCCAAGTTTAGTTGGATTATCTAAATTGTCAGCTGCTCCAAGAACTCACCAGACCCTAGGAACTGGTTAAGGTTCTGTACCTTCCTTTTTTTTTTTTTTTTTAATTTATTTATTTATTATGTATGCAGTGTTCCGGCATGTATGCCTACATGCTAGAAGAGGGCACCAGATCTCATCCTAGATGGTTGTGAGCCACCATGTGGTTGCTGGGAATTGAACTCAGGACCTCTGGAACAGCAGCCGGTGCTCTTAACCTCTGAGCCATCTCTCCAGCCCCTGCTGTACCTTCTTTATACAGCGATCTCAGTGCAGATACTTTGGTTTTGAATGCCATTTTTTTTATGCCCTCAAGAAAGAAGACCAAAGCTGATGTGGTGGCAAACATCTCTAACTTCAGCACTTGGGAGGTGGAAGCAAGAGGATCATGGCCAGCCTGGGCTACATGAAAGCCTGCCTCAAGAAAAAAAAGTAAACCAAGCCAAACAAAGAAGGAATTGTTTTAGACATGTATATGGCATGTGAAAAATCATGAAACTTGGAAGTTATGGATCTGAACCTGACCTTGGTGGATGAGGACCGAATGACTTGCCTGTCAGTATTTGTAAAATGGGTGGTGACACAGGCTGCAGGTGTGGGATGAAATACCTGCCCTCCCCAGCAGGTGGCAGCACACACAGGACGTTGCTGTCACTAGGTCCTTTCCTCTAAGTGGGATCCTTGGAGGGAGCATGGGTATTCTCCCTGCTGAAGTGCTCAGAAACTTCTTGCTCAGAAATGAGTGCTCCACTGTGATCTGGAAGGACAAACTACAGGAAGTGCACTCTGAAAGTCTTCCCTAAGGAAAAGGCTTTCGGCTTCTCTTACCCTTTATTCACTCTACCTGACCCCTGCTTTTCTGTACCCCCCCCCCCCCCCCAGTTTGGAAAATAAAACAGGAGCAATCTTGAACATTTCACATGCGATTTCATTCTCTCCCAAGGAGAGAGGAGTGTGAAACATGCTTCTTCTTGCTTTGCCTGAATGTTTCAGGGTTTGGCCAATTGTTGTGGACTGTCAGAAGTTAGTGATGATAGAGACCACTGAAACACAGTACAGACAGAGGAACCAGAAATGAATAAACTACACCAGATCCCCAGTCCATCTTTACCAGTGTGGAGGCTGCGTTTTATCTCTCTGTCTCTGTCTCCGTTTCTTTCTCCAGGGTCTCACTTTAATAGCTCTGGTTGGACTGGTCTAGAATTTGATATGCAGACCAGGCTGGCCTTGAACTTACAGAGATCTACCTGCCTTTTGAGTGCTGGGGCTGCATTTTTTTTGTTTTTTGTTTTTTTTTTGTTTTTTGTTTTGATACGGGATCAGAAGGTTGTTGGGAGTTTTGGATTGCAATTTTATAAATTATAATTTATTTTGTGTGTGCACACACACTTGCTGTGGTGTGCATGTGGAGGTCAGAGGTAGAGTTGATTCTCTCCTTCCACCATGTGGACCCCTGAGATCAGGCCTGGTGGCAGACACATTTTACCCGCTGAACAATCTTGTCTGCCCTTGGACTGAATTTAAAATTCAAACTGTGGATTAGCGAATAGACCACATTTTTTTTTTTTTCTAATGATTTAATGATTGCTGGCTAGGATTGATCACCAGCCCCAAGAGAACTAACTTAGTAATGTTATAAACCAAGGTCTGGCAGGAGATGAGACAGTGCAAGTCTTCTCGGGGGTGACCCACTTGCTTTTCATCAGAAAGCCAGTGGTTCTCAGCCTTTGCATAGTTGAACCATGTGTTCAACCACGCAACTAGATTCGCAACGGCCTGCATCGTACCATAGACCGTGAAGCCAACTGGTCTCATCCCCAGACAAAACACACGCCAACTGATGACACTGTAGTATTTTTCTCAGCCTCCCACATGATCCCAAGGGGTGACCAGGGTAAAAGCCATTGGTTTAGCTCGTGGATGGGAACTCACGTTCTCAGAGTTGCCAGAATCCTTCTGTTTCCCATGAGAAGGGTGCCTTGGGGCTGTGTGCTTGATTACTAAGAGGGCAGGTGTAATAGCTTCCGCTGTGTGAGAGAATTGATGGGGCTGAACCACAGCCGAGAAGCGGAGACCATTAGGGAGCGTTGGCGCTTCTCTGTGCTGACTGAATCATTGTGTCTCCTTTGATAATAACAAGGAAGGTGTCCTTGTTCTGGGATTTATACAAGTGAGTATCTTTGTCTCTTATCCGCAGATGAGAAAAAAGAGAAGCTGGGGACCGGGAACCAGCTGCTGAAGGAAGATTTGAGACAGGATGGTTTGGCAAAGCTCAGCGTTGAAAGCGAGTAAAACCCCACTGGGAATGTTCAGAAAGAATTGACAGACAGGCTGCTTCCTGAAGCCCTGCCGGGAATGCGACAGGGTCAAGGGCGCGCTTAGGGTGGTGACTCTCCCAGCCTCACCCAGCTTCCTAGTCCGGAGGCAGCCACGTGATAGCCCAGATGTTCTGTCTGTGGTGGCTTCCTTCACTGGAGGTCCTTGTCTGAAGGAACAGAGGCACTAGCAGAGAGGAGATGGCACGAGGAATGAGCAGTAGAAAGGGGTCTCTCTGTCGACACTGCAAAGGCTGTCCGCCTTGGGGTTTAAGGCAGCAGCCACCCACAAATCCTGCATTCTCCATGCTTGCTAATGGTTACGAGGTCAAAGAGCCACACCTCTTACAGGACCTCATGGAAAGGGGAGGGCCTGCATTCTTAGCTTAATTGGCTAGAACCCTGTGGTTTAGAACGATAAAAGTCAGATTAGTAGGAGAAAACCAAAAAGTTTTAATATGTGTATTGTATATGTGCACAAGAGCACATGGAAAGTGGTAAAAGCCTTGGGCTGATGTATATTAGGGAAAGAGCAATAACTTTTTGGAGGAGTGACTATGTTAGCTAATAAGTGAAGCAGGCAACTACACTGATATCCATCAAGGTGTCCTTTCATGTTTCTTCAGCAAAGGCTCTTTGGAGACAGTTGAGCATGCCCAAAAGAGTTCCTGTACTGTTTAAACCCTTTGAACACACGTTGAATGCTCTCAAAATGTGCCTCTTACCTTTTCCTTTTTGAACTGATGTCTGAAACTGAGTATGCTCAGGCAGGCACCCTGGGCCTTTCTAGTGACTGTATAGGATCCTCTAGCAAAACTCCCATGCTTCATTTATAACAAAACGAAGGAAAAAGACTCTGAGCTTCATGGGCATCAACTTGTGGGAAGGTAAACATGTGGGAACTCATGGCAGATAGGGGCTAGTTGGCAAGGCTTGCTGTGTAGACCCTTCTGGGGCCATATCTACACTGATGACAATCTGGCATTGTTCCTGGTGATTATGACTGCCTGCTTATAATCTCTATGTCAAAGTGTAGGGGGTTGCATGTTTTACTTCCTTCTCAGCCTTAAGCTGCAGCAGATCTCTGCTTTAGTGGCTGCCTCTGGAAGGCTGGCGTTCTGCATGGGAGCTGATATTCAGGGGAGGGCTCTCTACATGCTACGGAACCTGAGGTGGTGTGAGTGGTGGGGAGGAAATGTGTGGCAAAACCAATGGTAACTTGATTATCAGGAGAGTGACATGGCAGAAAAAAGTACAAATATGACCTTGTCTGAAATGGCCTATAATATCCTGAAAATGTAAATCTGGACCATTTCTAATGACTTGAGAAGATACTGTGTGTAGTTACATCCTGTGGGCAAAAAGTAGAGCCCATGTATATAACTCTACCATTGTATTCATGGACTTTAAGGTAGCTTCCCACCCACATACAAAACTACTAGTGTTCTAGACTCAAAGTTATCATCCTACTCACATGACACAATGCATGATTTGAAGTGTGAAGCCCTGAAATGTTGGGGTATTTTTTTTTTAAAGTTCCTGCATCTTTTCTAACAGCAAAGACATTTTGGAAAGTGCTTTCCATATTTGATCTGCATCTAACCATCTGGAAAATATGGGAGTGTGTACTGCCAAAATAAATATATCTCTGTCTGCCACAACTTGAGCACTTTGACATGGAATACCAAGCATGGGAAAAGAGAGACAGCAGGTAATTGCACTCTGTACCACAGAATGAAGTTCGTTTGCTCTTAAGCTCTGGCTTAGGGAGGGATCAATATGGAATCATATGGACATAAAGGGTATATCAATAAGATAAAACTATTCTAGGCATGGTGTAATTTCTTTAAAAATAAAATACTCTTATTTCTGAATTTAAAAAAATTAGAACAAACTCCATTAGAAACAGTAATAATGGAATGGCTGCCATCTCTCCTTATACTCCTTTTAAAACTAAAGTGGCAGCAGAATTGAGAGTTCCCACAGAACAGTGAAAAGAGCTCTGTGCTGTGGGGTGGGGCCTCTGGCTTCTGGAACTGCAGTGTCTCCAGCTGTTATGTGGGTGCTGGTGAGTGATTTCATCTCTCCTTGCTTCAGTCTGGTCGTTGGTTAACAGAACAGCAACCATGGTTGCTCCACCCCACAGCACTGCTACAAGGTCAAATGGCCAAGTGCTGGACAAATGCAAGGTTACTAAACTCATTTTGTCATCTGCCCACATATTAACTAGGTTTATTATACTTTGGGTTAGCAAATGTAGGTTTGTGTGTGTGTGTGTGTGTGTGTGTGTGTGTGTGTGTGTGTGTGTGTTCTACATCTTCTTACAATAAACCATTGAGAAAGTCCAGTTTAGAGACCCAATCCCCCAGTCTTATTCCTAGCTCTGCAGTAGAACACTAGCTTCAGTCTTCTCCACCCCAGTCCACATCTCCTGTGGATCCCATGGACCATCCCCTCCTACTACCCCTCCACCAACTCATTGCTGTATCCCAGCCCCCAACATCAGCAGGCACCACCTGTTTACCCACAACCCACACCTGTCCGAAAACCAGATAGGCTGCCCACAGATCTCTTCTCTCTCTGTTCCCCCAGATCCAATGCCCCAGTCTTATCCCCAGCTCTGCAGCAGAACACCCCTGGCAGACTTCCCTGCCCTCCCCCACTCCCATCCTCTGTGGGTCCTACAGAACTTCCCATTCTAACCTTCCTCTCTTCACTTGTTGCTTTGTCCCAGACCTCAGCTCCAGGAGGCACCCCCTGTTAACCAAAGCAGGACAACAAGAAGGCTGGAGGCAGACTCACACCTCTCCCACTGCTCCTGAGATCCAATTCTCCCAGTCTTAACCCCTGTTTTATAGCAGAAAACCTTCTGTGGTCTGTCTTTTCTCTCTGACTCCATTCCTGATGGACCACAAAGTCCTTGTCCTCCAAAGTTCCTTCCTCTAACTCATCCCAGTATCCCAGCCATCCAACACCAGCAGGCATTCCTTGAGAACACACCAATGGAACAGGCCAGGAAAACAACACACAGCCATTACACTCGCTGAAAATCCAGAGAGGAAACAGAGACCAAGGAATAAAACACTCACCCAACAAAGACAAAAGCAAAAATCAGCACCTAGACCTATAATCATCCCAAAGCCAGATGCTGAGAGACCAGCATAAAAACACAATAACAGCCAGGGCAGTATTGTAGCCAGAAAGTTTCTCTGGTCCCGCCAAGCCCCTATAGTCGGGACAAATCTCTCACCCACAGTCCTGTAGCCTGCTTATAAAATAATCACTCAGAAACTTATATTAATTACAAACTGTATGGCCATTAGCTCAGGCTTATTACTGACTAGCTCTTACACTTAACCCATAATTCTTATTTATGTTTAGCTACGTGGCTTGGTAGCTTTTTTCAGTTGTGCCTTGTCATCTTGCTTCCTCTGTGTCTGGCTGGTGACTCCTGACTCAGCCTTCCTCTTCCCAGAATTCTCCTTGTCTGCTTATCCCGCCTATACTTCCTGCCTGGCTACTGGCCATTCAGCATTTTATTTATCAAACAATCACAGCAACACACTCACAGCATACAAATATAGGAATTAATATCGCTGCCCAGAGAGCCAGCCTCCAGGAGCACAGGGTTTGAAAGAAATCCATGGTGTTGGGGTGTACTGGACTTTTTTATCTGGGGGGGCGGAGGTTAAGGAAAAAGACACTCATATTCTCTCTTGATAATTTCTTTCTTTACTCTGTTTTATTCCATGTTCTTTCTGTGTTCTTCCACTGTTGGCTGAAGAAAAAAGGCACTACAAGATAAAAATTTAAGGCCTATGTGACAGAAGAGGTCCAGCCTCTTCTGATGGGCTGAACTGGACTGGACTCCGAACAACCATACAAAGCATATTTATTGATTGCTACACAAAGTATTTCCTCATACCAAGTTCTATAATCTTAATTTACATGTCTTACTGAAGGAGAGCATCATGTCTCCATGACTCTAGTCTTTTATTATGTATCATGTGCAATACACAATAATACAAGAGACTCAGGTATACCTGAGGCATCTTGTGACCAAAGTCATGGGATGGTGAAAACAATCACTGTTTTCCACAAGTATCAAAATACTTCTAAAAACAGCCATTCATTCTAATATCTACCCCATACAGTGATTCTGCTAAATTCCTACATAGTATAGGTAAAACATGTTTTCCATCTCTCATACCTGATTAAAAACAAAGTCACTCCAAATAATCCATATACATTTATATCTCAGTAACTTGTTACAGATTAACAGAACATGAGCAAGCAGAAAGTATTTTTTCATAGCCAACTCTTTTGTTGGCAGGCTGCATATTGCAGTTACAAAGAATCAATCATTTTACTTTTTATCTTGAAAATTAATCTTATAAGGAATCTCAAAGAAATCATAAACCTAAACTCCCATACATAAAAAACAATCAGTCAGCTGTACTCTAGATCCTTAGAGTGCATACCCATTCATCAATAGCTCTTTATATCAGGATATTGGGGGCAGGAATGGGTACAAGGAATTAATCATCACCTTTGCTCATCAACCAACCCTAGTAGGAAAATATGTCAGTAACAATTGGGTTGCTTTATATTCTTTACCTCAGCTATGTGTCCTTGTGAACTTTAAATTGTTTTCTGGGGTTTTTCATCTTAAGGCTAATATCAAAACATCTGATTTAACCTGAAGTTATTATAAGGCTTTGTTTCAGCTAATGGTGAACACTGAAACCTGCAACTGTGTCTTTGAACACTAAGATTAAAGGAATTTGAGCCAGCCTGGCTCCTGGGACTCAATTGTTTCTATTAATTATTAACTTGAGCTACAATCTATGCAAATCCTTAAGTGAAGCTCATAGGCCCTAGCTGTGTAACATCTCCTTATATTTACTTTTATTCATCAAAACTCTGTATAAGCTAACATTATTATTATCAATTAGTTGGTATAGCTTAGGGAGGAGGTCATCTTCATAATAATCCACAGGTAAAATTGCCCAGTAGAGTGAGATGTTTCCATGAGATAAACACACTACATCACAGGCAGTGGGGAATCTCCCCACAGCCATTCACACCATGGCAGTTACCAGAGAAAGATGGAAACAGCAAACATGTAAAGGCACAGCAGAAACAGAAGACATTCCGGGATCTGTGGTTTTGGGGTCTTGACTAACTGAGAATCACTCATTATGGGGTTGCCTCCTAGTGGACTGACACTTTGAACTTCAATTGCCACCTGCTGCTCTGCTGACATGGCCACCAGCAAATTAGTAATCATTGGTCATTGATATCTCTTAATATCAGTGGACTCAATTCCCCAATAAAAAGACAGAGTAACAGAATGAATTCGGAAGCAGGGTCCATCCTTCTGCTGCATCTTGGAAACACACCTCAACATCAAGGATAAACATTACCTCAGGGTAAAAGGCTGGAAACAGATAGTCCAAGAAAATACACCTAAGAAGTAAGCTGATATAGCCATTTTAATATCTAACAGAATAGACTTCAAACCAAAACTAATCATAAGAGATAGAGAAGGACACTACAAACTCATCAAAGGGGAAAAAAATCCACCAAGATGACATTTCAATTCTTAACATCTGTGTCCCAAACACAAAGGCACCCAAGTCTGCAAAAGAAACACTACAACAGTTTAAATATATAGATTCTCACACACTGATAGTGGGAGACCTCAGTACCTCACTTTCACCAATGGACAGGTTATCCAGACAAAAACTGAACTGAGAAATACTGGAGATAACAGATATTGTAAACCAAATGGACCTAGTGGATATTTATACACATTTTACCTAAAAACAAAACAATATACCTTCTTATCTGTACCCTATGAAACTTTCTACAAAACTGACTACATACTCAGACACAAAGCAAGTCTCAACAGATACAAGAAAATTGAAATAACTTCCTGCATCCTATCAGACTATCATGATTAAAGCTGAATATCAAGAAAAAACAGAAACAACAGAAAGCTTACAAACTCATGAAAACTGAACAACTCTCTACTGAATATAAAATTAGTCAAGACAAAAATAAAGTAAGAAATGAAAGACTTTCTAGATTCACTGCAATCTCCATAAAAATTCCAACACAATTCTTTTACAGGCCTTGAAAGGACAATTCTCAAATTCATATGGAAAAAACAAAAACAACCTCAGGATTGCTAAAATAATCCTGAACAATAAAAGAACTACTAGACATTCCACCCTTCACAATTTCAAGTTGTATTACAGAACTATAGAAATACAAAGCTACACGGTATTGGAATAAAAACAGACAACTTAATCAATGGAATTGAATTAAAAACCCAGACATAAATGCACACACTTATGGTCACCTGATTTTTGATAAAGAAACCAGAAATACACACTGGATAAAAAAAATAGCATCTTTGACAAATGGTTCTGGTCTAGATGGATATCCACATGTAGAAAAATGCAAATGGATCCATACTTATCATTCTGCACAAAACTCAAGTCCAAGTGGATCAAAGACCTCAGCATAAAACCAGATACACTGAACCTGATAGAAGAGAAAGTGAGGAATAGTCTTGAATGCATTGGCACAAGAGATAAGTTTCTGAACAGAACACCGATAGTGAAGGCACTAAGATCAACAATTAATAAAGGAGACCTGATGGAACAGAAAAGTTTCTGTAAGGCAAAGGACATCATCAATTGGACAAATTGTCAGTCTACAGAATGGGAAAAGATTTTTGTTAACTCCACACTGAATAGGGGACTAATACCCTATATATATATATATATATATATATATATATATATATATATATATATATATACCCATATATATAATACCCAATATATACATATTTTGGTTTTTCGAGACAGGATTTCTCTGTGCAGCTTTGGCGTCTTTCCTGGAACTCACTCTGTAGCCCAGGCTGGCCTCGAACTAACAGAGATCTGCCTGGCTCTGACTCCCAAGTGCTGGGTTTAAGGCATGTGCCACCACTGCCTGGCCCTAATATATATTTAAAGAATTGAAACTAGGAGTGGGGGTGCACACCTTTAATCCCAGCACTCAGGAGGCAGAGGCAGATGGATCTCTGTGAGTTTGAGGCCAGTCTGGTCTACAAAGAAAGTTCCAGGACAACCAAGGCTGTTACATAGAGAAACCCTGTCTTGAACCCCCCCCCCAAAAAAAAAGGATGAAAGAAAAAATAATTGAAGAAACTAGATATAATCCCCCACAAATAATCCAATTAAAAATGGGGTACATATCTAAACAGAATTCTTGATAGAGGAATCCCATAAGGCTAAAAAATCTTAAAGAATTGTCCAATATTCAATATCCTTAGCCATTAGGGAAATGCAAATCAAAACTACTTTGAGATTCCATCTTATGCTTATCAGAATGGCTAATTTCAATAACACAAGTGACAGCTCATGATAGTGAGGATGTGGAGCAAGGGTAACTCTCTTATACTGCTGGTGAGGGTGTAAACAGCACTCTATGGTAATCAGTGCTGCCACTATGTACAGCCACTATGATAATCAGTGTGGCAGTTCCTTAGAAAGTTTGGAATTGATCTAACTCAAGACGCAGCTATACCGTTCTTGGGCACATATCCAAAGGACAATTCATTCTACCACAAGGACCCTTGCTTAACCATGTTCATTGCTATTTTATTCATAATAGCCAGAAACTGGAATCAACCTAAATGTTCCTCAACAGAAGAATGGATAAAGAAAACATGATACATTTACACAGTGGAATATTACTTAGTTCTTTAAAAAGATGAAGTTGTGAAATTTTCAGACAAATGGATTGAACTAGAAAAAAGTCATCCTGAATGAGGTAACCGAGACCCAGAAGGACAAACATGGTATATATTCACTTATAAGTGGATATTAGCCGTTAAGTAACTGATAACAAATCTACAATCCATAGATCATGAAGATTAGTTAAAAAAGAGGTGTCTGGGGAGACACACATGGATCTCCCTGCGAGGGGAAAATAAAATAGATTTTATGGGTAGATTGGGGGCCAGTGGGGAGAAGAAGGGGAACCAGGTGGGGGAAACATGGGTGGAGGGAGACAATGTGGGGAGAAATGGCTGGAATTAGTATCTTTTGTGAGGTGGTGTGAAAACCTAGCACAGTGGAAACTTTCTGGAATCTCTGAAGTGATTGTAATGAGGACTCTGAGAAATGAGGGAAATGAGGGGCATAGATTTTTTTTTTGTTGTTGTTTGTTTGTTTGAGACAGGGTTTCTCTGTCCTGGCTCTGCTGGAACTTGCTTTGTAGACCAGGCTGGCCTTGAATTCACTGAGATCTACCTGCCTCTGCCTCCCAAGTGCTGGGATTAAAGGTGTGTACCATTACTGCCTAGCTTGGGACATGGATTCTTAACTGGCCATCTCTTACAGCCAGGCAAGGCTTCCAGTGGCAGGACTGGGTTGTATTCAATTGAGTTGTTGGCCAAGGGGGTCCCATGGAAATCCCCAAACAACTCAGGCTGTTGCTAAGACAAAGGGTTTCTCTTCACAAACTGACAGTGGAGCCCTATTGCCAAGGACAATACTTACACAACTCATTGGACATGGAGAAGTCAAGCTGGTACCCACATGGAGCCTTTACCTACCCTGCCTGCAAAATATGCTAGGGCAATGGTGGCACAGAACTTGTGTAAGTAGCCAACCAATGTCTGGTTTGACTTAAGGTCTACTCCACAAGAAGGAACTCATACTTGATACTGGTTGGGTCATCATGAACCAGAGGCTACATAGCCCAGAGATCTAGGGTAAAACCAAACACTACAGGCCTTAAAAAGAAAAAAAATCATTAAAATGATTCTTTTTTTTTTTTTTTGGTTTTTTTTTTGAGACAGGGTTTCTCTGTGTAGCTTTGCGCCTTTTCCTGGATCTCGCTCTGTAGACCAGGCTGGCCTCGAACTCACAAAGATCCACCTGCCTCTGCCTCCCGAGTGCTGGGATTAAAGGCGTGCGCCACCACCGCCCGGCTAAAATGATTCTTAATGATATCCTGCTATACTCATAGATCAGTTCCTTATCCAGTCATTAACAAAGAGGTCTCCTCTGTCACCATATAGGAACAGATGCAGAGACCCATAGCCAGACATTATGTAGACAGAAGTCTAAATTGGAAGTCTCCATCAAATCCCTCCCCTAGGAGCTCAGGGAATCTTGCAAAAGAGGAGGTGAGGTAGATTGTAAGAGCCAGTGGGGATTGAGGACACCAGGATAGCAAGGTCCTTTGAATCAAGTAAGCAAGGCACATAAGAGCTCACAGAGACTGATGCAGCAAAAACAGGGCCTACGTGGTCTATACCAGGTCCTCTGCATATGTATTATAGCTATTAGCTTAGTATTTTTATGGGACTGCAGACTATGAGAACAAGTGGATCTCTGACTCTTGTGCCAGCTCTTGGGACTCTTTTCCTCCTGTTGGGTTGCCATGTCTAACTTTGATCTGATAATTTTTGCCTCATCTTATTATATTTTATGTTGTCATGTTTGGTTGTTATCTCTTAGAAGCATGTTCTTTTTCTAATGAGGAAGAAAAAGGGAGTAGATCCATAGGGGAAGCATGGTGGGGAGGAACTGGGAGGAGTAGAGGGACAGGAAACTATAATCAGACTATATTGTATGTGAAAAGAATCTATTTTTAATTTTAAAGAAATGAGAGAGAGAGAGAGAGAGAGAGAGAGAGAGAGAGAGTCCAGTTTAGGTGGTCTCTCTGATGACACAGGCATCTTCTCCCTTTCTGATGGCATCTTTAGTTGAAGAGAATGACCCTAAAGAAAGAGGCCTTTATGCTGCCATGGAAGTATAACTGCAACAAGAACATGGCAAGATCATCAGCAGAGCACTACAGCCAGTGAGAAGATATATTTTCTTGATGATAATTGAACTCTAATCTGTTTGCCATGGGTAAGGTCTTAGCAAAAGCCAAAGGACAGAAGCTGTTATCCTTAGCCACATGGGTACTTACATTCCACTACAGAATTGCGGATGGTGTTGGCATGTGAAGACAGTGTATTGGGGTTGCTTTTGATATAATGGGAACTTTTCTTATTTCTCATTTATGGACAGTGCCTGAAGATAGGCAGATTTTCTGTGTAATTCAAGGTTATAGGTTTCTAACCTGTATGTATATTATCTTATATATTAAGAAAAAGCCATTTGTGGATAACTTAGATTTTGGTTACTATAACAAAACACTGAAGATTATATATATATAAAGACAAGTTCATTTTTGGCTCAGTTTTTGAGAATGAATCCATAATGAAGCAGCCCCTCATGGTAACAGCATGTCGCCCAGCCAAGCCTCTTGCTTCATGGCTGGAAGCAAAAAAACCACGGCAGGTACTGGGATCCCGCAATAGCCTTACAGTCACGCACCCCCAAAACTTGAAACTTCCTGTCAGGTCCCATGTCTTAAAGGTATCACTACCCACCAATAGTAACTCATCAAGAGCCAAGTCTTTAACACATAGGCCCTGTGGGTGGGGATGTTCATGATTCAAACTATTGCAGTAATCTCATTGCTCTACTTGGAGTGTCATTCTCATGTTTTTCAGTCTCAGACCTTTTATTCTATTTTGTTATTACATTAACCATTTAAAATTGCTTGACTATTTATATGTATATACACACACATTATATATATGTACTGTGATCATTTACCCTCCCCGCCTCCCACTCCCATTGGACCTCTTCTTCACAAGTCTTCTGTTTTCATGTCAGACCCCATAGCATTACTAATCACTGTCGAGTGTTGGAACATGGTCCAAGAATGGAGTCGTGTGAATTCTAAGTGCTTTTGAGAAAACTGAGAAACAGAAAACAGCCGGTTCCTTGAAGATAACTTAGAATGAAGAGTCTATCAATGTATATTTCTTGTGCTTTGCATGTTAAAATCCACTGTCATATTGTGCCCTAAATAGATCTTTCATCCGTCACTTGTTTTGCTTCATTATTCATTGTTCATTTGGGAAATTGGGTTGCTCGATTATTCAGATTTTCCAAATGTTGACACATTTGTTCTAGGAATTTAAAAATGTCACAGTTGCTGGTAGTGCTACCCATCTTACCAGAAAGCTTTTTAAGGATTTGGGAACTGCTAAGAGTTGATGATGGAAGCAAGATTTCCAAAATTCAATTTTTTGCTTGATAGTTCATTAAAAAAAATCACTGACAACAGATACTGTCAGTTTTTCTTGAGGTGACAGTCTTACTTGATGTAATGTTGATAAATGCCCACCGCTCAGTTTTTCAGTCATACTCCCAATTCAAGATAGCGCTCATGAAATAAGTGGTGTTCTACTTTGCTTTTCAGTTGCTGTGGTAAATACCATGACCACATGCAACATGGGAAGGGGTGGACTCATTTTAGCCCATCACTGAGGGAAGCTGAAGCAGGCACTCAAGGCAGGAGCTTAAAGCAGATTCCACAAAGAGGTACTGTTCACCAGCTAGCTCAGCTCCTTTTCTTATCTACCAGGCCCTCTAGGCAAGGGATGGCACAGCCTACATCAATTAGCAATTGAGAAAACACCCCATAGACATGCCACAGGCCAATCTGATAGAGACATTTGTTTAGATGAGGTTCCTTCTTCCCTAGTGATGCTAGGTTAATGTAAAGTTGACAGCTGAAGCTAACTATGACAAGTGGCTAGTTCATCCTATAGCCCACATGGTTACAAGGCATTACTCTGAGATAAAGCCAAGAGAAAGCAGAAGTGATTTGTGTTCGTTTCCTATTTCAACACCAACCTTACTAGAAAGATGGGGAAGAGCTGAGATATAGTAAAAATCCTATTTTTCAAATTGACTTATCAAGGAGACTCTTAATCAGAGCTGGCACTTTCTCTTTAATTGGGACGGGGGGGGGGTGCATGGTGGTGAAGAGTGTATTAACAGCTAGCACAGCTGATGCCACTGTCTTGAGTTTTGTTAACATCTCAGAAGTTGGTCATCACTTTTTTTTTTTCTGAAAATGTCAGAATCATGTCAGAAAGTGTCAGAATTATAAAAGCAATTTAATCTTTGGGGGCAACTTTCTACCACTTTCCAGGGCTTTGGGGACCGCCAGAGGTCTTTGGGCCATTCTTTGAGGACTCCCAGTTTTGAGAACTTGACCTGTCAAGGAGATGTACATCACCCCCCAACCTTCATTCTCTGCTAAAGGCTTTTGATGCTGAGCATAGGTGAGACTTGAGTATTAAGCCACTGGTAGTCAGATTCCTTCAGTGCTTAGGGACATTCAGGCATAAGATGCCCAACGTCCCAAAGATAGGATAGAAAGGATTTCCCAGAATGCATGTCTCTAGGCTAAAGACACAGGTTTCTAGGAGTTCTGCCCTCCCTCTCCTGGCAATATTCTATTTCTTCTTTCCCAAGTGATAGACAGTTATACCTGTGTTTTACAGGTAAGAATGAGATTGTCTTATTTTACCATTTTCATCTCCTTTGTATAAGCCTGGTTCAGAATAATTAGTTTGAGCCAAGAATGAAGTTTCTCATCTATAACCATGACATAAAGGTTAACTATAGGCTTTTGTCTTTCTTAAGTTCTCTGCAGCTCCCAAAGGACTAAACTGTTTTGGGGGGAGTCTGATAATGACAGCAATAGTCATGAGACTCCATCAGTATAAATGGTCTCTTAAAGACTGATCTCAGAGTCCAGAGGACAGAGTATCCATGGAGACTGGGGTGATGGCTGGAGAAGAGGTTTTGGAGCTAAATACAAAGGAAGGCTGTGTGAGGGGATTGGCTGGCTGGGAAAATGGATGTGGGAAAAATGGCTTCCACTCAGCCCGATCTTGACTCGTCAGCCTGTGTTTAATTGGTAATGAGTAGAACAGCCATCTTGCAGACCGTATGTTAGAGGCAACTGTGGTTACAGGACTCAGGGAAAGGCTTCTTCCCATTAAAGACCCTTAGCTCCCTTTCCATCTTAAAAGAGCTTGTCGCCAGCCATGATATTAGCTCTGTGACTTTTTATACCACAGTTTTATTGCTTCTAAGGTGAGAATAATGCTTATATAGCAGGATTTGGTAGATTAAATGCATTAGTTAGTAGGTGTAATGTAAATGTTTAGGAAGAGAGTTGACACAGAGTTAAATGGTCAATTAAATAACTATTATCATTGTAGTCATTGTTAGATCACTTCATTGAATTATCTCAAAACATAAAGAAATAGAGATGGTTTATTTCTGATGAGGCATAGTTTTCAGAAAGTTGGAATGATTCTTATGCAAACATAAAATGAATGCACATCGAAGACTTTATTTACTTTATTAATAAAAACTATTATAATGTTAATGCTGATTCAGGGAACATTTGAAGAAATAGGTAGTTTGTAGGGGATGGAAGGATGAGATATAAAACTGAGTAATGTGAATAGGGCATAAATTATAGTCTGTATGCCAATAGATACTATAGGATGGAAATTATTGGTAACCCCATTGAACAAAACAAAGTCAACTTGGTCTCTACAGAGTTGAAAAGTAGATATAGCAGAAGGGCAAGTCCAGTACCATGCTGAAGTAACCCTGGCAAAGCCCTTTCCTACTTCAAAATTGGGAAGAAAGTTTATGGTTGCTGGGTCTCAGGTAGTGCATAGGTCCAGAAGTGACAGCCATGGTTTAGCTCAAGCGTGATTACTGAAGGATTTCTGATAGTTAGATAAAAGCCAGCATTTCTCAGGAACTTGTAAAATGGGTTCCCCATCTTCCAAAAGGAGTCATTGCCCTTGCCTTAGGCAGGAGGGCCATGTGGCTCTCCATTGACATATACCTGTGGTTGCATATCAAAGCTCATGCTAGCCTTTAGGCTCCTATAGTTTCTGTTTACAAGTATCTATTATACATTTTGAAGTCCATGCTAGCATCCTGGCATAATCCTAGCATCCTGGATTCTAGATCTAAACTCTACCCTAAACTCCCAGACTTGTCCAGGTGACAGGCTTCCCTCCTTATACCCACTTATTTTCTATATAATGGCAAGTTTTCCCCATCCCCCTACCATTCTGTCACTTTTCTTGCAGATAGCCCTGGACATGTCCAGCCTGTTTCATTTTCTCTCTTCTCTAGACTCTTCTAGATGCTTCTGGATATCCCCTCTCTCCTTATCCACAATAAAAACCTTCTTCCTAATCATGGAGCAGCCATTTTTGGTGGTTTCTTTACTGTGCCTTGACATATGTCTGCATAAGAGGAAAACTAATTTACAAGAAGCCAAACATCTTGTGTAATAGTCTGTGACTAGAGCAGCCACCAATCTATGTTCTTCTCTGTAGTGAGATCCCTCCATTCATGACAGCAGAGACAGGAACTCCTGGTCTCCAACAGAGGGGAAGGGAGAAGGAAACGCTTAAGAAAACACAAAAAAATTCTCAGTTCCCAGGTTGCAATTGGGTTTCCAACATTCTCACCATTTGTAGAAATATGTCTCTTTTTAAGAAACTTATGATGAGATGAACTAAATTTGAGAGCACGCAGTAGGTGGTCCAAGTGTGTGTGTGAAACCATGTATAGGTTCCTATGCTATTTCTGGATTGAAAAAAATAAATTCATTGCTAATTTTTGTAACTCAATATACACTTCTCCTTGTACTAAGTCAATACAATTACTTTCAAATGGAAATGATTTGTTTATTCTATTCAGTAAAAAATATTTCCACTTTTTATGAACACCACTTTCCTGAGTCACTCTTAGCAAGATTAAAAATTGTCTTAAGATAAACTTGAAGTAAAGGCAGGTGGCTGCTCCATGTTCTTTTTAGCTTTGTCAGAATTTGTCAAAACATGGTATAAAGCAAAAAATTCACCGAGTGGGATAGATTTATTTATAAACAGAAATTTGAGCCAAATGAAGCAGTAATCTAAAAAATTGAACAAATCACATTAATTGGTTTTAAAAGTAAAGCAAAACAAGCGGAGTGTATTTTTTAACCTACCAAACCAACATAACTAGTTTAAACCATACTGGGGAGTATTGAGATGGAAAACTTACTGTCTTAGCCACTGACACAAAAAAGTGTCTGGGGGAGTATACTATGTTAATTTAAGAGAACTTGCACCATCCATTTATGTCTAGGAGGTAAGGTCTTGGTGGTACGGACTGGATGGAGCTCAGTCTTCACATGACCTTGGAAGGGTTGTTAAATAGTTTCTCACTATTCTTCTGCTTAGGATGTGTCCTTATATAGTTAGTATTCTGACCCACCTTTTGGAGACCTGCCCGGCGTCCTGATGTCATCTTACGTTAAAGCCCCCTTAAGAGGAAACCCTGCCTCCCCTCTTGCCAGAAGTAGTGCCCACCTCTCTCTCTCCCTTTTTCTATCTCTTTCTCTCCCCTTTCTTCTTCCCTCCATTCCCTCTATCCTCCCCCCAAATAAACTTGCCATGTGGACGTCATGTATGCTGTGTGAGTAACTTTTCATTGTGCCACACTGCCATCCACTAAGCCCGTATGGTGTGTCTCACCTGCTGGGGTCACCTTGTTCCAAACCCACTAAGGCCTCTCATGTGCCATACATATCATTACACTTATAGCCAAATAAATTAACAATAGGAAGACAAACACAAATTCATTAACAGACATACTAAAGTTGGAGATAGCCAGATAATTCTTAAAGGGTGTCTTAGATCTCTTCAATAAAGGGCAGCATATTTCTAGAGAAGTGTAAAAATGAAGGAAAAGACTTTGTCTTTAGGGATGGGAGTTTATCGGTGGACAGTACATATGAGGAGGCAGTTAGATTTGTTCTAAAGATTCATGTGGTGGTGAATCTAGGGTCGTAAGGTCTACTATATCTTCAGTGATCACCCTTTATTCTGGGGAAGTTCAGCTGGAGACACAGCAGATTGGCATGTTGATTGTTCTGAATTCAAATCTCTTGGAGGTCAGTAGATGCTAGAGTAAGCTTCATTCTGACAGTCCCTTAACTGCACCAGACTGGATCACCAGAGGGGACACAGTAGCTTTCCCTTCCCACTGCTAAGTCTCCTGCTTTATCCCTGAAAAGATGACTGAGACCTTAGCTATACCTGGATGGAATTTGTCACATGCTGATGCGTTGTTGGATATTTTTTCACTTTTACTCTTTTGGCTCTTTGGGGCTGCCACCCAGCTCCCAAGTAAATACACACATGGAGGCTTATTCTTAATTATAAATGTCCGACCTTAGCATGGCTTATTTCTAGCCAGCTTTTTTTAACTTTACATGATCCCATCTACCTTTTGCCTCTGGGCTTTTTCCTTTTCTTACTTCTGTAATCTTGCTTTCACTCTTACTCCATGGTTGGCTGGGTGGCTGGGTGGCTGGCCCTTGGAGTCCTCCTCTCCTTGTTCTCTTGCTCTTCTTTTCCTCCCAGGTTTCTCCTTCTATTTCTTCTCTCTGCCTGCCAGCCCTGCCTATCTTTTCTCCCATCTTGTATTGGCCGGTGGTTAACTGGGAATAAAATCCAGAATGCAATCTGACAGACATTTACTGACTATGGGCCACACATGCAGTCTATGGGTCTGGATAAAGAAAGCTGCAACCTGTTCTTGCTGAATTGTGTTCCTGTTTCAATTGTCAAGGTAAACAACTCTGTGAAACTCTCCTTTCTGCTAATTGGAGCTGATCAATGAGAATAACAATTTTTATAGGAATATGCAAGGGGAACCAATTGGGAGCGTACTTGCATGCCCTATCTGCTTCCGTAGACCAGGGTGAGAACCTGGAGGTATTTTTTCTATAAGCCCAGCCACCCTGCTCCTTTGAAGACACTTTCACTTTGTACTGATCTGCTCTCTCCCTAATCTGCAAATTGATTCTTTCTTCACTTTCAGTTGTCACACCATGGAGGGACCTTCTGTTTCCTCCACCGTTAGCTTGCTAATGACTTGCGTGAGTGGTACTTGTGTGTTTGGGTGTGTTGGCAAGGTTTCTAGGAAGAATTCAAGGGAAACATGATTAATATCTTCATGTAGCACTAAGAGAATAGCTTGAGAGGGAGGCACATGAGAGGCAGAGAGGCACCAAGGAGCTGACATTTAAAGCTTGGCAGTACAGACTCTGGGAGGACTGTATATATGGGGGAAAGACCCTGAAATAACCTTTCTAATTAAAGGTAGGATTATAGCTCTTGGTGTGTTGAATTATAAAATGAACAAAGCAAATCTGAAACATCAAGATATTCTCTGCATTAAATCCCCACCACGCCGATGCCCATTAGCTGCTCTCCATTAGCACTAGATGAAGTATGCTTGGTTAAGAAGCCCTGACCTGGGTCTGAGTTGACTGTAATAAAGTGTTGTTTCTTTTATTCAATTTTCTAAAAGATGGTAGCCCTGGACCAATGCCTGGGAGTCTATTATGACTCACCGCTCCTCTTCTTATAACTAAGTAATAATGGAACAGCTGTACACAAGTAAGGGCTGACCTAGTTGCAAGAGCTGATGCCTCCTGTCTGGCAGTCTGGAAGCCCAGAGATGACCAGGGACTGATATGCAGCTCAAGACTCTTGCAGACATACTGGTGGTCTGTCACCATCAGGAGAAACACTGGAAAAAAAAACAGTTCCAGGGCTGAGGTTAACCATACTGAAGATCTGTTGTGTCCCGTGTCCGTCCTCCCCTCCCCCCCACAAGAAGCCTCTAATCTGGTTTTATTTCTTAAAGAGATCTTGTTTTTGAGACAAGATTTTTGCCACACAGCCCAGGCTGACCTTGAACTTAAGATCTTCCTGCCTCAGCTTCCTAAGTGCTGGCATTTCAAGGGCATATTTCTACTTTCTTTCTGCTTGGATAACATTCTCTTCTAACTCACGATATAAACTTCCCTTTCCACCATTCCAAGCCACAATTATATGTGGTTAGAAACCTATCATTAATCTATACAAACATGTTTCCTGCAATTATGAAAGCAATTGGTCAGTGATGGTAGGCAAAAGAGCGTGACTGCGTGGTGCTTGTGATCTGTGGCTAAGTCAATAAAGCCCAGATGTGGAGGTTTCCACAGTCTCCACCATGCAGGTCTTGACAGCTCCCATGGCATGCACAGTAGTTGTTTTTGCCCAGAGGCATAGGAGGAGACATATAGACACCACCATTGGCTCCTGCTTTGCAAGTCCTTGGACCATTGACCTGTTTTGTTGTCTACAGTTGCTTCAACCAGAGAATCACCCTGGTTTTTTTTCTGAAGCTGGCCCTGTATTCCAAAACTGTGTCACTCTTCTTAGCTCCACTTTTAACATGCTTCTCTCCTGTCTTTGTCGGCGGCGGCGGCGGCGGCGGCGGCGGCGGCGGCGGCGGCGGCGGCGGCAGAGATGCAGAGCAGGCTACATCCCTTACTTCTTTGGAAATAGGCCCGTCTGAGTGTCATCATGTTGAACTTGCATCTTCCTTTGGGCCCAGACTTGTGCCAGCTGTTGTCTCTTCCTTTAGGATCTATCTCAAGTTTTATTTTTTCTGACATACTCCATTCAATTTGTGTCATAGCTCCTGATAGGGGAGATGAATCAAAAGTCAGTAGATTCTGGGAGCACTGAAAGCCTTGCTTTCCAAATGCATCCTATGTGGGAAGACGTCGGCAGGATGGCTCACGAGAGGTAGTGAGAACTCTTCCTTTTTGTAAAAAGAACTAAAAAAAAAAAAAAATGGATTCAGCCTGAGTGTCTATCAACAGATGAAAAGACATAGAAAATGCGGTATGTATGCACAATGCAGTTTTATTCAGCCATAAAGTAGAATAAAATTATGTTGCTTATAATAAAATGGGTGGGATTGGAGATTGTATTAAAAGAAAACATAGGCAGGTCCTATAGTGACAGAAATCATGTTTTCTCATGTGCAGAAGCTGTGGAAAAAGAGAACATGACTCTAAAAGGGGACAATACCAGGGATAGAAAGTAAAGACGGGTAAGTAGGGGTGGGGTTTAAGAAAGTAATAGGAGAGTGAATATGATCAAAGCATATTATGTGCATGCATGGAAATATTATAACAAAGCCCAGTACTGTATAATAATCTATGCTAAAATGCAAAACAAAGAAGAAATAATTGCTACTGTACTGGAGTATTTAAGGCAGAAGACCAAGGTGCAGTGTGGACGTGGCAGAGAGATTAGGGAACATGGATACACATAATGACCATAGAGACAAAGGGGCTACATTAGTTTTTCTTTACTATAATAAAACTTAAAGCAGGCTAATTTTATAAAGAAAACAGGTTTTTTTCTAGCTTATAGTTCTGGAGGGTCAATGTTCAGCAGCTATACCAATTGATGGGTCTCTGGCTGGTAGATTCTGAGGTGATAGAAGACATTGCATGGCAAAGATATAGGGAATGTACCTGTGCATATCTGTATGCTTTGTTTCCGCACCCATTCAGTCCAGTTGTGGTGAACTGCTCTAATGACTTCATCTAAACTTAAGCACTTTCCATGGAGCTGTTAATCCCATTGAACGAGAGTAAAGATCATTACTTCAATTCTTTGGTCAAATTAGGCAAGCTTTATTTTCTGTCAGATGGGGCTATCTCCCTAAAGCAGGGTTTGAAAATATAGCACCAAACACAGGAAAGGGTAGGGTTTTTATAATCCCCAAACCTGAAAGACCAGGGGGTTTTCAAGGGTTGGGGGATTTCCAGAGGAATTTTGGCTATGGAGGAACTTGGATGAATATTTCAAAACTATTTGGCAGAACATCTTATCAGGGTATGTTCAAAGTGTAAATCAAACTCCATAGGGTGGAAAGCTCGTCAAATTCTAGAAACAGGTTAAAGCATGGTCAAATTGATTCTTTCAGCAAACAGAAATGAACTTGTTCTGAACTTATAACAAAATGGCTCCCATCCTTAAGATAGAGTCAGGCTGGTCCATCAGAGCTTGTCTTTAAAAACCATGTCTGGGTCAGGTGTGGTTGCACATGCCCTTAATTCAGCAGTCAGGAGGCAGAGGTAGGTGAGTCTCTGTGAGTTCAAGGCCAGCCTGTTCTGTGCAGTGAGATACAGGTCAGCTGGGATTACATAATGAGATTCTGTCTCAACAAAACAAACAAAAACACTGAAAAGCCAAACCAAAACAAAACACAAAAACAAACAAACAAAACCCAACTCCCACCAAACCAAACCAGCAAACACAAACCATTGTTGGAGCTATTAACATACGATTTTGGAGATGGAACCCATGTAGTAACAGTGCACATAACATCTATCATCACATTTGTTCACTTGAGCTTAATCATTAAGCAAGTAGGAATTTGCATGAGAAAAAAAGTCTGTCAAAAGTTCTCACTAAAGCAATGGACACCTGAAGCATTATTGGTGTGGGTTGGTGTGTGTAGTAGGGATGGATTCTGGATAAGCTCACAGCCCTGAGCACAGTTTGGACAGCTGTTGAGGGAATCCATGCTGCTGGAGAAGGGGAGATAGTACTGAAGAATGAGAAAGAGCCTAGCCTAGGCTCTCATACTCAAGGTTCATTTGAATAGCATCACCTTTAGATTGACCCTTACACATGGTCCTGGCTGTGTGAACTGGAAAGTTGGCTCCACTCATCCACCCACAACCCTGAAAGTCTTCAAGGTGGCTCTCTCTAATTTCTGAATAGAGTCAAGAAGAAGCTGATGTCGCTGCTAACCAATCTATAGTTTGGGGAAATAGTGGGAATAGCCCTCTCTGTGTGACTCTGTCTCTTGAGCCTCATAGGAAACATCTGGGAGGCCCATTTACCCACTTTTGGGTCCAGGAAACAACCAGAGAGATGGCTGGAACATCTTTTGTTGCCTGCCATGGGACAGCGAGGCATCTGTTCAGCCCTAGGACATGGATGTTTGTCCTGTCCAAGCAACTGGAGCAGGCCTGCCTTTGCACAGTCTTCGGAATCTGATAGGCATCCTATTTCTAAGGCAGCCACTTCCCACTTCTCTGAGTCCACCAGGGTGGTTCTGTGCCCCACATAATTTATCTAAAATGATAAGGACTTTGTACCTCTGGAAAACCTGCTGCATCCTAGTTGGCAGGGACATCTTACCATTTTTCTGATTCCTAGGCCACTAAGATACCCACAAAAATTCCCAAGTTGATAATACTTGAAAAACATTGTGAGCCGGGCGGTGGTAGGGCATGCCTTTAATCCCAGCACTCGGGAGGCAGAGGCAGAGGCAGGTAGGTCTCTGTGAGTTCAAGGCCAGCCTGGTCTACAAAGCAGATTCCAGGACAGGCACCAAAACTACACAGTGAAACCCTGTCCTTAAAAAAAAGAGCATGCAAGAAAAACATCATGGAAACCATACTGCTGCACCCATCTGGAATCAAAGCCAGCAGACAGTCTAGGATCCAACTTAATTGAAGAGGTGGTGGTGAAAGCCACCCTGTAAAGTTGATAGAGGCAGCTAATCTACCAAGAATGCAGCAACACAGGAATCATTGAGAGTAAAGACAACACAACACAATGCTTGCAACAGATCCAAAGAAAAAGAATCAAAAAACAAAAAAACAACAACAAAGAACAACAAAAACCAAAACGAAAATCCAAAGAATGACTTTAAGGGAACTTAGTATAATATGAGAGTATACAGGCAAAAAATTCCACAAAATTCAATCAGACAGTCCATAATTAGGAAAAGAAATTCAGCAGATAGAGAACATAGCAAAGAGCCAAACAGAATCTTAAGCTGGCGGACTCAATAACTGAAGTCCAGCTGAGAGCCTCAATAGCTGATTATATCTAGCTGAGGAAGAAATGTCTGAACTTGAAGACTGGTCACTGGAAAGAGCCCCATCAGAAAAAAAAAAAAATCCCATGAAGCTTACCGGATATCATTAAGTGAACAGATATTTGCAGGCTAGGGTTCTAGGAGGAGAAGGAAGAAAGCATACAGATTAAAATGAAACAGGAGTTGAAAACTTTCCAAGTCCTAAGAAAGAAATAGACCAAAAGACGACACATAAATTTAACCCAAGAGGTCTCCAGGAAGCTGATCAGAGTCAATCTGTCAAAAGTCCAAGATAGAGAGGAGATCCTTTAAATAGCAAGAGAAAAAAGCACCACAGGCCTGTATAACAGAATATCCTCTGGACCAGCGTCGGATGTCTCAGCAGAAACGATACAGACCAGGGGAGAATGGGATGATTATAGTTGCTATAGAACGTGAAAAATAGCTGCTGAAGAATATTACATTCAGGAAAACTATCTTTATAAATGAGGGGGAAACAAGGCCATCCCAAGACAAGAAAAACTATAGTTTATCACCAATAGATTTGTTGTATTTGGAATGTTTGAGAGAGCCTAAGAGTAAAAGGACAGTAAGTATAGTGGAAACATATGTAAGTATAAAATTCGTTAGTTGAAAGATACACAAAAGACAGAAGAGTCAAACTTTGTAAATACAGAAACCCACCAAACCACAATGACGAAGTGTGAAAGAGGAGGAAGGATCAGAGGATGGTCAAAACAGTGAAGAAAATTGTTTTGAAAAGATAGGAGCATCAGACCAACAAAACAAGACCAACAAATACTGAACCAAACACAACTGAAGGGGGAAAAATGTCAATGTAGCCTAACAATATTCTGCCATACTCATAGATTGGTGTAGCACAATTGTCATCAGAGAGGCTTCATCCAGCAACTGATGGAAACAGACGCAGAGATCCACAGTTAAACATTAGGCTGAGCTTGGGGAATCCTGCTGAAGAGGGGAAGGAAGGATTGTAGGAGCCAGAGGAGTCAAGTCACCACAAGAGAACCCACAGAAACAACTGACCTGGGCTTGTAAGGGCTCACAGAAACTGAACCAACAACCAGGGAGTCTGCACGGGACTGACCTAGGCCCTCTGCATATATGTTACTGTTGTGTAGCTTGGTCTTCTTGTAGGACTCCTAAGAGTGGGAACAGAGGCTTTGACTCCTTTACTGGCTTTTGAGACCCTATTCCTCATGCTGGGTTGCCTTGCCCAGCCTTAATACAAGATGAGTTGCTTAGTCTTATTACAACTTGATATGCCACGTTTTGTCGATATCTACAGGAGGCCTGCCCTTTTCTGAATAGAAACAGAGAATGAGTGGCTAGATGGGGGCAGGGGAGGCAGGGGAGAGGGACTTGGAGGAGAGAAGGGAAGGGAAACTGTGGCCCAGGATATAAAATAAATAATAATTAAAAAAGAAAACAGAACAAAAGAAAATAACCAAGAAATGCATTTCATGGGTTGTAAGTGTAAGGATGGAAAAAGATATACTACACCAGCACACACCCAAAGTGAGCAGAAATAGCTATCTATACTTACAGAGATAATATAGAAATAAAGGGTTACAATAGGAAACAAAGTCATACTATAATGATGAAAGAATCAGTTTTTACAAAAGGAAATGGTAAATACAAATGTGTTGGATGTTGAAGCACCACACTACATATAGCAAATGCTATCAAATTTAAAGGAAGAAATAGACTGCTGTAGAATATTATTTAAGGAGTGTTACTTTTGTTTATATCGCATTTGTTTAATTCTATGAAGCTGTGTTACTGTGCCTGTCTAAAACACTTGATGGTCTAATAAAGAACTGAATGGCCAAGAGCAAGGCAGAGAGAGATAGGTGGGGCTGGAGGCAGAGAGAATATATAGAAGGAGAAATCTGGGAGGAAAAAGAAGCAGCCAGAGAAGGAGGAGGACTCCAGGGACCAGCCACCCAGCTACACAGCCATCCACAGAGTAAGAATAAGATTTACAGAAGTAAAAGAATGGGAAAAGCCCTGAGACAAAAAGAAGGTGGGATAATTTAAAGTTAAGGAAAGCTGGCAAGAAACAAGCCAAGTTAAGGCTGGGCGTTCATATTTAAGAATAAACCTCCATGTGTATTTGGGAGCTGGGTGGCAGGCCCCCCAAATGAGCAAAAAAAAAAAAACCAATAGACTCCAATAAAATGAGCAAAATCCCACTTTTGTCAAAATATCAGACATCCAGATTAAAAACAATAACAACAACAACTAAACAATTTTTGCGGTGCTGGGACTCAAACACAGGGTTCTGGGCATGTGAGACAAGTGCTCCACCACTGAGTTACAGCTCATGCTCTTGTAATTGCACGTGAGTATCTTCTAGGCTCTCTTTGTTGGTGGAGTAGAGCTAGTTGCCCATCATAGTCCTTAATTATTCTCTGTATGTTGGTAATACCACTTGTCTCATTTTCATCTCTAATTTTACTTGGGTATTTCTTTGCTTTGTTAATTTACCTAAAGTTTTGTCAATTCTGTTTCCAAAATACCATTTGATAAAATCTGGCATTCCATTGCGATGGAAACTTAAAAAAAAAAAATTGGTATGGTAGGAGTGTGTCTCAACATGATAATGGCTAAATGTGGCAAACCCATAGTCAACATCGTACTAAATAATACCAAATAAGGGAAAATTGCTATCATTTTTTTCTGAAGTCTACAATAAGATGGGGACCTCCACTTTCACTACCAATTAGCATAGCATGGAAAGGCTGTGCTCCAGCAGCCTCAATTTCCTCCTAAGGAAATTCTTCTCTTTGACTCCCCATTTTCACATTTTCTGGATTTGCTTATGCTCTCCCATGGCTGGACAAAATTTTAGTTCTTGCGTCTGTGGGTAAACCTGACCCCCCCTGACGTTTTAGCTGGGCAGGAGCCATTCACATGCTTCAGTAATGTGACTGTTACTATAGTTCTAGGTCAAGCAAAAACTCTTTATAAGGAGGGTCCAGGTCTCCAGAATTTTCTCACTTACTCATTAATGCTTGACCAGCCTTCCTGGCTTCCATCTCTCATTGAGAAAGAGCCTGTAAGGTGGGGAGAAGGGTGAAGAGGACCAACAAGACAAGCATCACTTACACGGTGATGCAGATGATGGAGACTTAGCACTGAGGTAGCACAGGACTAACTTCATCAGTCAGGGCTGTGACATGTTGGGTTATGAATGTGTTTTAGTAGTTTTTTTTGTTTGTTTCCTTCCCACCATTTTGTTGTTTGCCTGTTCTCTTTTATGTGGGTCATCTCAGCAGGCAGTCTTCTCTTGGATCCATGATCCCCACTTTATGGCTGGATTTTCTTCTCTTACCGGAGTTCCGACCACTTCCCCACAGGCTGGCTTTCCTCTGCTGCGTGACTTGTACCCCACAGTCTTTCTTCAAGTCTATTTGCATCCATCAGTTTGTATTGAGTCTGCTGCTGTTCTCTGTATCCATGGTGGTTCTTAGAGAACTCACCCACTTAGTCTGTCTAGAGATATCCTTTTAGATTTAGAAGAATTTTTACTCTTAAAAATAGGAAGAGAAGTTCTTAGCAGGTGCTAAGTGAAGTACTCCTTTTCATGGATAGCCTCCAGGGACAACATAGTTCTCAATATTCATAAACAAAGCTTTCCCCTGGATAGACAGTAGTCTGGATAACCGCTTGTCATGACGTAATTCACCTAGTGAAGACTTATCAGGTTCTTCTCTCCTTGTGCAGCCAGATGAGGAGGAGGAGACAGCACAGAGATGGTGGTTGTCATGGAGGCATAAAGATGGGTTGACACTGGCTTGCTATTCCCAAAAGGTGCTTTTAGGAATGGTCTGGAGTGAACCGTGCTCACTTTGGGACTTTTTAATCCTTGACTTCCCTGTTCTCTCCAGTTCATGCTTTATCCTGTCCTGGAGAAGTGCTTTTAGTGTTTGGATTTACGTGGCCCAGCTGACTGTTAATATGCACTAATTGCATTAAATATAGTGGACTCTACCAATTCCTATTTGCACAAAGAACACTTGTAGGACATACTTCATAAAGTGCTCCAAGAGGGGTCTTTCTATGTCTGTATTGGTTGGGGTCAGGGGAAGACATTCCCAGCCGGGCAAATCTCTCAGCCCTGTGTATGGAATGAGGACTTGCCCTGAGGCTACTCCTGTAGATCAGATACCCACTGGGGTAGGTTGGACTAGGAGTAAAGTAGATAGAGGAGGGAAAGGCTGTGAGCTGTTAGTTCCAATTTTCTTCCATCCATGAGCATACCGTGACTGCATCAACTGTCTGGGTTCCCTGTGGTGTTCCACAGAGGCTTCCTAGTGAGAACTTATTCAGGGTCAGAGAATCGGGGCTTGCTTTACCCAGCAGGGCTGCATAAAGAGATGATTTGGCTATGGGTATGTTTACCAGGTGTTTGGAAGGGTCTACACTTGGCTGTACAGTGTGCTTTGATCTTGCAAGGGGGGGGGGTCTTTTGCCTCTCTCCTTGGCATATTATAAAAAGCCCTTTTGAATAAACCTCTGGGTGACGGGGTATTGATCCAAGGCCCTCCCGAAACTATCCTGCGTCTCTGTCTTTCTCCTTGTTGTCTAGGTCTATCTTTCTATCTGATATTCCTCATTCCTCTCTCCTCCACTCAAGAACCCTTCAAAAGGTGGGAGCAGGTCGGAGCTGGACAGACTGCCACAGTTTTCCTTCTTCTGGCACTTTACTAAAAGGAATCATAAGACATAGGCTTCGGGGGATAATTTCTTTCTCCGCTTTGAGATAAGTCCAACTGACACGACTTAGCTGCTATATTGTTATTCTTTCTACTTAGTACCTTTTTAGGCCAAAGTAAATTTCCCTTTAGAGTCAAACAAAACGAAGAAGCAGGAACTCTTTATGAAGCTCTATTGATTGGCATATATTGCTTCTATATTTTTTCAGTCTTTTAGTGTATATTAAAGTAATCCATCAAACCAAATGCAAGTGCAAGTTGAGGGGAGGCCTAGAGGAACATTAAGCTCTCTGTGTCTTGGGAACTGGTCTGAAATGCATCTGCACACTGAAAAGGAACACGACTGCACATGCCGCTAGCTGACTGGAAGGTCTGAGATGCAGGCGTTGCTCAAGTTGACTGCAACATAGTGCACATTCCTCTTGCATGTCTGACCCAGCACAGCACTGGATCAAACTGCAAAGGTTTGAAAAGTATGTACCATCTTTTTGCCTCTTGTCTGGGCATCTAAGGAGATCTTGTAGGTGGTTGCAAAGGTTGTCCTGTTCTTAGAGTGCCCCTGACAAGGAGAGCTCCTGGCTTTGTCTGTCAGGGAACTCTGCCTGTCACTTGCTGGCACGCTGCTCTATGTGCTGTTTTCTGGTGGTTCCTTCCAGCTCCTGCTTTGGTGCTGTTAGTTTCCTGAACTTAGCTCTTGGGAAAGGAAGGGAAGTTTGTAAATGACTTATGTTCTTTTAAAAAGCTGAGTGTGAGATTTTGCTGTAGTGTGAGCTGGCGCCTCATTTCCCCTGATCATTTGCATGTTCTGTTCCCTTTATGTTTATATTGAGGTAAAGCTTGTTTAAAAGTTGCAGATTCAAAATGCATGGCTCTGCTGAATACATGGATATCTTCCTGTCTCCCCCCACCCACACCATTCCTCTCCACTCCTCCCTGCATGTTCCCTCCTTACAGCCTTCTCCTCAGTTTTATTAAAAGAAGTGTATAAGTGAGCTGATGACATTAGACACTTGACATTGCTGTGTTAAAGCCATAATAAATCTTGATATATAAAATATTTTCTAAAGTTTGTGTATCTCTCTCCGTCTCTGTCTCTGTCTCCGTCTCTCTCTCTCTCTCTCTCTCTGGGTGTACATTTGCCATAGCATTTGTGTGGAAGTCAGAGGTCAGAGGACAGCTACAGGGAGATGATTTTCTTCTTTCTCTCTGTGGGCTCCTGGAATGCAACTCAGTTTGACACCTTAGCTGGTTAAGCCATCTTGCCAGGAAAATTTAAGAAAAATTTAACTTTAATGATATTTTACCCATAATCCTAATCATTCCTTATACATAAAAATAAACAACTTTTTTTTTTTTTTCAGAGCTGAGGACCGAACCTAGGGCCTTGCGCTTGCTAGGCAAGCACTCTACCACTGAGCTAAATCCCCAACCCCAACTTTCTTTTTTTTATAATTTATTTATTTTTATGTGCATTGGTGTCTTGCCCATATGTATGTGTGAAGGTGTCAGATCTTGAATTTACAGACAGTTGTAAGCTGCAATGTGGGTGCTGGGAATTGAACCCTGGTCCTTTGGAAGAGCAGTCAGTGCTCTTAACCATTGAGCCATCTCTCCAGCCCCAAATGAACAACTTTCTGTTTTAATAAACAATATTTCTTAAAATCTGAAATTCTGGAATTGGTTATAATTTTAATAATTTCAAAGTTATTTTCTTTGGCTGAAAGATGTTGTCTCACCTGGCTCAAATGGTAAGTTTAAATTTTGAAGCCCTCTGTGCATATTTTACTTTCAAGGTTTTGTAAAGTTATATATTTGGTAAGAAATGGTGCCTTACATACCTTAAGGGTTGAGGATAAAAATATAAAAAGGAAAGGATTAGATTTCTGAGTAAGTTAGCAAACTGGAAGCCCCACCACTAGCACTCAATGATCAACCAACCAACCAACCAACCAACCAACCAACCAACCAACCAATGAGCTAAGATAATGCATAGGAAGGGCTTCAGATGTGAGAGATATGTAAACAAACATTAAGGCAGGGGAGAGCTCTGCAGGGAAGCTAGAACTGGAGCCCAGCTGGAAGTTGCCTAATAAAGCTGCCCAGGAGAGAGCAGTTGAAGTTGTTAGGGAAGTGCTGCTCTTCACACACACTGGACCTTTGAGACCAGAAGAGCCATGGGGAAGTCTATGAGTCCAAAGAAACTACCAAGAAAGGACTCAGAACCTCTCCCACTATCCCATGCTAGAACCCCATGAACACTGAGGCTGAATATTCCACGGCTTCCCACTCCTTTTTATTAATTAAAAAAAATTTATATAATATATTTTGATTATATTCTTTGCCCTCCCCAATTCCTTCAGGTCCTCCCCACCTTCCGACCCACCCAACTTCATGTTCTTTCTCTCCCTGTACCAAACAAAAAACAAAACACAAAAATCAAACAAAACCCAATAAGATAAAACATAGCCAAACAAACCAGAGGGGAAAAAAAAGCTCCCCCACAAAATAATCCATGGAGTCTGTTTTGTGTTAGCCAACTACTCTTGGGTGTGGGGTCTTACTCTAGAGTGTGGTTGACATACCCAGTGTCACTCCATTGGAGAAAACTGTTTTCCCCTTGTTTAGCAGGCATCAGTTAAAAAGTAGCTTCTTGGTTAGGGGTGGGGCTTTGTGTCTACCTCTCCTTCTGAGGGCTGGGACTTTGTCTGCTTTGAACCTGTGCAGGTCAAACCTGTGTGTGCTGTCGCATTCTCTGAGTTCATGTGTGTTACAGCCCTGCTGTGTCTTGAAGATGCTGTTTTTTTGGAGTCATCCGCCACCTCTGGCTCTTAAAATCTTTTTGTCCCCTCTTCCATATAGATCCTTGAGTCTTGAGGGGAGAGGTTTGATAAAGGCATCCATATAGGACTGAATGCTCCAAAGTGTCTCTCTCTCTCTGCACATTGTTCAGCTGTGGGTCTCTGTGTTAATTATCTTCCACTGAAAGCAGAAGGTTCTCTGATGAGGGTTGAATGATGTACTGCTCTGAGTCCAAGCCTAGTGTGACTGATATGAGTCCCTGCTAGAGAGTAGCTCTACTGGCTAGTGGGGGTCAGAGATGGGCTAAAAGGAAAGGCTAAAAGGGGTAGCTGGAAAGGACTAGGAGGACCCTGGGACCTCACCAAGAAGCTGACTCCCTAGGCAATGGCTTTCCATTCTTATCCCACCTCTAGGATCTTGTGGAAACTCCTACAGCCAGATGAGTCTGAGAATATCACCTTTCAACTCAATGTAGCTGTGCCAGAAATTGACTTCATAATTTATGCTGCTCTCAACCTTGGTTAGAGAAGCTTCTTTTTTCAATGAATGGTGCTTAACACAGAGACTCATAACTGTTCAAAGTGCTCAAAATAAGTTAACAAAGACTATAGAGGTCCAACCCCTTATAGCCTTCTCCCAGAGTTCCAGAAGAGATGCTACCGGTGGCGAATTAATCTGAGGTATGTGGAATGAATCTATGTACATGAAGCTCTTTACACGAAGCTCTTTAATCCATTCACTTTATTCTTCTGAGTCAGTTCTCTCTCTCCACAGCTTCATTTTTTTTTTTTTTTGTTCTCATACTTCACTTTTTTCTTGCTGGATTCTACATTTTTTTTTGCTGTTCTTTCTTAGCTCTATCTTAGTTCTTCCCATCTTAGTTCTCCATCTTAGTCCCTCCCAAGTTTCTGAGGTTTTCAGTTATATATCCACACAATCAGCAATTCTCTGGCCAAAATGAGGTTACAAGGCTTGAATTCTATCAGGGTCATAAAGGCAGATAAGAGTTTACAGCAGTCAGTAACTGTCAGGCTTCCTATTCCAACCCAAAATGGGAGTGACTAAATAGGAGGATTTAAGCTTAATTTGCACAAGGAACAAAACTTTGTACTTAACATCCGCCTGGCTTTGGTGGTTGTCTCAGTATGGATATTTACTTCATCTCAGGAAACTAGCAGGTAGTCTGAATGCTTATCTATCTGCAGTCTGTCCTTGGATGTTTGAGAAATATCTTAGATAAAATGCTTTTGTCCAGAGATGGCCCTGGCTGGATACTTGCAAATGGAGATAATTACAGAAAGGTACACAGTTGGGGGATGTTATCCAAATATCTCCAAATTACATAGGGGAAAATTGTGCCCAATGAATGACCAGTCAAATGGGAAAGCTATAATAACACACAAGAAATTCATTGTAGGACACAGCTACTAGATTCAAAAGCCAATGTCACCAAGACTCCTTGAGTTTTGGCTTTATCCTTTGGAAGAGTTCTTAACTCATCCAGGTAATAGCTTTGCCATTGTCAGCTGAATTTCTACCATGCATTTCTGCAGCTCACAGCAATAAGTGACTTGAATGCTTAGCCCTAAGTGAGATATCTGTATCATTCCTTTTCTTTAAGGCTCAGGGAAGACCCTGGAAGAAGAGATAGAAAGAATTCGAGAACCAAAGGGTAGGGAGGATTGCTGTGAATACTGTCTTCTGCACACGACATGGCTATTAAGATATGAACTCACAGATCTGTGGTTACTTGTGCAAGACCTGCAGAAGATCAAGCCAATAAAAATCCCAGCATGGAGGCAGGAGGGGCTCTTGAGGCTCTACGCCTAGCAGAGGAGCTATTGACAATTGACAGCTGCTGTGGGAGGGAGAGTTATTTTCTTGGGTCTTCTGGCCCTGGTTTGTCATCTATGCTACAGTGGGTGGCCCTACGCCCAAACATATTGGACTTAGTAGATTATTAAAAAAAGAAAAGAGAAGAGAAGAGGACATGAAATTAGGAGAGGATCTGGGAGACTAGCAAGGGAGGAATGGGCTGAGTATGTGATAAAGAGACACTGTATACATGTGTGAAAAATAAAAGATTTATTTAGTAAAGACGATGAAATAAAATTTATATAAACTCTAGTGGGCACAGCTTTAAAATGGTTGAAAATTATCCCCAGAACCTCTTGTTTTTCTCTTTCAGTTTTGATCTGCAAATAGTCACTCCACTGCACTGCCCTTTAATGAGGCGAGTTGTCCATTCTCTTGATAATTTGTTTCCTTCAAAACACATCCATCTCCTGTCTCATTCCATTAGGACCCTATTCTCTGCCACGAGTTGATAAATTTAGTAGGACGAAGGCATTCTTCACCGGTAATGCCTTACTACAATATCCTCATCTGTAACATACTCAATTTTAGTAGCTGCCTTCAGGGCTATAATCCAAAGATGTTAATAATGATGAGGTCACAGGGTGATGCCTGTGTAAGAGTTTTGTCATCAGGAAAACTTGCTCCACTCTTCTTTAGGGCAACTGATGAAGGAGTCCTTTGACAAAACTTAACATCCACCCCAATCATGAAGTGGTAGTTGCAGTTTGACATGCTATAACACAGATGAACCAGGACTTTGCTTGGCCTTGGGAGGTCAGGAGAAAAGAGGAAAGGCCTAGGGACGGTGGGAAATGTCTAGAGCCACACTGTCCAATTTGGAAGCCATCACCCCCATTTCTGGAAATTGCTGCTTGTTGTTGTTGATGATGATCTCATAGTTGCTTGGTAACAGTACGTGCTCAAAAAGTATTTTAGAATGAATCTTTAAAAAACCAATCTAGAATTGGGCAGCTTCTGTCCTTGGCCCAAGAATCAGAACAACAGGCTGCTCTACTTGTGCAACAGGGCCCCATTTGTGGTGGTGGTGGTGTGTGTGTGTGTGTGTGTGTGTGTGTGTGTGTGTGTACACGTGTGCACAGGTTCACACATTCTCTTCAGACTAATTGATACTGTCACTCATTTTCTGAATAGTGCTTCGACTGAGTCTGTAGCCAGGCACCATAATGAACTTGATTTTTGCAAGGGGAGCTGAATTGGGAGATCCTCCCATATTCCTTCAGAAAGAGCCCTACCAAAGACCCTGTGGAAAATAGTGATCAGCAGGTTTCCTCTTTGTCAAAAATCGAGGCAAGCTAGCGCAAGTGTCTCATGAAGAGTGTTTGATGGGAGAGAGGATCTTTATTGCTAATTTCTCCTGCAGGGTTTCTGAGTCATGACCTGCCGCTGACATGCATTACAGAGTCTTCAGACAGCTTGCTGTAGACGGAGCTAGGAGGAGTTCTGCTACTCAGCAGACCGCTCTGAAAGAGAGGCAACTGCTTGAAGTAGCTTCCCTGTTCTTCATGGGTTTGATGACACAGAAAGTTAGGCAGAATAGCCACACAACCCAAAAAGACAAAACAGGGCTTTGTGTTCATCTATCTGCTAGTTTCTCACACCAATTCCCAGGCTCTTTATTTAGTCGGAGAGAGAGTACGTGGGACACAGCCTTTCATGTGTAAAGTTTCCTCCAGAGAACTCTGGCTCTTCAAATCCAGCCTCTTCAACAGCTCATTTCTATTCATAAGAGGTGCTATTCTCTTTCACAAAATCCCATTGTAGCGGAATGAGCCTGCTGAGCGGGGCGGGATGCGCCATTCTTTCTCTAGCTGAGCAGAGTTATGATCAAGTTCTCTGCGGGCAGTAATGTTTCCTCCTCCTACTCTGGAGCCAATCAATAAGTATGGAAGATGCGGCAGTGCATCAAGCAAATAGCTGGAAGCTGAGCAAATAAACAGTCCCCTGGCAGGGAACTCCACTTATTCATCTTTATCAATAGTCAGATACAATTAGTTAGCATATAGCCAATGGAAATTTGTGCCTGTGTGCACTAAAACATGTGCAGGTGCATACACAATAGCACTTACAGAGCTAGCTCAGCCTTCTGATGCATGAGCTGTGGCTTTTGTGTACAGTAGAATATTACGCAGCAGATACGGAACAAACTAAAGCTTCAAGGAACAACACGCCTCCCTCACAGGTGCACTGCAGCCCACGAGAAGCCAGATACAGAAGGCCTCAGTTCACAATTCTTTTTTTTTTTTTTTGGTTTTTCGAGACAGGGTTTCTCTGTGTAGCTTTGCGCCTTTTCCTGGAACTCACTTGGTAGCCCAGGCTGGCCTCGAACTCACAGAGATCCGCCTGGCTCTGCCTCCCGAGTGCTGGGATTAAAGGCGTGCGCCACCACCGCCCGGCTCACAATTCTTTTTATGGAGAGAAACGGACAAGAATCGACATGGCTGATCTCTAGTGTTTAAAGCTGCCTTTGGAATGGTGAACGAGAGAGGGCATGAGGGATTGTTTTCAGATGTTGGTTGATGATACAATTATTTGGCTCAGGGGTGGTTTCACAGCACATGTTGGTTGAAATGTGGACTCAGGTACTTTTCTCTCTGTCTGTTATAGTCCAAAAGCTTACTTAACTACTCTAAAAATATATACTTAGGGCTCATAATGGTTTGCTTCTGACTTTAGAGGACTTGTTGATGGCAGGTAGGCAGAGAAGAACAGGAGAGCCTGACAAAGCTAGTTCTCTCTTTTAAACTCTCCTAGCAGGGAGGGTGAGTGAGGCTACAGGGGGCATTCTAGGGAATCCTCCATCTGAGGAGCAGGGGAAATGCATGTTTATTAACATACAGTTCCCATTCCAAAGTTCTTACTTAACACAGAGCAATAGCTCAAATGCAGCTTTTAAGGTTAGTGGAGGGCTGGGGATGTTGCTTAGTCAGTAGGTAGATTGCTTGCCTAGTACACACAAAGCCTTGAGTTTGATCCTACGTAGACAAGGCATGGTGGTGATAAATGACTATATTTCTAGAATTCTGGAGGTAGAAGCAGCAGGCTCAGAAGTTCAAGGTCATCCTCAGCTATGTAGGGATTTCTAGGCCAGCCTGAAAAACCAACCAACCAAGCAAGCAACCAACCAACCACTGTGAGTACAGTTTATGTTAGCTTTTAGGAGAATTTTTAAGTCATCGGGTAGGTCCCAACACTCAGACAATTGGAATGGTCTCCATCTGTCTGCTGGTGTTGATTTCATGAGAAAGTGGAAAACTTAAGTAAAATTTGATTAATGAGGACTTAAGGAGGGAAGTTGGCATCTGTTATTCATATACTGAGAATAATTTTATTAACAGTCCTTTTTTTTTGGGTGGACTCATTTGTACAGCTATGGAAGATTTCTACAATTCAAATGAGGAACATTATGTTTTTGCTAGAATTACTTGCGAGTGAGGAAAACTCCTTCTGAGATTCTTTCATTACAGTGCCATCAAGAAGACAGGACTAGCTTGAAATAACCAGAACACACGTTTAAAACTGCCAGTTCAGCATCCAGCATTGTCAGAATATTCCAGTACACAGCCTTGATGGTCTAAGGCAACTCAGCCTTAACTTTATCGAGAGTGGATTCCTAGGACATGCCTAATTTGTGAGAAGTATTTCAGTTCACAGAACTTGCTTAGTTGAAGTTTCATTATGTCTAAAGTTGTTCAAGTATGGTTCAGATATTGAAACTGCAATTTGCCAGCTGTGGATGGAGGAAAAAAGATTCTTTGTGGTTGTAAATGAGAAGACCAGGGCTGGATCACCTTTCAAGGCCAAACCAGGTTTTTTGTTTCGTTTTAATTTTAGATTGTTAGACAAAGAGATTGTTGAAATATATTCATTGTGATGGTATAACATGCTTTGGATTTCAATAATTACAAATATATTTGTTTTGGGAAAATTACAAAGTAAATTTTAGTTTTAGATTTCTTTCTCTATGATGCCTTTTCTCTTGTCTGTGGTCCTACCTTCAATACAACATTGCTCTAGGTTTGCCGTCTTTGAACATGTACATTTTCTGTTCATTTGTCTGGTTTTTAATTCCTTCACCTACCCATCTACCCATCTACAATTTTTTTTATAGTTTATGCTCTATTGATATAATAGAATCAAGCTTAAGGAAAGTGTAGGTTTGTTTAGTGCATCCCAGGGATGACATCAAACCTTTGGAGGTGGGGGTTATTTGCTGTGAAAGAAACTCTAAATTAGTTGACCGAAAAGAATAAAAATGATAAGCTGATGGATGTATATCAGTTGGTATCCAGTGATTTTTTTAGACTTAATTGTGAAAGAAATTTTTATTTTTCCATTCTTTTGTTGTCTAATATATTTTCAAAGAAATTTGAGTTTCTGGGCTGCGGATATGACTCTGTGGTTAAAGTACTTGGTGAGTGAATCTGAGGCAAGAAGTCCAGATCCCAAGAACTCATAGAAATGCTAGATAGGCCTGTCTATGATTTTAGCATCAGGAGGCAGAAGGGATACAATGTGACCCCCAGAACAAGCTGGCTATTGACAGAAGTGTTATTGTTAAGTTCTGGGTTTAATGAGAGGTCATGCCTCAAAGAATAGAGTAGAAAAGCTGTTCAGGAGGATTCCTGGTATCAACCTCAGGCTTCCACTGGCTGCAGACGAGGTGGGACACAGGACAACTTCCATCTACACATGTCTCCAGTCACTCTGGCAGTTTCAGAAGGCAAGGGCAAGATGACTGCCAGATAGTGGTTTTTACCAGCATATTTCAGACAGATAGTATTATGGTACAGGCACTCCATGGACGCACTAGAGCTCTCTGCGTGCCAGTCTATTGGCTATTGGTTGTAAATGGGACAACTCATCCTTTTGGTTAGATCTAGAAAATGAAAAAGAATATAGTCCCTTTTGAATTTCTCCCTTTTATTTCAAAACATTTACTTGTCAAAGAGCAAGGGATACAATGTGATAATTTTATATATATATATATATATATATATATATATATATATATATGCTTACCAAAATCAAATTAATTAACATGTCAATCACCACCCATCCTGAATATTAGATCTTTATAAATTCTTCAGTTTGCCCCTGAACTGTTATTATTATTTTTTTACCTTTTGCATCCTCTGGCATTTTTACCTACAACAGAATCACTAAAAGAGGAACCATGGGTGGTTATAGAATCAATTCTTGTTTTGTGTCTTCCAGTTGTGATGTGATTCATCCTTGCAGGATGCATAATCATCAACTGCAAATGATTTGTTGGGCATCTCGACTCAGTGGGATTCCCGTATGAAGTGGTTTTTCTCCTGTTGCTTCCTTTAAATATGCTGTTTTGAATTGCTTTTTATTTTTGTATCCTTTAACACCATCTGGGCCAGGCCCTGGAAGTCTGCAGTCATTTTCAGTTGCTGAAAACTCCAGGCTTATCTGCTTTCTGTTGGAACTTCAATCTCACATGCAGTCGACTGCTGATCTCTCCCCTGCACCCACAGACAGCCTCAGCTGGAGGGATTTACATAGGTGGTAAGTAGCCACATTCTGTTCATTCTTTTTTGCTCTTTTCTGAGTTTTAGCTCTTCCTCATGTGTAACAGAGAGGGATCATGGAAAATAGCTACGGCTTTTTGAATTTTTTATTCCATGGCTATTGCTGTGTTCCTTCCCTGCCTGTCCATGACTACTGTGTGGCTGGCAACGAAGTGTAGGTTCCTCTTAGTGTATGTAAGTAGAATCTTCAGGAGGCTTCGACAGGAGCATCTTCAAGGCAGAGCTCCTTGACCCAAGTGCAGGAGGGGAGAGCAAAGCATCTTTGTCCAGCTCCAGAGATTGTTGGCCTTTTGTTTGTATGGGCCAATGGTTCTGCATGCTGGCTGTGTATTGTTATCATCCAGGGATCCTTTAAAAAACCACAGAAATCCTGACTGTTTTGGTTGGGCTCAGGTCTGGGTGCTTTTGGAAAACTCAACACCTCATTCCAACATGCAGGCAAACTTGAAAAGTCCTTGGCATGGTTTGCTGGGAGTGGAAGGATGATGGTACCACTTTTGCTAGTGACTGTTTCTTGGTGCCTACTGTGCTTTATGATGTAGCTAGACCAAGCATCGTCAGCTTTCTATTCTATATGGGCTGAAATTCACAGTTAACAGGAAAATCCCACCTGACATTGTTTGTTGCCATCTTTGAAAGTCTCCCTGGTTTGTGTGCTATCCTGGCATCCATCCCTGTACAGAGGAGATTCACAGAAGAGCAACGGTTGCCTACATGGGCCAAGAGGCTCAGACAATACAGGCAAGTTCTCTGAAATTGTTCTTAATTCTAGCAATTTCTGAGGCAGTTTGGAGAGATCATGATCTCATAACAACTTGCACTTCTCCAACTAAGATTAATAAGTGTTTCCTCAAGAAACCACAGACACATTCAAGTGACATTTTCTTTCCTCTCATTCCCATCTCCCCTTTCTCCAACACATTTTACTAGCACCTTCAGTATTAAAATAGTATCTTTGTTACTGAGATTTTTGTCAGTTCTTGCTACTTACGCTATCCATGAATTCATTATCCTTTGGTCTCTTGACATAACATAATTGTTGCCATAGCAACTGATTTTAATATCAGAAACTGAGATGATTTCAGGTGAAGAATAAATAAGAAGAACCAACAAACTTGGAGGGACCAAGTACAATCCTCCAAGCTCTAAATGCAATGAAAAGACATGATTCAATATTGCAGCAGAATTATCCCTAAATAGAAATTCCAATTTTTCCCATGAATCACCAGCAGTTCCTACAGTTTTTGATATGAATACTACCAAAAAGGAAACAAATTGCCTGACAAAATTGTTTGTGGCTTAAGATGGAGAGCATTTTGATCATTTAAAGATATTTGCTTGTAAATATGTAAAGCAGAGGCCTTGCTGACAACTAGTGACATTGGGTAAATGACATTATGTCCTTATCCTTAGGCTCATCAGAGAGCAATGGATGCTTAGAGGTGTTATTAGGTAATAATATGAAAATTCTTTTCTTTCCATCTTTCTTCTAAAGGGCATCAGGATGTGACTGTAGCAGGATTTCTTGGACCCTCAGCCACCAAATAATGACATGGAGACTATTATTAATTATGAATGCTCAGCCTTAGCTTAGGTTTGTTTCTAGGTAGCTTTTTGTTTTTTTCTTAATTTAAATTAACCCATTTCTAGTAATCTATGTGCTGCCCTGAGGCTCATTTACCTCATCTACATACTGTCCATCCTGTTTTCCTGCTCCCTCTGTGTCTGGCTAGCTGACTCCCCTTTTCTCTCTGCCTGCCAGCCCTATCTATCCCTCCTCTGCCTACCTATTGACTGTTCAGCTTTTTGTTAGACCAATCAAGTGCCTTAGGCAAGCAAAGTAAAACAGCAACATATCTTTACATAGTTGAACAAATGCAGCATAAACAAATGCAACACATCTTTACATAGTTAAACAATTATTCTGCAACACAAACAAATGCAAGACATTGTTATGTAGTTAATCAATTATTCTATTCCACAACATGTGATCCTTTGGCCTATGGATTATTTTAAGCTAAGTAGTTGAGAAACAGCACAAGGCAAGATCTCGGTGCTTTCTCTCCTATATTTTGCCTGAAGAGGAACATAAATATTTAGAGGGCAGTTTGGCAACATGACTACTTAACAAAACAATAGTAGTACCCATAGTCCACCTCCTTAGGGCTTGTGATATCCCTCATTATTGTCTTTTGACTATGTTTACAGTGCCAGGAATGAATTCCCTATGTAAAGCAAGTCTTAGACATCTAATCAGAAACTAACTGGTTACACCCATAGAGTTCACCTTTCTCCATATCTTTGCCAGCATTTGCTGTCATTTGTTATCTTGATGATAGCCTTTCTGATTAGGGTGATAGAGAATCTAAAGTAGTTTTAATTTGCATTTCCTTGGTGGCTAATGATGTTGAGAACTTTAAAAATGTTTAGTAATCTTTCGTATTTCTATTTCTTCTTGAGAGAACTCTGTTCAGTTCTATCCCCCATTTCTGACTGGATTGTTTGTTTTCTTGGTATTTAGAATTTTTGTATATTCTAGCTAGTAATCTTCTGTTGGGTGTATAGCTAGCAAATATTTTTTTCTCTTTCTGTGGCCTGTCTCTTCACTCAACTGACAGTTTTCTTTGCTGCCAGAAGCTTATTTATTAGTTCCAGGAGATCTCATTTCTTGGTTATGGGCCTTATTTCCCGAGTGATCAGAGTCCTACTTAGTCCTTGCCTATGCCTGTATCTCCAAGTGTATTTTCCTCCTTCCCCCTCCAGCAATTTTGCTGTTTCAGGACTTATGCTGACGTCTTCCTCCATTTGGAGTTGATTTCCATGCGAGACGAGGAACAAGAATCTAGTTTCATTTTTTTCTCCTTATAAATATCCAGTTTTCCTGGCACATTTGTTGAAGATGCTGAGTTTTCTTCAATATATAGTTTTTGGCATCTTTGTCAAAAAAATTAGATCACTGTAAGTTGTGTGGTCTTGTCTCTGGGTCCTCTATTCTATTCCGTTGATCTATAAGTCTGTTTTTGTGTCAGTATCATGCTGTTTTTTGTTACTATGGCTCCACAGTATGACTTGAAATCAGGTATGGTGATACCTCCAATGGTGTCCTTTTTGTTCAGGACTTCTTTGGCTATCCTGGGTCTTTTGTGCTTACGTTTGAAGATTGGTTTTGCTATTTCTGTGAAGAATGTCACTGTAATTTTTATTGGGATTACATTGAATTTGTAAATTGCTTTTGGTAGGATATCCATTTTCAGAATATTGGTTCTTCTGATCCATGAGCATGGGAGGGAGGTCTAGTGTCTTCCTCAGTTTCAAGTTTTTATTGTGGAGAACTTTTAAATCCTTGTCTATGTTTACTCTGAGGAATCAATTAATGAATCAGCTAATTAATTAATTTTGAGACTATTATAATTGTCTCCTTGATTTCTTTTTCAATTTTTTTTTAAAAATTGGTGTATATGAAAGCTACTGATGCTTTTTAAGCTGTATTCTGTCAATTTGCTGAAAGCACTTGTCAATTCTAAAAGCTTTCTGGTTGAGTCTTTAGGGTCTCTTAGGTACATAGAGTCATACCATCTACAAACAGGTATTTTGACTCCTTCTTTCCCTATTTGTATCTCTTTTATTTGCTCCTCTTATCTTTCTCCTCCAGATAAAACTTCCAGTGCAATATTGAGTGAGAGTGGAGAAACTGTATCCACTGTCACTTTCTTGCCCTTAGGAGAAATACTTTGAACTTTCCTTCATTTAGTATAAAGTTAGCTATAGGTTTATTATATATAGCCGTTATCATGCTGAGATGTATTATCTCCACTCTAAGTTTCTTTGGGATTTATAGCACAAAGATATACTGGGTTTTGTCAAAATATTTTTCTGTACCTGTCAAAAAGACCATAGCACTTCTGTATTTGAATCCATTAATTTATAACATTTGCTGTCTAAATATGTTGGATCATCCCTGCTTCTCTGAAATAAAGCCAACTTGATTATGATGAATTATTTTTTCATTTGTGTTCATTAGGGAAATGGAACTGTAATTTTCTTTTTTTTCCTGCCTTCATTTTTTTTAAAAGTTTTATTTCTGTCTTTAAGTAAGTCTTGGTTATGGGCCTCTGTTAAAAGAGCTTAGTTAGTAATTCCTTTTCCCTTTTATGGAGTGGTGTGAGGAGGATTGCTGTTAATTCTCATTTGAAGAGCTGATAAAATTCACTAGTAAATCCTTGTGGGCCTGGACTTTTTTTAGTTGGGAAATCGTAAATTAATACTACAAACTCATTGCTTATTATAGATTGGTTTAAATTGTTTATTACATCTTGATTTAATTTTAGTAGGTCATATACCATATATCTAGAAATTTATCTATTTCATTTAGATTTCCCAATCTAATGGAATATATATATATATTAAGGCAACATCTAATAATTTTCTGAATTTCACTCGTATTTGTTGTAGTAATTCCTTTTCATCTATCACTTTATTTGTTTGAGTCTTTCTCTTTTTCTGTTGGGGTGATTTACCTAAGTGTTTGACAGTCTTGTTTCTCTTTTCAAAGAACCAACTCCTGTTTATATTGATTCTTGGTAATTTGTTGTTGCTGTTTTCATTTAGTCAATTTCAGCCTGATTTAAGTTAAGATCAGCTTGGCTTCTTTATTGATTTGGGGTTTGGATTGTTCTTCTTCGTCCATGGTCTTAAGGTGTATCATTAAGTCATTTACTTTAGACTTCTCAATGCAGGCACTCAGAGCTAATTTCCCTCTTAAGACTGCCTTCACTGTATTCTTGTATATTTTGGTATGCTATGTTTTATTTTCATTTAATTATAGGGATTTTGTAGAGCTGGCTTACAGGTTATAAATTCCTTCAGTCCTTTACCACGGCCAGGTTTTACTTTTTCTTTAATTATGACAGATAATTTTGCTGGGTATACTAGTCTGTGTTATCAGTTGTTGTCTTTCAGAACTTGAAATACACCTGTCCAGGCTCATCTGGCTTTTTAACTTTCAGTTGATCATCTGCTGCTATTCTAATTTATATGTAACCCGGTGTCTCTCTCTTGTTGCTTTCTGTTAGTTCTACTGAACAAGAGTTAAGACCATTACTCAAATTAGTCGGTCAGATTAAGCAAGCTTTATTTTCTGTCAGGCTTATCTCCTTGAAGCGGGGTTTGAGAAAATAGCATGATATATATGAAAAAGTGGGGCTTATATAGCCTGTCAAAACTGCAAGACTAGAGGGTTTTCAAGGGTTAGGAAATTTCCGGAGGAATTTTGGTTATGTAGGAACTTGGATGAACATTTCAAAACTCTTTGGCAGAACATCTTGTCAGGGTATGTTCAAGGCGTGAGTCAAACTTCATAGGGTGGAGAGCTCGTCAAATTCTAGAAACAGGTTAAAGCACTGTCAAGCTTGAGTTTTGTAGCAAACAGAAACAAACTTATTCTGACTTTATAACAAAATGGCTTCCATTCTTAAGATGGAGTCAGACTGGTCCATCACTTTCAACATATTTTCTTTGTTCTGTATATGTAATGTTTTAGCTATAGTGGGGGAGTTTCCTTTTTGGTCTTGTCCTTTTGTGTCTTAAATGCTTCCTGTGTCAATAAAAAAGATTTATTTATTTTTACTTTTATGTGTCTATATGTTTTACCTATATGTATGTTGGTGTACCACATGCCTGACTCGTGCCTACAGAGACTAGAAGAAAAGTGTTAGATTCCCTTGAACTGAAGTTACAGACAGTTACAAATCACAATGTGAGTGCTTGGAATTGAACTCAGGTCCTCTGAAAGAGTATCCAGCTGTGGGGACCCACAGGGGCTCCCTAGTAAGGCCTTATTCAAGGTCAGAAAAATCTGAGCTTGCTTTACCCAGCAGGGTTGCATAATGAGATGATTTGGCCAAGTGGTTATCAGCTGTTTTGAAGGGTCTACATTTGTTGGTACTTTATACCTGACCCTCTGGAAGAGCATCCAGTGCTCTTAACCTCTGGGTCATCTCTCCAGCCCCCATAATAAATTTGGAATATTTTGTGTTTTGTTTCCATCATTTCAGGCTGGTCTTTCTCCAGTATTTCTGTCTTTTTGCTGCCTTGATAGATTCCTCTGTTGTAGCTTACACTGCTTTCCTTATTTCATTCAGCTCTTTATGTTCTTAGGGACTTATTTTTCTCTTGAATTTCCTTTTAAAAATTAATTAACTAATTAATTAAAAGTTTAATTAAAACTTTAATGAGAATTTCATACATTAGCATTGTATTTGCATCATGTCCACACTCTCTCCCCTTTGAAATACCTCCCATGCTGCCTCATTTCTTTTCAAATTATGACCTTCTTTAACTATTCATGTGTGTATGTGTGTGTATAAATATCTTTCTGAGTCCATTTAGTGCATTTACATGTATATGTGCTTAGGGATGACCACTTGGGTTTGGATAACCTATCAGGGGACTCATCTCTGATACAGACTGATTCTCCCCTTTCCAGTAATCATTAATTGCTTGTAGCTCTTCATCTAGGGGTGGGGCTTTGTGGTATTTCCCCCATCACACGTTGTCATGTCAACTGCTGTCATTTTACAAGTATCATTTAAGTGATCATACTGTTGAACTTTCTTGGGTCCAGCTACTCTGCTCTATATAGAGTGTACTATACTCAGTTGATGTGGAAAGACCCAGCCTAAAAGCAGACAGCACTATTGCCTCGGTTTGGGTCCTGTGCTTCATAAAAAAGGAGAAAATGAGCTGAGTGCAAGCAGGTGTTCATTTTCTTTCTGCTTTTGACTGTGGATATGACTGGCTACTTCAACTTCCTACTGTCTTGATTTCTCCCTAGTGATGGAGTATGACTTGGAATTGTGAGCTAAGATAAATCTTTTTTCTCCACAACAGCAGGAAAGGAAATTAAGATGAGGAAAACTGGGTGGGCAAGGACTAACTTATTATATTAACTTTGAAATGAAAAAAGATTGATGTGGGTAAAGGTGTCAGGAAGAGAAAGTTGGGATACTGTTAAGGTCCTCAGATTTTGGAGATTGTTGATGCTATGGAAGGCTATAATAAGTAAAAGGTGTGTGTGGATGAGGGTAGTAGAAAGAAGAGGAGGGGTAGGAATAAGAAAGGAAGTATAAGAAACATGGATGTAAGGTATAGGAAAAATGCCTCATTTATCCTGGGTGAAGAAACATAGCAATCCTAAGCCCCGAGTAACCTGCACACAAAAGCAAAACCCTCATGAGATGTGTATGCCAGAGTGGAGATTAAATAACAGAAAATGAGAAATAAGAACAACACTTAAGGGATGAATTGCTGCCACAGCTGTGTTGAGTTGAAAGGTGAAGTTCTCAGACACCTCTGGCTCTAGCAGGCTCCATGTGGTAGCAGTGTATAAAAGAGGGGTGATGGGAGACATTGGTCTCTGCCACCTCCTTGTCTTGTGTGGTTCTGGTGTGTGGGGAATGGGGGTTTGTGAGGCTTTTCCTGGTAGTTTCTTCAGACCTTTTCACACCAGTGGCCTCTTGGTGCTGTGGTCTGGGTCTGGCCTATGTGGGGAGTATGGTCCTATTTTGTACCTCAGGTTGGCTTTCAACCCTCGGCCTTGTCTTGTGAGTTAAATAGTTTCAATGAGGCTCTCACTTATTTTCTATGATTCTTCTGTGCATGTAAAGTTAACAATAATAATATTTGTATGATTTTTTCTTCCATTAATTTGGCATTTGTTAATTTAACTTATAGGCCTCAGTCAGTAAAAAGAAGGAAGGAAGGGAACCCCCTGCACCTTCCAGTAGGCAATTTAAAGTCTTAAAATTGGAACAGCAAAGTATTGGGTCCATTTTTTTTAAAAAACAAAATCTGGTGAGGTGAATTTTAGAAGAAAAAGCATAGGGCAAAGGCTCAAGGGATGTTGGTTCTTTTTGTCTCTCCTCTGCCGCTAACTAGGTTAGTGGAGCGACAGCCTCCCGGGACTCTACTTTCTTTGTTGCCGACTGAAGTGGGCCAGGTCATCTCTCTGTATGTTCTCAGCCTCATTGCTCTGTGACTCTCAGGTTTGGGACTTAATGTGGCTCAATGAGCTTCATGATCTAATTATTTTTTTTCCCTCCTTTTCTTTACCACTTTCCTAACTTGTATCTTTTTGGAGAGCCTCATCAGCAGATGAAAACGGCATCTGTGTAGATCAGTCTTGATATCGATTACCCACGGTTTTCTAGAAGGATGGTTATTACTAAAAGTCTACGATTCCCATAGCAAAGAGCTTATCAGTACTTTTGTATGTAAGTGGAGCCTATGCCTAGAGTCTGCTGCAAGAACATAAAGAGTAGAGTGATGTGGCACTCTTATATCAAGGACAAGAAGCAAATGCCTTCTCAATGGAATTTTCCCCTTGTTTTTGCTGGGTGTCAATACTCATAATAGTCCTGGGAGCCTAAGTTAAATGCCTGAGCGCCTGCCATCTTGGGCTGCAGAGTGACTGTGTGGAACAGGGAATGGTGTCCTCCAAGAAGATCTGACGTTTTACCTATTGTAGTATGAATATTGTGGCTTTATTTCTCATATTGCTACCTGATCAATGTGGATTGGAATGTTTTTTTTTCCACTATGATTATTTTTATCTGCTCTTCACAAATATGAAAGAAACTTTAAAAAAAATAAAAAATGGAATTCTACTAAGATGATTTGGCTAGAATATCCAAAAGGGCATATTCCTTAGAAATTTTTATGTCTGAGACTTATGGTTCACTTTCCAGAGGTATGATGCTCAATTTGCTGGTACAGGTATGGAGTGAGTGGGAATTAGGAAGTAGGAATATCTAATTCCCTTGCTTTGTACCAGGCAGAAACTGGGTTAGGATGGCATCATGGAGAGTCATGGATATTAGAAACTAATAACCTTTAAATGAGCCCCATGAATCTGGGCCTGTCACACTTTTCTGAAGTATATAAACCTCGTGTTTTGCTTTTGTCTTCGATCCTCCCATGATGCATGGCTGGTTTCTGATTGATCTTGTTCTTCCTGTCAGCCGTGGCCAGTTGGAACCTGAATAGGATTTTATTTTGAAAAGTAAAGAAATGCAAGAGTTCTTGCATTGTGGATACATGGGACAATTGGTACTAGTTATAAATGGACTAATTGATAATTCGGGCAGATGCCTCGTTGACATGAATAATGCATAATGGTAGAAGGCTGTGTTTCACTGTATTTTACTAGGCAGCTTAACAGTCTTACAGGCTAAGCAAATAATGTCCCCTTTGCTTTGTGGATTAGCTCAGAGTGTGTTACATTCAAGATAAATGCGTAATGCTTCCATCAGCTTACCCCCTCACCCCAGCCCCTTTAATATGTGACACAGACTACAGACTTATTTAACATTAGCTCAAGAAAAACAGGGTCAGTAAAATAAATTGGCCGATACTATATGAAAACAAGGATTTCACAGTGCTTGCTAAATCAGATAAAAATATTGTTTAATATTATTTGTATTCCTATGACCATTTTAGCTTGCTTAATTAGGCATTGGCTATACATAAAAATATTATGTGCAGAGAATATTAGAAAAATGTGTGTCCTAGGTGTTAAATATGAGAATAAAGACTGAGATTCAAAATCTTTCTTTTAAGCAGATAGAACTGTTGTGAAAGAAAAGCTGTTATACTAGAGGAAGGGAGGCAAGAGTGCTGTGGGATGTATGGCAAATGTGTTGCTGATTAATCAATAAAACACTGATTGGCCATTGGCTAGGCAGGAAGTATAGGCGGGGCAAGGAGGAGAATAAAGCTGGGAAGTGGAAGGCTGAGTCAGAGAGACACTGCCAGCCGCCACCATGACAAGCTGCATGTGAAGATCCTGGTAAGCCACGAGCCATGTGGCAAGGGATAGATTTATGGAAATGAATTAATTTAAACTGTAAGAACAGTTAGCAAGAAGCCTGCCACGGCCATACAGTTTGTAACCAATATAAGTCTCTGTGTTTACTTGGTTGGGTCTGAGTGGCTGTGGGACTGGCAGGTGAAAGAGATTTGTCCTGACTGTGGGCCAGGCAGGAAAATTCAAGCTACACAAGAGGTCAGGGCTAATTAGAAGAAATAAAAGTGGGGACTCAGTGGATTTAGGTGTCGTGATCTCATATAGAGAGTGAAATTGAGAGAGAGGGGGGGGGGAGGAGAGTCCCTCTTACTTCCTACAAGAGATTTATGACAGAGAAGGTAATGCTACATTAAAGGCAGTCAAAACTAGTTAGGAGAAGTGCTGAATATAGTTTATCTAGATTTGGAGGAAGGTTGGAAAGAGGTAGTCAGGGAAGAAAGGGTGATGAGCTGTATAAATGAGTTTAGTTTTGGGGGATTGCAATACTTTTTGCTTATTTATTTTTTAAATTTGAAGTCTTTTAACTGTCATATCAAAACATAAAAGTTGTACTTCTCTGTGGTATTTTAGTACATGCATTTGAACACATATACTTAAACATTTATTATTTGTTTGTGCTAAAACCATTCAAGGTCCTTTCTTCTAGCTTTTTGAAATGTGCTGAACTTATGGTCATCTACAGTAACCTTGCTTAGTACTAGAACATGAGAACCTTTGTCCTATTTAATTAGGACCTTTAGATCTGTAGATCACCCACCTCTTCCCATGGCGCCCTTCTCTTCAGCTTGTGGAAACCCTGTTCTACTCTCAACATTTTCATATTTTACAAAGAAGTGAGGTAATGTGGTGCTTGTTCTTTGCTTGATATGTCTAGGGCAGCTGCTAAATATTGTGAGCTGTTTCTTCCCCTGATCCTTGTTATGTCAACACAGGGAATAAATTATGTGACAGCCTATTTACATGAACTCCCTTGCTTCAGCTCAGAAATCTCTATGGGGTGGGAGGAGAAGCTCTTGTTGAGTGTCTGGAGTTGGCTGATACTCATAGCCATCTAGACTTTCTTCTACTTTGGTTCTTTTACTCATATCCCCTCCCTGTTGCCCCAGAGACAGGGTATTTCATGAAGCAATGAAAATCTTGTGTTAGTTTTTAACAAGTCAAGATGCCACCTTCATGCATAACACGAGACCTAATCTTCGAATCCCACCAACACATTGAGTAGTACACTGTGCGTGCAATAACTTTCACTGAATGAATATATGACTGAATGAATAAATCCTGCATCTGGGAGAAAAATAAGGCCTGAATTTATGTGCCTCTAAAATTTATGTGCCACATAAAATATATCTCTAGTACAAATAGATCTCTATGCATAGATATAAAATTGACACTGTAAAATGTAATTCTTTAGGTAAAATCATAGAGCTAACATCATTATCTCGTAACAGCCTTTATGTAAGCAGAACATGAGACTAATTTTCTTTGCCTCTTGGAGTAAATCTTTAGAAAGGTTCTATAGCCAATGTAGATACTGTTAGTTATAGTTTTTGGTCTCTTGAGCACTCAGAACAAATCTCTGATGAGTGTGACGTCAGTTTTGCTCAGCACATTGGATCAGGCATTCAAATCAAATTTCTTGGCAGTTCAGCAATTGAGGAAATGGGAGTGGATAGTTGTATTTTTCCACCTGAGCTTTGTGGTCTCCTTGCTCTGTCTACTGGGGACATGGCAGCTGGCATTTGAAGTTGGAGATGGAGGAAAGTGAGGGGCAGGAGAGGTTTCCTTTGAAGTAGCTCGGCAGAGCTAGGAATGTCACTAACACACTGGGCTCATAGCGTGGTCAGAGCTGCATCTTGGGCTCTTTGGAGATGTCCTCTGTTATCAATGGGACTCCTGCAGTTCCCTTCAGGTGAGTGAATCTGCTTGACTGTTTGCTAAGGGTGTCCTCAGAGTTTCTGTCCCGTGTCTCTGGTCAGCCTCTCTTCTGAGAGCTCCTTGTATTCTAGGCCATCTTTTGGTAAGACCTTGTGCTGGCATCCGCCCGCCCCCTTTCGTTCTTCTCCACATCTGATCCACATTAAAAAAAAAATGGACTTTTTAACTCACCATTGGTGGTAATTTAGTTACTGTCTCAACATTGAGATATTGTCACATGCAGATAAATTCAACTTCAGCCACTTCTCAGATGTGATCTCATCCAAGCCACTGTTCCTCAAACCCCAAGTCACTGTATGCCACCCTCACTGGCTTCCATGAAACTCTGTCTCTAAGCTTGATGTGAAGACAACGTCCCTACTATACTCATTTCAGGTATGGCAGAGGGGCATGGAAACCCCACAGCTGATGCACATAGCTTTGATTTGCCTCTGTCTGCCTCTCACCCTGAGTTTGAGGGACACAGACAGTTCTTTGCAATCCCGTGTGGTAGTCTACAGAAATCATTCTGAGAGGTGAGGCAATCTGGCTTTTATCATCTTGGGGTCACAATTGAAAGTGAGTGAAGAATTAGTTCCATATGCTCACACCCATGCTATAGACATGAGAAATCAGTCATAGTACTTTAAAGCTATCCAAATTGGGTAATTAAAAGATGAAATGCACTAGCAAATGTTGAATATTTTGATCTCCAGAGTAGCAGAAAGATGATGATTTTTAAAAGTGGTTCTTCACAGGGAGGCAGAGATAAAATCTAGTGTAAGCAGAAATCAGTTCTCTACTCCTTTTTTTTTTTTGGTGGAGTAGAAATGCTCTTTTCGTACTCATGTGCGAGGTTTGGCTTCTTTTATTTTCTCCTTATTCTGCTTTCTCTCACTTCTGAATGTACTTTGGTGATATTTAGATTATTATTATTTTAATAGATAGTTTCTTTTTTTCATTTGTTTGTATTTCTTTTTTTATTAAATATTTTATAATTAATTTAATTTTACATATCAGCCCCTGTCCTCCCTCCTTCCACCCCCCCAGGCTTCCCCCCCAATCTACCCCCCATTCCCACCTCCTCCAAGGCAAGATCTCCCCTGGGGAGTCAGCCCAGCCTGGTAGATTCGGTTGAGGCAAGTCCAGTCCCCTCCTCCCTACACCAAGGCTGAGCGAAGTGTCTCAGCATAGGCCCTAGGTTCCAAAAAGCCAGCTCATGCACCAAGGACAGATCACAGTTCTACGGCCTGGGGGCCCCCTAAACAGCTCAAGCTAATTAACTGTCTCACTTATCCAGGGGGCCCAGTCCAGTTCCATGGGGGCTCCTCAGCTATTGGTTCACAGTTCATGTGTTTCCACTAGTTTGGCTATTTATTTCTGTGCTTTTTCCAATCATGGTCCAGTATCTCTTGCTTGTATATACTCACTCATAAACGGATACGAGATGTAAAGCAAAGAATAACCAGACTGCAACTCACAACTCCAGGGAAGCTACCTAGTAAAGAGGACCATAAGAAAGACACAGGGATCGCCCAATGACAGAGAAATGGATGAGATCTACATGAGCAAACTGGGTGTGAGGGGGGGTTAATGGAGGGCAAGGGTCGGGGGAAGAGAGCTTAGGGGAGCGGTAGGTCCCAGCTGGATCAGGAACAGAATGGGAGAACAAGGAAAGACATACCATGATAAATGAAGACCCCATGGGAATAGGAAGAAACAGAGTGCTAGAGAGGTCCCCAGAAATCCACAGATACCTTCACTATAGACTACTGGCAATGGTCTAGAGGGTGCCTGAGCTGACCTACTCTGGTGATCGGATGGCCGAACACCCTAACTGTCATGATAGAACTCTCATCCAGTGACTGATGGAAGCAGATGCAGAGATCCATGGCCAAGCCCCAGGTGGAGCTCCAGGAGTCCAATCGGCGTGAGAGAGGAAGGGTTATAATAGATAGTTTCTAATAAATTAGGAGGTCAAGTCTATTTCTTCCATTTACACTGTAAATAAGTAACCATTTCCAGAACAGACTTCATTGGGCATTTGTTTCAAGTTACTGAGAAAGGCTGACATGAGTCTGTACCTGGTCCTCAGAAACCACCATGCTCCACTATTTATGGAGAATTCTGGCTTTCAATAGCAAGCTGTTCTGTGTAGACACACCCATTTCAGGCACAAGGTAAGATTTTAATCTTAGAAAAAAGACACTGAACATGTCTCATCTGAACAAACAAATGCAGAATCTGTGGATTTGGGTGAATTTGATTATAAAACCTACACATCAAATAAATTGTCTCTGGTGGATGTTTAATTGGATTAATTAATTTAAAGAAGTATGTCCTGAAGGCCAACAGAATGACGTACTAAGTAAAGATTCTTGCTCCACAAACCTGGCAACCTGAATTCCATCCCTGGGACCAATGTAAAGACAGAAGGTGAGAATTGACTCTACAAAGTTGTCTTTGACCACCCATGTGTGCTGTGTCACACACCACCAACACACACCACAGGCACGTGTGTGCACATACACATAATTTGAAAAAGTGTTTGCTGAATATCTATCCTGAGCTAGGCATTAGAGTGGGGTCTGCAGGCACAACAATGATCAGGGCACAGTCCTTGCAATATTCAGACATTTGTGCATCATTCCTATACATGAGAAAGTCGAAACAGAAACTGAGATTTGGTTTTCTCTGTATCCAGTATTGGTTCTCAATGTCAACCTGCCTGTTCTTTATGTTCTCAAAGCCCCTTCCCTTGGGAGCACAGTACCATGGAGATCATAATTGTCTGTACAGTGTTTGGAAATCTTCAGAAGCAGACTGCTATAACTGTAAAATAATATTCAAAAAAAAAAACAAAAGAATTTGAGACTCAGTGTTGGCTTTTCCCTTCCTAAGGCAAATACCTGTTGTTTTTCTCACTAAGCATAAAGAAACAATGGAACTTGTCAAATATTTATGATCCAATTCTTTTTTGCTTTGTTTTTTGGATCCTGTGGGAGGAATTTTGATTATTCATAATTGCTCACTTTCAGTAGGTGACCTGATTATTTTTTTATTCTATAATTGCTTGACAAGTATTATTAAAAAACCCCCCACAAAATTTAGAGTCAGAGAACTTGAACTTCCAGAATGGTGGTTTGTTACCTGCCAGCATTTGTACCACGAATTCACATTCCCTTAAGATCCTGTACCATTTTCTATGTCTATAGACTGTTGCTATACATGCATCAGGAATATAGGGGCCTGAACCATGTCAGCTCAACATGGTTTTTAGTTGTTGCATGGCTATATCTTCCATGCGAAATGCTGTCCCAGCCTCTCTTTAATGAAACCACACAGCTTTATTCTCCACCTCACTCTGCCAGCTGCTCACCCTTGGAAGAAGATCATAGTAAACCTACTGGAGTTGTTCTTAGTGAAGTCCTTTCGGTTATCAACCCAGCACCTTCTTTCTCTCCAAAGAAGAGAGCACTTGCGTTTGTCATTCATGGAACTTAGATCTCTGGAAGAACAAGGATTTCGCCCTCCATGCGATTGCACCTTGGATGCTGTTCTCGCTGATGCTGTTAGGTGGTGTGTTCCAGCACTGTGGGGAGAGGCAGTGATGTCAGAACCACAAAGAGAATGGTTCTTAAGAGTTTCTGTGGCCTGATTTCTCACTCTGTCCCCCGAGATATAATTACAGAATGATTGCCGCATTGTCAGGAGTGTGGTCACTCAGGATGAGTTGAGCATGCTCCATGAGACCAGCAATGACAAAATCCCATAACACACACACATGCAGGCAAGACATATATGTGTGCGTGTGCATGTACGTGTGTGTGTGTGTGTGTGTGTGTGCAGTAAACATTTTAGCAGTTACTGAAATCTGTCTCTTATGGGTTGACTTCAGAATATTCTTGTAACTTTATGTGCAATACTCTTAATTATGTTTATGTAACACTGACCTTGGTGGCCAAACACCTTGCCATTGTTGTAAATTGGATGGTAAATGGGTGGTATGTATTATTTCAAATAAAGTAAGTTGCCAAAGTCCACAGCACTCTGAAACTTCGAGTTCATTCCACAGTATCTAAGATTTTGCAGTTGAAAGTATCATTAAGCCACAGGGCACAGAGTGCAGATTAAGAGGTGCCAGTCAGCTAGGGTGAGTCCAAGTGAACTCAAATAAAATAATGAAAACGGTGTAAAACACAGGCCTTCTCAGATGAGAGGTTTTTTTTTTCTCACTTCTGGTAGAGATGTGGGTTCAGAGAAATATTTTTAACAATGCAGTGAAGATAACGTGACGTCACACACCATCAGTGACCTAGCGATTAAGATGTACTACAAACACGGTTTTGTGGTTTTTTTTTTCCTGGCCAGGTTAGGCCAGAGACTCTGCTGGCCTGAGTTCATTTGCAGGGTCTCTGGCTACCTGGTCGGGTTGGGTTGGGGTTGCCACAGCATTGGGCCATTTCTGGTGTGTTGAAGGACCTCTTTTCTCAGGGCTCTTCTCTTTGTCCTATCTTTCATCCCAACATGTCTTCTCTTGAATTTGTGCACAGTGGTAGTGGGGAAGGGTTCAGCCACTCCAGGGACTTTAGGGTTTCTCTACTCCTTCATCAGGCTGTGATATCATGGTCTGTAATAGTTCTCCAGTAGTTTCCTGGATTTCACTCTGCTCCAGGCAATCATGGCAAAAAATGGCCCTTCTGTGTCAGCAATATTTGAACTGTATCCTTTTAAAGAAAGATGCAGAATCTGCAGGAAGAACAGAATATACGAAGATCCAGAAGGACAGCAAGGGGCCTGGCTTTCATAACAGAGGCATTCATGAAATAAATTTTGTGGGATTAGAGTGTGAAGTGATTGGCAAGTAGGAAGAGCTAGGACTGTAGCCCAAAGTAGGAATCAATAACCATGCTAACCCCCTTGCCTATTGTGGTGGACAGCGAGGAAATACTGTCTGCTCATGGCCCTCACTCAGAAGAATGGTTCCTGATGGCTCTTTCTGTAGAAGGTGGCTTTACCACCTCCTTCCAGCTGAGTCACGATAGGAGGTATGTTCCAGCCCCTGGTATCTATCTCTATCTGCGTATGGATGGCTTTGATAACTATATCTCTGGGTTAAAGTACTCTCTTGATGAGTTCCAAGTCTATGCATTCAAACTCTTTTTCTGTTTCTACCATCAGCTGTTGGAAGGCATCTCTATCTCTCCTTGCATGCCCCACAGGCATCTATGCTCAATGTATTCCAACTAGAAATCGCCATCTTCTTCCTGTCTAGCTTTCTTCCTTGGTTTCTTTAGTTTTATTTATTGGGATTTTTTTTTTTTTACAGTTAGCACTTAAATTTTTCTATTTTATTTTTCTTTCTATGTGTATTTACAGATTTGTGTGTATGTTCACATGTGTGCATGCACTTGGAGGCCAGAGGTCAATTCTGGAGTCTTTCTTAATTGCTTTTTATTTTTTTGGTGCCTCTCTGGACTTGAAGACCTCCCATTCAACTAGACTGGCTGGCCATGGAGCACCTGGGATCCATTTGGCTTCATTTTCTCTGCACTGGGATCATGGGCACCCGCTGCTGTGGCTAACTGTCTATGTAGCTTCTGGAGGCTTGAACTTGGGTCCTCATGCTTATGCTTACCCACCGCCAAGCAGTTCATCAGCTGGGCCGTCTCTCCAGCCCCATTTTTAAAAGATGAAAAACCAAAGCAGAAAGGTTCTTAAAAGTCAAAGAGATTGCCATTTAACATGTAAAAATGGTCAGTTTCAAATTCAACCGGCTTCTTCTAAAGAAAAATAAAGCATCACGACTCTGCCTGAACTTTTGTTTTTGTTTGTTTTTTCCTTTTTTTGAAAACATATTTTTTACATAATATATCCCGATGACTGTTTCCCCTCCTTCCACACCTGCACACAGTGAGGATTCTTCAAGCTACAAAACATTTCCCTGTCATTCTTGCAAGGAGTTTTATACTGTCTGGCTCTCTCTAGGCAGTTATAAAAACTCAGGCTATGTACTTGCCTACCTACCAGGTGCAGATAAACAGCCAAAGCAACCTCAGATTATTCCAGAATGTTCACTGCAAAGGTCAATTCTTCAGGTTATCTTTTCTCCATTAAGATCGGGGCCTCGGGCCTGCCTGTGATCCATTTCTGCAAGACGGTTTGACTTTTCTCTTTTGTATGGGGCCTTCAAAGGTTATTTAAAAAGTGAAATATTTCAGCCTAGAAGCTAGAGGAAACATTGCGGGCTGGCAAGAGTTAGCCCTCAAGAAAGCTCAAGGCATTTTTCTCTGCAATGTTTGTTCTACTGAAGCCCTTGCTGGCAGAGCGTCTTTACTGTTTCCAGCTGGACCTGTGGTATCCACTGCTTTTTAACGGAGATAATCCTTAGAGACATCTAGGAAGGAAAAGCAGACCTGTCCGTCAGTGGCAACTATGAGACAGAATGATTGTGCTTTTTCACATAAGAGGGGGTAGGATGAAAAGGGATGGAGGTAAAGTGTCCAGTCTGATGTCCGCCACACAGGAGGTCCTAGAGGCGGGGTCCCTCTCATCACTGTTATCCGTTTCACTTCTTCTCATCCTAGTTAAGAGCTATGATAAACTACAGGTAGAGAGGCACATGGCAGTTAGTTTCTGTTCCCAGTGAAGACTAGTCGAATATGTACTTTTTATGTTCACGGTATGCTCAATGTGGGTAGCGTCCAGCAACACAATTCTTGTATTAATTTTCTAGAATGAAAGCATAGCCTTAGTTCACACGGAGTCATAACTGGCTGGCAGTACTAGCAGTGAAGGGTAGGATCATTTTCTGGAGGATGGATCTGATTTGTTTGGAGGATGGATCTGATCATCTGTTACACTGAGATCACTGAGGTGCAATGTGACTGGGTTTTTAAATTTTTTTTTTTTTTTTTTTGATTTCTTTTAAGTGTATTTTGCCTACATGTATGTATGTGTACCACATGCATGCATGGTACCTGCAGAGACCAGAAGAAGGTGTCAGATCTCCTGGGACTGGAGTGATAGACAGTTGTGAGTCACCGTGTGGGTGCTGGGAAGTGAGCCTGGGAGTATCGAGGAGGTTTAACTGCAGAGCGCTCTCTCCAAACCTGTGACCGGATTTTTATTGATTTTAGTTGCCTACAATCTTTTCACTTTCCTTAACAGTAGCTTATTAAGCCAATTATTTCATCCCTACTGAGAGTGGCCGAGTGGGACTACAATCAACTCCGCTGACCTTAGTTAGCTAAAAGGTGTGATTTGACACCAATGGGACCAAGCCCAAGCTCCCTGCCTGCAACAGGAATTGTAACTAGGGGGAAAGGAGACTGAGTGTCCTTGGAATCCGCACATCCCGTGGACAGGTAGGTCTTGGTTAAAGAGAATTCTAAGTTCCTAATTAACCACTGGAGCAGGTCAATTCTGCTTTGCGCCCACTGATTCTGCTATCCCCTTTTAATTCATGTACTTTTGTTTATCCTTGGAAGCCAGTCCCTGCTTACTGTAGTCAAAGATGTCCAATCGCTACAGAGACCTGCCCAAGCGCTGTGGGTCTGACACACGGCTACACACTGAGGTCTGCTGGGCCAAGCAAGAAGAGAAGGGTCATGACACCAATACATGCTTTTCTCAAAGACCCCAACTCCAGAAGTGAGAAGAATAGCATGATGTTTCTCATCCTTTAACCAAGGCTAATCCCATTTGCAATCTTATGCAATTTTTTTTTTTTTAGTTTTAAATTTTTAGAATGATTTATTTTTGAGATTATAATTTCGAAATTTCCCCCTTCCTTTTCCCTTCTCCAAACCCTCCCATGTGCCCCACCTCCTTGTTCTTTTTGAAATTCATGACCTCTTTTTCTTAATTGCTTTAAGTGTTGTTGTTGCTGTGTGTTTCTCTAAATATATAAATACAACCTGCTCAGTCTGCAAGGTGTTACTTGTATGTGTATGTTTCCGGGGCCGACCATTTGGTATCGGATAACCAGTTGGTGTGCTCATCTCTGAGGAAGACTATTTCTCCCATTCCCAGCATTCCTTAGCTGCCTGTAGGTCTTTGTCTAATGTTGGTGCCTCACAAGCTGACTTCCGTCCACATTAGCATGTAAATTAGTGTCACTCTTGTCCAGGTCAGGTCTAGTCAGTCACTCTGGTGAGATTTCATGAGCGAAGCTTCTGATACTTTTAGGAGGCAATCTCACAGCAAACTCCTGGATCCTTCGACTCCTACAATCTTTCTGTCCCTACTTCCTCAATGGTCCCTGAGTCTCAGGTACAGGACTTGTGTTGGAGATGTTGGGAATGACCTCCGTAACTCTGCAGTTTTATTAGTTGTTGTTTTCTGTAATGGTCTCTGTTGCACAGAGAGGTTTCTTCAATGAGGGGTAAGGAATACTTTTTTTCCTTTTTTTTAATATAAATTTTTATTGATTCTTTGGAAATTTCTCATCATGCACCCCAATCCCACTCATTTCCCAGTCCCTCCATATCTACCCTTCAACCCTGTAGTGTCCCTCCCCAAGAAAACTAAAAAAAAAAAGTTGATTAAAACCAAACCAACCAAACAAAAACCCACTTTGTTCCTTCATCTTTCCCACCTCTCCAACACCTCTTCATTCATCTTACCGGCATTGGGATCTTCCGTGTGTCATGCAGTATTACCCGCCCCCACCCCCCCACCCCACCCCAACCCCACCCCACTCAGCTTTACTTGCAAATGTTCATTGTAGTGAGTCGCTGGTCTGATTCAAGGCCTCTGGCTTCCAGGACATCATCATCACTGGACCCTTACCAAAACTGCTCTTGGATATCCTGCTGTTGCCTCAAGTCATGGAGATCCTGTGGCTATGGTTCTGTAGGACCAGTCCCTTCATGCACTTCAGCAGGTCATAGATGGGGTGGTCCAACTCAAAGCCCTGGATGTGGGTCTGAGTGGTAGCTGATTTGGTCAGTCTAGGCTACTAGGACTGCCATCCCTCCAGACAAGGGGCAGAGCCAGCTCTTTTATACCCATGCCGTCAGGGCCAGTACTCCCACACCAGTGGTGAGGGGTGCAGCCATCTCTTCAGAGTGGAGTGTGGAGCCATCTCTCCTGTGAGAGGCAGGGCCAGCTCTTCTGCTGCAGTGACCAGTGAGTGGCAGGGCCAGATCTCCCAGGGCGAGCAAAGGGTGGTGTCAGCTCAGCATGGTCCTCAGATTTCAACACATATGGTTCCTGTGGGTCCCTGTGGTAACCAGACATGACCCTCAGCAGCAGCTTGGGCCCAGATGTCACCATGGCCCTGGGTGACAGCATAAGCCCCTCAGATCAGCATGGCCCTCAGACACTAACAAGTGGTAGCCCAGACCTCAGGAATCTGTGTGGCCTTTGGGAGCAACATGGGCCACAGACATCAAAACAGCCCCCAGCTACAGTAGGACCTTGGACCCAGACATGGTCCTTAGCAGCAGCCTGGGCCTAGATGTCAGCATGGCCCCAGGTGGCAACACAGGCCACTCAGATGAGCGTGGTCCCAGTGGCAGCATGGCCCTCAGACACCAAAATGGTCCCAGGTGGCAGCCCAGACCCCAGACATCCACGAGGCCTTCGATGGTAATAGGAGCTATGGACAGCAACACAGACCCTGGCTGTGGTAGGACCATTTTGTAGAATATCATTTTAAGATGTGTTACCTTTGTTTATGCTGTGGGACATTTGTTTAATGATGCAAAGATGTGTTGCATTCTTTTATGTTGCATTTGTTTAACTCTGTGAAGCTCTGTTACTGTGCCTGTCTAAAACACCTGATGGTCTAATAAAGAGCTGGACACACAATAGCAAGGCAGGAGAAAGGATGGGCGGGCCTGGCAGGCAGAGAGGATAAAAAAGAAGGAGAAATCTGGGAGAAGCAAGAGAGATCAATGAGTTAGAAAAGAAGGGGCCAGCCACCCAGCCACACAGCCAGCCCCAGAGTGAGAATGAAAGTAAGATCTACAGAAGTAAGAAAAGGAAAAAGCCTAGAGGCAAAAGGTAGCTGGGGTAATTTAAGTTAAGGAAAGCTGGATAGAAATAAGCCACACTAAGGCCAGGCATTTATAAGTAATAATAAGCCTCCATGTGTGATTTATTTGGGAGCTGGTGGCAGGTCCCCCAAAAGAACAAAAGAGTAAAAAAAACCAACAACAGACCATGGAAGGGATACATCTTTGGAATGTAGTTGGGAATTATTCTGGTTTAGTAAAGTGGCTGTAGGCTCTCCTCAAAGACCCATGACTTCACTAGGCCCCAATAGTTGACTAGGTTTCTGGTACCAGGCATGATTTCCTTGTTGTTGAGAAAATCTTAAGTCCATTAGATAGCTATTGGTTACTGTCAAGGTATGCATGCCATTACCGCACCCTTAGGGTTATTGTGCCAAGCTGGCCACATTTTAAAATCTTTTAATTAGTCATTGACCTCTCCCATAGCAGTACATACAGCAACACATCATACAAGGCACAGTCCGTGTTAATGAAACTGGGTTGTTGGTAAGCCAGAACCCTAAGTGCTAATTCTGACTCTGTAACTATTGAGAGTGGAAATTTATTAAATTAATTAAAATAAACTTAAATTAATCCTGGCCTCACTTTACTCTGAAGTAAAAGTCAGAATCATCCATTGAGCATGGTGGTATACACCTGTAATTTCAGTACTCAGGAGGCAGAGGCAAATTCTGAGTGAGTTTGAGGATGATCTGGGTTTGTCCCAAAAAATGTTAGAATCATTATTCGCGCCTTATCTGCTTATTAGAGTTAAAAGGGCAAAGTGACATTGTGTGTGGAGAAGGACTTGGTGCATGAACACCAAGTGTGAGAAAGTGACTAGAAAGGATGCTGTGGGATCTAGCTTGGGTCCTCCTCAGAGTCAAGCCCACTAGTCCTCGGTTCTCATCCTAACTGATAGTTATACAAGCATTTGGACTTAAGCTTTTGATGTTCGTGCCCACCTCTAACTGTGTAATTCTGTGATGGGAAAATTTACACTTATTTTATGTGGGGAAGCTGACGTTATTCAGCTTTACTTGACTAGTTTGGTTCCACTATTTAGTCCAAGCGCCCTTCAGCTCTGATGAGTCTGTATTTCAGGTCACGTTTCCTGGTCTCTTCAATGCACTGAAGATACAGTGACATTGTGGGGATGTAGTCCAGGCTAGCCTCAAACCCAAGTAATCCTGCCTCAACCCTCTTGAGTGCTGAAATTAAAGGCATAGGCTACCATGACCAGTTCACAGTTACATTTTTTAAAATGCTTATCTCATCCACACTCTCGCTAGTTCTGCATCCCTGCCATGCTGGCTTCCTGTTCCTGAGATACCCTAGTCCTATCCCAGAGCCATCAGCATAATTTCCCCATCTGTTATGGCTTGGGGATATTAACAGTCCGCACAAACGATTCTTGTATTGAATGCTAGGCAGGCAATTGGGTGGTGCTACTTTGGGTGTTTATGGGGCTTAACTGGAGGAAGTAGGGGCTGGAGCGTGGGCTGTTCCAGGTCCCTTCCTATCAAGCTGTCCACTTCTTTTTGGCCATAAGGTGAATAGTTCTTACCACATCTTCCTGCTGTGGTGTTCTGCCTCATCATGTGCCCAGAACCAGTAGAGTCCAGGACTGTGGGCTGAGCCCTCTGGAACAGCAAACCCAAATAAATCTTCCCAGGCCTAAGCTGTCACTCATTTTACTGTAGTGATGCGATGTCTGATGAATACCATCTTTGCCCAGTTAACTTCTCCTCATTCATTAGGGTTTATACTTTAGGTCACTTCCTCAGAAAAGTATTCCATGATTTTCTAGATCTTGTCATATTCCTGTTAGGTGTAGTTACATCACTTTCTGTTCATCTTCCTCTTTAAAAAAGTGTGTGTATTGCCACCTTGGGCAATGGTGACATCCAGACCTAGCTGCTGCTGAGGACCATGTCTGGGTCTGTGGTCCTACTGCGGCTGAGGTTTGTGGTGAAGTCCGAGTCCCACATTGCCACCAAAGATCACACAGAAGCCCAGGGTTGGGGCTGCAGTCTGAGGCCTTGGTGGTGTCCTGGGGCCATGCTGCCGCCAGAAACAGTCTGACCAGAGTGGTTTCCACCGAGAGCCAGGATGTTGTCCGGTCCCAAGCTACTGCCAAAGGCCATGTCTTGGTCTACGGTCCAGCTGCAGCTGGGGGTCTATGTTGATGTCTGTGGCCTGAGTCACCTCAGGGAGCCATAGGAACCAGGGGAGATGAAATCAGAGAGCCATGCTGAGCAAGCCCTGCCCTTTGCTGGCCCAGGGAAAGCTGGCTCTGCCTCTTGCTGGACACTGCAGCAAGAGAACTGGCTCTGACCCTTATGGGAAAGCTGGCCCCTGCACTCAGGAGAGATGGCCCCACCCCTCACCAAAGGCCAGGGTGAACCGACCCTGAGGGCATGGGCATAGGGGGGGCTGACTCTGCCCCCTCACCTGAGGTGGGTGACCCCAGTGGCCTGGACTGACCAGCTCAGCTATCACCCAGGCCCACAGCTGGACCTACTGGACCTATTGGAGTTCATAAAGGCACTCACTGGTCCTATAGAACAATACCTGCAGAATCTCCATGACTCCAGGCGGCCATGGGATGTCCCAGAGGAGTTCCGGTGGGGATCCAGTGATGATGGTGTACCAGGAACCAGAGGCCTTGAACCAGACTGCTGTGGGATGGTCTGTATGTGCTCTGATTGGTCAATAAATAAAACACTGATTGGCCAGTGGCCAGGCAGGAAGTATAGGCAGGACTAACAGAGAGGAGAATTGAGAGAACAGGAAGAAGGAGGGAGAGACTGCCAGCTGCCGCCATGACAAGCAGCATGTGAAGATGCCGGTAAGCCACGAGCCACGTGGCAAGGTATAGATTTATAGAAATGGGTTAATTTAAGATATAAGAACTAGATAACAAGAAGCCTGCCACAACCATACAGTTTGTAAGCAATATAAGTCTCTGTATTTCCTTGGTTGGGTCTGAACGGCTGTGGGACTGGCGGGTGACAGAGATTTGTCCTGACTGTGGGCCAGGTAGGAAAACTCTAGCTACACCAGACCAGTGATTTATCACAATGAACATATGCTAGTAAAGCTGATTAGACAAAAGTGTATACTATGTGACTTGACAAGGCTCCCAATGCCCCCAGGATGAATGTGTTAGAGAGTCAGGAAAGAAGGAGAAGCAAAGAGTTTTTTTTTTTCTTTTGGTTTATTTTGTTCTTGTTTTTGTTTGTTTATTTGCTTGCTTGCTTTTTTTTTTTTTTAGTTTTCTTTTGTGGGGGATGCACTGCAGGGGTGAGGGGAGGATATGGGGACAAGAACAATTGGGGAGGTGCATGATGTGAACCTCTCAAAGGATCAATAAAGAAGTTAAATTTAAAAAAAAGTGTGTGTGTGTGTGTGTGTGTGTGTGTGTGTGTGTGCATTTGCATGCAGCTGTGAACATGCGAATGTATACATCAGAGGACAACTTTCAGGAGCTGGTTCCCTCTTTCCATCAGGGTCAGGGGCTTGAACTTAGGTCATCAGGCTTGCACAGGAAGCACTTACACCCACGGAGCCATCTCCCTGGTCCTCTGCTGGTCTTCTCAACACTTTTCACACTTGTAATAGTTAACTGTTTCATCTGCCCAAGGAAGTCCTTGTGTCTAGACTCCTAAATCCACAGCTGGTGGTATTAAAAGACAGGGTCTTTGGGGGAGTTTAAATCATGAGGATGGAGATTAGTGCCCTTGTAGAAGGGCTCCCCTAAAGAACTTTCTCCTTCTATTTTCACTGTGTGAAGGAGATCATGGAAAGAGAGCACTGTCCAGCCTGGGAGACGGTCTAAGTTAATTTTCAGTTTCCCACCTCTTTGGTAATGTACATTTTGAGGCTAATTGCCCAAATGGGAAAAAAATTTAAGTTTTGTATATGAGCTGTTATATGCATACTTGCTATTTAATGTATTTCTACAGGCTGGAATCCTACAAACACAGGATGCTATAGATTCTTTGTTGCACACTTACCAAATGAATAGTGCAAAAGATAATTACTACATTTTATGTAGCTGCATGATCAAGTACATTCTTTTTTTTTTTTTTTTGGTTTTTCGAGACAGGGTTTCTCTGTGTAGCTTTGCGCCTTTTCCTGGAACTCACTTGGTAGCCCAGGCTGGCCTCGAACTCACAGAGATCCGCCTGGCTCTGCCTCCCAAGTGCTGGGATTAAAGGCGTGCGCCACCACCGCCCGGCAAGTACATTCTTAATACAAGTAAAATCGCCTTTAGCCAGATGTCAATGAGACCATTATTTATAATTTTATGGGTCTCATGATTATATGCAGTTCTCTCTAGCTGACTTTCAGTTTTATACAGGAGTACATCTTTGGTCTTGCATCTTTGGGCTTCAGTGCTGTGGGGGTTGCCTAGCAGCCGTGAGAATATTCTTCCTTGAGTGTTTTCTTATGCTGGAGCAGCCTGCAATAACTTAACTACGTACAGAATTGACTATGGACCACATAGCTCAATTCAATTAAGTTAAACTAAATGTATTTTTAATTTGACTTCCTCTTTTAGCTGGATCCCAAAATAACTACAGCTGCTCCAACATCACCCTACCACCGTCAGTTGATTATGACTCCTGTTTGTTTACATTCTAACATCCAGCATGGTGAACCTGCTGGAGTGGAAGCAATAAAGGGTCCAAATTGACTAGTTGCAGGTAAACTATTTTAAGTATGTGTATTTTGCAAAGCACATGGTCATTTGGCATTGCCGGCACACCAATGACCTTGGAAAGAGCAATGCAAAGGGGGAGGGGTGTCCAAATATTCTGATTCTTAATCTCCACGAACCTGCTGTTTAACATTCCCTTGAATCTCTTTAGTCTAAGCTCCTGCTCCCCCCCCCCTTTTTTTTTAATGTTCTCAGTATTGACACGAGAAAGAGAAATTGAAGGGGAAATTTTGATTTAATGTCCTCTCCCCACTACCTCTCTTTTTCTGCCTTTCTAGAGCTCAAGTACATACCCAGTGCTAAAAAGAAAACTAATGAGACTCCTCCCTACCTGTGTCCCTTTTCTATGACCTGGAGAATATCGACAATGTATAATTGAAAAGGGACTCTTGGTCTCTGGTGCCACCAGGACAAGTGGGTTCTTCAGCCACAGTCTTGGGTCCCTGAACTTTTCCTTGCTGTCCTTCCCAGGTGTTCTTGGTCAGGGCATCCAGAAGTTGCTGGTTCATTGCACTTCAGAGATTTTAGTGCAGGCTTGGTTTTCTCAAAACAATCCAAGTCCTAGATGAGCCTAATCTCTTAGGTTCGTTTTTGTTTCTGACCTTGAAATTGTTCAGAAAGGTTTTATTTAAATATCTACTATCTAAACACGCCAGCTGCCTGAAAAGGGTAAAAAAAAAAGTTTCCTTGAGAATTTGAAGATTTGACATTCACCACTGAATTCAGAGCTGAAATACAGTCTGTTATTCCTCAGAAAAGCCCTTGTCAAACTTTACTCTTGTGAATTATTTGAATACAACTGTGTGAAAGCTTTTAAAAAAGAATGCCTTAAGGGTATTAGTACTTGGCTCCAGAGTGGGAAGACTTTTATTTTTATGTTTCGATCACATGTTTTGAAATTGAGAGTTTGATTCCATTTCCCCAATTACATCCCTCTAATTTCTGGCTTTGATTTAAAATAGATGATTTGTTTTTTTTTTGATGGAGAAAGATGTTCTGAGGCAATTAGTCTCCTGTTAGAAAGACCTCTAAGAAGATTATCACATTATATAACTTCGTTTTATAACGTTTACAACAAAACCCACATATTTATACATGCAAATTTAACAGTTTTTGTATTTACTTGGCCTGGGAGATTAGGATGTTGGCAGATGATAACTTTCATTGTAGCTTTGAAAGAAACATTTTATTGTAATGGGCTAGAGTCAAACTCTTCTATTAGAGCTTGTAGGTCCCATTCCTCAGTGTTTCATACTGCTTTTCATAATCAGTTTCAAACTTAATCACATAAAATTTGAGAGGCAAAAAGGATGGCTTACGTGAAAATTTGCAGATGAATACATTTTAAGCTGTTTGGCACGGGCTTTTGGTCACACAGTAAGGCAGAGATGCCCAGATGATGAAATACAGGGATATACAGCTGTGGCATAGCCGAAGAATTATATCAGTCTCACATTCTCCCTAATTTGAGACCTAGGGAGTCTCAAATCCTTAAGAATAATGATGTGTGGGTGGACATTGAATTAGGTCTTTTACTGCATAAAAATTATTAGTACATTGAATATACTTGTGGAGAGCCAGCTCGTAACAGACAACAAGTTAACTGAATTTATGTATGCATCATGAATATTTACCCAACAATAAGGTAGTGTGCTGGTCAGTTTTACTTGTCAACTTGACACAACCTTGAAAGAGACTCTTAGTGAGGGGTTATCTCTATTGGGTTGGCCTGTGTATGTGTCTGGGCAATGGGTAGGGTTATCTCAAGCTCGATGTATGAAGACCTAACCTACTATGGGCAGCACCATTCTCTAGGTAGGGGGTTCAGAACCATACAAGAGTGGAGGAATCAAGCCGAGCCCAAGCAAGCAGGCAAATGAGCTCGTAAGCATTTCAGTGTTCTCTGCTCCTGATCGTAGACATGAGGTAACAAGCTGCCTTCCTGTTCCTGTATGGATGGACATTGTAAACCCAAGAAACACTTTTCCAAAAGTTGCTTTTTGTCAGAGCATCTTATTACAGCAACAGAAATGAAAATAGGTAGATATGTGTGTTCCTTTAGAAATAAAGGAGAGCCAGCTCGTGACAGACAACAAGTTAACTGAATTTATGTATGCATCATGAATATTTACCCAACAGTAAGGTAGTGTGCTGGTCAGCTTTACTTGTCAACTTGACACAGCCTTGAAAGAGACTCTCAGTGAGGGGTTATCTCTATTGGGTTGGCCTGTGTATGTATCTGGGGTGTGAATGTTTAAATATAAAAGGAGAGACGTAGTGCTCAATAAATACATAAAGCATCCAATAGTCAATGAACGGAGTTGAAAACAAACCCAAATGTCACTTCACTGTTAGAGTGGAGGAGATCCAACAGACTGATAATATGCAACATTGGTGAAAGGTCTGAGATCAAACCTTCATACAGTGGAGCTTGAGAAATCCCCCCTGCAAGCAGGAACTTAGGGCGAGGTATAGTACATACAAAAAGTTCTTTAAGAGGGAAGGCTGGATAGTTGTTTCTTGGGTTGTTGGCTGAGAAAAAGAAGACAAAAATGAGAAAAAAAAAAAGACAAAGTCAAAAATTTGAAAAAAGTGTGGTTTGATATAGTTATTCCATTTCCAGGTTGATATCAAAGAAATAATAAAGTAAGTCCAAGAATATTAGTAGTGGGTTTAAGAGCAACTAGTAATTCTTATAAAACATTAGTTAAGTATATCTGCGGTAGTTTATATTGTAAACAGGATCAGGTTGGAGAAAAATCTCTAGGCACGTCTGTGCACCAGTGTCCCCATCATCACTCTACTTTGGGGATAACCATTTTCTTTCTTGTGTATAAACAGTCCCCCCCACCCCTCACCCCAGGGCTGTTGCTGCTTAATTATATTTGGTTAAAATTTGACTGACCCTCATCATTGGGCTTTCTCCTGGTTGGTCTGATCCTGTGTTGGAGAGTGGTGGGGCCAGGGATGGAGGGATGTGGCAATGATCACGGGGTGGTGTCAAAGGCCACAGTCCTTTGGCTAAATTCCAGCAGCTGAGTGGTCTAGAAGGAAGGACTCTAGGTTGACTTTACCTGGAGTTTCCTCTTTACATTTTAAGACTGTTGAATTTTGGGGGGAGATAATTCCTCTTCTTTGGCAATGGTGGAGTCCCCCTTACTCCTGCCCGCCCCCCATCCATTTATGCTTCGTTTTTCACACTTATAAATGGGAAGCTCTTTTTCTCTTTGAACATCAGCTTTAAGTCTAGCCTCTAGCAGCACCTGTGAAACACCAATTGTGTAATTAAAAGAGTTGCTTTTTCCTCCTTTTTGTAAGAGGATATTACAAACTTCATCTACATAATATAAGGCTTTACAAGAAAAATAAAAAAAATACTACCAATAGTAGCAAATAGTTAAAGAAAACACTTGTTTGAAAAATAAATACCCATGAGAGTAATTTTTTTATGAGTTTGATCATAAATGAGAGGATTAAAACTGTGGATGAGGGCCATGCCAATTTGGGTGGTCTGTGCTGCCACCTGGGGCCATGGTGACATTCTGGGTTGGGCTGCTGCTGAAGACTGTCTAGGTCTGTGGTCCTACCACAGCCAGGGTCTGAGTTGATGTCTCTGGCCTGTGATGCCACTGGGGGGCCACACAGATGCCCAGGGTCTGGGCCACAACCTGTGGCCATGAAGGTGTCTGAGGGCCATGATGTCATCTGGGCCAGGGCTGCTGCCAAGGGCCATGTCTGGGTAGGTGGCCCTGCAGCAGCAGGGGTCTGGGGTGATGTCCATGGCTCCTGTTACCACCAAGGGATCTGCAGATGCCCAGGGTCTGGACAGCCACCTGAGACTACTTTGGTGCCCGAAGGTCATGCTACCACTGGGGCCATACTGATCTGGGTGACCTGTGCTGCCACCAGGGCCGTAGTGATGTCCCAGCCTGAGCTGCTGCTGAGGGAGGGTCATGTCTGGGTCTGTGGTCCTACTGCAGCTGGGGTCTGTGATGATGCCCATGGCCTGTGTTAGCACAGGTGGTCATCGGGAACCATGCTGTGCTGAGCCAGCCCTGCCCTTCAGTGGCCCTGACATAGCTAGCCCTGCCCCTCGCTGGATACTGCAGAAGGATAGCTACCCTCCCCGCCAGGCTTGCACTTCACCTGGGCAGCAAGCACACTAAAGCTGACCCTGTGGGCCAGCATGCAGGTGAGCCGACCCTGAGGGCATGAGAGCAGGAGAGCTGACCCTGCCCTCTTTATCTACCATGTGGTGGCATGGGTGAGAGAAAGATGTCCTCCCCCCTAGGCACCATGCTACCTGCTGCGGGTGAGAGAGCTGGCCCTGGTGTCATGAGAGTGAGAGGGCTAGCCTTGCCCCTCAGCAGCTGCAGTACACAGGAGAGTGGGTCCTGCACCCCAACTGGACAGCACGCTAGAGCTGATCCTGTTGCCAGATATATTCTGGAGGACCATGGACATACAAAGACAGAAGCATCATAGTTATATAGAGAATTGTTACTTTTGAGACAAAGTGGAAAATTTTCAAAGATTTTAGATCTTTAATAATCATAAAAAGGATGCATTACTGACCATAAATAGACTTATTACCTGGTACACAAGTCCATCTCATGTATATGACAGCCCTATTTAAATGGAGATATAAAGTGACCATAAAAAGATTTCAGCCCAATGTAACAATGATTAGTGAAAAAAAGAGGCTATGGATTTGAAAGAGAGCAAGGTGGGAAGTATATGGAAGGGTTTGGAGGGAGAAATGGTGCAATTCTATTATAATCTCAAAGATAAAATAAATTTCAGCCCAAGGAAAATTTTAAGTGAGCCTTCTCAGGTTCTAGCCCTTAACTATAATTTGAACCCTTGAGAGGCAGAGTCAGGAGTTCAAAGTCATCCTCAGCTATATTGTAGTTTAAGGCCAGCCTGGGCTACATAAGATACTGTTGTGTCTGAAAATATCAGGAAAAAATAAAAAACAAAACAAAACAACAACAAAACCAAAGAAGAGTCATGATTCTGTTAAAAGCCTGATAAAACTGAAGGGATACATAGAAGATTGTGCTCAGGTCATTTAATTTTAGCTCTTTTATAAACTTCACTAAAAGCAGATAAGTAGATGACAAAAGCCAGTTGCTTTGATTATACAGAACTGGAAAACCTTAAAGATAATCTTTAGTCATACCAAACTTGTCTTTATGAGACATTTGTAACTCCATAAAATTTTTATAACTTATTTAGATTTTAAAAACATAATCCTTAGATGATAGTATCCCAGAAATTATAAAACATACATATATTAGCAATACCCTTCAATCACTGGATCTTTTCTTCTTAAAAATTTTGGTGAGCAACAGCTCTGAACCATGCCGTGTAGCTGGCAGGGTCAGGACTCAACCAAATGCCGCCTTGGGCCACACTGTTACGGTGATTGAGTACAGGGTGAGGAGGTGGAAGAAAGACAGAGTTGGAGGCAGTTTGTGGGCTGAGGAGAGAGGCAGATCTGAAGAGGTGAGGGTGCTGAGGAACGTGATAATGTGAATGGCCTGCTTGCCATGGGGTTCCTGGGGCAAATAATTCTTTATGATACCTTGTTTTTGGGATCCCTTGTTACACTGTTTCATGATTACATTCTTCCTATGGCTGAATAAGGTTCCACTGTATATATAGCCCACATTTCCTTTATCCTCTCATTGGTTGAAGACATGTAGGCTGATTCCATGACTTGGCTATGTGAATAATGCTGTGCAGTAAACATGGATGTGCAGGTATCTTTTGATGCTAACTCTTCCTTTAGATAAATACCCAGGAGTGATACAATTGACCACATGGTAACTGTATTTAGTTTTTTTTTTTTTTTGTTTCATTTTGTTTTAGGAACTTCTTTACTGTTTTTCATGTTGACTAATTTACATGTTTACTAATTTACATCTATACCAACAATCTCTAAAAGATTCCTTTCCCTCTGCACTCTCATCAGCTTTTTAAAATTTTAACTAAAAGCAATTCTGGTTGTAAGTTGGAATCTTAGTGTATTTGGTGCCTTTTCTCCAATGCATGCTTTTGACGCCTTTGTGGAAGGTGGCTGTAGTGACATTGCTTTATTTCTTTCCTAGTGAGGTCTTTATTCCCATATAGAAAAGCTGTTGATCTTTTGTCCTTAATTTTTGTGTTCAATGACTTCATTGTTGCTTGCCAGTTCTAAAAGGTGAAGCCTATAGAATATTCTAAATATAGAGTCATGCCATCTGCAGAGAGGATTCATTGAACTTTCTGTTTGTATCCCTCCTACTTCATCTTAAATTATCCCACGTTGGCTTCCGTGAATGATGGACTGTCACCTATAAACCAAGTAAGCCCTTTCCTTCCAAGTTGATTTTGTTCAGTGTTTTATCACAGCAACAGAAAGTAAATTAGAACAGGAGCCAAGTAAAGAACAGGCCTTCATTTAGCCTTTTATTCACTCTCCACATTTTTATCTTTCCTCACTATATTTATCAATCAATTATATTTCTTGAGTAACCTCTCTGTACCTCTATTGCTTTAAGTGTGACTGCAGATCAATATTGGAAGCAGGAATAATTGGTTTTATAGTGATTTTTTTTTTTTTTACTGGAAACTTCTCCATTTGTGGTTAGTGGAAGGCTTTATCTTCTCTTTTATTGTGGGATTCTTTTGCTCATTTTATTGCTCATTAGCCCATGTTCCAGTGGTGTGCAGATATGTGAGAGTAAGCTGATGTAAAGGAAAGTCACCAACTGATCAAATGAGTGTCACAGAGAATTACAGTCAGCCTGACTCTTTGGCTGCCCAATTTGGAAAGAATGCACATGTGTGCATTGGGTGCTTTACTGACTCAAAGATAGTAGTGGAACTGAAATTCCCCCTTAGCTAGCAACTCACATGGAAGCGGTAAAAGTTTGCTCACAGCCCTGAACCTTCTCATTTTCTAGTTAGCAGTTATGGGATTACATGGTCGCAGATGGCTGGTGTCACAGGGGATTTCGCGTTAGTGTTCGTTCATGTTTGCTATTCCCTTCATTAGTAAAAAGGACCACCTCGGTTTCTAGGGGTTTATTCATTTGCTCCTGTGTCTTGTCTGGGAGATGTTACCATTTCCCACTGACTTCTGTTACAGTATTTTTGACACAGTTCTCTGGAAACAATACCTCCTTTCATCCCAGAGAAATTTCCAGTGGGGCAGGAGGCATGTTAGTTACTATATCCCAGGGGAGACTTTCAATTCATGCTGGGGAAGTTAGTTAATTTGTTAGGTTTATAGTGAGACTTTAAATGTTAACAGTAAGGTCAACAGGATAGTTGATGACATTTGGTCATGTTTTGGCCTTCTAAAAGCCTTGGCTGATTTAAAAATAAATCATTGTAGACAGACCATTAAATTTTATGAACTATGAATGTGCTTAATAGCCCTGTTTAATAAAATAGCCTTAAGTTTTTCCATGGGCCATTGGTTTCACCTGAGGCTATGTTCAGATTTCAAATGTCGTTGACCATCTTAAATGTAGTTATAATCCTCTCAGAAAATAGTGTGGCCACTGCCTTTTCAGAGCATTTGTCTGCATTTGACCTCATTGTAAGGTGAGGCTACAAACTTTGGTAGTATTACCAAGAGTATTAAAACCAACAAAAACTTTTGCTTATGGTAAGTGTGTTATTAAAATCATGTCTGACTCCATAAAGACTATGATCTATGAAAATGATGATTGAAGGGGTTGGGCTTTTGTCAACAAGTTTGTAAAAATAGCAACTCTAATAATCTCTAAATTAAAAAAATACTTTAAAATTGTTATGTACAAAGTGTCATTGCTATAATATAAAACCTGAGTCTGGGCATTTTATGAAGAAAATGAGTTTGTTCAGTTCACAGTTTAGAAACTTAAAGTCCAAGATTGAGCACTTTGTGTATTCACCTTCTGGTGAGGGCCGATGGTTTATGGCATCTCACTAGGAATATGTGTAAGAGAAGTCAGGGAGGCATGTAGCCAGTGATTCAGGGGTCAGACTTCCTCTTTGATCTTCTACTAGGCTCTTCCTCTCCTCTTATAGGTTCTGCAACACTGCACTGAAGAATCAACTTCCCAACACATTAACCCCTGGGGAGCACAGGGTGAATCCAAGCCATGGCAGAGACACATCTTTGCCCCCACCCAAGGTATTTTTAAAAAGGAAAAGTTTATCCTGGTGGTTAGTAAATGAGTTTGTGTGTTTGTGTTCTGGCTCTACTCCTCTTTACTGAAAAATAGATTCTTTGCTCATCCAGTGTATCCTGATTACAGTTTTTCCTCCCCCTGATCCTCCTAGGTCCTCCTCACCTCCTCTTCCATCCAAATCCACTCCCTTTCTTTCTCTCATTAGCAAAGAACAGGCCTCCAAGAGATAACAATGAAACATGACAAAATATAGTAAGATAAAACAAAAAAACAAAAACCATCACATCAAAGTTGGATAAGGCAAATACAACAGAAGGAAAAGAGCCCAAGAGAATGCACAAGAATCAGAAACCCACTTGTTCACACTTATTCTCTCTCTCTCTCTCTCTCTCTCTCTCTCTCTCTCTCGTGTGTGTGTGTGTGTGTGTGTGTGTGTGTGTGTGTGTAATGATTGGCTGAAGTTTCCTCCTACACTAAAGTGCAACAAATATAGGACCCACAGCCAGACATTATGCAGAGAAAGGAAGAGAGAGAGAGAGAGAGAGAGAGAGAGAGAGAGAGAGAGAGAGAGATCTAGTCCACTTTTAAAGCTGCTTGATAGTGCTTCAAATAGGAGAATGCCACAAAGGTAATCTTTGTGTGTGTGTGTGCTCATGTGAACCTATTGCTGTTACTGTTTGCATTGGTATTTGTATAGCATCTACTAATTGCTTAATGTGTCCCAAGACCTGTGGGTATAAGTGTGGACTATCTAGACATCAAATAATTTTATTAAGTTCTTTAGTATTGTTTTTCTATTCGATGGAAACAACACAGATGAGGAAGCCACAGGGCTAAGGTTTTGTTAGTGTTGACACAGCAGCCCATTTTCTTTTTTCTCTTTTAAGGGCCCCTCATCCTTCCTAGCCTTTGCTTTGAAAAGTGCACTTTACAGATAGACTCTGCTTATAAAGACTCAGTACAGCTGGACATGGTAGGCTATGTTTGTAAAACCAGCATTTGGAAGGTAGAGGTAAGAGGATTTTGAGTTTGAGGCCAGCCTAGGCTGTAGAGTAAGACCCTCTCTAAAACACCCAGTGATTCATAGCAAAGGAACTTTCTGACCTTTCTGACCAAAGATCACCAGAAATAATTACAAAACAGTTAAGTTACATTTAAAAAATAGTCTTGTTAGGGAACCCTGCATACTACCTGTGACCCCAGTATCTCTAAAGGGAAGCTAGGAAAGGGCACTGCAAAGGATTGGGGAACAGGATGGCCTTAGTGGAGCTTGACCACAGTTTGTAAACCACATGATGTAGGTGGAGTTTCTCTGTGTCCCAGCAACTGCTCCCAAATAACCAGACTGAGTTTTATTATTAATTACAAATGATTGGCTGATAGCTTAGGCTTGTTACTAACTAGCTCTTACAACTTAAATTAACCCATAGTTCTTATCTACCCTCTGCCACGTGGTGGTACCTTCTTTCAACACTACATGTTGATCTACTGTTTCTCTTTCATCTGACTGGGGACTCCTCAGACTCTGCCCTCCTTCTTCCCAGCATTCTCTCTGTTCTGAAAATGCTGCCTAGCCATAGGCCAATCAGCTTTTTATTAACAATAAGAACAATACATATTTACAATGTACAAAGAATGTTCCACAGCAACATGAGTCTTATCTTGGAACATACGAGTCTGATCGAGCTTCTGCTAAAGACTATGAGCTGAGGATGTCTGTCTTGGATGTCGTAGTTTGGTGCAGTTTGTCCACTGAGTCATGGAACCATTTGGCAAGCAGTGAGTTCTGTCTCATTGCTCAGTCACCATCTTCTGGTCATTTGTCATTGTAACCTGAAGGATAGATCATTATTTCTTGGACATGATTCATCCAGCCCTACACTATTGTCTGGAGCCTGCTGATCTGAAGGTTGCTCCAAGAATGTCATCTACAGTTAGTTAGGGCCTTCTGTGTCGCTGGTTGCAGGAGGACCTGTGGAACTGATGTCACAGTGGCATCACTTTAAGACTCTAGAGTCTTGGACAGCAATTACTACTCAGGTTTGAAGCGATACCTTGTTGTCTATGGTCTATTTGGATGTCTCTTTAAGTTATATTTGGATTATTTGACTTGGCCACTGTCTGACTTACTTCTTCAATGAGGGCTTGTTGGGGGCAGGGTTCTTGAGGTCATTGTGACTGAAAGAGGGCATGTGCACTGTTTGCCACCTGAAACCAGCAGGTGTAAAACTCTGCAAAGCAGTAATTGGCTATCAGTGGCTTCTGTTCTTGGGGAGGTTTGGTGCACATTACTTTTCTGTGGTGTTAACAGTCTAGGTAACTATACTCTTGAACTGAGGTAATTTGGATGCTCTTCTAGAAGATTCGGTTCCTGATCCTAAGCTTCTGGTAAGAGTTAAATGTGAGACAAACACAGAAACCTTTTTGTATGATGTATTAAATGGTTCTGGCTAATGTGTTATAGCTAACAATGTCAAAGAAGAGGTAATTATAATTAACAATAGGGATTTATTTTACAAGGGCTTCATCACAAACTTTCTTGTAATTAGAGCATAGTTTGAACTGTGAAGGTCTTGACAGCTTGCTAGGCCTTGACTTTATCCCCAGATTATACAATGAATATGCCAGTTGACTAGTACATTATAAGTAGAGGCAAAAATATCTGGTAGCCTTCACACAATAGTCTTGGAATAGTTTGAGTGTGTCCCCCCAATATCTCACATCTTGAAATTCCAATCCAACTGTGGGGTAGAAAGAGTGTCAAAGCCTAAACTGAATCTGTAGTTTAGAGGTGGGGGCTTTGGACAGGGATCAGGTTTAGATAACATTCATAAGAAGAGAGGAATGAGCCAGACCAACACACATTTTCATGCACACTATGTAGTCCTGCAACACTCTAGGACTGCGTCAACAGCAGAGGCAGTCCTTGATGTTGTACCTCAGCACAGATGCCACAATAAGCTTCCCCTCTATATGGAGTAGTCTGCCCCAGGTATTTTGTTATAGCAGCAAAAAGCATATGATCCCATATACAACTGTATTAGCCTTTTATGTGAACAAAAATCTGTTTCTCTATGACAAGTATATGATTTTTGGAATGTATTCATGTTAATTCATTTTATTGCATATAATCTTGGAAGGCTTGATTTTGATTTCTTTTGATTTGTCTCTCATGAAGAAAGTAAAGTTTATTGACTTTAAATATTCTCAAGGGAAAAAATTTTGGAGACAACTATGCCACCAGTTTAAGAATACTTAGATGATATTGCATAGAGACAGACTGTGTGCTCTCAGAAAAAGCTGAAGGTTTACTGAAACTGTTTCTTACCTCACTTAATTGGTAGGGACCCTCCCTAAACACTCGCACAAGCTTTGCAAATGTCATTCCCATTCAGGATTGACAAAATATCAAGGTTACTATTTAATTTAAAAAGTGAATGTTTAGACTACTTGACAAATATTTGTTGATTAAAAAAAAAATACTACCCCAAAGTCACATGCTGTAGATATGTTTGAGCAGAGAGCTCATGTCTTGATCCCGATAGCTTTCAAAGCTGAATTTTAGCTCTGTTTTTTCTCTTCTTCATTTCCCATCCAAGTCCTAAATTTGGTTATTTTGCTACCCCAGTGACAAGCTTAGCAGAATTTGAAGTTTGTTCTTGTAATAGCATGGGACCATTTCAGAGACTAGTTTTCTTTCATCCTGGCATTTATTTGACAATGGGAGACCATTTTTGTACTGCAGGCTCACATCTATCTAAGTTATCTTCTAATTAACCTGACATATGCTTTCACAGGCATAATTTCCTTTTTTCCATGGGTCATCCAACTTTCAAATTGTGCCTCCCATCAGCAGAAACATTTTGAAACTGCCCCTTTGAAAAAATGTGAGCCTATTACTTTTTTCTTCCAATTGTATACATGTAGGATTGTTATTCATCATGTGACATATTAAGAAAGTCTAATTTCTGATTTTTGAGATAAAATAAAATTGGAAATCCTCTTATTTTCTGGTGTATATACTTCACTTTGGAAACGGGAGTCCTATGTTTATTATTCTGATCAATTTTTATGGTCTAATATTTCTTGGGCTACATAACACTTCTGTCATTATAATACCCATGGCAGTGACTCACCATAAAACATCTGAGGGCAGATGCCAGGAAGTATACTTTTGGAAAAGGCCATTGGCGATCCTCATTTAACTCCCTGGCACATTAGAGTAAACAGCCTACCCTACTTCCTTGTGAAGGCAAAATCTGGTAGTGAAAAAATTCTTCATCTAGGTCACAAAACAGCACTTTTGTTCTGCATGTAGCTTGTGTTTAGATTGATGTGGTATCATGGACAGAGAGTAAAACAAATATGTGGTGTTATGTTATAAATTGTATGACTTTTTACGTGGTTCACAACCATGTTTGTTCAAAACAGTAGTCGCTCTGTAATGCTGTATGCAACAATATTTTAATTTATGTGTATGGGTGTTTTGCCTGCATGTATGTCTTCTGTACACCACATGCAGGCAAACCACATGCATGCAGTTCTCGTGGAGGCCAGAAGAGGGCATCAGATCCTCTGGAACTGGGGTTACAGATGGCTGTGAACCACCTTGTGGGTGGCTGGACAGTGAATCTGGGTGTTTTGCAAGAGCAACCAGTACTCTTAACCACTGAGCCATCTCTTTGGCCCTGCAGCTGTAATTTTAAATAATCTAGGCAAATTCTTGAAAAGTAAAAAGTAAGCTAAATTTTAAGTGGAATACTTTTCAAATATACTGAAAGAATTTATATTTAGTTGACTATTTTATGTAGTCAGACATTTTTCTCTCACCAGCCTGTTCTCAAATACCCAGCAGTCACTTCCCAAATAATTGACTTGGAGGCTTAATATAAATTATAAATAATCAACCAATAGCTCAGGCTTATTACTAACTAGCTCTTACATTTTAAGTTAACCCATATTCCTTATTTATGCTCTGCCACATGGTGGTACATTTATTAGCATGGCATGTTCATCTCCTGCTCCCTCTGCATCTGGCTGGCTACTCAAGACTCTGCCCTTCTCCTTCCCAGTGTTCTCAGTTTGACTTTCTTCGCCTAACTTTATCCTCATCAGCTATTGACCAGTCAGCTTCTTTATTAAACCAATCACAGCAACAAATCTTCACAGTGAAAAGGATTATTTCATAGCATTTCCCCCTTTTGTCTAGTTAAAAAAGAAGGTTTTAATTTTGAGATAGTAAAATTATTTACAACAAAAACAGTTATCAAGTAAGAATCACAGTTACAATATCCAATCTATTTGTATTTGGCAAATTCAAAGAAAATACTCAATCATCTATCCTATCTTGATGAGTTTAAAGTTTTATACATAACTTGATTTCTATCATAACTAAAGAAAACTATAAGTTTAACTATTTAGTCTTTAACTCCATCAAAGACCCCAGAAGGGTGAAATGTTACCTAATGACAGGGACATCAAGTTGTAGACAGTCATTCTAGGTTCCTCTGCAATGCTGGGGCATCCAACTAGAATGTCTGACAGACTTTCCTGTGAAGCAGGGAATTTTGTAGGACTGTCCTCTCTTGTTTGGCAAAGTTTGGCAGTCACCTTTCTTGTGTCCTGCTGGTCCAGTTTGGGCAGTGTATTGTCAGCAATTGAGGCAAGGGCAGTTTCTTTGTCCACTTGGCTAGCTTTTGCCATAAAAGAAACAAACTCCATATGGATTTTCTTTGATGTCCACCATTTTCTCTGAAGTAGATTGGTGCTGCCAGAAGCAGACGTGTCTCACTGTCATGAAAAGCCTTAGGTTATTAAAATATTAAATGCCATATTCTGTAGGTCTTTAAAGTGTTTTAAGACCATCTATTTATCTAAATATATCTGTTTATAACCTTGAAAATATATCTAACATGACTGTAAGTTTGACTATTATAGAAGACTATTAATCTGTATTTCTTAATTGTACATTACATCTTAAAATGAGCTTCATAAACACAATACCTTAATCAAGAGTAGAAATATACATATAGTATAACAGAAATAACTTTAAATTTGTGTCAGTAAATAAAAATTCATACCAATGTAAAATATTTAAGATTAATAGTTGTGTGTTTTGGATTAAAGTAGATTCAATAATCTACCCTTTTATCTTATCATTTCTATATCCCCCTTTTCCTTTTAGAATGAGATCCCAGAATATAATCTCCTTTGTTCAGCTTTTTTCCTGACCATTACCAATAACAACTTGTAACCAACTCCTCTAAATGATGACAAACATTCATAAGTTGTTTTTACAAATGTGGGCATAGTTCTCCAAAGTACTTCCTATTGGTTGGGGGCACTGGTAATCTTTGGGGGACCTTGAGAAAATCTGGATAATTGTTAAGTCTTGACTGGAGTATTTTGCGAGGCTGGATCATCTCAGTCAGAAGCCTTGAAGCTGTTTTGGATGTTGGATCATTTGTGCAATTTTTATTGGTGTCTGGTCCATTTGTTCTGAAAATATATAAACTTTTAAAGGTAACATACATATCTGTATTAATAAAAATATAAACTGTGCATTGTATGCAAGCCAGCCAAAGATAATATTTTGTTTTATGTTTGAGCTGGTAAAATATATGTCATGTGTCTTGTAGTTACTTTAGGTTTATTTTCTCATATCTGTAGTCAGGATTTCAGGGGTCTTCCTCAATCAAATCTGATTTTCCTTAACCTGGAATGAATCCATAGCCTCTCATTTCCTGTGGAAACAAAGCCATAACCTCTCTCCCAAAGTAACATATCTTTTGACTTAAATTTTGAAGTCAAAATAATTTAAAAACATATAGGTTGTTTAATTTAGTAGCTTTTACAATCAAATGCCTCTCAGCAGCTATCACTTACCCATTAACAGTCAAAAAAAATCTAAACACAATACAACAATACAACAAAATATCAAACCCATACTCTCTGTGTATTTCCCATCTTTACATATTGAGGAGCTTTCTCAGGTTTTTAGGTGGGCACATTGCAGACAAACCTTGGGTGACTGTCCAGGCAGCTGGCTGTTTCTGTCAATTCACATTTTTTGGAAGTCATTTGTTTGCACTTCCTGTTTTACTAGGTAATATTATTTCCTTCTTGGGCCTCTGAGGGAGTTGAAGATTAGATAGATGTAGCTACAATTTTCCTTGTTAAGAAATTTCAGAAAAGAAACTCACTAAAAGGTGTTAAGTATATAAGTTTGAAAGACATCATAAGATAGTTTTCTGTTGGTAATATAAGTTAGTATAGAAAGTGAATTGGGTACATTTTGGACTCACCAAAATAGGATAGATAATGGAATATTTTCTCTGAATTTGTCAAATGCAAATGGACTAGACATTGTTGATGTATTTATTGCTTGTATATATTATATATTGTTATTGTACTTATTGTATATAGTTTTTCTTATATTAGCTATAACTATTTTTTATTATTTTTATTTTTATTAGACAAAAAGGGAAATGTGGTGATATCTTACTTGTGCTGAAATGTGGTGATGTTTTATTTGTATGTTAATAAATAAAGTTTGCCTGGAGATCAGAGGAAATAGAAGCCATTAACACAAAAGTCAGGCAGTGATAGCATGCGCCCTTAATCTGATCACTTGACAGGTGGGGTCTCTGTGTATTCAAGGTCATACTAGGGAACAGAGCCAAGTTTGGTAACACACGCCTTTAATCCCAGTATCAACCATAGAGACCTGGAGGTCTGTACAAACAGGCAGTGAAAAGGAAGTGAGGTAGTTGGGCTAAGAGGCAATAAAGGCAAAGGTTAGACAGGAAGTAGCTTGCATTTGGAAGCTACAGAGCTGGTGAGTTAAGGTTGGCTGGTGGCTCTCATCATTTCCCTGATCTCTAAGGCCTATATTTGTCTCTGTGTTTTTTATTTAATAAGACTGCTTAGAAATTCATCTACATCTACCCTTTACACAAATGTTAATTTATAGTAAGACTGATTTTCTTTGATATGCATTCTGGGAAATGCTGATGTATGTTATTCCAGTACCACAGCTTCACACAGTGCTGGAATCAAAGATGGATGCAGCAGTCACAAGGTCTAGAGTTTGTCAGACAGGAGGCCCCCTAGGTATATGTTGTTGCTGCTGGCAGGCCACAAGACTTGCTCGGGACACCTTCTAGACAAATACTGGTTTATTAGTTGCTGTGGATGATTGATTGATAAATAAAACACTGATTGGCCAGTAGACAGGCAGGAAGTCCAGGCGGGACTAGCAGAGAGGAGAATTGAAAAAACAGGGAGGCGGAGAGGAGGAGACGCCAGCCTGCCATCCAGGGAGCATCATGTACAGGCAGCAGGTAAAGCCACGGAACACGAGGCGACATATAGATTAACAGAAATGGGCTGAGTATAAGAGTAAGAGCTAGACAATGGTAGGCCTGAGCTAATGGCCGAGCAGTTTAAATAATATAAGTGTCTGTATGTTTATTTTATAAGTGGGCTACGGGACTGACAGGGCTTGGCCGGACCCAGAGAGAAAAACTCTAGCTACAATTAGTAATTCAATTTTTTTGTTCTCCAAAGAGAAAACCAGTCTCTTGATAGACTAGATAGAGTTCTGGATCAGAGGTTGGTCTAGAGCTTTCTCTAGAGCCCCTTCCTTCCTTCCTTCCTTCCTTCCTTCCTTCCTTCCTTCCTTCCTTCCTTCCTTTTTTCCTTCCTTCCTCCCTCCCTCCCTCCCTCCCTCCTTCCTTCCTTTCTTCCTTTTCTGAAGGGCTCTAGGTTAAACTGCCCTTCATGAGGGTGGAGGGACCAGGGTGGACCATTTCTAAGTGAAGAGGTCTGAGAATAGGAACAGTAGACAGATCACTGAGCTTCCCCTGGAGGTGAGTAGCTGCTTATGACCTCTGCAGGAGAAAGCTAGAAAAGGCAATTTAAAACAAGGTTGTGAAGTCATTTAAAACTCCATATTATTATTTTACTTAAAAGCATGGGGAGTAAGTAGTGTTAAATTTTGCCCCCCCCTGCCCTTTGGACATGGGGTGTAGCTCAGTGGCAGAGCATTTGCCTAGGATCTCTGGTCTGAGGTTTGACTCACAAACAGCAGGCAGCCAAGTGCATCAGCAAACTCTTTGAACGTTTATACAAGTAGTATTGTCACTCTGCATATTAAATGTTAGGAAAGTTAATTTCCCTAGAGCTATTGCAGTATCTATCAATAGCTAACCTACTTAGGGCCACGAACTCATCAGAAACTACATTCTTTTTGGGGGGCAAGAAATAGCTCTCTGTATAGATGACCTCATCTGTAAATACTGTGTTTTATCTAAACACAGTTTTGGATTGTTAGTGAAGTCTTCACACACAAATTTTTCACCCTCCTTCCCAAACTAAGCCTTTGAAGCATTATATACACTCTCCTGCATTTGGTAGTCAGCAGACCCTGCTCTAGAACACTCGGGCATTAAAGGATGCTTTTCTCATACAGTGATCACGACAGTTTTGCATTAAGGATGACTCAGAACACCATGTACATATTGCAATCTATACATTGCTTTATGCTCAGAGTGCCTATCATGGGGAAGGAAGGTAGGCTGAACTCAGAGAGCCAGCCTCGGTTCAGTTAATGCCCACACCCTGATTTGGAAAAAAATCCTTTAGCTTCTCAGGGCCTCAGAGTTCATACATTAATAATGATATGCGGCAATATCCCAAGTAGGGGCCACACTATCAGTTATTCTAATGGTAAGACAGATCCACAAGAGCAATAAACTGAGGGCCATTAGTGATCAAGTCTATGAGGAGGGTGCCAAGTGGTGGCACTTCCTAACAGAATCATAGTCCTTGGAGATCCTTATTTTTCAAATATTTAAGATAAAGCAATATCATTTTTATATTATAACAAATTCAAATTTGTTTGGAAACAGACCGAAAAGATGTAAAGTTGTAATCCAAAACTTAAGAGTGAATTTTGACTCTTCCAACAGTTTCCCTGAGAATACGTCTGTTTATGGTTCTAACACAAGGGCTTAAAAGCACTGGCCTGGGGGGCCTCAGCCCAAGAATTCCACCAGTGAAGCCTGGAAGCCGCCTGTGAGCAGAGTCCCATCATCTCCATCTTCCCTGCCCATCAGCATCTGCGCGGCCTCATGTGCCCTCGGGGTGAGGACTGCCATCACACAGCGCTGTGGCAGGCCTTCGCACATGCTCCTTCATTGAATCCTCACAAGAGTTCTTACAAGGAAAGAACCATTATCTGCTTTTCAGGCGAGTAAACCAATGCACAGGGATTTTAAATTACTTACCTAGAAGATGCCAGAGGCAGACATTAAATGTTTGAGTTCCTGCCCCTTGGGAAGGCTGACCTGGTGCCCCATGGAGTCCTTGAGAGCAAGGGCAGCAGTGGGAGGGCTGCTGAAACTCGCCCCTCCCACTCAGAGCCTGCAATTTAAGGAGTGGAGGAGCATCGAGCCTGTGGTATCAATCTGCCTTCACAGAGTCTAGGACATTCTGCTGTGCACAGCTGGATGAAGACTTTCTTTTCAAACAGATTGATCATCTTTGCTCTGTTGTGATGGGCATATTGCTTTAATGCCTCTAAGGCCTACTTGAAGAGGTCCTAGACAGCGTGTTCTGAGGGTTTCAGATCTTTCCAGCAGCTAAGACAGGAAACAGAGAATAAAGACAGTTTAGTTGAGCTTAAGAAGTACGTATTGGATGCTGTGTATGTTTGGGCACCAGAGAAGACAGAGGAAGGGGTTCGGAAGGATGTCAGCACCATGAAAGAGGTGAAGTAAACACACCATTTATCATGCTTTATGACAGAAGCTCCTGTCATTATTTTTTTATTTGAGGATCCTGAAATTCAGAAAAGGTAACACAGTGGCGATACTAGGAATAAAACAAAACAAAACAAAACAACAAAAACATACTTAACAAGCAGCCTGGGGCTCTTCCATCCAATTTGTTTCTCTGCTGTTACAGTCTGTTTAATAGGCATGATGGTTGCTACTGACATTTGGTTGTCAATCTGGCTTTAGTATCTTAGTGACCTTCCCTTAGGTTCTGGGCTCTCAGCTGCCTTCCAGTGCCCAGGGTTATTTTTTAGTTCATATTCTCAAAGACAGAAGGTCCTTTTTAAATTTTGAGTATGAACAGTTCGTGATCCTTGTGGTGGACGACATCCTACAATATCATGGCTTCTTCGTGGGTGGTCCTTTAACAGCAGCTGTCTGTGGAGCCACCAAGGCTCCAACACTTAGTGCGTTGTTTATCAACACTGTTCCCTTTGCTTAGCACTGTAACTGTGTCCCAAGGAAGGGAAATTGAGAGAATTTTTTATTATTTCGAAAACTTTTGGTTCCCATTCCCTTCCGCTTGCCTCTGATTTGTTACTTGTATTTTGGGGTGAAAAGTTACATTATTAAGTACCATGCTGTGAAGTGCTTAGTCAGTGTTATCTCATCTCCCATATCCTGCCTGTAATTCCAAGAGTGATTCCAAGAAGTTCTGGTCTCTCTAGGAAGCTTCATTTAAAATTCGTTTAAGTACAGAGGTTTGGTGGGACAATTTGATCAATGATAACTTAACAAACTTTTAGGCAAACATGAAGAGTGAATGATCTTTGCCTCATCCGAAACATCAGCTAAACTTTCCAGATATTCCATTAGCTTTTTTCAAAAGCAGAAACTATAACCCAGTCTCTAACTAATCCCAAGAATAATGAGATACAGAGCTATATTTTTATTCCTTTAATTTTCCTCTCTATTGTTAGCAAAGCACTTCAAGTGGGCTGTAATATGCAAATGTGTGCATTTTGAGTTTGCACTCTGTGGAGGATAATGTGAAGTCATCAGCAGGTCAATGAATTAGAGGATTTTCCTGAGAGTATTATCTAGTATGTAACTGTTTCTGTGTCAACTACTGGTTGAGTATCATAATCCTTATTCTATTTTATAAAAGACTGAGCACAAAGCATGTTCTGTAGCATAAGACACTAGTATCATTTATTTGAAGTTCTTGGAATTCAGAAAAGGCAGAAAAGATAAATAACACAGTAATGGAAGAAAAGCCATTTGTTCTAATAACCAGCCTGGGGAGAGAGGAAGAGGTAAGGATGGACTCCTTCAAATCAATGTCTTCTGGACATGACCCAACTGGGTTGTTGTACTAAAAAACTCATGGCAGCTGTGGCTGTCTGCATAAGACCTGTACAAGATCAAGCCAACCTTCCAACAAGGGTGGGGGAGGGTCTCACAAAGCCCCACCTCTAGTTAAGGAGTAGTTGACAGTTGATGGCTTCTAGGGAAGGAAGAGCCAATTTTCTGCAGGATGTGGCCCCTGGTAGGTTGTTCATGCTTTAGTAGACTTCATATTTGTTCCTGCACAGGCAGTATTCATTGGACTTTCTGGGTTTTTATTATTATTTAAAGGGCATGAAGTTAGGAGGAAGATGTGGGGATAGGTTCAGGAGAATCTGGAGAGGAGGTACATCTGTGATCAAAGTCCATTGCGTACATGTATGAAATTCTCAAAGGACAAATATAAAGTGTTACATTGAAGAACAAACAAACAAAAAGCAGTCTGAGGTTTCTTCTGTTGTATAATTTGGTTCTCTGCTATTTTGGTCTGTTTAATAGGCACGTTGGCTGCTGTTGGCACTTGGTTGTCAACCTGGCTTCATGTTCTTAGTGTCCTTCTAGTAGGTATTGATACTCACGTGTCTCCCAGTACCCATCAGCCACCATTGTGAGAGCGGTGAGCTAGGAGCTAGAACAGGGAGTGTGGGGGGAGGGCTTCGGTCATTTGGAGCGCATACACATTACTTGAGACTGGGTGACCTTGGCATGTTATGTTGGTGATGCCCAATATGTTTTAAAGAGGAATCAGAGATCTGGATTTTACATGAAATCTCCATTTTAAGAGTGGTATCAAGCCAGAAGATATCTATCAGACAGAATTTGCTGGAGGCTGACTGCTGAGGACTTAGTTTCATTGGGGATACACCCAGAGCAGGGGTGAATGGTGGGGTACCATCTGCATGGTTCCTCAAGGCTGGAGACACTTTCTTTTCTGATGTCAGACATGTGAGCAAAGCTGAGAGCTGTACTGTGGGTTCCAGTCTGCATACTCAGGCTGTTTTGGGACAGTCATCTAGCAGAGTCTTCTACATGAGAGTACTTCCTTACAGTTCGAAGTGGTCCTCTGAGCTCCTCTGCAGTGCTCAGTCTCAACTCCTGCATGGTACATCCTTCCATAAGCCCTCTCCTCACCTTAGGGGATTTCATTTTCATCAGGAAATGAATGGAATAACAGCATTAACATTTACAGGCTCCTCGGACAGAGCTTCAGAAGACAGCAATGTTATTTGAAACTAGGTTTCTTTTTGTTCCTGTGATCTGTGGATTTTATTTATTTGGTTTCCTGTCCCTGCAAGCACACAAAATTGAAAACTGATTAAAATGTCCCAGATGCAGTTACGTACTTATTTGATGTTACTTTAATTGAAAGTTTTATAATTTTAACCAATCCCGGAGTAAAACGACTAAGGCACCGTTAGACACCCCTCTGTAAAAGTGAACATCATCTTGAGATTTTTCATTATTAAACCAAAACCTTTACATATAACAAAATCGCATCCAGGTTGTCATGTGCTGTGATCAAGAATTCTTCTACTTTATCAGTGCAATGATTTGTGTTTTCTTGGAAGTGTAACAAAAAAAGAACTTTTGGAAACTCTAAAATTAAAAACTATTGTTTGCTCAGCATTTGTTAGGCCTAAGTATTTTTGCAGTCATCCTACATTTTTTTTTGATCCTTTAAACCATTTGTAACTATCTTAGTTAGGGTTTCTATTCCTGTGATAAAACACCAGGACCAAAAACAACTTGGGGAGGAAAGGGTTTATGTCACCTTACAACTCTTAGGCATATTCCATCACTGAGGGAAGTCAGGGTAGGAACTCAAACAGGGTAGGAGCCTGGAGGTGGGAGCTGAAACAGAAGGCGTGGAGGGATGCTGCTTACTAGCTTGCTCCTATGGCTTGCTGTGCTTGTTTTCTTACACAACCCAGAACACCAGCCCAAGGGTGGCCCCAATCACAATGGGCTGGGCCCTCCCCCATCAATCATTGATTAAGAAAATGTGCTACAAGTTTGCCTACAGCCTGTTCTTATAGAGTCGTTGTCTTAACTGAGGTTCCCTCCTCTCAGATGACTCTAGTTCATGTCATGTTGACAAAAAACTCTCCAGGACAGTAAGTTACATAGCAGTTCCCCTTTAAAGAGGAAATACTTTCAGAAGGATTTTATTTGCTCAAAGTCATATTGTCTCTCAGTTGTGGAATTTGCATTCAAACTCACATTCGTTTAATCCTCAAAGTGTCACATTTCTAATAGTCATGCTGCAGAGCACACATACTCATGAGAGGATTAGTTCATTCTGCATCAGCTGCTGTGCAGCTGAGTAAGCCAAGCAAGAAGAGCTCGTTGGAGTGAGGCATGAACATTACTGTTCTTTAATTAAGACAACAGAAGCCGTTTAGTAGATGAATTGGATGCTATGTGCTTCCTAGTGCTCGTGGAGGAATTTTGTTCTTGGAATGGTGGCCTGGGCAGTGGACTTATCTTGCATGATGAATAATGGTGGGGGCATCATGCCAGAACACACCTTCAGGAGTACAGAAGGTCTATGGTTTCCAATGGTTTGACCTATACCTTTTCAAGTTTACAATGGTACAAAAGTGATGCAGTAGAATCTATGCATGGAATTCTGAACTTTGACCTTTTCCTGGGCTAGCAGGGTATGATGACTCTCCTCTGTTAGCTTGAGAGTGGCAGCAAGTTGCCACCTCTAGTGAGCCGCAATCAAGGGCGGCAGTACACTGGGTACTGTGTCGCCAGATTGAGGCACTCGGTAGGCTGGGTGTATTGAGGGCATTCTGACTGTTGATATTTTTAGCTTATGTTGGGTTTACTGGGCTATAACTCCATCTTAAGTTAGGGAGTCTGCATACACCCTTGATGTGCAGTGACTGTGGACAGAAATAATGCCAAACTTTGTAATAATATGGAGTGTTGTTTTCTGTCGTATTTTACATTAATTCAGCAGCTGCTTTGGGTTTCACATTCCTTAATTCATTTAACTGGTCATTAGTAATGGTTTCTGAGAACTCAAAATCTAAACAAGTTGTCACTGTAACTAATCACTTTGAGTTGGGCTTCCCCATCTATAGACCCTGCTCAGATCCTGGAGTTTGGGATCAGCAGGTATGGTATGTTGTATTTGTGAACAAATTAAATCTACATACTTTGCTTTCGACAATTAAGGTATTCCATAACATTCTCTGCCAGGAAATGGCTGACTGAAAAGGTACCAGCCAAGACCCACAGTTGAACTTGTTCTGGGTACTGTTTTTGCTTCTATTTGAATTGATTCCTGGACTGATGCTAAAGTTGTTTCTTTCCACGAATGAAGCTGGTCTGCTGACATTAACATAACCAAGAGAGATATTTTGTTATATTCTGACAGTATAATATACATGGGCAGCAAGAAAAGGGAACAGATTGTTTAAAACCAACAGCCTTGGAAGAACTTCTGACTGGTATACTGGGGATTGCCAGCAGCACTCTTTTGTACTGCAGCTCCTGGGTACATCCCCTCAGCCTTTGCCTCCTTGTGAGCTATTGACATAACTAATGTGGTAGCACTTCAGTCTGTGGGACAGTCAAATGGGCAGAAGGGCATAGTGGGAAATAAACAGTTCTTTGTCCTGTTCGAACAGTTACAAGGCACCTATCTATTGATATCTTTCTTTTATATTTTAGAATTATCCATGATTATAAATACAGTCACATTGGTGTCTAGGCATTACGTGTATGTCTATGTAACTGTAGACCTGTTTATCTTATAAACATCTACCCTTGTTTTGGCACACATGGGATTATCAGGGTCTTAGTTGTCCTGTAACTTGATTGTTTTTTGCATACTTACTCAGCAGAACTTCCTTACTATATGTTTTTCTGTTGTTATTATTATGGAATGAATAATAATGATACTCAGAGTTCCATGTCCTCGAAAATGTCTACAAGGGAAAAGATGGCTAAGGAATGTGTTAGAGTCCCTCCGACCTATGCTCTGGTGTTTTTCTGGCCTTGAAGTCTGTGGGCTCGGTCATAGATATTCAAAGATTGAGTGTATGTCTCATTATATAATATCTGTATGACCTTCCTCTGCCTCACTTTACTTTAATCAGAACACAGGGCTAATAATAATAATAATACTTTCCTTAGTCTGTGAGGATTAAATAATGCTGTAAAGTAGTTGTCATAATGTCTGACATGTAATCATTGTTCAATAAATGATAGGGGTTAACATTGTGGATTCCAAGGGGGAGTCTTAGCTTTGTATTCCATTTCTGATAATTCAAATATGAAGCTATTTCATATGCATATAAATATGGGTGTTTTAAAGCACCTGTCTTTATGGGCTACTTTCTAAAAAATGTCTTTAAAAATAAAATTGGGTTCGTCCTAATATGCCAATCAAATTGAAAACGTTCATTTTCATGCAAATAAATGATTGTCCTGCTAATAAGTGGTATGTAAGTTGCGAATAATACTTTATTTTGCATATTCAGAAAGATGGGGCAAAGCTGAAGAGGATCTTTGGAAGGCTAAAAGGCCTAGAGCTGGGGTCCAGCTCAGTGGCAGAGCTCTTGCCTAGCGTGAGCAATATCTTGGCTTGGATTCCTAGTACTGCACAGGTTGGGGGGATATTGAAAAAAACAAGAGGGTAAAAAGTTGCAGAGAAAAGTTATAGGTGCTTAGAGTCCTGAACTTGGTTAGTTATCTTTAAGTGATGACTGTGCCTATTTTTGTCACTATGGAGTCTATAAGAGAAAGAAGTATACGTGAGGAAACAGGGAGGGAGAAGGAAGAAATCGGCTGAGCAGTGGCAATCGGCTGAGCAGTGGCAACAGTGGATGCAACAGCAACCAGGAGAGAGTCAGGGGTCCCTGGACTCTTTGGGGACACACTTCTGTGTGTTTTCGCTAAGTACTGCTAGCCCTGCCTACCCAGTGCTAACTAAGGTGGCCCCCTGCCCTCTGGCTTCTAGTTGAGCCAATTCCAGGCACCCCTGGAGTCTGGAGGGTATGAGGAGCGTGAGGCCCAAATGTTCATTCTCCCAACTCTTTCTGCCTGCAATATTTAGTATTTACAATGCAGTTCTCTATGACAGATCTTGGTTTTCTTTAGGGCACTTCTATAGTTATTTTGTTTATTCATTGCTTCATTGTCCAGCTCATTAAAAGCAATTCCTATAATTTCTCCATGCTGTTATATGACTTGGGTCCTAGCAGGTGTTCCATGAGTAATTGTTGCACAGATGCATGAAATGTGTGGATTCATTGTTCACATAGTTGATGGGCTTGGTCAGTACCCTCCATCCTTAATCTCATTGACACTCTCAACTTTCTGTGATCTCTGCACCTGGAATGTAAGCTTTCAGAGGCAAGATTTACTTTGCTTTCTTCCTCCCTTCTCCCTTCCTTCCTCCTTTCCTCCCTTCTTTTGGAAACAGGACATCATTATGTACCTGAGAGTGGTCTGTAACTAACTGTGCAGACTCTAGCAAATTGTCACCCTCTCTGCCTCTGATTTCATCTTCCTTTCAGGGATTAAACTGTGCTGACAAGCCTTTAAGAGAGAAAAGATATGAAGAGGAAAGAGCTACCCACTCTTTTCAATTTGTATGCAAATAAATAGAATATTTTATTTATCTGATTTTTGAATAGGCTAATGACATTTTTCAGCTAACCTTGGAGTCCTCAGATTTAAGGGGTCCAGTAAACAATGAGTTTTCAAGAAGAAAACTGCACTTGAATACTCAAATTTCAATAATCCCATATAAGTGGAAAATGGCGATTTGGAGAACATTTTGTTTGCTATACAGCATTGTAATTTGACAAAAATAATTTCTGTGTTATTTGATTGAAAATTCAAGAGGTTATAGCCAGTCTCTTGGGATAGTATTGAAAAACTAAGCATGAGATTTGTGGCTAATCTAAAATTAGAGGCAGTGGGTGCTCTCATTTTCAAGGTTGAGTTGCTACTTTAATATATGAATTCTTAATGGCAATGAAGACCTATCCATGTAAGTTTTGCTTCAAATGACAGGATTGGCATGGAAATTATTTACCATGAAGTGATGTAAACCCTCCTTGGGAAAAAACCCATGTGCCTTGCGACCATTTCTTGAGGGTCTATACTGTGGCAGGCTCAGGGGAGTATATTAGTGAGCAAGACAAAGTTGCTTCCTGTGTAACTGGCATTCAAGTGGAGGAGGCAGGAAAATATTTGTATATTGATGGCAAGCAATTATTTGTGCTATAAAAATAAAATATGCAAATAAAGGGAGAGTATATATTGGGTAGGGGTTAGGGAAGGTTTCTCTGAAGAGACATCATTTAAGCAGAGACCTGCATGAAGAAGAGATCTGAGCACATAGCTACATAGGGCAAGAACATCCCAGGCGAGGTGACTAGCCAGGAGCAGAGGCAGAAATGAGAGTTTCATGGCTGTCAGTTTTATGAAAACTCTGAGTCCATCTGCCAGTGTGGGTAGCATAATCGCTCTGCTATAGATCACTGCTTCTGCCCTAGAAGCAACTGGATTATTGGTGCCTTGTTAGAGGACAAGTAGTTGCAGACAGGTTGCAATGGGTCATGATTCTTCTTCTAATGTGATGTGCCTGGACTCAGATATTGGGATCCTTGGCACTCCCATTCATTCAGCATCAGTTTATGATGGTGCTTCTCCCAATTGTTTCTAATATGCACCCATCTGTTCCAGGCTTACAATTAGCATATTTCTAGATCCTCAACAATCCTTCTCTAAATCACTCGGGTTGTGAGGAAGGTAATTCTCATTTCTTAGTTTGTCTTCTGGAGTTATAAGAAACAAGCCTGTGGGTTCTTTTCCTTTTTAAAAATATGGCAGTGTTCAATTATTTGAAAATAGCTCTTGTATCATTCCTTTTAGCATTTTTCCCCCCAGGTTGAATCTCCCGGTTCCAACAACAGTTCATCTAGGAGACAGTTCCCATAACACTTTCTTCTTTATTGTGCTTTCCTCTTTGACTTTGTTAAAATCCTTCATAGTCTGATTTCTCAAACTAGGTATATGTTCTAGCTATGCTCTGCTGAACTCCGAGGATGAAATGACCATAAATTTCCATGATCTAAACATACTCCCTTGATCTGAAAACTGTACTTTTGATCAGTGAAGCCTCAAATTGCATCATTTTGTTCAGCATCACTTGTGGTTTGCACATGAACTATTCCCCCCATTTTCCAAAAACTTGTTTGCTGAAGGCTTCACCCTTAGTTGGTGCCATCATTTAAAGGTAATTAGATCATGAGGATGCTAGCTTTATCAATTTACCCACTAGTAAATTTGTACTGTGTAGGGTATTAGGAGGCAGGGCCTGGTTGAAAGAAGCAGGCCACTGTGCCTTTGAAGAGGGTATCTTGTCTTTGATCCTATCCCACCCCACTGCTTCCTTCTCTGACTGCTGTGAGGTGAGCATCTTTCCTGCTATGCCCTTCCACTGTGATGTTTCTGCATTGCCATGGGCCTGAAAGCATCAGAGAAACTCACACATAGAAACCTCCAAAACCATGAACAAAATTAAATATTTCCTTCTTTACGTTGATTGCACAAGTGTTTTGTCGAAGAGACAAAGTTTGACTTATGAAGCATTTGTATTCTACTATTTGTATGTGGCTTGTAAGCAGATAAGTCTCAACCTTATTCAAGAGTAAGATGGTTCCAAAGGTCCTGAGTTCAATTCCCAGCACCCACATGGTGACTCACAACCATCTGTAATGAGATCTGGCGCCCTCTTCTGGCCTGCAGACATACATGCAGACAGAACATTGTATACATAATAAATAAATAAATCTTAAAAAAAAAAAGAGTAAGATGGATGTCAATATCAGGTGGTGCCAGCTGTATATCTTTAGGCAGATGATATTTAATTGTTCAGAATCAGAGTTTTCTTAATTATAAAATTATGTAGTTAATCAATTATTTCTTACATAATTATGATTATTACAAAAGTGTAAGGCTTTTCATGGAGGATGAGTGGGGAGGTGGATTAACCAAAATTAAAGATGCATGAAAAAGCATGAAAACACACTATATTGTATGCTAAGTACAAACATAGCTTTTTAAATATAGGTACCCAGCATGAATGGACAATGATTCTCCCAGAAGACACTGGTAATGAAATGAAATTCTCAGTGCCTGGTGTGGCAATGTCTACTTAAGGCATTGATCAGGGAGGTCTCAGAGTCTCCAGAACAACACAGACTATTGCTATTGCTAGTGGTTGCACACCATAACAAGATGTTAAAACCCTGTTGTTGAAAAAAACAACACACTTTGGTTACAGGAGATAGAATAATCAAATTGGAGTTGACCTGCTAGAAACTTCTTCCCTGATGCCTAACTTTCATAGTGTCAGAAGATGCTATGCAGGCTGCTGGGGGAGAAAAGTTGTCAGTACACTTACCCAGCAGGGGACCTAGCAATGCAGGTGAGATGTGTCTATGAGTGCAATGATGCTATGGTTGCTATGCTAATCAACTGTTTAGTTCTTGTATTTAAGACCTGCTCCTACTACTGCAAAGCTGGTTTAAAAGCTCATAGTCGTGTGTGTGTGTGTGTGTGTGTGTGTGTGTGTGTGTGTGTGTGTGTGTGTTTTGCTAAACAGTCATGCTTCCAAACTGCCTTCTAAATATTTACATTTGTAGCTGCATGTTAGTGTTGTTCTCAATCTTGGTCAGTGAAGCTTCTTATTGTTTTTTTTTTTGTTTTTTTTTTTTTTTTTTTTTTTTTTTTTTGGTTTTTCGAGACAAGGTTTCTCTGTGTAGCTTTGCACCTTTCCTGGAACTCGCTTTGGAGACCAGGCTGGCCTCGAACTCACAGAGATCCGCCTGGCTCTGCCTCCCGAGTGCTGGGATTAAAGGCGTGCGCCACCACCGCCCGGCGAAGCTTCTTATTGTAGTGGGCAGCAGTCAGTGCAGAGACACATAACTAAAATGCTAAGAATACGTTGAGTGCTTGGCCCTAAACAAGACATCTATATTAGCCCCCTCCTCTCCAGGCTTAGAAAGCTTTATGGAAGAAGGGGCAGAAAGAATGTAGGAGCTGAAAGATAGAGAAGAATGCTAGGAAGTTCTGTCTTCCTGGCATGATATGGTCACTGGTCTCAGGAACTCACAACAGCTGTGGTTAACCCCACAATACCTGCACAAGATCAAGCCAGTAAAGAATTCCAGCATGGGTGGGGAGAGGTTCATGAGACTCCGACCCTAGCTGAAGCACTCTTGGCAGTTGATGGTTGCTGGGTTATGGGAAGTCATATTTCTTAAGGATGTGATCACTTATAGGCTGCCCATGCTCATGCAGGCATCACTGATTAGACCCAGTGAGTTATTAAGAAAAAATAAAAGAGTACACAAAGATGGGAGGGGCATGTGTTGGGGGGTATTCAAGAGAAGTTGGGGGGAGTTGGAGTTGGGTATGGCCAAAATACATTGTATGTTTGTATGAAATTATCAAAGAATAAATACAATGTCTTACAAGTGTGAGGCTTTCAGGAGGAATTTAGTAATAGTATTACTTTTCTATCTCCACCGTAATCCATTTTTTTTAGGGCCCAACTCCACTACCAGTTGATCACTGTATGAAAAGAAAGCTAAAAGTCACCCACGCATTAGCAGTTACGCATACATTGCCTCATATGCCATGTAGATGATAGACCTGGTGCATAGAAGGCCTCTAATAAACTCAGAATTGACAAAGGATTTTGCATGATTTTTTTTCAGAGACAAGTAGAGAGAATAAGGAGCCTGGAGGTTGGATGGTGAGACCTACTTGTGGAGTTGACTTTAATTCTCATTGTCACAGTTATGAAGTGTTAGTGAGATGATACAGTGGATGTAATTAGTAAATTATAAATTAAAGCACTGTCATTTGCATGGCTGCGATTCAGTCTGGCTACTAGAGAGTCACTCAGTGCCTTGGGATAGATGGTTTGTTAAACGACACATGGGGAAGTTGAAAGAATTAATTTTCCTTTCCAAAGAGCAGCTAAATCACACACATTTTCTCTCTCTCTCTCTCTCTCTCTCTCTCTCTCTCTCTCTCTCTCTCTCTTTCTCTCTCTCTCTCTAGGCTAAATATTTTGTTCAGAGCTTTGGATCCCTTATAACAATAATATAATCAACTCTTATTTCCTTATTTGGAGCAGTAAGACCCAGAGAAGAAATTTAATATTCAGAATGGATATTATTACCTGTGGATAAGTTTCTATACAGGTAGAAGCTTGCCAACCTGGAGTCTAAGAAATCACAGATGACGCATACAGCATTGAAAACATCTGGATTCACACTGAATCTTGTCAGACACACAGCGTCTGGTAAACTGGCTTTTTTTTTTTTGTTTTGTTTTTGTTAAATCATCGAGAGCTGCAAATTTGGCTGCCAATGCAAATTTTAATATTGATTCCTTAGAAGACTTACTACTTGGTGGGATGCAGTTGTTAACACGAGGTACAAAGTTCTTCCCCTCAGAGTGAGGGACTCAAGTGCTTGCCCATTTTTTTTTTTTTTTTTTTGGGCGGGGAGAGAGACAGTGTTTCTCTGTGTTGTTTTGGTGGCTGTCCTGGACCTCACTCTGTAGCCCAGGCTGGCCTTGAACTCACAGAGATCTTCCTGGCTCTGCCTCCCGAGTGCTGGGATTAAAGGCATGTACCACCGCTGCCGGGCTTGCTCATCTGTTTTTGCGTATTTGTGTTAGATTATGTCTATGTTGGACCATCCAGGGCCATTTGTCTTATTAGGAACTTACATAAGAATTTGTGGATATTTACACTCTTCTCTGACCTGGCTACTTTCACTACAGAGGAATATTAGGCCCTAACTTATAAAACTGTCCAGCTAAAATAACTCAGTGTAGAGAAGTACACTGATTTAAAGGTGTGTGGGTGATCAGAAGAGGGAAATAATACAGCATACAGCCTGCACAGTTAGGGAAATGTCAGCCTTGGGAGACTTTCGGTGACCATGCATGAATGGCATTTCCCTGAGTGATGCAAATTATACTTGCTCTGCTACACATCCAGACCCACGGACTTCAGAATCCTGGGAAATGCACATCCATTCAGTCACCTCAGTGTTTTGTTCACTTGCCCCGAAAACCTCCGAGGTCTGAAAAGTGTCATCATCAGAAAGTCCAACTTCAGCTGGGCAATGGTGGCGCATACCTTTAGTCCCGGTGCTCAGGAGGCAGAGGCAGGTGAATTTCTGTGAGTTCAAGGCCAGCCTGGTCTACAAAGTGTGTTCCAGGATAGTCAGGGATACACAGAGAAACTCTGTCTCAAAAAACTAAAATTAAAAAAAAATAAAGTCCAGTTTTTGCATTTCCTTTTTTTTTCTTTTAAGTTATAACTGGTCTTTAGTCTAATCTGGCATCAAGTAAGACATGGGCTCTATAAGGAGTTTCTGCTGGACCCAGAGATCCAGAGAACATTGTGGGAATCACATACTTTGATCATTAAACTGTGCCCATGGTCTAAGGACTGAAGTTAATGTTTTTATTTATTATTTTTTCCAGAATAAAACTACCTCAGGTATTTTGGGTAGAAATCATTGGTTTAAGCAAGCCAAGATTGCTTATAAGAGTGCTCATCCTCATCTCAGTGAGGATGTGTTATGAATTATATCAACACCCCAGGGGCACCCTGGCCAGTCTTTTCCGTTGGAAGTCTTCTTATCTTTCTGTTCAGGAATGTCTCAGCTCCTGGGCCATCCTGCCTGTAAGGAAGCAATGTGATAGAGCTAACCAGCTTTCCTTGGCTGCTTATATCTCTCTGATGTTTCCAAATCTTTTCTTGTCTCCTCCATCTTAGCTTCCTCTTGGTGAGTAACTATTTAAAATTGAACCAAAAATGATATGCAAGCTTCAAATTCCTCTCTGTCGGTTTAGATACAATAGTTCCTACAAGAAGAAAATTGGGAGATGAAGAGCAGGAACCCCTAAAGGGTGGGAAGAGAAGATGAGCCAAATTGAAGGAGTAGGGCTGAGTTTTCAAATCACAGCTCTGGTGCACCTCTGTTGCGGTCTTTGGAGCTGGCCTCATCTGGAAGTCAGACGCCTTCTCTTTCAAAGATGGCGGCAGCCCTTGACTCATTCTAAATTACAGGCATCCCTGATTTCTATGCCAAGAGAGACTTTCTCCAACGTGCTGTGGGGAGGCCAGATGGCCTTGTCATTGCTAATCAGTGGCTCCCAGAGTTCTCAAGAGCATGCTGAGGACTGTAGCTCTAGCTAATTACCACAAGCATAGAGTCAGAGGCAAGAATTAAGCAATCAACTCCTTTCTCTAATTCTTCTACATTTTGGAAGTGTTCCCGTGATTAGCTTGGTCTGAAAGGCCCTGAAATAGGGAAAAAAATATCACTGGGTTTATAGAAATTTTCGGAAAACTCCCACATGAACTCGGGGAAGAATTTAAATGAGATGCCTAATTAGGGCAACACAAATACAGCCAGAGTCAAATTCTTAGTACTTTTCTGTCAGGAATATTTACTTCTCTTGATGGAATTTTTATGAAGTTTTAAGAGTAGATGGAATCCAGTGGCCTCCGATGAAGCTGCATTTTAATATTTCATGCAACATTTGAGAAAAATGAAGGCTCTATCACCCAAGCAGATCCGTTAAATTATGTAGAAAACACGTTTCTGCGGTTGTGAAATAGAGTGTATAATATACAAGTTTCACTTTTTCCTTTAGTTTTTTTTGGTGCTTATTATTTCTGTATTCATAGCATCTAATAGGGTGACTAACACACAGCGAACATGTCAGAATACTTGTTGGAGAAAATGGATACATAGCAAACACAGAGCAAGGCTCTCTGTGGTGCACAAGCTGTTGTGTGCTTGCTACATGGGAGCCATAGAGCTGTTGGCTAATTTGTTTGCCAAATAGTCATAGATTTCCAACTATGGGCCTAGGTTCTAGAGACTCAGCAGTAAATAAAACAAGGAGAAGTACTTTTTCTCTGAAAGCTAATATTCTACTTTTAAGTCAGTATGACCCTTTTAAAACAGAAGCAATATGGAAGGTTAAATAAAACAATCCCAAACCAAGCATTTTTTTGTGCCCAACTTGAGCATATGCATTTTTTGATTCTTTGATATATTCCCATTATCCTACTGTAGAGCAGTTTATAAGGGGCTCCCATTGCCTGTGCCTACCAGGCAGTAAGCCAATGGTTAGAGAACAGTGAGCATCATAGATCTGTCTCCACATGATTTCTAGACTCTGCTGATCTGGAAAGAGTTGGTAAGAAAAATTAGATTTGCAATTTTCAAAGCTCTCTCATATGTGCATTTTAAAATTAACCATTGTTTTGTGAAAATTCTTTTCCTGTAGCCTTTGTCTATTGATCAGCTTTCTGATGAAATTCCTCCATGGCTTTTTCTCAAGAGATGTAATCATTGGTTAGTTCTGAACAATATGGTAGATGCCAACATCTAGTAGACATTTGAAATGTTCCTAGCAGATCCGAAGACCTGTGCTTGTAAGGTTAGGCATGAGTCTCCGTGGTAGAATACCTGCATAGCATATGTGAATGATGAGTTTGGTGCCCAGCATTAACCAACCGACTACCCAACCAGACAGCAAACACATGGATGAACAAAAACATGAAATCTGTGCTCTCCAGTAGTGTCCCAAGCAGTGGCTGCAGCTATGGCTGCCATGTAGATGGGGAAGGAAGTTCGCTGTCCGCAAGTGTTTGTGAGTCTTCCATGGTGGGAGCTGCTAAGCTGGGTGACATTGTGGCATTGATTTCTCTGCTTCAATAAGTATAATCATCTACTCATTCAGGCATGCTGTCAAATCTGACATTATTTTATCTGGAAGCCATGAATTTGTTTTTTTTTTCATTATTAGTTTATGGAAACTACATATAGATCAAGTCTTTCTAATGAAAATTTGGTGTCCAAATTGAAGTGTTCTGTTATTGTAAGATACATTTCAGAATTTGAAAAACTAACAAAAAATAGTAAAATATTCCAGAAGTAAATAATATAATAATAAATACTAATTACATGTTGAATAGAGAATATTTTAAATGTATTAGCTTAAATAAAACATGTTATTGATACTGTTTTGTTTTAACTTAAAAATTTTAACATTTATTTGTATTCGTGCTCATGTGTCATGGTGCATGTTTTGAAAGTCAGAGGATAGCGTGTTCATTCTCTTCTTATCACATAGCTTCCAGGAATCAAACTTAGGTCCTCAGGCTTGGAAGCAAGTGTCTTTCCCCACTGAGCCACCTCACTGACCCTTTTAAGTTAGTCTCTAAGGGTAGTTAAAACTCTATGTGCAGCATGCATGATAGCTCTGCTAGATAATAGTCTAAACCAATGTCAACTCCCCCCTTAACTACTATCTAGACGTATTTTCTCACTCCAAAGTAATTACCGTGGGATATGAGTCTTTAGCCTAGAGCGCCAGGAGTGTTCTGTACATTTTAAGCCTTCACTGAGAATTTAACATTGTCAAACTTCTATCGAGATCTTTTTTAGTCTTACTAGTTAAAGAATTCTATCTACCCCTTTCTTCTCTTCTTTATTCCCCCTCTTCCCACATCTGCTGACCTACCTAATTTCCCGTGATTTAGATATTAAATTATTAAATATTACATTCTCATGTTGTTTCTACAGCCTAACCTTGACAGCCTTTCCTCCTGTTTATTATAGATTTCTCCTTTGAAATATCCCCCTGCTGATTGACAAAGGTGTTGTTCACTTTATATTAATGTGATATTGAATAATGATTAATGTTTCCAAGAATGAGTAGAATAATTAAGATGCCAACTAAAACACATTAATTTCTTCCTTACACATTCATTCTAAATTACTGTATTCTCAGCTGAATTTTTCTTCCATGTTCAGAAGTATGACTGTAATAAGCAAACCGAATGTGGGGAATAGATGTATGTCAAAAGTAGTATTGACATCAGGTGGATATTATACTAGTGTAATTAATAGGATTAAACCAGTGAAGTGGGGAATTTTCTTCTGGGGACAGAAATGGAATAACCTGATCATATTGTATTGGAGTGCTGTCTGGGAGGGGGTCAGGTATCTTACCACACAGACACAAGTGGAATGTTACAACTGTATTGTCTACTATGGCCACTATTTAGTCATTGTGCTTAAATTAAAATTAATTATGGCTCAATAGTCATAACAGCAACTAACCAGTGGTACTATATTGGATAAAACGGGTTAGAACACATCTCTCATTATAGGAGTGATATTAGTCTTATATGTGGGGCTGGTTGGGGTTGAAGAACTGGGAGAGGGAGTCATTGGCATAGAGATGATGGCTATACTTATGAACTAGATGAAGCAGTGATGTCATGGGAGCCAAGAGACAGGACTCCAACTAGAATGACTTCCATTTCGACAGAGCGAATACCAAAAGAGGGGCCAATGAAAAAGACAAAGGCAATCTTTCTTTCTTTTTATTGTTTTGGATAAAATGTAAAGAAGAAATTAGGGTTAGGAATGAGCTAATTGGATGAGTGCTTGCTGGATTTGGTCTCCAGTACAGCACACACTGATATTATGGTACACCCATAATCCCAGCACTTGGATTTGGGAGGTCAAGTCAGGGATTAAGAAGTTCAAGACATTCACTACATAGTGAGTTGGAGGCCAGCCTGGGATATATGAGACCCTGTTTCAAACAAAACAAAACAAAATAACACATTGTTTAATGAAGCTCTTTATAAAATAGTTATTGCAAACAGGAATGATAAATATATTCAAACCATACTTTTGTGAAAGACACATTCTTATACAAATTGTGACTTTTCTGCATCAAAGCAAAACAAACTATGCCAGTAGATGACTTCTGAAAAAAAAATGCATGAGATGGTTAGGGGATTTTTTTTTTTTTTGGTAACTTTATGGGAGTTTGGACTTGGAGCTTTGGTAATTAACATGTCCAGCAGAATTTCTTTCAAATGCAATTTGCCTTAAGCTTTTGGCAGGTGTAGTTTGACAGTCAATTTATTAATGAGTTCAGAAACAAAGCTGGTGCAGATGCTGTGCGCCTGTGAGACAGGCACCGTTTTCTTCAGTAGCCGATGCAGGAGGCAGAATCCCAAGTTCTGTGGGGGTTTCAGAGCCCAACCTGAATTCCTGTCTAGAGAGAGATGTTATGCTTCTGTGCAGATGGGATTTGGGGGATTTAAGGATGTGGGGAAGGGCCCCAGTGTTTCCTTTAGGTGTGTTCTCTTTAAACTCTTGAATCGACTCATTGAGTTGTGTGAATAGTTGACTGAAGGTATAATTACCCTTTATTTAACTTGAAGCTCTCAGTTTGGGAGTCAATAATAATAATAATAATAAGGTAGAAACAAAGTAGTAAGCACAAAGAATAGTTTCTTAGAAGTTCCTTGACTTTTCAGTCTTGGGATAGGTCAAGTTTAAGAGAGGTTTGTGTCACGGAAAACCAACGGGGTAAAAGGATAGATATTAAGAACCCTTCAGTGAGCTACTCAATGTGAGCATTTAGCATTTTCAATTAAACTGTCAGTAAATATCTAACTCATTTTCATTTAGTGTAGTTACTGCTGCACTCCTCTTCCTTAGAAGTCAATTAAGATTTTGATCTGCTCTTTGGATTACTCTTACTCAGAAATAATAAAAATGCATTAAAAATGAGATCACTGCCCCCTTGCGTGTGACCAATTGTCACCTCATGTCACCTCTTCCTGCTATTTCACAGCCCAGTTGAAGCACGTGTTCCTTCTCTTGCAGAGCCCCTGAGCATCTCTGTGGCCCTCACAGCATCCATCTGACCCCTTTGCTAGACTCAGCTGCTCCTGGCAATGTGGTGGGTCCTCATTCATTTCTGAGCTTTGTTATCTGCCAGAGATCTTGACTTACATTAGAGTCTCATTGATTTATTCATTGGTTCCTTGCTTAATTCCACAAAATGTTTGAGGCAGACAATAAATGTGTGCTGATGTGGAATTTCATCCAGCTATAAAGAAAAAGGAAAATTTGAAATTTACAGGTAAATGGATGGATCTGAAATGTATCAAACGTGGTAACCCAGACCCAGGAAGAAAAATACCATATTTTCTCTCCTACACTAGTTGTTAACTTTTGTGTATGTGAGTGTGGGTGTGAGTATAAGTCATGAATAGGCAGGGGACCACAAAAGTAGACAAGGTGCTTTCAAGGAAGGGGCAGGTAATATAATACATGTGACACGTAAGTAGAAAGGGAACTACAGGGGGTAGAAAGGCACAAGTTTGGGGAGTGGGGCAGGGAGATGAAGTGAAGCAGAGTTTTTATAAAAATATAATAATGCACCCAATCACTTTGTATGTTAATTAAAAAACAAAAATAAGAAATAACAAGTTATTCAGAAAAAAATGTGTCTTGAAAATTTCTGCTTGATTAATAACAACTTACATCCAGTCATATTAGTTTTCTGGCTGGGTGGCTTAAACAACAGAAATGTGTTCTCTTACAGCCTGGAAAGAAAAAGTTGAAGCTCAAGGAGGCAGCAGGTTAAATGTCTTTCCTCAGCTGGCATATGGGAAGGTCCTTGCCAGACCTCCACAGGCTGGCTCTTTACATGTTCACTTTTTCTCTTGCATAAGGTCAATAAGCAGGTTGAATTAGAGTTCCCTGATGGCTTTGTTTTAATTTATTACTTGATTAAAGGCTCTATCTACAAATATAGTCATATTCTGGAGCATTGTGGGTAGGGATTTACTGTGCGAGCTCTTAAAGGATAGAGATAAAGCTGCAGTACAATTTTATCCAAGTATTATGGCAAGTTGTATTTTTAAAAAGTGAAAATAAACAGGCTAGGGTATGGCCTTGGACTGTATCAGTTAGAACTTGGCATTTTATTTGATGAAAAATTATTTCTGAAGCTGGGGTGTGGTGGCTCATGCCTTGAATCCCAGCACTTGGGAGGCAGAGGCAGGTGGATCTCTGAGTTCAAGTCCAGCCTGGTCTACAGAGCTAGTTCTAGGAAAGCCAGGGCTACACAGGGAAACACTGTCTCAAAAAACCAAATATGTGTTTCTCACTTCATATTATAATTCAAAAATTAAATGGTTTGGTTCAGTGTCCAAATACAGAGACAATATTTTTTTTCAAAGATCGGGGAGGGCCTGGTGAGGCCACTAGTGGATAAAGGGACCTACTGCCAAATTTGACAACCTACCTAAGTTCAGTCCCTGGAAGCCATGTGGTAGAAGAAGAAAACTGACTCTGCTAAATGGTCCTCTGAGGTTCACATATGTACTCACCATCCCCGTTAATAAGTAAATAAATAAATAAATAAATAAATAAATAAATAAATAAATAAATAAATGTAGTAGAAAGATTGAGAAGTTACTCAGAGTAACTATAATCAATGGTCTAGCAAAGAATGAGACCCATTTTTCAAAACAAGTTCCCCATCATTATGAAGGCAACAGATTATTTCCCAGCAATCCTTTCAACTAAATAATGAGTTGGCTCAGAGAAGATGCTCTTACTGGAGGATCCTGTCAACTTTAAGGACAGATTTATTAGAGGAGCTTGGGTCTGAATATCCCCTAAAATCCCTGTATTGGAACTTGATTCCCAGTGTAAGTGTTGAGAGTTAGAGCCCTGTGAGGTGGTTAGATCTCAAGGATACTCACAATGAATTGAGGCCATTATCTCTGGAGTGGATTAATTATTGTGGGGATAGGTTCTGCCGGGAGGGTAAGTCCTACCTCTTCCTTATGTCTCTCTCAGTCACGGTGCCTCATCCTGTTTCTTACTGAGGAATGATTCAACACCAAGATCCTTACCAGTTGCAGGCCCTTTGACCTTGAACTTCTCAAGCTTCAGAGTTGTAAGAAATAAATTCATTTTCTTTATAAATTATCTAGTTTCAGATATTGTGTTATAACGACACAAAATATAGCAAGATGAAGGATCTACAGGAAAGTATTTGTTATTTGAAATTGGCTTCTTTGAGCTAGGAAAAGAAGGATTTATAAGTAATTCAGGGAACACCTTAATTACTCAAAATTTATTTTGAGATTAAAAATGTAAACATCAAGTAATTAACTTTCTGGCAATATTTCCTGACTTTGTCATTAATCAGTATTACTCACTAGCTATTTATGTATATATTTGTGAATATAGGTATTTGTTGCCCTCTATTTAAAGGATGATGTAAATGAGGTCACTTACTTGTATGCAAATATACAAAGATACTTAATTTTATTTCCTTAAGCAAGATGTAAGTTTCAACTAAGTAGTTGGATATGTAGTTGATTTTACTATTTGAGTCAAAATAATTTTATTTGCCAGGAGTTTTTGCCAGAAAGGACAGTCATTTCTTCTACACTAGCCTTCCATCTTTGTTCCTACTTGGCCTTCTCATGACCCTTTGCTCTGCTCCCTCGTGCCCTGAGGAATGGTGCAACCATGTGGACATTCTCTTCCCCTTCTCTTAGAGTTAACTGGATCAAAGACAGACAAAATGGAAGCAGTTAGACTATTAGTAGAAATTTGAAACTGGAATCAGAGAGTCTAGGGTTGGAGATCTCAGTGAGATTTACAAAAGCACACAGGGGTGGGGGGTGGGGGGCAGGGGAAGATTGGGAGAGAGAGGAAAGAGGTTTTGAGGGACTGAGGCCTGTGAGTCCTGCTTCTGACTTCTTAGTTTGTTGTAATCTTTTCCTGATTTTATTTTCCGTTGTTGAGATTTATTGGGTATTTCTCCAGCCTTCCAGTAATTCCTCTTATTTGCTTATGGTTGCTTGTCCTTTTTGATAGATTTCATGAAGGTGGTACTAAAGCAGTAAGTAGTTTTACTAAGGTGGCGTGTGTGTGTGTGTGTGTGTGATTTCCAATACTGTTGAAAATATTTCCAATATGTTTTGTTGAGCAACCATTTTAGGATGTTGAGATGATATGTGAATCACTACTAGCAACGAAAGAAATAAACTCATGGCTGACTATTAGATATCACCCTTTATGTGTTAGGTGTTATGATCATATTTCAAATGCATTATCTTTCTTTTTCATAAAACCTTAGGAGGCAGAAACTGTGATATTTATACTTTGCAGATGTGGAGATGGAGATTTAGAGGGGAAAGGAAGGATTCTGGAACATTCGTATCCTTGAGCTATTGAACACATCTTGGAACTATCTACTTATAGATGTCAAGAAAATGATAATTTTTTTTCAAATTTATGCCAGTGTTAGGTTTTAAATTCTTTGAGTTATATGTATTTTCATATACACCATTCCTAGAAAATAATAATGGGCCCAATGTGGCTAAAGTGGAATGCTGATAGATGAGATGAAAATAATGATGATGAAAATAATAAGATAAAAAGATGTAAAAGATTCTAGAAGCTCTATTTAGCACATCAAAACCTTTCTTGTTTGTTTTTTGAGACAAATTTTCACATAGGTTGGCTTGAAATTCACTATGTAGCCAAGACTAGCCTGAAACTCATGGCATTTCTCCTGTGACTGTTTTCTAGGTGCTAGAATTATAGGTGTGAACCTCCATTCCCAGCTCAAATTTAGGACTTTGACCATAAGTAACTGATGCATATTACCCAGTAGGAAAGTGATAGAATGGTAGACCTGGAGATGCTAGCTTACTGGTGACCAGCTTTACTATAAAGAAACTAGAACATGTTTGTAGACAAAGTCATAGGAAGCGATAAAGACAGACACTAAAGATGCAGGAGAGCCAGGGTTGATTAATAGAGTATGTTTTAAGTGGTTCATTGGGATAGTGAAATGAGGCTAGTGGATAGCATAGCTATTGGGAATAGGATGGAGGGAATAAAGGGTGGCTGGTTTAATAATTTCCAGGTTGAGATAAATATATGGTATCTCAGATTGATTGAAATTGTTGGCCTGTTTCCTGCTGCTACAACAGGATATCACAGATGGAGTTAGTTTTGAACCCATAGAAGTTTATTTGTTTCACGAATCTAGAAACTGGGATGCCCAAGTATGGGAGAGAGCATCCTGGGATGTCCAAGTCAGGGCAAAGAGCATCTGGTGAGGACCTTCTTGCTGTGTTGTAACATGGTGAAAGGTATCACATATCAAGAGAAAGGAAAGGGCGCCAAGTCTTTCATGTTATAACCAGTCCACTCCTACAATAACAACATTTATCTATTTGTGAGGGTGATAGTGAATGACTAATCACTCCTTCCATGTCCCATTTCCCATAGATTGGTCATTATCGTACCTTATAGGAGAAGCTTCTTTGTGCAGTGGATGGTATTTAATCCAGAAACTCAAAGTGCAGGCAGTAAGCATTAGTGGAGTGTTCAACTACAAATGGTACATCAACATCACACCCCCTCCACAGGCTTCAGGTGCCATTGCTGAAGAGAGGGGATAGAAAGATCGTTAAGGGTTAGAGGCCAGAGGACACTGGAGTAAGACAGTGTCTTCTAGACATGACAGTGCTTAAGAGCTCACAGCAACAGCAGTAACCTGTGCAAGACTTGCACATGATCAAGCCAGATTGTAGCATGCAGTAGGAAGGGGTTCATGAAACTCGACTCCTAAGAAAATATTGGGAGCTGATGACTTTTGGGGAGAGAGTTAGTTTTCTTTAAGGGTATGCTCATTGGTAGGTTTACCATGCACCAGTGGATGACTCTACACTCGAGGATATACGAAGCAGGCAGTATGATTATTTATACTTTGCAGATATGGAGATGGAGGTTTATTTTAAAGAGACATAAAGTTGGAGGTCAGTCAGGGAGGTGTGAAGATGGACCTAGGAGGAATTGAGGGTAAGGAGTGATAGTTAAATGTGATCAAAATTCATTATCTAATGTTCTCAAAAAATAATAAAAAATGAGAAAAGAAGCCCCACCTTTCAGTATTGTTGGAGCAGGGATTAAGTTGATAGCTAATGAATTCTGGGTAACGAATATAAACCAGAGTCACGTGTCTTAGAACATGTAGGCAAATGAGCTAACTCTAGAGCATAAGAAAGAACAGGCTTGATAACTTCATGAGTGAAAATTACTTGACTTCCCACTGTATTTAGTCCTAATATCTGTTTGTCGTGGTGGCAGCCATCCTTCAAGGTGGCACCTAAAGATTTCTACTACCTGGTATGTGTGTTATATCATTCCACAATGGGTTTTTACTGCTTGACATATGTGTTGTATCCTTCCACATAGAATCAGGGTTGGGCTGTGTGGCAAGTATCATTTGGTAGAGGTGACAGAGTGAATTCTGAGAATGGGTCATAGGGTGACTCGCAATGTCTGTGTTATTCTTTGAGAGTGCTCATTATTGAAGAAGCCAGACATCATCTTTTTAGGATGCATAGGCATTCATGTGGAAGCTCACATATATAAAAGAGACCTTTCCCCGTGGCCAGTACCAACTTTTAGCCAAGGGAGTTGTCCCTTTGGAAGAGGAGCCTACATTTCCAGGAAAGCTTTCCAATGGTTAACAGTCCTGTCAAACAAATGTCTGAGTGCAGCATCCTGAAGAATCCTGAGTCTGAGAGTGTCTAGTCAAGCTGGTATTGAATTCCTGAGCCGTAGAAACTCTGAGTACCACATTATTTTATGTTAGGGCATTTGTTAAATGTTCATATCCATAATCTTGGTTTGAAAGTCTCTCTGGGTAGAGTCAACAAGATGTCTCAGTGGGTAAGTTTGTTGCTTTCAAGCCCGACTATCTGTGTTTGATCTTGAGTGAGTAATTAAAAAGATCTGTGACTATGATATAACTGGGAAGGAATGATTATAATACCAATGAATTAGTAAGCAAAAGGGAATCTATATTTTTCCTAGTTAAAATCTTTTGTTTGATTTTGGAAAAACCTTACTACAAACAAACCTCTGGTACCAGAACAAGGGAAAAAAGGAGTCAACAGTATCTGATGAACAATAGATTTAAAGATAACTGGACTTTACCTGCAGAACCACAGGAGAAACACAAAGAGAAACAACACCCTTTTGAATGATAACAATTTGAAGTGTATAAAGCAAAAGCATGATAAAGCAAATTGAAAGGCAAACTCGGGGAAGCCTGTGGCATGGTGTGGTTGTTCTTGTCTGTAATTCCAGCACTTGCAGATAGAGGATGGTGGATTAGGAATTTAACAGGAGTTCAAGATCATCCTTAGTCACATTGTGAGTTCCGGCCTTGGCAACAAGAGACCTTGTCACAAAATGAATTAATGAATGAACAAAGCTAGGGGGAAATATTTGTGGCACACAAAATAGATATTGACTATTCTTATATTGAGACTTTGCAAAGCACAAAGAGATAATCTGAAGAAAACTTTAGTGTTACAAAAAGTAGAAGTATAACATTTTTGATCAATATCTATCTATAAGACATTATCTTAAAATGATTCCAACAATTTAATTATGTTAGGGTAAGATGCTTGAGTAAATTCGGTAGTGTTGTAGTGAGATATTTGTATTTAGGTTGTTCTCTATTGAATTTATATTTGTTTAGTAAATGATTGAAAATCTTAGTTTGATTTTTAAAATTAAAAAACAGTCATATGATGCCTTTGATTATGGTTTTCTCAAGCCAGTTATTTTCCCCCCTTCCACATTAGCATGTCTAGTGGTGTGCTTTCTCAGGGCTTGTTTAGGCCGCCATGTTTTTGAAGCATCATAGTGAAGCTTCCCTGCCACTTGTAGGAGACACAATCTCAGCAGATTTCCTGGTCCTCTGGCTCTTATCATCTCTCTGCCTCTTTTGCATTGTTCACTGTGCTTTAGGTGCAGGAGTTACATTTTAGATGTATCCACTGGGGCCAGGGACCCCATGATCAGTTGTTTTCTGCATTTTGACCAATGGTGGTTTTCTATAATGCTCTGTCTGTTGAAAGAGAAGTTTCTTGATGAGGGGGTAGAAGCTGCACTTATCCGTGAGCATATGGACATGTATTTAGAGTGCACTTAGAAATTATACTGCTTTACTAAAGTGATGGTAGCAGACTTTCCTTTAAGATCCATGACTCCACTCGCCCTGGGCAGTTGGCTAGGTTTCCAATACCAGGTGGATTTCCTTTCAGTTAACAGGCCTTAACAATTAGACAGTTGTTGGTTACTGCCAAAGTATAAATACCACTGTTGCACCTTTTGGGATCTCTTGCCATGGTGGTCATTGTTCATAGGCATCATAGCTGATTAGGACTGATTTTTCCCCACCTTTGGAAGACTGCATTGTACCTTCTGGTATCATGAAAGCTAGTCCTTAGGGAGGAGGCTTCCAGGCCAGATCCAGTTTAGCTCCTTTAAGTCTTGTGTCCGAAGTGCTCAGTGTTTATTCTCAACCTCTGTGAGACAACCAAAGGCAACAGCAACAGCCTATATTGTTTTGGGAGTCTTTTGGACTCCCTTGACCAACAATTTGAAAGGGAAGTTCTCATTCCTGGTACTAGGGTTTTTGTCAGATAGTCTATGGCTCTAGGTGGGAGCATTGTTAGCTTAAGTGACTTACCTTCATTTAAACGATATATGTGTGTCTATACACACAAACTTATAGGTATTGTATGTAATTTTAAGGAAATAAATAGCACAATTCCTTACAGCTATTTTAGGCAACTCTCCTATCAGACACTGTTCCAACACAGCCACAAATACTCAAAGTACTGTACCTGCCTGTTGTCATCACAGTGAAGTAGAAGGTTTCCACGAGGGCTCTGTTGGGATTTCGGAGGAGACAGCCAATAAACTTCTCCTGACTTTGTTTAAATCTCTGCCTCCAGAAGACACCCCCCCCCACAAAATCTGCCTGTCTTTTGTGAATGTTAAGACCCTAAGGGGGCATAATTGGTAATTAGGGGGTTTCCATGACTCTTTAGAGAGACTGGTATGCCCCGTGGACGTCTGAAATGAATCCTGGATGAATAACCAACAAGTTCCACACTGAGGCTGAGTCATCAATGAGTAATATCCCACAGTAACCGAAACCTGAGAAAGTGTTATGGTAATGTGCTCCGTTGCACCCCTCTGGCTCTAATTTCTTACTGTGTGTGGATGCACACCACATCAGAACAGTGTTTGAAAATACACTTTCAAGATTTGTGGTCCTTTGAAACAAAAATGAATTTTCTTTACGGCAGCCATTTCCTTATTATAATGACAGCTCAATCTTGAAAGGCATCAATTGAAGATGGGAATTGGGCACAGTGGAGAAAGAATCCAACACTTTTGAGACGCACCCCAGGAGTCTGGATGACACTGCCTCTATCTGCAGGAGGCCTGTGGGGCTTGGACTTCGGTGCCTCTGAGGATGTGATCTGTCACATTCCCTCAGGGCTGATGTGTGTCATCCGAAGCATTTGTAAAAAAACAAACAAAAAAACCAAAAAACCAAAAACCAAAAACCAAAAAATAGCCAGCTGGGAAAGACTCCTTATGAAATGTCAAATTGTTAATGTTTATCATTAATAAGAAAAACAGATCTGAGAATGCAGAACAGGGAGTGTTAACTCCCGGGTTTTCCCCCAAGGTTTCAGAATGGTGTAAGTGTCTTCCAGGACCTCAGATCCTGGCTGATGATGCTGATGCAAGAGAAGGAAGGGTACAAAAGCAGTGGAGGAAGACATGGAGGAAGGCATTCTTCTGAAGCTCGGGGTGAAGACATGAGTAGACATTGGACACCTTGACCACATTTGCATGGAGTTGCTTAGCATTTTACTTCCCCTGTACACACTATCATTGTGTGGAGGAATCAGTGATGGAAAAGGCATTTTCCTGTAGCTAGAGTTTCCCTGCCTGGCCCACACTCAGGACTAATCTCTGACACCGCCAGTTCCACAGCCACTCAGACCCAACCAAGTAAACACAGAGACTTATATTGTTTACAAACTGTATGGCCGTGGCAGGCTTCTTGCTAACTGTTCTTATATCTTAAATTAACCCATTTATATAAATCTATACCTTGCCACGTGGCTCGTGACTTACCGGCATCTTCACATGCTGCTTGTCATGGCGGCGGCTGGCAGTGTCTCCCCTCCTTCCTGTTCTTTCTTTTCTCCTCTCTGTTAGTCCCGCCTATACTTCCTGCCTGGCCACTGGCCAATCAGTGTTTTATTTATTGACCAATCAGAGCAATTTGACATGCAGACCATCCCACAGCATTTTCCTCCCTCCTGCAGAATATTGTGGGCTGTGGAGAGGGCAGAACCAGCAGAGTGAAGTGTTTTTTTTTTTTTTTTTTGTTTGTTTGTTTTTTTTTTTTAGACTATATGTTATCTTTAGAGAGTTGTCTATTTAGTTTTCTATCTACCTATCTCTATTTATTTCTTCTCCTTATTTCCTTTAATACAAACCGTAATTTGTACCTTACCTAGCTTTCATGGTACTGCAATGTGTTGTGTAGGCTCCTGGAGGTAAAATGTCAACGATGTCATCCAGCTGTAAGCCCTATGAACAATGATGGACCTCAAAGAAATGGGAATTTCCCCCAGAAATCTCATGTTTGGGAGATGGAAAAGGCACCAGCCAGAGGGGGAACCTGTCTCCTAGAGAGAGATTTAAAGCAGCTGTAATAACTTGTCAGACTGCCTTATAGGATGAGACTGAAACCCAGCTAATGATGGGTCAGTGGTGGGAGTGACCACACCTTGACCATGACTGCTTAGACGTGCATATCTTTGGCCCTCTTTTTAAACTTTGATCTCTTTTCAAGACCCCAGAGATGGACTTGAGGGGTTTGCTGGCCCTTTTTGTCCCTCTTCCCATCAACATTGAATAAATCTCCTTTCTCAAGCCGGGCGGTGGTGGCCACGCCTTTAATCCCAGAGGCAGGTGGATCTCTGTGAGTTTGAGGCCAGCCTGGGCTACAGAGTGAGTTCCAGGACAGGTTCCAAAGCTACACAGAGAAATCCTGTCTCGAAAAACAAAACAAAACAAAACAAAAACAAAAACAAAAACAAAAAAACCAAACCAACCAACCAACCAACCAACCAACCAACCAAACAAACAAACCCCAAACCCCTCCTTTCTCTGCGTTCCTCCTTACTTTGGCTCTTTTAATTGGCTTATTGAGGATGAGTGGTCAGATCTGACTTGGGGCACAGGTTGCGACCCTTAAATTTGATAACAGTAGGACTCTTATTCCAGTCTTTTTGTCTTTTGCATCCCTTAACATTAGGTGACAGACTTCACCTGCTTTGTGCTCCATCGTGGTATGCTGCCTCACTGTAGGCTCAAAAGAATGGGGCCAATCCATAATGGAATCAAATCTCTGAACCTGCTAACCAAAAATAGCTATCCTCCTCCTTGTTCTCCTTTTCTCCTTCCCCCTTTTCCCTTCTCCACTCCCCGCTCTTCAAGTGCTCTGTGACTTTACTATTGAGGCACAACCCCAGTACCAATTTCTCTTTGTAGTTCACATCCTGTATTTGCTAAAGTTGTTACTATTATGCCCAGATCATGACCCCAAAGAGACCACCGAAGACCATAGGTGCCTAGAATGCAATAGCAAGGTTTATTCTTTAGATATAAGTCTAGACAGGGAACTCATTCCTACACCCAATACAGTGAGGCAGAGAGGAGTTGCTCTTTCTTTGTGTGGCTAGCTTTTTAAAGGCAAAAACCACAAGCCCTTAGGGGGGACCACATTGGTATATTTTTTATCTCTGTTCTCTTTTAATTGGGTGAGGGTATGCAACCTTTGAATTTACTGGTTGGTGGTTACAATTACCACTTTGGGGGCAGTCCAGCACAAGTCCCAGGCTTTGTCCTTGAGCCGCCATGGGGGCTGGCTGGCCTAGCACTTCATGCACATAACTCTAAGTTGTTGAGGGGCCCCAGACAGTAAAAAACATCTGGCTGAACTTTGAGCAGTCAGAGTACGTGCAGAAAGGGAGGTACTGCAAGGACTATGTCTTTTGTTCATGGCTCTCCCAGAAACTGCTTGCTCAAGTCTCAGGAAACTGAAATTGAGGCCTGATCTCTGAGAGAAGACTGAGCAGCCTGTTATGGCATCTGCTTGGTCCTTTCAGTTACTAGAATTACCTTCTGGTAGGTTACCTTTGGTTGAGGTGTCTTTCTTTCATGGCACTCCGGTAGAATCCAGGACAGAAAGTCATGATAAGTAGACTGTTATTCCAGATCCATCCCAATAAACCAAACCAAGACTTAAATATTTGTTTTCTTCCAGGGTCATTTAACCATGCAAGTTATGCTTTTAATGTGTGAGCCTGAGCTTAACCAAATCCTGTGGGGCCCTGGGAATCAAAGGAAAATTTACAATGTGTCAGATTTGTTAGTGCGATGTCATCCTATTCTCATTCACTGGCTATTAGTCATGACTGAATACAGAGATGAATATATGAGTGGAAACCTCAAACTTTCTGGACCTTATGAAAATTGGACATGAATAGACTCCAAAATGAGGAGTTTCATGCTTCAAATGGCTGTGCCTCCTTATGGACAATTTTAGGAAGGAGGCAGAGGTTTGGGTAGGAGGCAGAGGTACAAGATGAAGGAAGGTTGTCCTCATCACCATTCTCCTTCACTGAGTCATTCACCTATGAAACATTCGTTCTGTGCTATGTGCTAGGTAGTGCACAGCAAATATCCTTTTATTTAAAAAAGTCAATGATCTAGGGTGAGCAGCTGGGATGGGAACAAATACATACCTTCAAGTAATAATAAATCTACAAAGTTTGGTGAGAATAAAGTGGGAAGAGAAAACATGAAGGATATCAAGGGTTTGGTTAACCTTGTTGCAGCCAAAGGAATCCTGATACTGTTGACAGTCAATGGGTAGACTTGGAAACAAAGTAAGAGTCCTTAAGGCTGTGCTGTGTGCCTGTATTGCTACAAATCCCATAACTTTTCCCTTAAATGCAATGATTGGCATATCCACAGTCATTTTGTACATGACTTTGATTGGTCCAAGAGTAGACATTTTAACTCGAGTAAAGCCAGTCTTGAAACAAAACAAAACAACCAACCAACCAGCAAACAAAAACAACAAAACACGAGATCTATAGGAGATGCTCAAGCCTTCAGAATCATTAGCACCAGTTGATTAGTTGAAGGAAGAGTCAATGCAGGAAAACAGGCAAGATTGAAGGATTGAAGCAGAGATACTTTCTTAATTATCCTTGACTGTCCTGAGAGATCCATGACCTTTTGATCCTAGCTCTGGTTAATTTTTGTTACTTCCTGTGAATAGGACAGTTGCTATGCTAGCCTCAGATTTCCCTTGGCTACATATTTGCTCAGCCCCATAGACCTGGCTTGGTTGCTTATTTTAGGTTGAAAATAAATTCTTCCAGATATATCTATTTTTTTTTTCTTTGTGGCTTCTGGGAAAATTTATTTTCAACCTAGAATTATTCTCTAAAGAGTCACTTCAAGCTATAATTATGCCACAGGGTGTATGTCAACGTTTTTTGGAGTCACATAGCAGAATGATTAAGAGCTAATATCTCCAACTAATTCAATCAATAAAAGAGGCAGTGAACTGAAAAGGTATTTTCAAAAGGAAGTTTCCAATAAATAAAATAAATTAAAGATGTTCAACATCTTTATTCACCAGGAAAAACACATCAAAACTACACTGAAATTGTATCTCACCCCAGTTAGAATGGCTTTCATCAAGAAAAAAACAAAATGAAACAAGTTCTGGTGTGGATACAGGGAAATAAATGGTTCTTATGTAGTGTTGGTGGGAATATAAAGTAGTTCAGCTTTAATGGGAATAAATATGGAGATTCTTTAAGAAACTATAAATAGACTACAATATAATTCAACTGCATCATTCCTAGGGTATGCCTAAAATAATCAGTCAGTATATACTATATATACTTGCACCCCAATTTTAATTGCTGCAGTATTTGTCATAGTCAAGTTATAGAATCAGGGGGTTCCCATCAATGGTTAAGTAGAATGCTGGGATGATAGCTCAGTCCTGAAACACTTCCTCGAATGTGCAAGGCCCTAGGTTTAATCCCCCCAAACAACAGCAATCACAACAAAACTCCAAACAAACAACAACAACAAAAATGAACAAAATACTATTATCAATAGTAAAATGGGTAGAACTGTGAATCATCATTGTGTCAGGACAGTAAAGATATGGGGGGAAAGGCATCTAGATTAATATATGAAAGGAGCCAGGTGGCAGAGAAAGACTGGAATTGTTTCTCATGTAACATGGGTTACATGTAACAAACAGACAACAGCCCTCGATGTACAAATGAAAGGAAAGGTGGGTGCTATGTAAATAACCTACGAAAGACCAGAACTCATGTGGTGCAGGGCTTTTGAGTGTATGTCTTTTTTCTTTTTTTTTTTTTTCTGGCTCACTATTAGCTCATTCCTTGGTGGAAATCCCTTTTTCTTTCTTAATCAACTGCTCTTCTTTCTATTACTGTCAAGTGTCCATGGTCCAGTTCATTGCTCTAGGACACAAGAACCTGGAAATCTTTGTAGGTGCCTGTTAGGTCTGAAACAATCCGTATGCACAGTCCTGGCTCAATTCAAGCTGGACTATAGAAAGATTTCTGGCAGTTAGATAAAAACCAGCATTCCTCAAGATCTTGTGAAACAGGTTTTCTGTCCGCAAAAAAGAGTCATTTCCCTTGCCTCTGGCAGAAGGGACATATGACTCTCCACTGATCTATACCTGCAGAGTGCCTACCAGCTTATCAAAGTCCACGCTAACCTCCAGGCTCCAACAGTTCCTATTCACAACCAGTTATACATTTCAAAGTCCCCTGGCCTCTCTCACCTCCCCTTTCTACACTCAACTCCTGGGCCTGCTCTAGCTCATGAGCATCCCTCCCATAGCTACTCATCCTTCTTATAACCCAGCTCTATCTCCACTATTCTCTCCCACTCTCTGACTTCCTGTCCATGTCCACTCTGTTTCTTTTCCTGTCTGTCTGGACACTTCAGATGCCTCTGGATATTTTCTCTCTCTTATTCACAAACCTCCCTCTTAATAACTGAGCAGCCATTTTGGTGGTTTCTTTACCGCTCACCCCCTCCCCCCCCATACAATGCCTTCCACACACTATTGTGTCTATAATAATCATCTTAAATGAAATAAACTGAACTTACAAAGACAAGTAGTATATGCCTTCAACATGAGGAATCTAAAGGAAAGAAAAAAGACAGAAAAGTAGAAGTAGAGTGGGGACAGTTAGGGAACAAAAGGAGAATCAGGGAACAGGAAGGCAGGCTAAGAGGGTAATTGGTAGGGCAAATAGGATAAAAATATTTTATTAAGCACACATGAAAATGCTACAAAGAAATCCATTATTTTGAATAATTACTAATATTCATTAAAGAAGAAAGCTAAGCAGTGGCGACACATGCCCTTAATCCTAGCACTCCCGAGGCAGAGGCAGGTGAATCTCTGTGTTTGAGGCTAGCCTGGTCTACAGAGTGAGTTCAAGTCAGCCAGGGCTACATAGAGAAACCCTGTCTTGAAATACAAACAAACAAGTAAGTAACAACAACAACAACAACAAAAACAAAAGAAGAAGAAACAAGAAGAAAAGAGTTGACTTGCCCTCTACTGTACCACAATCCATTTTCAGCCCTTTCCCAGAGGGCACTGGCCAATGTCATGAATGGAATTTGTACATGTATCTATAAACTGTCCATGAAGGATGTTAGGCACATTGGTTTAGAACCATTTTGAGAACAGCATCCCAGCAAGCTTTTTCCTCTCTAAGCTCCACATCCTCTTTAAACAAAGAACATGATAATGGCCTCCTCAGCAGGCTATATTGAGGATTAAGAGACCCTGGCTGTGATGTGGCTTCCGAGTCCCACAAAACCAGTCTTTAACGGACATTGCATTTCTGGAGATTCCAGGGCACAGTTTAATCAGCTCTTCAACTACGGTGTCATGTAGGCTGCAGTTTTCATACCATACATATCCTCAGTTTTTCCCACCCTAAGCTTTTCATGCCAAATACTTCTCAGATAATATTCTTCATTCCTGAAGCTGAGTGTATAGCTACTCACTCTGAGACCAGATGTCATGCTAATTAGGTCCTTAATTGCAAACACTGACACTGGTTAATTAATGAAAAAGTATTTTAAACAAAAGAGAAGGCTGGAGAGATGTTTAAGTAGATAAAGCACTTGACCTTCAAGCATGGGGATCGGAGATTATTCCCAGAATGCACAAAGAAGTTGGACAGGTATGGAGACCACCTACAGTCCCAGCACTGAGGAAGAAGAGATGGGAACATTAGAACAAGCCGGATCAGCTAGACTAGCTGGAATTGATAAGCTCTGGGTTCAAGGAGAGACCCTGATTCAATAAATATAGTGAAGACTGATCAAGGGACTCATACATTTGGTATCAACTTCAGGCCTCTACATGCATGAGTACCACACACACACACACACACACACACACACACACACACACACACACGCGCACACACACACACACACACACACACGTGCGAATACAAGTACATACATGAATACCATATACATATACACATGCGCAAAAGTATTTAAAGATAGTTGGGAGTCCAAGTTCAGAATGCTACAAGCTGTTGTGTTCCTCCTGTACTGCATTCTAGCTGTGAAGTGGTTGAGCTCTTACAATATTTAAAGGCCACTAGGAGCCTCAGATTTAGGCCCTGATGGAGTTTCCAGAAACCAGGAAGAGGAAAGCATTCCTTTTCTATACATAATCAGGAGTGGAGTGTAGAAATTTCACTGTGATGGTGACAGCATTACTTTGGTTGGAACCTTATATAGGTTTGCTTTTGGTTCATGATACTTTTGTTTTAGCATTTAAAATATTGTCCAAGTTATTGTTTATGGACAGTGAAATGCTCAGGCTTCAGTGAGCTGTTCAGTCAGTTTTGATACACGTCTCCTGTCAAGGCATGAGGCATTTATGTCACCTAACAAGTTTGCTCAGGTCTCTGGCCTGTCAACCCGCCATTCCTTAAGCAACCCGGAGTACATTTCATGTTAGCATGCTCTAGAATTTCATGCACGATGAAGCACTTAGTGTACCTTGTTGTGTTTTGAATATATTTTAAGGAAATTCTTGACTCAAGCTATTTCCCATGACATCATGTGAACTCAGTAGACCTATGAGATCAGGCTTTGGGCACTGATCCCTCTAGTGTGACTATAAATCAGGCAGGTACACCGCTTTCATTTTTGCCCCTGAACCACACATTGTTTTCCCCAAGTTACCCTTTTCCTGATGGCAAATTGTCATTGGTTTTCAGCTTTACACTGGGGGCTAAATCCTTGGCTTTGAGATCTTCACCATCTACATAAACTTGGGCTCTTCTGACTTGGTTTTAGTTTAAATTGTCTTGACTTTGTGAAAATATTTCTGTTTCTAACTTTATGTCATATGTATGGTTTTTATTTTTCAAGTCTAAATCTAAATTGTAGCCTGACTGTGTATTTTGGAGCCCTCAGTCAGCCTAAGGTCTCAGTTTCTGCAATTGGTCTTAAGACATGCACTGAAGGATACTTCTCTGTCAACCATTGTTTTTGGCAATCTATGCAGGGTTTCCATAAACAACCTCTAAGCACAAACTGGAGTCTTACTTTCACTGAGTTTCTTAAAGTCATGGTTGGAGCTGTCCTAAATTAGTATGAAAGTCTACATTATGTTCATTATGAGGTTTAGATATTTTGGGGGCATGCCGTATTTGATGCTGTCAGGATGAGGTTGTCAGTAATTGGCTTACAGGAATGTTTATCTTAATATAAGCCAGCAGACAAGTTCATACGTGAGTCTAGGATAAGAGGTCAGCAGAGACTTGGTAATACCCAAGAAAGAACATCATCAGTATTATCTTCCTGGGTCCAAACAATGCAGGGCAGGGGTGGAGTCCGAAAAAAGTCCATTAGGGGAAATGGTGGTAGAAAGTTCATAAGAAAACATGGTTTTAGGGCAGACATTCTAGAAGAATGTTCTACACAAATAGGGAAGAAAACTTTTTTTCCACTTCACTGAGGGGCACAGCAGGGCCTAACTGCATGACAGGCTTCAGCTCAGGAGCTGCTGCATCTTCCTGTCAGCCCCTCAGCAGCCTCAGTGGTGGGCAGCATGGCCCATGGTTTTGCGACCCCCAAGGACAGAAAAGACAGTCGACTGGTGCTGTGGTCTGAGGCTTGTGTGGCTGGGTCAGTCTCAAAAGAGAGGCTGCAGAAGAGGGAAGATTATGAATGTTCCAGAAACTGTGAGACATTGACTATTCACAGGAGCAAAATCGTTCCATCTCCCTCGTTGAGCTTCACAACTTGTTTCTTATTTTCCCTCTGAAATTTACTTTCTAATTAGTTTGAGCTGTATATTATCACCATCTACCCCTCCTCCAAATTAAATTTGCCTAGTACCTTGATCTGGCATGCCTTTCAATAAACCCCCATTACACTTTCGAGAGTCATAGAGCTACATTGATCAGCATATACCAGTAAGTATTATGGTGTAGGCAAAGGCATTCATGAAGTTAATAGAAGTTGTATTAAATCAACTTCATGCTTATGAGAGTGGAAAAGTACTGTTCAGTGGAAAAGATGGATGCTTAGAACTATGTTTCTAATGAAATCATACCTTATGTATGAGCTTTACCAATGGATATTTTAACACTTACTGCAAGATATATTAAAAACCCAGGTAATGACTACTCCACCTATTTGTAAAGATTCCAGAGGAAATTTTTACTTGGTAAACAGAGTGAGAACAAGTGGTAGATGCAGGGTAGTGTGTTCCTGGTCCTGCTGTAGTAACCATTTGTCTTTGATAATGGCCTTGACAGTCAGGCTGGAAAAAATCATGATGGTCTCCAGTCTCTAGTCTTCAGTTTTTGGGGGTTTAGTCTCTGTATGGTTAATTATTATTATTATTTTTTTAAGACAGGGTCTCACTATGCAGCCTTGGCTGGCCTGGAACATTCCATGTTCCTCAGGAAGGCCTCAAATTTATAGAGATCTGCCTGCCTCTCTCTCCCAAGTGGTGGGATTAAAGACATACACAGCTATGTCTGGCAGTGATGGTTAATTTGTGTGTGTGTGTGTGTGTGTGTGTGTGTGTGTGTGTGTGTGTGAATCTGACTTTTCAGAATATTTCCAGAGGAAACATAATCTGGGTGTGCTCATTTGAATGTTTTCAGATGAAATTAGTCTTTAGATTAAGTAGTGAGGGTGACAATTCCCAGTATGGGTTGGACCCATCCAATCTGTTGAGGGACAAAATAGAACAAAAATGCAGCAAGAAGGAAGGAATTCTCCAGGTTTTCTTCCTCCCTGCTTATTTGAGTTGAGATATCACATCTTACCTTCTCTGGACCTCAGGCTAGGACATACAGCCGTTGGATGCCCTGTTTTGCAGGTATTAGTCTGGAGTCTGTGTGCTACTTGCTTACCTAGGCTTCTAGATTGCAGATGGCAGATTGTTCTGTCTCCTCAGCCTCCACAATCTGGCAATCCAATTCATTATAATCTTTTCCTTTTCTTTATACATGTGTGTATGTATGTATGTATGTATGTATGTATGTATGTATGTATGTATGTATTGCATGTATCTCCTTTTAGTTCTATTCCTCTGGAGTACCTCATTCTTTTAACCACTAATCATGGATGCTTTATCCATGAGTTTACTTAAACATTTTAATGTAAATTGATCTATTATGAAATCCTTGCCTCAACGTGATTTTCTCTTTTTTTCTTTGTTTTTGTTTTTTTTGTTTTTTTTTTTTCAAGATAGGGTTTCTCTGTGTAGCTCTGGTTGTCCTGGAACCTGTTCTGTAGACCATAGACCAGGCTGGCCTCAAAGTCGCAGAGATCCACCTGTCTCTGCCTCCCAAGTGCTGGGATTAAAGCCATGCACCACCACTGCCTGGCTCAACATGATTTTAAATCAATCATTGCATTATTTGTGGCATAGGTTTCATTACCTTGGAGGTACCAAATATACGTCCATTCCCATGTTAGCCAGATTTGTAGCAAAAGAAGTCCACACAGAAAATAGCTACAAAATCTTAGCAGCAGACAAAGTTAACTATTTGTCATTCGTGGAGGGTTTCAGTGCTTCGGCCTGTGGGTCAAGTTTATGTCAGCTTCGAGTGCTTGTTCTGGGACTGGGCCACACTGGGATATATTTTTTATTGGGTGGAGGTCATAAACCTCAGAGAGGTGAAAAGATATATACACTGCCTCTGAAAACCCCTGTCTGCTTTCATTGACCAAAGCAAGTAATATGACCCTATTCAAAACTGTCAGGACACAGGAGAATCCTTTCTCCATGGTGAGGGTGGGGGAGAAGGGGATCATTATTGTTAAATAATTGAATCTACTATACTTTATTTTCATTTATTTTTTAAAAATGTGTCTCTAACATCTCTTGTACTTCATTTGAAACCAGCTATATATGTGTGTGTGTGTGTGTGTGTGTGTGTGTGTGTGTGTGTGTGTGTGTGTGTGTGTGTATGGTAGGCTCTACATAAAGCAACATTTCCTATTCACTGTTTTAATATGAAAAGATCTGATCAGGTTTTCCCCCTCACTTTTATGATCTTATTCTCATTGTTTGTGATGATAATGGAAGTATTTGCTCAATTAATCTGGCCAACCCATCTGGTTGTTGGCTAAGGGGTATATGTGCTGTCTCACATATAGTTATTAGCTGCATGCAGCTACTTAAACTTAGATGGAATCACATTAGCCACATTTCAAGTACTCAATAGCTAGAAGTGCATAGTGACAACTACGTGTTCGAGCCTGCATCAAAGACCCAAGACTCTTTCACCCTTCAGGGAGTTCAGTTGGAAAGCACTATGTGAGACACAACAACACTAATCATAACAATCTTCATTTCCTAGTGCTTAGTTTTGTGTGCCAAACATCCTGCTCTGCATACTCCATGCTTCATTTAAGTTCATCCTTAAAACCACCCTATGAAATCAACACCATTTGCATTTTTGTAATGAGGACACTGGTGCTTAATGAAGCTAAGAATATGAGTGAGCCTGCTAGTTCGTAGCTGGCAGTGACGTGTGTGCCTCACTCCAGAGCTCTAACTCTAAGCCCTAGGCATCCAAACTTTGCCAGATTGGGTCCATTACAAGAACACGTCATAATGCCCAGTTGCAGAGAAATGCCAAGGGATGGAGTGTTTAGTGCCTGGTAGTTATGGAATGACTAGGTAACAGGATAGGTACTGGTTCACCAGGTAGCACAGTAGAGTTCTACAGATCCCATAGTTGGTTCAGGAGTCAGTCTGTGAGATCTGTCACCTCTTCGGAAAAGTAATGCTTATTTTTGCCTCTGAGCTACTGCTTTCCAGTGTATGATCATTTCAAGAACAGACACCATGAGGATCAAAGACAAGAGATGGCAAGAGGACAGGGTGATTAGTCTCCTCTGACAACACCTGTGGAGTTTAGTAGTGTGTACGCATTTCTCATGAAGGATCTTAGGAGGGGGTGTCATTTTGGAGAGAGCTACAGTTTGAAGGTGGCATACAAAGGCCAAATCTTGTTGAGACTGAATCCATATTATGGTGTTATTAAAAGGAGATAATTGGGAAATGACTAAATGATGAGCTCTCTGCCATCAGGAATAAATTAACAAAGAGACAGAGGAGAGTTCTCTCCTATCACTCATTCTTTCTTCTATGTGTAGATGTTAGCAGGAGGAGATGCTGTTGATACTGTAGATGTTAGCAGGAGGAGATGCTGTTGATACTGTAGATGTTAGCATGAGGAGATGCTGTTGATACTGTAGATGTTAGCATGAGGAGATGCTGTTGATACTGTAGATGTTAGCATGAGGAGATGCTGTTGATACTGTAGATGTTAGCATGAAGAGATGCTGTTGATACTGTAGATGTTAGCACGAGAAGATGCTGCTGATACACTTGAGGATTAAATGTGGTCAGACCTCCAGATATCGTCTCATGACCTGGGTCACAGTGAGATCTCTGAGACTGCATGGTAATGAGTGGCTGGGAGTGTTTGCTCAATGATCCGAGTTCAAAGTTGGCCTGTGACATAAGGCAGACTATCTGATATTTTTGTGCCACAGTTTTCACATGGTGAAATGAGGTTAAAGGAGGCATTTTTCAACTTTGTTGTGAGATGCAAATGGATACTGCAGAATGCCAAGGACGTTTATAGGAGATGCACAGCCACACACACCCTCAGTGCTCCTGCAACTTCACTCATTACCTTTCTGTGTGATTCCCAAGTGAAAGAAACAAGCCACAAAAAGCCACATAATGGATTATTCTGTATACGCAACATGTCCAGAATAATCAAATCCATGGAGACTGAAAGTCAGTTAGCAGTTGGCAGAGATGGGAGGAAGGAGAATGCCAGGCGACTGCAGAGTGGGCATGATGCTTCCTTTTGGGATGGTGAAAATGTTTTGGAACTAGATAGCGGTGATGACTTTACATTCTATCAGTGAAAATGAAGTGAAGGAGTATTTCCTTGTTTGATGTCTCTTTTTCTCCCTCACTCAAAATAGTCTTAAATATTTACATATCTCGGAACAATAACACTGTTACATGTTTTGTTTCTACAACCAAGCATAGTTTAGAGAGCTGGGAAAGAAAAGTCTTTATTTACTTTAAATTTGCTGTTCATGTTTGTTCTCCTTCATATTAGCTGGACCCTTAAAAATTATGACTTCCTTTCTCCCTTGTCATGATTTTAGTATGGAATGTGTCCTACAGGCTCCTGTGTCAATGTCCACAGCTTATGGTGCTATTTTGTGAGGTTCTGGAAACCTTAGGCAATGTCTTGGGGTTTCTGTTGCTGCAATGAAACCACCATGATCAAAGCAAATTGGGGAGGAAAGGGTTCATTTGCCTTATAATTCCACAGCACCATTCATCATCAAAGGAAGTCAGGACAGGAACTCAAACAAGGCAGGAACCAGGAGGCAGGGGCTGATGCAGAGGCCATGGAGGGGTACTGCTTACTGGCTTGCTCCCCATGGCCTGCTCAGCCTGCTTTCTTATAGAACCCAGGACCACAGCCTTGCATGGCACCACCCACAATGGGCTGGGCCCTCTGCCATCAATCACTAATTACAAAATGCCATACAGCAGGATCTTATGGAGGCATTTCCTGAACTGAGGCTCCTTCCTCTCTGATGACTCTAGCTTGTGTCAAGTTGACAGAAAACTAGCCAGCACAGGTAGTATGGCTTAGAGAGAGAAAGCAGGTCACTTGGAGTGTGTTCTTGGTGGTGTTTTTAATTATTTGTCCCTGGGGCTATTCCTCTTTCACTCAGAACCTTCATGTTCAGTATGAGGTGAAGAAGCCCCTAGTCATATAGTGCTGCCATGATGTTTTACTGTGATGTTCAGACTAAACCATCATGAATTGTGAGTCAATTAATTCCTTCTTCTCTGTAAGTTGTTCATTCAGGAATTTTGGTCACAGCAATAACAATACTGTCTAGCGCACATATAGGGAACGTCTTTAAGACATTCTTTAAGGAAAATTTAAATAAATAAATAGATGAGTGTGTGTGTGTGTGTGTGTGTGTGTGTGTGTGTGTTACAGCATATGTACAGAGGTCAGAGGACAACGTGTACGTGGGAATCAGTTCTCTGCTTCTCTCTCGTGGGTCCTGGAAATTGAACTCAGGTCTCCTGGTTTGTAGGCAAGCACTTTCATCTCCTGAGCCATCTTTTTGGCCCCCTTGAAACATTCTTGTAAATCGTATTTATTCATGACAAATTCTGTTTATTTTGCTTCAAATTTTGTTCAACAAAGACTGTGTTCTTTCCTTCTCATTCTTTTTTTTTTTTTTTTTTTTGTTGTTGTTTTGAGACAGGGTTTCTCTGTGTAGCTTTGGATTCTTTCCTGGATCTCACACTGTAGCCCAGGCTGGCCTCGAACTCACAGAGACCCACCTGCGTCTGCCTCCCAAGTGCTGGGATTAAAGGTGTATGCCACCACTGCCTGGCCCTTCTCATTCTTACAGGATGCTTTATGAAATATAAGAGTACTTACACATCGTTTTCCCTTCAGAAATGCAGAGCAGAGTTACTCTTCTGGAAAACAGTAGGCTACTTGCAAGAAGAATCAGAACTGTTCAACAACGAAGCCATGGAAAAGAAGGAGGTTTACACTCTATAACCCATGCCTGCTGGCACTGAAGTCTAGGGGCCCACTCCATCTTCTCTTTCAGAAATCCTGTCGTTTGAACCACATGCTCCACCCGATAGTGGAGTCAGCCCCTCAAGCCTTACTAGGGTGACCTCCTAAAATGCTAACTGCAACTGCCCTGTTAGAAGTTTTTAACAGTGTCTAGCATCTTTTTTTTTTTTTTTTTTTTACATGATTAGGAGATTGGGAATGGAAAGTGCTCCTCACCCTCAGCCACCTCTCTAAATAAGCAGAAAGACACAAAATACCACAAAATGCGTTTGTTCAGTGCCAACGCACAAAGCAGGCAAAAGGATAAAACAGTTTACCAAATGATCAGCATTACAAAGTAAGTGTACAAAGTCATAGATTTCTATATGACGTTTCCATGCATAGTTCGTTATTGTTGACCCTGGACTTCTTTGTCTCCCTTCCTCTGCTGTGACCTTCACCCTCAACATCCCCTCTTCCACTTTGTTCTATTGTCTCCCCTACCCTTCTGCCTTAAAGTCTTTCTTTTCAAGTCATGTGGGACCCTTTCTAATTTTCCAGTCTTTATCCATATTTATGCCCATTTGGATACACATATTCAATGGTCAGAGGCTAGAATCCATGTTTGAGAGAGAACATGTCTTTCTGAACCTGGGTTACCTCACTTAGAATGTTTCCCATCCAATTTCCTGAAAAATTCACAATTTCAATTTTCTTTGTGTACATTTTCATTATCCATTCATCCATTTACTGATGGATGTTTGGGAATATTATTTTAAGTGTGTTGCATTTTTTCCTACTGCTTTTGTTACCAATTCAAAAATGTGTTTGAATAAATAAAATTAACCTGTGAGCGGGAGGCTGAGTTAGCAAGTAGCTGACAGGAAGTGGTAAGGAGGAACCATGTGTAGCAAGGGTTTTTTAAGTCGGGGCTGAGAGAAGGACACTGGGTTTTTTTGAAAGATGCCAGCAAAGGGAGAAGGTTAGGTACTTGCTATTCAGTCTCCCTGAGTGAGCAGAATTCCACCTAAACCTTTGAATCATGAGTTCTTTAGATTTAGATAAAGTTTCCCTTAGTAGCTTTGAAAAAAGTCAGTGCTTGAGGGAACAGAATCCCCTCAGGCAGCAGCCCTGGTGACTGAAGCCATTGCTTAACGGGCAACCACTGTAGATAATAAAAAGGTTAACAACAGATGGACATTCGGGCTGATTGTATTTCCTTGCCATTGTGAAGAAAGAAGTGATAAACAAAACTGTTTAAGTAGCTCGGTGGTGAGATATAGAGTCCTTTGGGCATATTTCCAGGAGTGGGACAGGTAGGTCATGTGGTAATATACTTGGAAAAGCTTCTAGACTGATTTTCATAGCGGCGGTATCAGTTTACCCTCTTACTAATAAGAAACGGGAGTTCTTTTGCCTCCCACATCTTTGCTGGTATTTGTTGTCATTTATTTTCTTTTTCAAATTAGAAAATATTTAAAAACTTTCCCATATTTTTAGTTAAAAATACATATTTTCCCCTTTTCCCATTCCTTGTTCCAGCCCTGCCCATGTCCCCTTCCTCCTACCTCTTCCATATTCTTGTTCTTCCACTTTCAAATTTATAGCCTCTTTTTTCTTTCATTATATATAATTATATATATATATATACACACACACACATACATATATATACATTTCTATGTGCAAATATATAAATACAACCCACTGAGTTCAATTTTGTTGTTGGCGTATGTGTGGTTTCAGGGCTGACTGCTTTGATAACCAGTTTAGAGACTCATCCCTAGGAGAGGTTAATTCCCCCTCTCTCAGCAGGAATTAGTTGCCTCTAGTTCTTGGTCGAGGGCTGGGACCCCATGAGATTTCCCCACTTGCATGTTAGCCCATCAGGTGATATCGTCATTGCTCAGGTCTTGTTTATGCAGCTATTTCTATGAAAGAAAGTCTCATAGCAGACTTCCTGGTATTCCAGTTCTTACAATATTTCTACCTCCTCTTCCTAGATGTTTCCTGAGCCATAGATGCAGAAGCTGTGCTGCAGATACGCATTGATCTCTGCATTGTGTTCAGGTGAGGATTCTGTAGTGGTTTCCATTTGCTGTAGAGAGAAGCTTCTCTGATGAGGGGTAGTAGCTATGTATCTCCGTGAGTATAATGATATGATTTAGAATGTAGTTAGGAAGTATGCTGTCTTGTGTAGTAACAAATCATATAAAAATATTTCTTACAGTCTGAGAGACTGGAAGTTCTCACAGGCAAAGTTAATAATACACCTCGAGATTCCTTAAGAATGCTCTCCTATTGTTCATTCAACCTGCCTTTAAGAGAACACTGTAGCAACCAACTGAAATTGCCTTGGATTTCCTGTATAATCAACTTTTACAACCTAAGCTAATGCATAGCTGTAATCTTAAATTGTCTATTCTTCCATGGCCCTGACCCAAGAGAAATGAATGTGTGTTTGCGTGTATGTTATAATCATTTTCAGCAAACAGAAAAATAGGCTGAAAGCAGCCATATAAGGTGAATATTAGCAGTATTCAGTATTGCTCGACAATGTTTGTTGGTTATCTGGGTCAGTTGGAGTCAGTAACTTAATCCCTTGTGAAAACTCTGTTAAAAATTTCTACAAAGTGTCCCACATTCCTTCCTCCACATAATGCTTTCTGTGATGTTCAGTAAAAGAGATTCATCAAAGCCCTTTGCTAGGGATAGACAGAGATAGACAGACAGACAGACAAACACACACAGATGGACACACAGGTACACGTAGGAACAGACACAGACACTGAAACAAGGACAGATTCACAAGACAGTGTTCAACTAGGCACAGATGCGGACTCACGCAGCAGAAAAAAAGATGGAAGACACAAGGAAAGCAAGGTAGAGAGTTCAAATCAGGGCTCACTTTTGGTCAGCTGACACCAAGGGGAAGTGCTTTGATTTCTTTCCTTAATGTGACACTGATACATTATTGGTGACTCCGTGTTCATTATGATTGTGTTCACACTGACTGTAGTATGGCAAAGTTATGGTAGTAGATTCTTTTCTTAGATCTATGATTTCACGATCTCTGAGTAATCGGCTAGGCATGATTTCTTTCCTGTTGAGTGGCCCTTAGCTCCAGCTAGACAGCTGTTGGTTACTACCAATGAGTGAGTGCCACTTATAGCACTTTCATGGATAGCTTGCCATGTTGGTCATTGTTAGGATTCAGAGGTCTCTCACCTGGGTAGGGCTGGTCAATTGCTCCCCATTCTTGGAAGCTTGCATAGTACTTTCTGGTACTGGAGAAGCTAGGCTTCAAGAAGGAGGCTCACGGTTTAGATTTAGCTTGAATCATCCAAGTCCTGTATTCGAAGTGTGTGGTGCTGACAGCAATTTGACCTTACCTTCAACCTCTGAGAGGTAACCAAGAGCAGCAGCAGCAGCAGCAGCATCATTGATGTTATTTTGGTAGCTGTACTGGCTAGTTTTTATGTCAACTTGACACAAGCGAGAGTCACTTTGGAAGAGGGAACTTCAATTGAGAAAATGCCCCCACCAGATTGGCCTGTGGTGAATTTTTCTGGATCTCACTCTGTAGACCAGGCTGGCCTCAAACTCACAGAGATCTGCCTGCCTCTGCCTCCCGAGTGCTGTGACTAAAGGCATGTGCCTCCACACTTGGCCTGGAACTAACTTTTCTGCAGAGTGATGGATATGAGTCTAAGTTCATTCTTCTGCATGTGCATATCTAGTTTTCCCAGCACTGTTTGTTGAAGATGCTGTCTTTTCTCCAGTGTGTGGTTTTGATCTCTTTGTCACATGTCAGGGGCTATATATTTGGACTTCAGTTTTTAATGTTGTTCTACTGGTCTACATATCTGTTTGTGTGCCAGTACCATTTTGTTTTTATGATTACAGCTCCACAATATCTTGAAATCTGTAGTGGAAATTCCTCCATCTTCATCAACATCTTCATCATCATTGCTCAGGATTGCTTTTGTTATCCAGCATATTTACTGGTTCCAGCTGAATTTCAGATTTTCTTTTCTATTTCTGTAAAGAGTGTTGTGGACATTTTCATTGGAATTTTGTTGAATCTGTAAATTGCTTTGATAGGATGGACTTCCTATCAAACTCTTCCTATCATAAATTCTACTGATCCATGAATATGGGATGTCTTTCCATTTTTTAGTGTTTTTTCAATCTCTTTCTTTGCAGATATAAAATTTTATTGTAGAGGTTATTCCAAGATATTTTATTGTCTTTGATGGTATTGCAGTGTGTGTCCATGATCTATTTCTCAGTGTATTGCTTGTTGGTGTAAAGAAAGAGTACTTATTTTTGTAAGTTGATTTTTGTACCCTGCCACTTTGCTAAAATTGGTGACCATTTCTAGAAGTATTCTGCTGCAGTTTTTGGATGTGTTATGTATAATATCATATCATCTGCAAAGAGGGATAATTTTACTTCTTTCCCTATTTGCATCAATCTAATCTCTCTATCCTTATTGCTCCATCTAGTGCTTTTGTAGCATGAATCTTAAAAGTTCTTATTAATAAAATCAAACCTGGGGCCAGTTATTGGGGTTAAATGCTGGATGGTCAGAGAGACAGAACAAGCCACAGCTAACCTCACTTGGCCAACTTCTCAGCTGGTCTTGTTTCCTCAGACTGGAAGCCTCTGTGTCCTCATATCCGAATGGCTCTCAGCTGAACTGTGCTGCTAGAAGCCTGAAAGCTTAACCAGCCAAATGCTTAACTAGCCAAATGTTTAACCAGGCCAAATGCTTCTAGTTCCTGGTCTTCATGCCTTATATACCTTTCTGCTTTCTACCACCACTCCTTGGGATTAAAGGCTCGCTTTCTGGGATTAAAGGCGTGTGTCACCATATCTGGCCGTTTCCAATGTGGCCTTGAACTCACAGAGATCCAGAGGGATTTCTACCTCTGGAGTGCTAGGATTAAAGGTGTGAGTGCCACCATTTTCTAGCCTTTGTGTCTAGTGACTGTTCTGTCTCTGACCCCAGATAAGTTTATTAGGGTGCACAATATTTTGGGGAACACAATACCACCATATGCTTTGATGACTATATTGAGAAGGAGTAGGGATAGAGGACCGCTTGTATCATTCCTGAGTTTAATGGAATTGCTTCATATACAGCCCTTTTTATGTTCAGGTAAGTTCCCTCTAATACTACTCTCTAGAATTTTTTTTTTCATGAAAGTATTTTAGATTTTGTCAAAGGCCTTTTCTGTATCTATTGAGATGATCATGTGATTTTTGTCTCCAGTTATATGTTTTATTACGTTGAATGATTTACATATGATGAACTACATGTGCATTGCCAGGATAAAGCTAGCTTGATAATGGTACAGGATCTTCTTAATGTGTACCTGTATTTGGTTTGCTATTATTTTATTGAGGATTTTTTGTATATATGTTCACCAGGGATATTTGTCTGTAGTTTTTTATGTGTGTGTGTGTGTGTGTGTGTGTGTGTGTGTGTGTGTGTGTATGTGTGCATGTTTTTACCTGTTTTGGACATTAGAGTAATCCTGGATTTATAGAGCAAGTTTGGTAGTGATCTTTCTATTTCTTAGAAAAATAATTTAAGATGTATTGGTTGTAGTTCTTTATTGAAAATTTGTTGAATTCTGGGTTATTATTACTGTTGCTGTTATTACTTTTACTGCTTGAACTGGGACATCCATAATTTGCTCTTGGTACACCTCCTTTTCAGGCCTGCAGACCTAGACTGCACAGTTGGCTGCCTGGCTCTCAGGCCTTGAAGCTATCCTGTGGCATTTCCTAGATTCACAAATCATGGTCCTTCTCAGCTTCAATTTGACAAGCTAGTATCTTAAACAGGATTGTTTTCTTTCCTCTCTCCCTTTCCTTTCCCCTCTTTCTCCCTCTCCTTTCTCCCTCCCTTTCTACCGTAGGTTCTGTTTCTCTGGAGAACCCTACCTTATAGAACATAAATGAATAACCTAAATATAGCAAAATCTCATTATAAAAATGGCAGATAGCAAATGTTAGCAACACAATTATTTATTGACAGCTGCAAGCCAATGAACACTTAAGTTAATAAGAAAGACACATCCTTTTAATAGAAACTAAGCTAATTTCCTGAAGAGGTAGAGATAATTCACATAATAAGGAGCACAAAGGCTTAATAAATGTAATTTTTTTCAAGAAAGGGTTTCACTGTGTAGCTCTGCCTGTCTTGGCACTTATTCTGTAGACCAGGCTGGTCTCAAACTCACAGAGATCTGCCTGCTTGTGCCTCTGAGTCCTGGGACTAAAGAAATTTGTCACTACTCCTGCTAGAAAGAATTTTCGTTTTCAGTGAAGTAATACAAATTAAAATGAGATACTTTTTGTACCATATATCATCAATGATTAAAACATTGATAGTAGCTATGTGCCCAGAGTGGAGGAGTAGTTGTTTTATACATTACTACTTGGTGGCAGTCATATTGGTAAAATACTTTGAACTGGCAATTTAGCAGTTGACAGCAACTTTGCAATATGTAGTAAAATATGACATTTAGAAAATTTTGATATGACTCTTGTGCATTTTGGGAAGTGTTTAATTGACATAAATGCAAAAGTATATATATGTATATATGATTAATTATTATTTATAATAGTAGAAGAATCTTAAGCTACCTGAACATTTACAGGGGATTAAATTAATAAAAATAAGTGGGAGAATCAATAGTGATTTTTTTTTAATAGTGATTTTTTTTACAGTGGGAAATTAGAAGACACAAGAGAATTTCACTGTATATCATCACACATACCCATGTTTTAACATTTTACAAATTTAAAGTATTGCTTTTTCAATAAGGAAAATGATAATGATGTTTCAAAGTTAGTTTTAGGAAAAGCATTACCACAATTTCCAATATTTCCACATAAATATTTTTATATTCATGAGTGGGTACCAGGACTCTATTCAAAAGATGGAACTGTGATGACAAAAGATAACTTCAGGAATACAGGCATGGCTTCTTTCTAGAGAAACATACTTACAGTTTATCAAAAAGTCACAGATAAAGTAGTGTAGCCCAAAAGAAGATACACACACATTTATATATTCAAATGCGTGTGCTTATTTATTTAAATCATTTCAGATAATGGGAAATTTTAGGATTATTTAAGTTCATAAAAAAAAAGACCCCCCTACCCCACCCCCATTTTATCCTTACTGGATAAGGTTTTATAATAGTAAGAAGAAATGTAAATAAATAGGGGAAAAGCATGTTTTGTCTTAAAATGATGTAACTGCTTTCTCGGAAAATTCAGGAGCGGCACAGTGTTCAGTTACATTAATACATAAAATATCAGCAACTTTTCTGTGTGGAAGTAAACACTAGTTAGAAGGCAGCGGCGACTCATTTATCCTCATCAATAGTTTAAGAGGTAAACAGAATCTGGTCTGTAAGTCTACCGGAAAATGCATAACTGTCACAGAAATATTAACTGTGGTTATCACTGAGCTGTTGGATACCATTTCTAAGAAAAATTTGCTTCTTTTGCCTTTTAAAATCTTTATGTTATAGTATTTCTTAATTTCTTTAAAAGGCACTATGATTAATTTTCTTTGTGCCTTAAGGCTCTTTGTTTTTAAATATAAATCAACTTTACCCACCAAATAGTCTTTATGTTATTAGTCTCATCTGAAAAATGCAAAAGAAGAGGAAAAATGAAGTAGTCAGAAATTAAATCTCTAAGAGTTTTTCCTGATCTGTCTGTCTTTTCTTTAAAATAAACTTTCTATATAACCCCTACAGTAGGCAAAAATATAATTATAACTGGATTGACAAATATCCTAAGAATACCACCTTTGAATTGATTACTGTAGGATCAAGTCACAATTCAATCTGTACTGGTGAGGAATATAAAAATTTGCATGACAGTTTGCCTAACATATGTCAATTCATTCTTAAGCATTTAAGGAAGTATCCATGGGAGAGAAGCATGGCTGCTAGCTCAGGATGAGACTCAGAATTCATTGGATATGTTTCATACATTGAACACACCGGAAATGTGCTGCTCACTTACTGAAGTATGCATCTAGTTTTATGAGCAATTTCTAGAGAAGAAATCTTTTGACTATTCGAATACCCACATTAAAACAAAATGTTCTAAATTCAGTTTAGCTAATTTTTTTAATAGATAAAATCAAGTTCACAAGTCTTGACACTGCACTTGCTGAAGAAAGTGCAACATTCCAAAAGCAGAGGCGAACTGTGGTTTGCTGTCTGCAGCCATGCTACTACTGCCCTTTCATAAGTTGTTGAGGCAGATGGAGGATTTGCCAGACAGTGTCAATGTTCGGGATGGGAGAAGATTTGGCACTGTTTGGGAAATCTAATGATATAGATTCCGAATTGTCAGCAGTGAGACTAGGACTACTCATTGGTGTTTTCACTTCCTGCCTAAGCCAGCAAGAAAGGAGAGGTTCTGGAAGGCTGTTGTGTGGTGGTGATATAAACAGCATTCTGCTTTCTGGCAGCCCCTCCCTGTCTCTGATTCATTAGGTCTGCAGGGATCGGGGATATGGAGACCCACATTTTAAATGTGGCTTTGCTGTATCCCAGTTAAATGATCTAGGTGTCCATGAACACAGAAAGAGAAGGCCAAGTGAGGGGAAGTGATGAAATAGGAAAGGAAATGGTGGGCAGCGTGCAGCTTTCCTGTTCTCGGCTGCACGGTACACGGTACACTATATTATTACCAGGTCCCAGTGTGATTGTAGGCTGAGTCAAAAAGTCATTTCCCAGAACAAACGAGCTTCGGCAGAGGTAATTCTGGCTTGGTTGAGAATTCCTAAATGAACTGTAAAATTATAACTATGAGAGAGACTCCACAAAGGCTGTGCTTGTGTATGTGTGTATTTGGCAAAGACTGAAAAGCCCAGAAAGTCTTTAGCGCTAATCATCCCATTTACAAATTGGGCTGGCTAAAGCTCTAGTATAATAGACCATTGGATCATTATTTTAAGAGAAGCGAAAGACTTAGCAAATTCGACAGAGGACTTTGTGAATAGGCCCTTAGAGTGCAATTAGTCATTTTTTAAGCTACTTCTTTTAAATCACTTTTTTTTTCAGAATTATTTGTTCCAAAATTTCCTGTGCTAAGGTGCCTGCTGTATCACTTAATCTAATGCCTAGGACTGATAGACTGATCTGAACAAATGGTTATGTTTTCAGGTTGTGGGATCCCTGCTGAAGGCATTGGTTCAAAGATTTTTTTTTTAACCACTGTACCTATAAGCAAGACTCTTAAAATTCTGAACGTGTGGTGTGTGAACCCGAGAACTATTGTGAAAAAGAATTTTAGAAGTGTTTCCTTGACAGAGAAAACTGAGGAAGACTGGGAGAGGAAGCAGCTGCTTCTCAGGTTGGCCTGAGAGCTCTACATTGGCCCCAGAAGGCCTCGTGCTCACGCTCTGTGGGGTCAGCATATAGACAAGGTGTTGGAATAACATCAAGGAAGGAGAATAATAGATGGTACATTATAACATGGGGCTCATTGATTTTATATTCGGGATGGGAGAAGATTTGGCACTGGATTCTGAAGCCAATAGATTAGGGCCAGATGACCATCAGGGAGCAGTGAGAGCGTAATTGAAGGTGTATGGTTTAATTGTGTTAAGCTCTATTTCATCCTGGTCCAAAATGTCAGAGTTCATGTGAGAATCACCCCTGGTTCTTTCTTGAGCCAGCACATCTGGAAGAAAGTAGATGGAAGAGCAATACTGTCCTGGCTTTGGAAGCTTGGCAAGTTGTCTGTCTGGAGAACTAAATCCTGGACTATCAAAATGCATTTTGTACTGTGGATGTAGGGAATAATTACCATAATTGAAACACATATCATTGAAAAGGCCAACTTTTGAATAATGCAGATGTTCTGTAAGCTCCAGCCACTTTGTGAGATTTATTTTTTTTTTGCACTGAACAAAATTCGTATGTTTATCAGACCTATAAACAACATCAGATTTTCCTCGGCCATAATGCCGTCACTAACTGGGGCCTTTGGAGTGAGATAAAATTAATCAGTGCCTAGCACTTAGCGTATAAATTTGATAGCACAGCATCTGGTTTTGATGACTTGTTAGGTAATTATTTGAGTTATGGGATCATAGACTTTACAGAGCAGTACAGATTTGTTTTCTATGAAGACAGTCTAATGATGGAATGAGAGGCGAACTTGCTTCTGTAAAATGCAGTTAAGGGACAAATAGACACCTCTGTCATCTTCCTTGGAAGCAAGCTCTGTTTCTCCACTTTCATCCCTTCTGAGTGCTTCACATGTTCCTCTCCCAGTGCTAATGTGCAAGAAATTCAAGTGTGTTGAATGTTCATTTAATAATTAATTAGAGTTTGTGCTCTGTTTATTAGAGTAGACATTTCAATGTCCCAGCTATTTCAGGAAATCATTATTATTATTTTTTTTTAATTAAGGAATTTTTTATTCATTTTACATATCAACCACAGATCCCCCTTTCCCTCCTCCAACCCCTCTAGCCTTCCCCCCCCAAGTCACCCCCCATTCCCTATTTCAGCAAGGTAAGGCCTCCCATGGGGAGTCAGCAGAGCCTGGTACATTCAGTTGAGGCAAGACAAAGCTCCTCCCCTTGCATCAAGGCTGTGCAAGGTGTCCCACCATAGGTAGTGAGCTCCAAAAAGGCAGCTCATGCACCAGGGATGGATTCTGATCCTACTGCCAGGGGACCCCTTAAGCAGATCAAACTACACAACAGTCTCACTTATACAGAAGGCCTAGTCTAGTCCCTTGGAGGCTCCACAGCTGTTGGTCTAAAGTTTATGAGTTCCCACCAGCTTGGTTCAGTTGTCCCTGTAGGTTTCCCTATCATGATCTTGATGCCCCTTGCTTGTAGAATCCCTCTTCCCTCTCTTTGACTGGACTCCTGGAGCTCATCCTGGTGCTTGGCTGTGGATCTCTGCATCTGCTTCCATCAGTTACTGGATGAAGGCTCTATGATGACAGTTAGGGTTTTCACTGATCTGATTACTAGTGTAGGCCAGTTCAGGCACCCTCACCACTATTGCTAGTAGTCTAAGCTGGGGTCATCCTTGTGGATCCCTGGGAACTTCCTTGGCACCTGGTTTCTCCCTGTCCGTGATGTCTCCCTCGATCATGGTATCTCTTTCATTGCTCTCCCACTCCAACCCTTTCCAGCTCGACCATCCTGTTCCCTTATGTTCTCATCTTCCATCCCCTACTCTCCATTGCTCCACCTCATCCCCAGTATATTCATGGAGATCTTGTCTATTTCCCCTTCCCAGGGCAATCTATGCGTCCCTCTTAGGTTCCTCCTTGTTAGCTAGCTTCACTGGAGCTGTGAGTTGTAGTCTAGTTATCCTTTGCTTTACATCTAGTATCCACTTATGAATGAGTACATACCATGTTTGTCCTTCTGAGTCTGGGTTACCTCACTTAGGATGATATTTTCTAGTTCCATCCATTTGCCTGTAAATTTCATGATGCCATTGTTTTTTACTGCTGAGTAGTACTCCATTGCGTATATGTGCCACATTTTCTTTATCCGTTCTTTGGTTGAGCGGCATCTAGGTTGTTTCCAGGTTCTGGCTATTATGAATAATGCTGCTATGAACATAGTTGAGCATGTGTATTTGTGGTATGATTGAACATTCCTTGGGTAATTGCCCAAGAGTAGTATGACTGGGTCTTGAGGAAAACTGATTTCTAATTTTCTGAGAAACTGCCATACTGATTGTCACAGTGGCTGTACAAGTTTGCACTCCCATCAACACTGGAGGAGTTCCTTGCTCCACATCCTCTCCAACAAAAGCTATTACCAGTGTTTTTGATCTTAGCCATTCTGACAGGTGTAAGGTGGTATCTGAGCCATTTTGATTTGCATTTCCTTAATGACTAAGGATGTTGAGCAATTCTTTAAATGTCTTTCAGCCATTTGAGATTCTTCTGTTGAGAATTCTCTGTTCAGCTCTGTAGCCCATTTTTTAATCTGATTATTCGGTATTTTGATGTCTAGTTTCTTGAGTTCTTTATATATTTTGGAGATCAGCCCTCTGTCTGATGTGGGGTTAGTGAAGATCTTTTCCCATTCTGTAGGCTGTCGTTTTGTCTTATTGACCCTGTCCTTTGCCTTACAGAAGCTTCTCAGTTTCAGGAGGTCCCATTTATTAATTGTTACTCTCAGTGTCTGTGCTACTGATGTTATATTTAGGAAGTGGTCTCCTATGCCAATGCATTCAAGACTACTTCACACTTTCTCTTCTATCAGGTTCAGTGTAACTGGATTTATGTTGAGGTCTTTGATCCACTTGAATTTGAATTTTGTGCATGGCAATAGATACAGATCTATTTGCAATCTTCTACATATTGACATCCAATTATATTAGCACCATTTGTTGAAGATGCTTTCTTTTTTTCCATTGTGTAGTTTTGGCTTCTTTGTCAAAAATCAGGTGTTCATAGGTATGTGGATTAATGTCAGGGTCTTCAATTCGATTTTATTGGTCCACATGTCTGGTTTTTTTTTTTTTTTGTTTTTTTCGAGACAGGGTTTCTCTGTGTAGCTTTGCACCTTTCCTGGAACTCACTTGGTAGCCCAGGCTGGCCTCGAACTCACAGAGATCCGCCTGGCTCTGCCTCCTGAGTGCTGGGATTAAAGGCGTGCGCCACCACCGCCTGGCTCACATGTCTGTTTTTATACTAACACCAAGCTGTTTTTTATTACTATAGCTCTATAGTAGAGCTTAAGGTCAGGGATGGTAATGCCTCCAGAGGTTGCTTTATTGTACAAAATTGTTTTAGCTATCCTAGTTTTTTTTTTTTTTTTTCCATATAAAGTTGAGTAGTGTTCTTTCCAGGTCTGTGTTGGGATTTTGATGGGGATTGCATTGAATCTGTAGATTGCTTTTGGTAAGATTGCCATTTTTTACTATGTTAATCCTTCCTATCCATGAGCATGGGAGATCTTTCCATTTTCTGATATCTTCTTCAATTTCTTTCTTCAGAGACTTAAAGTTCTTGTCATACAGATCTTTCACTTGCTTAGAGTTATCCCCAAGGTATTTTATATTATTTGTGGCTATTGTAAAGGGTGATGTTTTTCTGATTTCTTTCTCAACCCGTTTATCATTTATATATAGGAGGGCTACTGATTTTTTGAGTTAATCTTGTATCCTGCCACATTACTGAAGGAGTTTATCAGCTGTAGGAGTTCCCTGGTAGAATTTTTGGGGTCACTTATGTATACTATAATATCATCTACAAATAGTGAAAGTTTGACTTCTTTTTTAATTTGTATCCCCTTGATCTCCTCTTGTTGTCTTATTGCTCTAGCTAGGACTTTAAGTACTACATTGAATAGATATGGGGAGAGTTGACAGCCTTGTCTTGTTCCTGATTTTATTGGAATCGCTTTGAGTTTCTCTCCATTTAATTTGATGTTGGCTGTCAGCTTGCTGTAAATTGCCTTTATTATGTTTAGGTATGTTCCTTGTATTCCTGATCTCTCCAAGACCTTTATCATGAAGGGGTGTTGGATTTTGTCAAAGGCCTTTTCAGCATCTAGTGAGATGATCGTGTGGTTTTTTTCTTTCAGTTTGTTTATATGGTGGATTACATTGACAGATGGCAATCATTATTTTTATTGCATCTGTTTCTGTGTTTCGCCCTGCCCCCACCCCCAATCTCTTGTTAAACCTAAGGGACTAGAGTTGTTCATGTAACTCAAGAAAAACTGACATGATATGAAAGTGCTCTCTTCAGAATGTTTACTAGCAGAGTCATTTCCCCAAGAAATATTCATAGTTTTCCATCTTCTTGTTGCAGTTGGGGGGTGCAACCATGCGCATGTGTGTGCACTACTGTATAATTTTGAATGATATCTTTATTGGTGAACATAACTTGGCTGGTGTTTAGGTGAGCCCCCTCACCCTGGTCCAGCCGTGGAGACGTTTTGACTTCCTAATACTCTTGCAAAGCATTTAGGAATCTTTATGTGACTTGGGACCCAGGTTTAGGGAATTCCTCAGGACAGTCATTTGAAACCAAAAAATGAAGCTTCTGCACTTTCCTTGACCTTCTTCTCTATTCCAAGGCCCCTACCCAACCCTGACATGGAATAGTTCACTTTCCTTTGCTCTGTCGGTAGCTTTACTAAGAGTGAAAAAATCGTGTTGCTTTTATTTAATAACAACAAAAAAAAATGACAAAACCACCTGTTAACTGGAAATACAGAATTTAGTCCTGCTTCAGGGTTAGAAAATCACACACCGTTTGACTGTCAAATGCCACACTAGAGCAGTAGTTCTCAACTTCCACAATACTGCAACCATTTAATACAGTTACTCAGGTTGTGCCAACCTATCCATAAAATTATTTTTGTTGTTACTTCACAACTGTAATTTTGATACCGTTATGAATTGTAATGTCAATATCTGATATTTCTACTGGTCTTAGGCAACCCCTGTGAATGGATTGTTCAGTTCACAAAGGGGTTGTAACCCACAGGTTGAGAACCACTGCACTAGGTCATCTTATGTGCTTTTTTCCAAATATAACTTTCTTTTTTTTTCCTTTTCCAATACACTCACTCTGTGGATGGGTAGATTCTGGCTAGAGAGTCATGAGAAGTGGTGTGCATATTTCTGATCTGGAACATTTATTCATGGGTGTGAGGCCATTTAGCCAAGGGCCAGAACTTCCCTGCTTGTTTGTGGCTCGATATAATGTGTGACTGAAAAAACTGTATTTTTTAAATTCAAATTTAATTTTTTGATACATGATACATTTGATACATGAATGTTGTGCTCACACCACTTCTATCATCCCCCTCCCCTCAGACTTTTCCATCCTCCCAACTCCTTCTCAAGCTCATGACCTCTTCTTTAATTATTGTTACATATGTATGCATATGTGCATATGAATATGACCTGTTGAGTCCATTTGGTGTTGCTCATATGTGAGTCTGTTCAATGATGACCTCTTGGGATGACACAACCTATCAGGGTTCTTGTCCCTTGTGGAGGTGGATTCTCCCTCTTCCAGCAGCCATTAATTACCTACATCTCTTCATCTAGGGGCAGGACCTTGTAAGACTTCCCCTGTCCATGCTGGCTTGTCAACTGGTGTTGTCACTGTGCAGGTCTCATTTGGGTAACTATATTATTGTGATGTCATGAGTGCATCTTCTCTCTCATATATTGATAACACTATTCTGGCAGCAGGCATTCTGGTCCTTGGACTCTCAATCTTTCTTCTCCCTCTTCTGTGATGTTTTCAGAGCCTTGGGTACAGGGGCCATGTTGTGGATCTGTCATTTGGGACTGAGGACTCACAGTTCACTGTTCTTTTTATTTCAAACAGGTGTGGATTTCTGTAATAGTCTCTGTATGCTAAAAAGAAGCTTCTTTGATGATCAATGAGATCTGTACTGATCTGTGGATATATATATTTAGAATGCACTTAGAAATGATATTGGTTTAGAAAAATGGCAGTTGTAGGTTCTTCTCTAGGGTCAATGACATCAGCAACCATGGACAGTTTCCTAGGTTAACCATGTCAGGCATGAATTCCATCCTATCCTTCTACTGAGTGGTCCTCAACTACAATTGGATAGCCATTGGCTGTCTCCAAGATGAAAGTGCTTCTCTTTCTTGGTAGCTTGTATAGAACCTTTGGATATGATAGGAGCTATTCCTCGGGGAGGAGGCTTCTAGGTCAGTTCCAGCTTGATCCTTCTAAGTCCTGTGTCCTAAGTATATGGTGTCTTCAGAAGTAGGTTCTTCTCAGTTCTGGGAGGCAACCAAGGAAAATGGAAATAACCTGAACTGTTTTGAAAGTTTCTTAGATTCTCCTGACCAACACACTCAAGGGGAGGTTTCTCATGTCTAGCACTGGGTTTTTTTGTGAGACAGCCTATGGCTCTTGGGGGGAACATCACCCCAAGTGGAATAACTTTATTCAGTGTGTGTATATATTTATGTATAAAAATATATTTCTAGGCCTTGTGGGCTCTGGAAGACAAGCACAGCTCTGCCCTAGGTCTCTAAACTTGGGTGCTTGTAAGAATAGATTCTATGTTTTGTGAAAATATTTTAAAATCTGGATTTACTATTTTACTTTTTTTGAGATTGTAGTTGTATCAATTCCCCCTCCTCTTCCTTCTCTCCAATACCCCTATATACGCTAATGCTCTTTCAAGTTCATAGCCTCTTTTTATTTATTGCTATTTTACACACACACACACACACACACACACACACACACACACGCACACGCATGCACGCACACGCACGCACATGTAGTGGGTAGCTGTTCCAGCTTTGACCTTGAAACACTGCCCCTAGAGTGACAGCAGGTAGCTGTCACACCTGCCTATGACCTGCCCCTGGGGTGTTCCTGAGAGGGAGCCCCTTAAGACTTGAGGGGCATATGTGTTTGGCCCTTCTGGATACCTCGTGGTCCTGGAAACTGGATGGGACACCAAGCCAGAGTTCCATGCTGGATGGTACCTCATCTCTCCCAGATCCTGTAACCAACCCCTATTGGCTGTTAGTTATCCCAGAAATAAACCTCTCTTAATTGCCAGATAAATTACATGGAGTTGCCTCGTTAATAAAGTAATACATACATACACATCTATGGCTTTTTCAGATTGATTTTATTTTATTCTCTTCTCTCCTTCTGTATACATTTCCCTTCTAGTCTCTAACCCTTCCATTTTCTAATTTCCCAACTTATACTCTGCTATTCCCCTCTCTTCTGCCTCTCCCCCCACCACAGTTAATTTTACTTTGCTGGTTTTTGCAGTTACTCCTAAAATCTTGATACTTTAATCAATAAGAATGGTAGATAAAATTGGTAGACACAGTTAAAGACTTAGAGATATATCATGGTAAAAAAGAAAACAAGTTGGCGATAGAGTTAGACTCCATCATGCCAGCTTTAACAACCCGAAGTCAAGGCAGACAACTCAGCTCAGCTTCCTCAGGCACAGAAGACATACCTGTGTCTTCTCTACTGAGATCTTTAAAGTTAAACAATCAGTGAAGTGCCTAACACAAGAATAATAGTAATCATCACTTAGTACTTAACACATTCCTAGACACTGATCTATAAACCAAGCATGTTATGGACTCAACTCTCTCTATACTTTCCCCTTATTGTGATTATATTTATAAATGAGGACTTTGGAGTATAGTTGGAGTTAGATGAGCTAATGAGAATGGCATACCCATGAAGGCATTAGTGGATTAAGAAGGAGGAAGAGGAGGAGGAGGAGGAGGAGGAGGAGGAGGAGGAGGAGGAGGAGGAGGAGAAGAAGAAGAAGAAGAAGAAGAAGAAGAAGAAGAAGAAGAAGAAGAAGAAGAAGAAGAAGAAGAAGAAGACATCTGAGAAAGACAGATCACTCCCTTTACTGGATAAGGACACAGACAGAAGGTGGTCTTTCACAGGGTAGGAAAATCATCTCATAAGAGAGCCATTCTTGCTGGAACCTCATTCTTGGCCTTGTAGCTTCTTGTTATTTAAACAAAATTCCTGTTGTTCAAGACACTAGTCTATGGCATTTCTTTGTGGCAGCTTAAGAAGACTAATAAATGTATCGATTCATTTAACTATCACAAGAACCCTCTGAAATAATTTCTGCTATATTCTTTCTACAAAAAACCTGAAGTCTGGAGAGGGTATGTGTTGCACAGGTCTGACAGAGATTCCAGTGTGGACCTATGCTCACAATCACTGTGTAGTAGGAGAGAAACATACATCAGAATTTGAGTGTTGAGTGCAGATGAACTTACTCTCTGGGAGGAGCAGGGAGTTGCTCTCATGGTTCACACTGATGCCCCATTGGGGGCACAAATGTAAAGTCACCCAACTTTCTCACTTGCAAGACAACAAAGACTGTGTTGTTTGTGTGCCCAAGGAACAGACCTCTATCTGGAGGTGTAGGGTAGGATGACAGGTATTAAAAACACTCTATTTGGCTCCTTGGAGTTGAGGTCTTGGTACTCCAGTGTGGGTATCTGCAACGCACCTATTGATAGTGGTGCATATCATCTTGTAACAGCTCGCAGTGACAAATATTCCTGTAGTCACAAGGTGCTGAGCTTATTTAATAATGATTCAGCCATGCGTGCATTTGCTTTCTAAATGCAAAGTTGGTCTTTGTGTAGACATGATGCTAATGTCATTTTCTTTCCCTGAAGTCAGTTGTAGCATACAGAGAACTCAGATACCCAGGTGGGTTTGTGAGGACTTAAGGACAGCATTTCAATAGGAGATTATATTAATCACCAAGCTGGGACTATAGGTAGGTAAGTATACAATATCTTTAATAAACACTAAATTAAATGTAAATATGCCTTACATTGTCATTATTTTGAAGAGATTTATCTATCAAAGCAAAGAATTATCCCCAACCCATAAATTTAGGCTATGCCTCACAAGTGTTTGTTTTTTTGAGTCTAATCCTTAGAAATCAGCCATGAGGTTCCCAAATATTTCAATCTTGTTAATGATGCTTGTTTTAAATTCAAATCCCATTTCTCAGTATCACTTTGAAATAGTCAAGAAGCCCTGTCATTTTTCAATTATTCTTTGTGTGTTAAAAGGATTTTGAAGTTATCTATTAATGAGCCTTTTCCCTTTCTCATCCCTTGTCACAGAAACTTTCCATAGAGATCCAACATGACCTTGGACTCAGGCAGGGTGGGTAGCCTGAGTAGTCTGGGATAATGTCAGAAATTGCACTAATGGGTGTTTTGGCCAAGAGCATACTATCTGCATTTTAGTTCTCTTCATGTAGTCATTTCAAGTTTGACTTTAGAATAAGTAGGAAAAAAGTAGGGAGGAATGCTATGCTCCCTTTTACTCAGCATATTGATAGATAAACCACAGACTGAAGTGCACTTCGCATACTATATCATTAAATCCTTACAATTATCCCATTAAGAAGTGTTGTGATTAATCATCACTTAAAGGTGAGCAAATAGAGGGCTGCATACTTAAGAAAGAGGTAAGGCTGAGTAGCTCATTAGTGGATGGTGAGGACTTGAACCTGCTGTTAGTCCCAAGCAGTACTCAATCTCAACAGAAGATCCAGGAGATAGTATTTTCTGATGTCCATATACAAAAACAAGAGCTTCAATTTCTTATTTAGTATTTACTAAGCCTCCATGATCTGTGGATACTCTGATAGGGTATGGTTCAAAGGACTGTGTGCTAGGGGGGTCTGTGCCATATACATTCTGTTAGATACACTTGCATTTTGAGTCATAGAACCTAGTCTAACATTGTTTTTCTCTTCCCATTGTTTTGAAAAAAAAATCACATACATTATACATACATAGATGTAAGCAGGAGGGCTGTACTTTAAAGGTTAATAATTCTTTTTATTGTAACTACTAATGAATATTAACTGTTCATATTCGTGGGGTTAACAGTGAATTCTATTGATAGGTGCACTTAAATTGATTACAATTTCATGCTCTTCCACGTTTGATGAGTCAGAATCTCCCCTGACAGCTCACGGGGGAGTGCATTGCTAAGATGCAGCTCCGCGTTCTCCGAAGTTCTGTGGAGGCGTCATCGATTCCCTTGGGGACACTTCAGATCTACTCATGACACTAGTGTTTACTAAGTGCCAACTCTCTGTCAAATCAGGTGACTCTTCTGTGAATACAGGGATGAATGCGAGACTTCCCCTGCTAGTGAGGAGCTCTCAGGCTAACGGGGGCAGGTATCGGCGGCTTTCCTTGCAAATTTAGAGATTCTGACACACATACAGAGATGGATTGGTGCATGAATGTCTCTATTCCCAACAGAGTTTCAAAAGCATGACATCTGTAATAGGCTATTATAGGAGAAAAAAAATAGAGCAGAACAAAAAGACAAAAAGGTAGTGTAGTGGAAGGGATGTGAGGAATTGGCAGGACTGAGCCATACCCCAATGCTCTGTACAAGTTTTCACTGCAAACTCTTAGGTTGGGAACATGTTTCCTAGCTCTTAAGGCAAAAATAAATAAATAAATAAATAAAGGCATCTTCATTCACAAGGTTCATAATATCCACAGAAGCATGCTAGTTATCAAGAAGAAGCATGTCGATATTGAAATATGAGGAAAAAATGCTGTTTTTCTAAAGGAGAGCCATGTGAAACAGGGACTCACAACCTAAGCAGCACAACACATGTCAATAATAAATAATAAATAATAAATAATAAATAATAAATAATAAAGCTCAATGACACTTTGGCTAATAATGCCAAAGCGAAATTCTAAAAAGAAATGTTTCTAAGTGGTATGTCCTTGGTCCAAAGTGGCTGTCGCTCTGGTTTTAACCTGGCCTGGACATGTACCTGTAAAGTGAGGAAATGTTCTGAAATGGACTTTGTCCTAAAGTCTGACTTCAAAGGGAAGAGGATTAGCTTCTTTGCTCATTGATACATGGTTATGGCAATGTACTTACCTGCATTTAACATGTCATCTATCTGTCTGTCTGTCTGTCTGTCTTTGTATGTATGTATGTATGTATGTATGTATGTATGTATGTATGTATCCATCTATCTATTATCTATCTATCTTATCTATCTATCTATCTATCTATCTATCTATCTATCTATCTATCTTATCTATCTACTACATATTTATTATCTATCAGTTGCCATTCTGACACACCTATTATCTATTTATGTATCTATCATATACTTATCTACCATCATTTGTTATCTTTATTTATTATTATGTACACATAATTATCCATGCATCTGTATATCTACCTTTTATCTATCTGATTCATCTATTATCTACTAGTATACCTATTATATACCTATCATAATTTATTACCTATTACCATGTATATATCTACTATATGTGTACTTGTTTATTTTCTATCATCTAAGTATCTGTCATCTATGTTCACCATCTTCATCACCACTACCATCATTTATCATTGGGCTGCACAGTTTTATGTCAACTTGACACAAGCTAGAGTTATTTGGAAGAGGGAACTTCAGTAGAGAAAATGTCCCCACCAGACTGGCCTATGGGCAAACCTGTGGTGCATTTTCTTAGTTGATGACCTATGCAGGAGGGCCCAGCCCACTGTAGGAGGTGCCGCCCCTGGGCTAGTGGTCCTAGTGCTGTAAGAAAGCAGGCTGAGCAAGTCACGAGGAACAAGCAAGTGAGCAGCACACTTCCAGTGCTTCTGCTTCCGAGTTCCTACCCCAAGTTCCTTCAGAGACAGACTGTGACCTCAGTGTAAGCAGAAACAAACCCTTGCTTCCCCAAGTTGCTTTTGGTTATGTTTTTTTTTTAATCACATCAATAGAAACCCTAACTTAGACAGTTATGTTGCGATGCTCTTTTTACTATGCTGTATCACCTTGGGCAATTTGCTTATCCCTATCCGCAAGCTTTATCTTTGTTCCTTTGTGGGTTGGGAGAATATTACCTGCTTTATTGCTGAATTAGGAAAGCAAATGAGATAGTGTATATCAGCTTCAAACTTTGCTCCAGGTTTCTTATTTAAGAGTAGCTATGAGCATGATGGAACTAGTGTAATGCTGGTTGTAAGGTCACTCATCTCTAAGTTTCAGAGGGAGACCCCTTGCTATCTTTGGACTCTAGTAATATACAATTATTATGTGGCAATTAAAGATAAAATGATCTATGTTAAATGCTCATTTTATTATATTAGTAAACATTGCCAGAAATTGTTAGTACTAGGAGTCAATATAGGATTTGTAATACATTATCTTAGTATTAATAGTTTCTGTATAATCTTTTTTTTTTTTTTTAATTTTTATTTTGCAATATAATTTAGTTCTACATATCAGCCACAGATTCCCTTGTTCTCCCCCCTCCCGCCCCCCTCACCTTCCCCCCAGCCCGCCCCCCATTCCAATCTCCTCCAGGGCAAAGCCTTCCCCACAGACTGAGATCAACCTGGTGGACTCAGTCCAGGTAGGTCCAGTCCCCTCCTCCCATGCCGAGCCAAGGGACCCTGCATAGGCCCCAGGTTTCAAACAGCCAACTCATGCAATGAGCACAGGACCCGGTTTGCTGATAGCCAAGATAAACACTTGAGCACCTCAGGTCTGTGAGAGAAAATGTGAAACAAATAAAACAGTGTATCAGTAGTAGCTGAACTAGGCCTTTCCAAGATCTGCTAGAGAAACACTTGAAAACTTATACATATAAGTAACACTATACAGACTGAGCAGGTTGCATTCAAATATTAAGGAATGCACGCGTACACACACACACACACACACACACACACACACACACACACACACACACAACAATAAAAAAGGAGGCCATGAATTTGAAAGAGAGCAAGGGGAGGTACAAAGGAGAGGTTGGGGGGAGAAAAGGGAAAGGAGAAATGATGTAATTATATTATCTTTAGAAAAAAATAAAATCTAACAAAATAGAAATACCCAGGGTATGTCTAGTTTTATTTAATAATTAAGATTATTGGAAAGAGTGCTTTGTCTAATATGTTCTTGGTTAATGCATAAATGTATGAATTTTATATCTTGAAAATGCATATTAAGCAGGTGATGAAAGCTTGTTATAGCCAGTCCCAGAAGCAAACTGCGAGTTGAACTTGATTGTGTGGTTAACTGTGGAGCAAGTCCATAGGTCCTCTGTGATGTTCACAGATGCCATAAGCATTCTTTCTCTGTTGTTCTCTCTCTCTCTCTCTCTCTCTCCTCTTTTAAAACTTTCTTTTTTGAGACAGGGTCTCATGTAGCCCAGGTGGGCCTTAAACTTCTTATGTTGGTGAAGATAGCCTTGAACATTTGGGCCTCTGGGCCGACTCTGTCAATCCTTGAAGGATAGATTGATCAGTGGGCATTTGTGAGGCATGGGGCACATTACAAGCTTCTGCTGGGTTCCTCTGGCAACAGCGGTTTGCATCCCAGCACCACCGACAATCAGAGAGCTGTGAACTAGAGCATGTAGCTGTGATTTGAAAGCCTCTTGGGTAGCATATGGCATTGCAGAGGGTCACACTGTCCCAGTCTTACTCCATAGCTTTATTTGGATGGTGGACTAGAGAACATCTCATTAAGTGTGCAAATTGGATCATGTTAAGTGGGCTTGAATACTTGGAGGAGAAAGATTAAATTTCAAAATAACCCCAGAGAATAGGTCAGACAGAGCTACAGGAAGGCCAGACATGATTTTATTATACATATAGGTTGGGGCCATGAGGAGTGAGAGAGGGGAGAGAAAGGGGAAGAGAGGAGGAGGGGGGAGCGAGGTGAGAAAATAAGAGAAAGTGAGATGGAAAACAAGAGCATGATACCCACTGAGTCGAGCGATGCTTGGCACAGACTCATCACTAAGTAAATGTTGGCTTAATTCAATTAACCTATCCAAGACTGTGAAAAGATCAGGCCAGATCTTCCAGTAACTTGTTCACAAAGGCACCCAAAGTTAAGATGCAACAAGAACTGTAATTTTCAGCTGTCCTCAGAGCTCAGCACTCCAGTTGCTTAAAAACACCCACTTCCAAGCAAAACTCCTGATCTCTCTCAGGAAAAAAAAAAAAAAAAAGCCCCAATTGAGAAACTCAAGCTGGCAAGCTGGCACCCTTTTATTTCCTCTTGCCATTGCTGAGGATGCTGTGGGAGACAGGGAGACAGCTTTTAATTTAGATTTGGAGACTGATTGTGCTGGGCCTGGTTCTCATTTATTGTTGACAAAAGTTCCCTGCACTCATAAATCCTCGGAGATCTCTTAGTCATCCTGGACCACATTCTTTCTCCTCATGCTGTGGACACTGTTGGGAGAGATGGACACATGCAAATTATTGACATGTAAGACGCTTTGAGTGGAGAGAGAGAGCGAGGAACTGTGATTGAATGTCAGGAGATCGGGTATGTGCAGGAAGATACCTTCTTCACAGCAACCCTTGACCAAGGACCAGAGAGGGAACAGTTGTTGAAGGAGTGAATTGCTTTGGTCCTCTCTGGAATACGCCCGTTCATATTCAGATCAAGTTCTAGAAGTCTCTGTGTCCGATGACCTCTTGACACTGTCTCCAACAGTTATTTCTTTCCTCATTCCACATCACTCCCATTTGTGATTTTCCTTTAGCAAATCACACTTAAAATTTTTTGGAGGGGTTCGATTTTAATAAAACCTACACAGAGCACTTCCTAACTGGAAAACAACCCATGTACCAGTTTTGTGAAGGATTTTCTCAGTGTCTTTATTCACGGTTTTTATTGTCTTCAGCAGGTTAGCTAAGTTCAGAGGAAGAGGAGAACAGGGGCTCTTCGTGGAATGACAGAAACCAGCGTTTTGCTTTGCCCTTTTCGCTTCCCTCTGCTAAGTGTCAGATTATAAAGTCGACTTTGAAATCTGGAGCCTTCAAAGACGTGGTGGTGGTGGTGGTGGTGAGAAACAAATGCAGGATTCAACATTAAATGTAGAGAAACATGAACCCTTTCTGCTTGTGTGCCACTGGGCTGCTTGTTTTACTGTGAAGTCAAGATAACAACTGTTGTTCAGGACTGAAATACTGGTTCAGTCATTGCAACATGTGCCATCCTCTCAGGAAGGTCCATGTGACACAGCCAAGTCTCAGTTATGGTAGTTATCAGTGTTATCTGGTAATGAATTAGCCTAGCTAGCCATGGTGATAACGATCCCATTAAAGTATCAAATACAAGAGTTGTCCACGGGGCGGGAGGGATGCCTCAATGGTTAAGAACATATACCGCTCTTGAAGAGGTTCGGTTTCCAGCACTTGTGTCGCATGTGATCTTGGCTCCTGGGGGCACCTGACAGTGTCTTCTGGACTCTGAAGGCACCGGCACTCACACGTGCACAGGCTCTCCCACGGTCACAGACTTGTGACAAAGTGCTTGTTGATGGTGATCAGTAACTGATGTAGTTGTTCACACTCCAGCACATTTAGAATCCGCATTTCTGCGCCTCATCATGAGGTGCCGGTTTACCCAGGGAATAGGAGTAAATTTAGGCTCTCAGGAAGGCAGGATGGAGGGATGGCTATTTAGATCTCCAAGATGGCATTCCCAGGCTGCGCCTCACGAACCTGGCATTTTAGGAGTTGTTAAGCTGCACAGCAATCAAGAGGAGATCTTTGGTGAAACACATTTTGTAGAGAGTTCATGCAATACATGCGCTGACTTTTGTCTTCTGTTAGTAAGCTTTACTTGCTTGCTTGCTTAGTCCTTTTGAAGGGGATTTGGTTCTAGGAATAAAAGCCAGGGCCTCAGGCATGCTACGTACATGCTCTAACACTGACCTGCACTTCCTCTTTTTACCCTCCCCCACCCTGTTCTTTCTACTTCCATGATGTAGCCTCTGTCACTTCCACTTCCGTATCTGCTCGGCCACCCCTTCCTTACACCTTATCCTAGGCTGCTGATGCAAGCTGTTTGCTCTGAGGCCCTGAGCCTGGAGCCACGATAAATATCGTGCTCCCTGCTTAAACTGATCCAGATTTCCCATCATAGTTAGATGTGTCCTGGCTCTGTCTTCTACGACCTCATCTCATATCTATCCATTCAACCTAGTCAGGTACCACAGGTCTTATTTTTGTCCTTTGATGTGACAATCTCACTGGTGGCTTAGTATTCTTCTGGGGGTTTGTGTTAGTTTTGTCACCTTGGGAAAAAAAAAAAAGCGTGGGTCATCTGGGAAGAAGGAACTCCAGTAAAGAAAATGCCTCCATCCAATTGCCTGTAGATGAGTCTGTGGGGCATTTCCTTGATTAATGATCGATGTGGTCAATTGATGTGGACCACCGCAGGTAGTCCACAGGCTGATGCTCTTGTGTTGTGTAATAAAGCAGGCTGAGCAAGCCAAAGAGAGCAAGCTAGTAAGCAGTGTTCCTCCATGGCTTCTTCACGTCTTGCCTCTGGGTTCCTGCTTGAGTTCCTGCCCTGACTTCCCTTCATGATAGACTGTGATTGGAAGGAACCGAATAACCATTTCCTTCTCAAGCTGCTTTTGGTCGTGGTATTCTAGGATAGCAACAAAGCAAACCAAGACAGGATTTTCCCCTATTCTTTCAGAGTTTTTTTATGGAGCCACCTCCTCAGACTATTTACCTGTATATGCTATAACACATCTCCTTTTTTTTTTCCTTCAAATATTTTACTTTTGGAAAGCATGTTTATGGTGGTATTTTATTTGTACTGAAATGTGATTTTAATTGTATGTTAATAAATGAAGTTGCCCGGGGGTCAGAGCTATTAGAGCCATAGCAAAAGCTGGGCAGTGGTGGCGCACACCTTTAATCCCAGCACTTGGTAGACAGAGCTAGGTAGATCTCTGTGTGTTCAAGGATACAGCCAGCATTGGAGACACATGCCTTTAATCTCAATACCAACCATAGAAGACCTGGAAGTCTCTACAGACAGGCAGTGACGAGGCAGTCATGTGTTTGGTTTACAACTAATGAGAAGGCAGAACAGAAAGACTATATAAAGACAAACACACAGGAAGTATGTCCTTTTTGGAAAGCTCTCTTGGCTGAAGAGGATCGCTGAAGCAGGAAGGGTAAGGCTCTTAGCTCTGACCTCTTGGCTTTCTTCTCTGAATCGGCTCTGTGTTTCTTATTTAATAAGACGGTTGGTTACATCTACACATGTTTCTACTAAAACTATCTTGCTTATTTGTTTTGTAGTCAAGTAGTATTGAGGGTCAGCTTCCTGGTTTGGGCTTAAAGAGTCATTGAACAGCTAATGACGTTGTCTCCTGAGCTCTAGGTTGCAAGCAAAGGGGAAAAATGGGGAAAACAACACCCACAATCACTTGTTTTTGGTGTAAAATGAATATAATTTTGTTTTATGAGTAACAATATTTTTAGGTAGAACTTGCCAAATTAAAATTTGTTTCATTCGTTTAGGGAAATAAGAAAGAATATCTTGTTCACTGTGACCACTAAACTGAATTTGAAGTATTATGAAATATATTTCTAGATATATGATTAAATGCTTTCTGGGGCCTTGCAGCAACATTGTACATTAAATAAAAGTCCTGTTTCTCATTTCATATTTACCTTCAAAACACATACATGTGTGTGTGTGTGTGTGTGTGTGTGTGTGTGTGTGTGTATAGCACATCTTCTTAAAGCAATTCTAAAGAGTGAAAGTCAGATGAATATTAATTTTTCAGAAATTTTAGATTGGACATATAAAATGTTTAATGTAGTTAAAATGAATCCCTTTGTTGGGCAGAAGCCAGTGTCGTAGTATTTCAGTCTTATCTCATTTCTACTTGTTGCTTTCCTGTGTAAATTCTGTTTTTTAAATTTTTGAAAGCACCACAAACCTTTTCAAATGGAACAGTCTAGAGCTTCATTATATAATACAGAAATATCTTAGCTTCAATACTCATTAGCTGTGTGAGCTTTGGGAAAATTACTTAGTCCTTTTGAGTCTGCTTTCTCCAAAGTCAGAATAACAATATTCATCTTGCAGACTGTCTCCAGGATTAACTCAAATAATCTAGGTAAAGCTTCTAGCTCCCTGCTAGACAAACAACAGATCCTCCCAAAGGCTTGCTGATTCCTAAGCTGCTTCTTTGTTCTCTAGTCATATCCCTGGACCCCAGTTGTACTTGTGAGATGAGGGGTGGGGTATAACAGTAGGGGTCAGGCCTGCTTCCTGACCTGTTGTTGAAGAGTCCCTTTGCATTCCAGACAAGTGGTGTGATATGTTTGTAATACTGGAGAAGAATATATCTATCAACATAAATCACTTCACACATTAGTGAGGGTTCCAAATTCATGCTAAAAAATGGGCCACACAATTTTTTTTTTAAATAGGATGTTGGTAAGTGTTTAGAATTCAGCACTTCAAGGTCAAGTATGAAAGAATTATGTGGACTAAATGAAATGGTTCTCCATTGCATGGCTTCTCGGAGGTGCTTCCTCATGAACATACATTGTGACTTCCAAAGAAAACTTCTTATAGTTCCATACACGAATCAGGTTTAACATATATGTGCTGATTTTAGGAAATGGCACATAATTTTCTGCACTATTATAAGATGAAAAACATTTCCAGGTGAGGTCATTGTTTTCTCATTGGCTGAATTTTCTATGTGAGATTCTTGTTGGACTTAGATGTGTACGATTTTAGAAGGCAGGTAAAGGGTGAGGAGGGAGCCATGGGAAGGAGAGAGAACCTAAGTTCTACTTTGTGGTGAAATGAGTAAGGAGTGAATAATCCTTTTCCTTTGGAGGAATATGAATCACAGGGAATGAGTAAAATTAAAATAATAAGAAAACCTAGCATTCAGAGAGCACTTAACAATGGAATCATCTCAAAAAGTTTATTTTAAGTTCTTTGAACTTTACTATTGAGGATTTGGGTCATAATTCTGGATTTTATGTTTTCTCTTCCAACATTGTAATTTCCTAGTGCATCAGTGGATTGCATGAATCCAAATCTTTATCCAACAAGACAAAGCATAGAGTGATAAGTCTTTTTTTGGTGGTGGTGAGGTTTGAAATCATTGTCATGTTAGAGCAAATCAGAAACCCAGCAAAATTGTGAAGATGTGAATGTATTTAGAAGTGATTTTATATATGATGACAAAGCTGTTCACTGTTCCTCAAATCACATCATATCTCCTTTCTACCAACTACCTACCTTCAACTCTATTGTTCCAAATCTTTGTGTCAGTACCCCCCTGGCTCGAGTCCCTCATGTTGCCCTCCCTATGGTCTCCGTGGACCCATACGTTTCTCATTTCCTTCTGTTTGCTTCCATGGACTGCCATACTGGCTTTCCAGGTGTTTGAGATTGCATCAGAAAAGCATTAACTCTGGATTCAGTCCACCTGTTTTTTGCTGGAGGTAGTAACTCATTAGTTTGTTAAACCCACGCTCATTGGGAAGCTTAGAAGAGACCTAGGAGGCTCTACTTTATTTTCCCAAGTCATACCAATTTGCTAGAGGCTCTCTGAAGGCCAAATTCTGTTACTGTGGCCCCAAATTAAGTCTTTTCAGGGTTTCTACCACTTACAGTGTCTTAACAGTTTTCTTACCTTGACCTTAAATTTTGTAAGACTTTGCCCAAGGAACACATGTAACCAAGGATGTGTTTTTCCTACCAATAGTCTTTTTGTTTAACCTGAAGAAAGTGTCAGTGTGCTGAACTGGCATGAGAACAATCACAAGGTTAAGAAGTATGCTGTTTGATGCGTGTATCTGTTTTAGACAAATGTGTGATGTATAAAGGGCAATTCGTTGTTAAAGGAGCTCTAGAATCCCAGAAGGATCAGAATCCCAGATTAGGAAAATCATTTTAACTAAAGAAATACATTTTTGGATGTGGTATTCTATCTATATATAGGGAGGTTTTGAAGGGCAACAGAGATTTGATCCGCTCCTAATTCAGCCTTGATTAGCAAAAGTCAATTGCTGTTAACACACACACACACACACACACACACACACACACACACACACCCCTTTCCTTATTCTCCTTCATACTTTTGTAGTATACTTGAGAACATTTCTTTATGTAGAAATTGAGTTTATGGGGAGAAATTCCTGAAATATGACTTTGCATGGAAAATTAATAACATGAACATAATGTTTGTTCTTCTCCAAAGATAGCAAATAATTGAGGACAATCTCAATCTAATCCTAGAAATGTGCTAAATGTCAAGGATTGAACTATTAAGAAAAGACAAATGCCAGGTCTTCTTTCTCTACCATTCTCACTAAAAGATGGTTTTATCAGCTGCTTTTCCCAGTTGGGGAAATCCTTCATTACACAAACTGTGTTTATTACTGAGAACTGACCTTTCTATTCATGAAGATTTGAAGACATAAAGGAACTCAACTCCTCCTGGTGTTTAGAGAGAGCCAAGAGAGAAATTCTGGATGGTTGGAAGAGGGAACATGCTGCACAATCAATCAGAAGATGAAGCTGAGAAGTAAACAGCTGTGAGAAGAGAGAAGGGAAGACGTTGGAGACTTGGAGGCAGCCTTGCAGATGGGATCATGCAACACCAGAACATATCATGTAGTTTTCAGATTTTAAAACAAGGGGTAGGGAAAAAAGTTAGCCCGGGGGTGGGATCTATCATGTGTCATGCTGCACAGTGGTAGACCAGAGAGAAAGAGAGCAAGTCATCAGAAAAAGCAACAGAGTGTATTTCAGGTATTTGGTTAACCCGGATGAGGACAGCAAATGTCATTGCCGAAGCCATTGCCAAAGAGGAAAAATAGTTCTATACATTTCTATTTTGGAAAGTACTTTGAGCTAGCAAGTTTTTCTTTTAAATAAAAATCTTAATTTTAGAGTTTTAGAGTAGTCTTATATGTGCAAAATTTACAAAGGTAGAGCGTATATACCCAAATTTTGTTATTAATGTCTCATATTAATAGAAGGGAGTTGTCATGGTGAACTGGTATTGACACATCATCATGAACTGAAGTCAGTATTTCATTAAGTTTTTCTAAGATACCTTTTTTCTGTCCCAGGATCCTACCCAGAGGTGACAGGATGTTAGCTGCTGTGTATTCGTTCATCTTTTTGGTTGTGAGACTTTCTCAGACTGTTTTTTAAAAAATTTATTTTATAATTTAATTTAATTTTACATATCAGCCACGAATTCCCTTGTCCTCCCTCCTCCAGGGCCCCCCACTCCCCCAAGCTCACCCCCCATTCCCATCTCCTCTAGGGCAAGGACTCCTCTGGGGATTCAGCTCAGCCTGGTAGATTCAGTCCAGGCAGGTCCAGTCCCCTCCTCCCAGGCTGAGCAAAGTATCCCTGCATAAACCCCAGGTTCCAAACAGCCAGCTCATGCACTAAGGACATGTCCTGGTCCCATTGCCTGGGGCCTCCCAAATTGTTCAAGTTAATCAACTGTCTCACCTATTCAGAGGGCCTGATCCAATTGGGGGCTCCTTAGATATTGGTTCATAGTTCATGTGTTTCCACTAGTTTTACTATTTGTCCCTGTGCTTTTTCCAATCATGGTCTCATCTCAACAATTCTTGCTCATACAATCCCTCCTCTTTCTTGCTGATTGGACTCCTGGAGCTCCACCTGGGGCATGGCTATGGATCTCTGCATCCGCTTCCATCAGTCATTGGATGAGAGTTCTAGCGTGACAGTTAGGGTGTTTGGCCATCCGATCACCAGAGTAGACCAGTTCGGGCTGTCTCTCGACCATGTCAGTAGTCTATTGTGGAGGTACTAGACTGCTATTCACAACTCCAGGGAGGCTACCTAGAAAACAGGATCCTAAGAAAGACAAAAGGATCTCCCAATGACAGAGAAATGGATGAGATCTACATGAGCAAACTGGACGTGAGGGGGGTTAATGAAGGCCAAGGGTCAAGGGAAAGAGAGCTTAGGCGAGCGGGAGATCCCAGCTGGATCAAGAAGAGAGAGGGAGAACAAGGAAAAAGAGACCATGATGAATGAAGACCCCATGGGAATAGGAAGAAGCAGGGTGCTAGAGAGGTCCCCAGAAATCCACAAAGATACCTCAGACTGTTTTTTAAGTGCCTTAACTAAAATTTTTCTTTGTGTGTGTTGTGTAATGACTTCCTTCTGATATAAAACAGTCCATCTTTCAGGGCAGTTTTTTAAAACACAGGAAATAACTCAATAGTGTCAGGAAGTCCCTGAAACTGAGCAGACTCCTTCCTCCACAAGTGTACATAAGCAGTAAGGACTGCTGGGATACACTCTCAAACCAGCTTGGCTGTAGAGAAGAGACAGACCAACTGAGCTGAAGGAAAGAGGCTCAGACCAAGCTACCAGCAACTGTGCAGTGTGTTCTAGATTTTGAGATATTGTAAGCCATCATCCATGCTGGGGTGGGCTTTGGGTAACACAGCTATTTTTGAGTAGTTTTTGTTTCTGTAAGTAACCTCTCACCATGTTCCTCTTGTTGTAGAATATTATTTTAAGGTGTGTTATTTTCTTATGCTCTGGAACATTTGTTTAATGATGCAAAGATGTGTTTGATAAAATGAAATTTACCTGCAGTCAGGAGGCTGAGTCAGCAACTAGCCACTAGGAAGTGGTAGGGAGAAGCTAGGTGATAAAGGGTTTTTAAGTAGGAGGGAGATGCATGAGGGCTTTTTGGAGGATGTGAGAAAGGAGAGAAGGTGAGCTACTTGCTATTCAGCCTCTCTCAGAAGCAAAATTTCACCTTAATTTTTGAATCTTGAGTTCTTTAGAGGGACAGAGATTTAGTTAATAAAACTTTATTTATAAATAAACTGTACTTATGGGTAAGTTATCAATTCTTCAGTTGTACTACTGAAAAATCAAATAAGAAATACTATGTATGTAGGACATACTTAGCAAAGGAATCTACTCAAAGTAGGCTCAGCAAATCAACAAAGCCTGTAGAAAACCAAACCGAAACATGGGAAGACTCAAAGATTAGGTGTCTATGGTGATATTTTGTTTGTGCTCTAACAAATAAAGCTTGCCTGGAGATCAGAGTGCAGAGCTAGCCACTAGTTAACCATAGAGGCCAGGCAGTGGTGGCATGCACCTTTAATCCCAGCACTTGGGATCTCATACCTTTGATCCCAGTACTTGGGGGGGGGGGGCATATGCCTTTAATCCCAGCACTAGGGAGGAGAAAACAGGAAGTGATATGGCTGGGTGGAGAGAAGAATATAAGGCGGGTGGAGACAGGAGCTCGGTGCCCCTTTCAGGCTGAGGAGTTGGCGAGGTAAGAAGCGGCTCTGCATAATTGAGACAGTTGTGTAGCTTTATCTGCTTGAGGAGCCCCTGGCATTAGGATCAGGATTCGTCCCTGGTGCATGAGCTGGCTTGTTGGAGCCCACTACCTATGGTGGGATCACCTCACACAGCCTTGAGGCAGGGAGAGGGGCTTGGATCTGCCTCTACTAAATGTACCAAGGCTCTGCTGATTCCCCATAGGAGGCCTTACCTTCTTTTAGGAGGAAATGGGGGGTGGGTTGGGGGGAAGAGGCTGGAGGGATAGAAGGAGGGAAGAGGGGGATCTGTGGTTGGTATATAAAATGAATAAAAAGTTGTTCTTAATAAGAAAAAGAAAAGAAAATAAAAAAAGTGGCTGTGGCTTGCTCCTTTGTCTTTCTGATCTTTCAGCATTTACTCCTATATCTGACTCTGAGTTGCTTTATTATTCAGAGCAATTAGAATTTGTGTTACAGGTGTTTTGATTTTAAAAAATATAATCTCTCTCTCTCTCTCTTTCTCTCTCTCTCTCTCTCTCTCTCTCTCTCTCTCTCTCTCTCTCGTGTGTGTGTGTGTCTGTGTGTGTGTGTGTGTGTGTGTGTGTGTGTGTGTGTGCCTTCGTGCACTTGAGAATGCATGGCGCACATGTGGAAGTTGGAGGACAATCATGGGAGGTGGTTTTCTCCTTCTGTGGTGTGGAGCCTGGCAATAGAGATCAGGTAGTCAGCCTTGGTAGCAAGCACCTTTACCCACTGAGCCATTTGACCAGCCCAAGGCGAATGATTAAGTGATTTCAAAGCCAGTAGCCTCTTTTTCTCTAGTGGGAGGACTGGATGAATGGATCTGAGATTCTTTGGTTGTATAGGCATGTGTTTTACCCTTTCACTTGTCAATAAATAGAAGCAGTATGTGCGTGCAATATTTGATTTATACTTTTCACAGGTAGAGATTATGATATCTGTTTTTTTAAAGTTGTCTTGTGCATAAATTTACTTGATTTGGTCCAAGATGCACTGGCTGAATACTGTATTTGCTACCAGGGCAAGAATTTTTAACATGGATTTTCTGACTCTTGAAGTTTAATGTTTCAAACTTTAAATAAGAGTAGAAATGCTCTATAAATGCAGAATTAAATGCAAAATTTTGTGTATATATATATGCATGTGGCCCAAGATTGTTTTCAGCATCCCAAAGAAGTATGTTCCATGTACCAGTTCAGAATAGGTCTGCTTAAATGTATTAGAAAAATCTAAAATAAGTAACAGTATAATAAACAAGATAGGGACTTATTACTTCCCTTTTATATAGAAGAGCCTGGCAGCTGAGAGCTGATATTGCTGTACAGTGTCTTCTTGAATCCATGCTGCTGTCATCCTCAGCTGATGGCTTTCAAGCTCAAGGCTACCTCAGGGTCAACATGGATAACCCCAGTCTCCCCACCCACAGGGCAAAATGTTTTCTACAACCTTCCATTATTTAAACCCTCCTTAAAGAGCATTCAAAGATATTCCACAAACTCTACACACGTGTCACTGACAAATCCTGGCTGCACAGAAGTCTGGGAGTGTTTAGTTGGGCATACCTTGAAATGAAGAGCTAGGTCACTTGGGCAGGGTGCATATTGGAAGTTTTAGAGCTCAGAAGTCTGAAATTAATTTCACCGGGCTAAAGTTGAGATGTCAGCAAAGTTGGTTCCTTTGGAGCTTTGAGGAAAGAACTGTCGTTTGTTTCGATTTTTAGTACCCACCTGTATTCGTTGGCTCATGGTCCCTTCTTTTATCTTGAAAGTATGAAACTCTATACTTGATGTTAGACCTCACATTGCCATCTCCTTTCCTCTGACTTCACATCTGCCTTCTAAGAACAGGAGCCACATTAACAGCACAGGGATCTCTCTGTATTGCAAGATCTTTAGTCTACTAACATTTTCAAAGTTCATTTTGTTATACTCCTTTGTTCTGTAGCATAATACTACCCCAGTTAGGCTTGTGTCCTATTCCACAGACTTTCAGGTTTCGGGGATATGACATGACCAATCTGGAGATATATTACACTGTAGAAGCCACCCTGGAAGCATCTCATACATGTTATAAATCTGAAAGTGCTGCTAAATTAGTGCATGTTTGTGATTGAATTGAATGATAGTGCATGAAGGAGGGAGATCCTTTTTCAACTTCTGCTCAGGGAAAGTTAAATCCATTTCTACATTCAGTCAACATTTATTCAGCATCTACTGTGAACCAGGCATTGTTGTACTCTTCCTGTTTCTGAGTGTGCCTTTTTTTGATCATAAACGAAGTCATATTCAATTCAAATTTCTGTGCCTTAAGCCAGAGACTCAATTTCGAACTTTCTCATCAAACCAGTCAATTGCCAAGTCTATTTGATCTAGCCTCCAGAATGATACCTGTATTTACCTCATTCACATATGCCAAGATCCAAGGGCAAACTACCATTTTCTTCTTTTATTATTTATTTGTTTGCAGGATCTCACTATGTAGTCCCAGCTGGCTTGGAACTCACCATCCTTGGTCTCAGCCTCTGAGTGCTGTGGTCATAGACATGCACCACCACTATGCCTGCTTGTTTCCTCTTCTGACACTGTGGTGCCTTGCTAGGCTGCATCCCTGAGTTGTGCTCAGCTCCCCTCCGATTCATTCTCACCATGCAGAGCTAGCTTTAAGAATGCAAATCTAATTATTTCAGCACACTTCTTTAGTTTTCTTTTGCTCTTAAGACAAAGTCAAAAGTTTTATGAGGGCCTTGTTAAGAGGATCTCTGATTAATTCTCTGGCCTCGTCTGATCTTCCTTTTTAGTCTCTTGAAAGCAAACCTAAGATCTCAGTTGCGGGTGCCTGGACGGGTCTACTCTGGTGAGAAGCCTAGCAAATAACCTAGCTGCTATCATAGAGCCTTTGTCCAGTGACAGATGGAGGCAAATACAGAGATCCACGGCCAGGCACCAGGCTGAGTTCCAGGAATCCAACTGATGAGAGAGAGGAGAGATACTGCAGGCGAGTAACGTCAAGATCATGATGGGAGGATGGGCAGAGATGACGGACCACACTAGTGGAAACCCATGAACTGTGGACTGGTGGCTGTGGAGTCCCTATGGGACTGGACTAGGCCCTCTGGACACGGAAGACAGTTGTTTGGCTCGAACTGTTTGGGGGGCACCCAGGCAGGGGGATCTGGATCTGTCCCTGGTCTATGGGCAGGCTTTTGAGAATCTGGTGCCTGTGGTGTGATGCCTTGCACAGCCTTGGTGCAATGGGAAGGGGCTTGGATCTGCCTAGGCTCAGTGAGCTGGGCTCTGCTGACTCCCCATGGGAGACCTCAATTTGGGGGATGTGGGGATGCAGGGTGGCTTGGGAAAGAGGGCTGGGGGGTGGGAGAAGGGAGGAGGGGGGGTCTGTGGATAGCATGAGGAGTGAGTAGAAAATTTCTTAATAAAGAAAAAATTAAAAAAAAAAAAGATCTCAGTTGCTTTAGCATCATTTCACAGGCTGTGTCCTCTGTCCAGAAGAGCCTTCTGCTGTCAACCCCCTTGCTTGGTTTCCCATGTTGGGGAAGCCTCTCCAGATATCACAGATGAAGGGAATCTAGGGGGATCTGGAAATTTGATGCTTTCATTGCAGCTCCACCCCCCACCTCATCATCGTACATTTAAAAACCACGTAGCATGGGTAACCCGCAGTATCCATCTTCTCTGTTGTCATACTCTGGTGCCTTGCATTATGTTTCATACATCCTGGGGAATCAGAAAGTAACCAGTGACTTGGCAGTGGACAGTTTGGTTGGCAACTGTAAAAACATGTGAAACAATCCGAAGCAAGACTCTGGTGTCTTATTTTCTCATGAACCAGTACTCACTGATGGAGGATGACGAACCACTTTCACCTCCATAGTTAGTGTCATGCCAGGTCACCCATTTTCAAACTTTCATGTGTTTCAGAGCCATCACCTGGCTGGCTTGTTAAACCACAGTTGCATGGTCTTGTTTTTAGTTTGTGGTTTATACCTTGTGGCGCCTGAGAATTTTCATTTTCCAAGAATTTCTGGGCCACACTTCTTCTGGTTGGGTCACACTGGAGAGGCATGAGGACAGACTCCCAGCCAGCAGTTCATCAACAGGTGATTCCATCTCTTAGTTGGGAGGAGGTATTTTGCTCAGTTTCATGGTTGTTCACGGGGTGAGTTTGAATGCATCCAGGAAGTGACCTGTATTGAGCTGTGTTTTCCTGGTCCACAACCATCTTTTTCTAGAGGATGCTGAATGATTATAGTAATGGATCAGGAACAGTGAAAACCAGCTTGGAAATCTGCTGAGTAAGACCTTGTTACCCAGAAAATTACTACATTTGGCTTCAAATTAATTTCCAGTCATGAAGAGGTCAGTTAAAGAATGCATTTGTTGCACAGTGTGTATAAAGACTACCATCAGATTTTATCTCATTTGTGAAGATCTGTGTATAAAGTCTTGGATGTTGGGAGGTATATGGCTAGCTGTCTGAATTTTGTTGCACACAATTTAGTTCTGTGGAGCCATATTTCATTTTGTAATCAAGCACCCGAGTAAAAGTGTTTTTGAGTCAAGGTAAACAAGCAAGCAAAACCACCTCTGGGCTAAAAGGAATCGAATGCCTGCTATCCCTCAGTGTTGGGAGCCCAATAAAGCTCCCACTTGCCACTGCATGTATCCAAACAGCAAGGTGCAAATCAACCATCACACATTTCTCTGCCTGGGGAGCCGTGTGCATTCCTGCATGAGCAGAAGTGAGCTGTGAGGGAAGCTGAGACAGCTGCTATTCCAAAGCCCCAGATCTCTTAGGAAAGTCAGAGGAGAAAGTGGCTTCTAAAATAAATAGGACTAACAAAAAGGAGACAGGTGCACAAATAATCATTGATTATTAGCTATGGAAGAGAGAGTTGGGGCCCGTGCATCTAATCTCCTTATGTTACAGAGAGGAAAGCCTCCGAGAGGCAAAGTCACCTGCCAAAGTTATTGAGCTGAGTAGGGGGAGATACAGAACTGGAAGTCAGGGCTTCTACCTCCTGGGCAGGTGCTATTTTCATGCTGTCTTATACTTAGTGATTCAGCTCTTATGCCTGAGTTATGTTCAAGATAATCAGCAAGTCAGAAATAGAGGATCCCTCTCTAAGATTTTTCTCTTCTCTTGGGAGAGAAGCATATTCAGGTTTGCCTGGTAGTAGAAAGCAAGGGGACCCAGATTACTTTCACTTTTACTTCCTCAGATATGACTTGGAGGTCAGACTTTAAGCTTGTATGGGTCAGCATAGACAAAGGGAATGTTAGGGCTGAAATTGCTTTTCCCTTTCAGATTCTTATCCTTGTGCTCATGGATCTTTGATAAATGTTCAAATTCATCATATAGAATCATTTCAAAACTTTTATTAAAGTCCTTAGGTTGTATGGATGAGAAGTTCAAGACTGGCACATATGAAAGTAGATTATTAAAATAATATAGCAATTAATGTAAGGCTATTAATATAGAGATTAATATCAAGGACAAAGAACCATGTGCCACCGAGCCTAAGGGAGATTGGAATGAAAGACTTCTCAGAGGGCCTTACAGTTAGTCAGTCAATGAATATTTACTGAATATTAGTTATAGACTAAATACTTGGGGACACAGGACCAAAAATGTCAAAGTCATTGTCTGAAAGAGCTAATATACCAATGGGAGAACCAGACATTAAACATTCAAATGTGGTAATACAATGGATGTAAACACTCAGGAATGCTAGGAAATATAGCATTCAAATAGAAAAATATAGCAAGTAGTGATAGGGTAGGGTGGTTTCCTTTGGGTGAGGTGGTCAGGAAGGTTTCTCTGAGGTCATGTTCAGTTATAAGAGGAAGGTAGGCACAGGAAGATCTGGAGAAGATACTTCAAGTGGATGAACAGTAACTGAATGGCTATGAAACTGAGCTGAAGTTAGAGACACAAAAGATGGAAATGAGCCTGGCGCAGCTCCAATGCAGAGCTTAGTTGTGTAGGAGGACATGATCCTAAGTATAAGAAGAGAAGAGATCACACAGGGCAACCTGGATCTTTGCGATTTTTATTTTCATTTGATGTGGTAGTTTATCCAACATGATACAGCGAGATGGTAATTGGTTGTTATTATTTATAGTCTGAAGGCCATCATAATCATTTTGTGGGAATGATGATGGGATGATAGTAAAGTGGTAAGGGTTGGTCGGGTTCAGAATAAATTCTAAAGGTGAGCTCATAGCACTTGCTGTTATATTAGATATTGAATATAAAGGAAGGAGAGGAATTAGAGATGACTTACAAAGTTGTTTCTTTTTATTTTTTTCTTTCTTTAACCTGACCCATTGAGTAGATAGTGGCTCTATTTATTGAAAAGAAGTAGACTAGGAAGGTGTGGACTAAGATATCAAAAATCACCTGGCCAAGAGAAGGGTAAGGAAATTAGTAAACAACTACGAGAAGATGTTGAATAGGAACAAATTTCAACTGAAGGTCCACAAGCGAGTTACCAGAATGTGTTTGAAACCAAGGGATTAGAAGAAACCATCTAGAATTGAGGTTAGAATAAAGTCCAAGGCTGGATTCCATGAAGAAACCTCAGCATAGGAGACAAAGGAGGAGGAGTCTCAAGACCGGGAAGGAGGCAACATTGGCTCTGCCAGTGCTGTTGAGCGGTCAGGTACCTGAGGACGTTTGCTGTCGTCTGTACCTTTCATAAGAGCTGTCTCAGGATGCACTGGGGACAAAAGCTTTTGGGTTGAGAAAATAGGAATCAAAGTAGCAGAGCTAGAGGGGGTAGACAAGTCCACTGAAAAGCTGAAAGGACAGTTTGACAGTCAAGGAGGAGGATGTGGGCTGCAGGAGGGCCGACAAGGGCAGCTTGGCCCACCAGTGTGCCAAGTTCAGCAGAAGGGAAGAGGGGCAAATATAAGAGAGAAAGGTTCCCTGTAGAAATTCAGGTTTGAAGAAGCTTATTTTCTTATTTGAAGATTCTTATTTTATTGCACCTTTTCTCCATGGAGTATGAGCTGAGCCACCCAGCTCTTCATTTTCCCATTCTGCAGATTACAAGATAGTGTTTCACGCTCTTGGGACGTTAGTCTGTACCTACTATGAGACTGTCTTTGGTCTACAGTGTATGAGATTCTATAGCTTCAGGGGCCAACGTGAACTGGCCGTGGTTCTTGTATCTCTTATATATAAATTCGTAACAGAAAATGTCAGGCTGGCTTAGGCTGCTTTATTGAATTTTTTTTGTCAGTATCTATTTCTGATGTGATAGTTCTAGCTGATCTTGGCTTGCTAGCACAAACATGTAGACTAGTCTAGTCTTCTATTGTGGGTTAAAAAAGATAATATGGAATAAATGGAGTTTTCATTGCATGTGGCTGTTGTAAAGAATTATCTCAGATATGGTGGCTTTAAACAATAGGAATCTGGGGCCTAGATGGGTGGTTCAGTAGTTAAGAGTGCTTGTTGCTCTTCTACAGGCCCTAAGTTCAGTTCCCAGTACCTGTGTCAGGTGATTCACAACCACCTGTAACTCCAGCTCCAGGAGATCTGACACCCTCTTCTGGCTGCATACATTTGCAAACACACACACACACACACACACACACACACACACACACACACACACACACACACATACAAGTTAACCAAAGAACAACAATGGGAATTCTTTCTGCCACAGTTCTGGAGGATAGAGGTCAAAGGTGTTGGCACAGGCATATTCTCTTCTGATTCCCTTGGAGACAATTAGTTTCTAACCTTTTCTAGCTTCTGGGGGCTGCCAGCATACCTTGACATTTGTTAGCTTGTGGCGGAAGTGGGTCTCTTCTGTGTGTTGATACCTCACAATCCTGTTTTTATTCTACCATATAAAGGTGTATGTAGTTGCACTGAGGGTCACTTATATAATCCAGAGAGGTCCTCAGAATCTTTAATGGCATTGTTTGCCACACAAAGTAATATTATTTTTCCTATAAGACAATAGTTACAGGTTCTAAGGCTTGGGATGTAGATCTCTATCTCTCCTTTGGGATCACCATTTAGCCCATCATAGATAGATACTTGAAAATATTTTCTAAAGCTTTTCCTTTGTTATATATTTTGCAAAGAAAAAAATGGGACAAAAGATGCAAGTATTGATTCAAGATTTTGGTTAAATCAATCTCTGAATGACTGTCTCATCAAAAAGATTTATGGTAGCTTAGGTGTATTGATTGCCAGTTCTACCGAGAAATAGCCTAAATTGTACCATTTTGGTTACATGATTAAAGAATGCATTTGAATCAACTCTGTTTTCTTTTCGCTGGGCATCTATGCTCACAGAAAGGAAGCAACAGATAAATGGGAGAGATATTGTCTATGTAGGTATTTTTCCATCTAATCTAGGATTTGTGAAGTGTAGTCAATTTATTAAAGAAGCAATCTGCTTTTACCTTGCTGTCCTTTCTTGTCAATCAGAAAACAAAAAAAAGTGTACAAAAATAGAATGTAGCTTCTAGGCTTAGGAGAGGATAAGAAAAAAAAAGTCCACAGCATTATTAAGGCTGTTGGTTATTTCCTCGGTCACATTGTGTGTTCCTTGTGAAATTCCCTCATCTTGCTTCCTGGGCTGGTGGGAGCAGTCACACTGCTGTCCTTGCATTGACCTTCCAGGAGGAAATCCTCCTTTGGATAGTTATGTTTTTCAGGGCTTTCCCGTCCAGTCACCGCTGTTCATTGGAAATGCTGAATTATTCTAAGTGATTGTTACTGACGTCCTATTTTGGGATGACTAAAAATGTTGTCATTGTTTCCTGTGAGAGGCACTGTCCACATGCTTGCATCCCTTCCTGACTTGACTTTAGGTTAAACACTGCTTTGTTTACTCTGTAGTTTGTGTGGTGTTTCATGGTGTCCATGATGGTGAAGACTGCCTCTCCAAGGCCCAGTTCTCACCTTGAGGGTGAGGATGGTTATAGCTGTTTCATGAAGGAGGAGTGCATGAGAAGTGTGGGGAGACTCCTTGTGGGCTGTCAGCTGGCTAAGGAGATCGTTGCTCATTTTTACCTTCATAGCAGTTGCTATATCTGCTGACGGGGAGCTGTGGTCCACATCCAAAACCACCTCCCTTTCTGTTTAGAGCCAGCCATAAAGCGGCTTTCTGTGGAGCCATTTGGGATGGATTAGAGAGAAGCTAATCTACTTTCCACAGTGTCAGGTGGAAAGGATTGTATTTAAATGAAACAACAGAGATCTGTGTCTTTCAAAGTACATCCCCTGAGAGGGCAGGTGGTCTTTAGCATTTAGATAAACAACTGAATATTCTGTGTCCCATCTTCAGACTTGAATGGACCTTTTCATAAATCTAGGTGATGGTGACATTATGTATAACCAACTTATCTCTTACTTTGCTTCCTTTCTCCAGGAGAGAGTTGTATAACGTGGCTGGCTGCCTAAACATTGAAAGATGTTTATTTGAAGATGATAATGCATCCTATTTTTCTCTTTAGATCCATTTTCTTTATCTTTACTTATGTTCACATTTTTTCCTGGAGCTTTTCCTTGTCTGTAGGTTCTTATAAAGGTATAGAATGGAAACACCCATGACACCTTGCAGGTCCTTGGTTAGTACAGGAACTGTGTATTCGACATTGCCACTTTCATTCTTTGCTTAAATTGAAGAGCATGGCTGCCTTCTCGTGGTGAATAGTTTTGTGTCAAGCTCACCAGGCTGTGAGGCGCCCAGATGCTTGTCTAACCATTATTCCTGACTTTTTTGTGAGAGTGGTCCTCAGTAAGATTAACATGGGCATTGCCAATTTGAGTAAAGCAGATTGCTCCCCACCGTGTAGGTGCCCTCACTCAGTCTGCTGAGCGACAGTTCTTCCTCTTGACCATCTTTAAGCTGAGGTATCTGTCTTCCCTTCCCTTTGGATACAGATTCAGACTGGACAAGAACTTTATTTGCCTAAATCTCTCTCTTATGAACCGTAGAACAAGGAACTCCTCAGCTTCCAGGACTGCAAGAGATAATTCATTAGAGGACACCCCCCACTCCCAGTTCACATACCCACACAGAAACACACACACACACACACACACACACACACACACACATCATCATAGTCATCATCATCATCATCATCATCATCATCATCTTAGGGGGATAAATAAGGCAGAGACATACACTTGTGTCTGAAAGTATAAGCTATCAAAGTCTTCTAGGGTCATTCCAACAGGACACAGAATTTAAAGAGCTTCTTTTGGCTAAAGATAGGAATATTTGAACAGAAAAAAATTTTGTCATAGATTGGAATAATAAAAAACCCATATGTTCATAATTTTAAGCAGATGAAGGTATACCATATTGGCATCCTTTTTAGGTTTCCAAAGCACAACTCATTGTTCTGAAGAGCCATCATTAAAGAAAAATCAGCTCTCCTATAGACTGTATTTCACACCAGCCATATTTCTTCCTCTCTCACTCCTGTGTGTTAAGCCGTGTACCACAAAGATTATACTCATAACTCAGTAAGTTGTGGGCAATACTTGTTGGTGCAGAAGAAAATGCACCCCATAGAGAAATGTGGGGGTAGCTCCTTATCAGATGTAAGGAAGGACCTTCAGGATTTGGGCTGTCATCACATGATGACAGGAAGGATTCAAGGGAGAGGAGCCTTGCTCTGGAATAATGCCATCGGGGAAAGAGGATTTTTTTTTTTTGTAATTAATAAATGTCATAGTGTAGGCTAAGTATGGTTAAAATTACACGATTTACTGAATATCTTCTATTCAATTATCTGGAAAAGAATGATGCTTGATCTTCTTGTAGTCCGAAGAGTGACTTTATTTTTGCCTTCAGACTAGATAATACTATGGAATGGCATTATTTCCCTTTTATTTCTTCACAGTCACAAGGTGAATTGATGTTCCATGGATTGTTTCTGTCTAAGGAGAGAACTCTGCATCCTGGGTGTGAGTGTTAATCAAGCTTCCAGAGACTAGGGGTTGCGATTTCTCAGAGATTATACAGGGAGAACTTTTTCTTTCTTGTTCATTTGGTTTTGTTTTTACATAGAAGAATAGCAGAAAATAAAAGCGGGAGAAATGAAATATTTGGAGGGAGCAGAATTTAGGTGACTTCAAGGGTTGATTAGAAATTGTGTTGGCTATGAATTGGTACGATGGATGTCTTCAAATGTTCTTACCTGTTACAAGAAGAATTCTGAGGTATTTAGGAACAGAATGATGCGATGTTTGGTAGTGGCAACAGGAAAAAACCAGAAAGATTGGAAATAGAACTGCAGAATGTCACTAACACTTACAGTTGGGGATGAAGCCATGCTGACTCTCCTTTCTGCTTCAGGTGTGTCTGAGGAACTCTTCTGTCGTCGTCGCTTCATGGGGTTGATTATCCTCTTGTCTCCTCAGCAGGTAGAGCACCACTGGCTACTATTTGAAATTAAAATGGGGGAACATAGTTATTGGCCTTCCTTCTTAAATCCTCAAACAGAATTAGGTCTGTTTTCTGAAAATCCATTCTATAATCCCAGATACTGTTTCTGTTCAATCTCTACTTCATATAACCTCCATGGAATGAGTGGTCCTTGAAATAACAAAAATTCCCAATTGTTAAATATATAAAATGCTCTATCTCCTACACTGAGTTCTACAAGGTTACACAGTCATCAAAATAAAGGGACATTTATTAAAATAATCTATTATATTATAATATAGAGTGTAATTAATCCTTATACAATAGCTGTTGTTTTTAGCATTTTAAGGATAAGATGATAGTTAGATGATCATTAATATTACTTTAGAAATTTCTATAGAATTAAATATTTTGTAACATTTTCCACTCAGAAGCAAATATGTTATACATGTTCAAATTTTAAAATCCCTGGGAGCTGGGATAATAGTTTCTGGCTAAAAACGGATCAAGACAAAAAGCTAAAACCTAAGCAAGCATTAGTTTTTTTTTTTTTTTCTCTTGGGCTATTTTCAGCTTTCGTTTTGTTCCCAGGGATAGAGGTGAGTAACTTTGTTCTTCATTTATCCACACTAAATACACATCTGTCTTCTCTTTACATATGCCTCAGATTGGCACCTTGGGTTTCTAATCCCCTTTAGAGTCTTACTGATTCACAGATACTTCCTTTATGAAATACTGTGTGTGTATGCCCTTATGCAAGGAGGTTCCTAGAGAATTCTGTGCTGTAGAGTACATGGTGACCACCCAGTGATGCACTGTGCTGAATTGCTGCTTGTGGACTTTATCTTCTGAAATTCTGCAGGAACTTTTATAAAGTAGACTGAATATTTATATGATCCCCAAGCTTGATTCTAGGACATGATTTTATTTGCTTGTCAATCAAAATTTTAGTAAATGTCACATTTATGTTTTGATAAATGTCACCTTTAGATTCTTTTCATTTAACAATGATGTTGATGGCAGCAAATGGGGTATTATTCATCCATGGTAAGAATAGGTGATTACCACTGCCACTGACAGTCACAGTTCTTAAATATTTCCTCTAATTTATGGGGCTATTACTTTGCCTTCCATTCCTACCACAGATAGACCAACCCTGCATTTTAGAAAATAATCAAACAAGGCTATTTGCTCCCAGTTAAGTAAGGGTAGAGACACAAAAGGAAGGAGGGATCCAGTCTTTCCATGTTTGAGGCTTCCCAATGAAGAAATGACTCGAATCTACAAAGAGTGGGAAAGGCAAGGTGGTGTTTTATATGAGTTTTAAAGGAGAGGAAAGCATAGGGTAGACAGAGAGAGAAATGAATAAAACTTCAGAGATTTGAAACAGTTTAGTACATATGGTGAACTTCAACTGGTTCCTTCTTGCTAGAATGTGTGTTTACAGATGTGAGCAAGCATGTATGTACATGTGTCATGGAGAGCAAAATAGAGATGGTAATGTTAAAGAAGGTATAATAAATGATTATGACACTATGCACAAACATAGGGTAAGAGATATTTGTTTGTCTATTAGGAAAAGAAGAACCTTATTCTGGAGATGATAGAAAAATTTGGGGGTGTTGGCTTCTTAAAATTGTTTTGTCTATATCACAAACTTCAACCAACAGTCCAAACACTCATATAGAAGTCCCATATTATCTTTGGAGATTTCACAGTTTTCAAAGCCATGTGAAGTGTTTATTCAGTTATAACCACGTTTCTTTTTGTACGGGGATGAGTGTAGGTTAAGCTTAGGCTTCAGGTACATTTCTTTTTTTTCTGGATTAAAAAAATAACTTAAAAAAATTTTAAATTATAATTTTGTCATTTTTCTCTCCCCTTTCTTCCCTCCAATCCCCTCCTATAAACTTCCTTGTTCTCTTTCAAATTAATGCCCTCTTAATTAATGTTTTTTTTGTGTGTATGTATGTATGTATGTATATTCCTAAATTAATAAATACAACTGGCTTAGTTTGTATAACATTACTTGTATGTGTATGTTTTCAGGATGACCATCTGGTATTGAATAACCAATTGGTGTGTTCTTCCTTGGGGAAGACTATTCCTCCCACTCTGAGTATTCCTTAGTTAACTATAACTCTTTGTCTAGGGTTGAGGCCTCATGAGCTTTCTCCCTTCCATGGTAGAGGTGTCTGTTCGTGTTGTCCTTGTTTAAGTCATGTTTAGGTAGCCATGCCGGTAAGACTTCATGGGTGTAGCTTCTGACATTTCTAGGTGACACAAACTCATAAACAATGTTTCTGCCTCTACTTCTGCAATGATCCCTAAGCCTTAGGTTAAGGAATTGTGGTTTAGATGTATCAGTTGGGAATGTGTTCTGAATTTTGATTGGTTGAATTTTTTTTGCAGTGGTCTCTGTTTGTTACAAAGAGAAGTTTCCTTAATGAAGGATGAGAACTATACTTATCTGTGGGTATAAGCATAACTATTTAGAATACAGTTAGGGATCCTGCTTATTTAGTAAAATGGTGGCTGTAGGTTCTCCTCTAAGATCCATGACTTCACTAGCCTTGTGTACTAGGCAGGTTTCCAGGACCAGGCTTGATTTTCCCCTTGTTGATCAGGTCTTAAGTCTAATTAGAGAGCTGTTGGTTGTCCCCAATGTATGAATGCCAGTACTGTGCTCTTCGGGTTATTGGCCATGTTGATCACTGTTGTGCTTCATAGGCATCTTAGCTGGGTAGAACTACAGGTTGTTTTCCTCTTGTGGAAGCTTTCATGGTGCCTTCTGGTACTATGAAAGCTAGTCCTCAGGGAGGAGGCATTCTGGTTAAATCCAGCTTCGGTCCTCTGGGTCTTGTATCTGAAGTGCAAGACATCTTCAGCAATAATAAATTACTTTATATCTCTAGTAGATGGTCAAGAACAATAGCAATACCCTGTAATGCTTGGGAGTCTCTTGGACAGCCCTGACCGACAACTCCAAAAATGACTTCTCATGCATGTTGTTGAGGTTTTTGTTTGATGGTCTATGGCTCTCAGGAGGAGCATTGTCAGTTGGACACACTTCTTGTGTCAAGGGCTAAAAGCATGACAACAGTCTAGTTATTGCTTGTATATATTGTATATAGTTATTGTACTTATTGTATATAGTTTTTATATTAGTTATAACTTTTTTTCTTTTTATTAGAATAAAAAGGGGAAATGTGGTGATACTTTATTTGTGCTGAAATGTGATATTTTATTTGTATGTTAATAAATAAAGTTTGTCTGGAGATCAGAGGTCAGCAGAGTCTCTGTGTGGTCAAGGACATAGCCAAGCGTGGTGACATGAGCCTTTAATCCCAGTACCAAACATTGAGACCTAGAGGTCTGTACAGACAGACAGTGATGAGAAAGTCATGTGGCTGGGCTTAAAGCCTATGAAAGGACAAAACAGAAAGACAATAAAAGCACAGGTCAGACAGAAAGAAACTCTCTCTCTATGAAAACTATTGGCAATGGTATGCTAAGGCTAGTCATGGCTATTTGCTCTGATCTCTTTGGCTATTACCTCTGTATTTGGCTCTGTGTTTCTTATTTTATAAGACTGTTTAGAAATTTGTCTACAGTTCATTGAATGTAGGATTTGCTGAAGTTCTGTAGGAATACCTATGTGACATGTTAGTATTCATGGAAGAAATGTACTTGCAAGTACTTGCTTTGTCTTTCTAGAAATCTTCTGACCTCATGTTGTATTACATTTCCTTGAACCATCATTAGGGTTTTGGTGATTTTCTTTAAGCTATCTATTTCATACATCCTGTTTGTGATTAAATAAGAGGACTTAATTTAACTAGTATTTACATTTATACTTTCATGTCTCTGATGTAATTTCATCACTTCTTTTGTATAGAAAAACATAAAGAGTACAGACATTAATATTTTTAAGTAACAGATCCAATTAGTTCTTTGATGAACTTCACAGCAATTAATTCATTGTCCTTGGGAGAAGATAGTGTTTATTTCAGTTTATGCTGTAGTGGGAGATACTACTCTAAATGTCTTCAGTTGTCAAAAGATGAAAGTATCATGGGAATACATGCTCTCTCAGTTAATAAAACAAATTACCATCCCTTTGAAGGGTTATGTGTAATAATAGTGTGTCTGGAGAAAAAGCAAGTAGAAAAATCTGATAGTTTTTGTAGTTTTAATATAAGTCTCTGAGTGATTATTTTATCAGTGGCTGCAGGACTGTGGTGCTGGGTGGGACCTAGAAACTTCCAGCTACAAGTTTTGGCTAAGAGCTGCCTGAGATTAGCTGCATTTTGATTTTGCTGGAACATTACATTCAGCTCTTCCTAACCAAGCTCTTAGACACAGTAGATACCTTGAGATATGCTGTCCTTCAAACTGGTAAATCCTGAACCCATGCCTTCTTGGTGAGATCATATTGTACAGAATGTTCACCAAATGTTTGGTTATTTATGGGGGCTGATCACACTACCTATGGCAGTGGCTAAGACTGCTTTTGTTGAGTGTTGAGATTCTGGAATTCAGCTCTGATACAGTGGAAAGACCTGTCTCTGTTTCCAGGGTTTGTGACCTCAACTGGAGCGATACCAATGGCTGAAGACAGGGACAATGGGACTGGTAGGGCATCCTACCCTTTGAGAGTATCAAGATTTCTCCATGTCCTCACTCGTATGATTTTACTAGCATGGTGGGCATAGTGTAGCATGAATTGTTATGTGATCTCTTGTAACATGTCTGGCAAGTAGTACAGTGTTATTCCATAATATTCACTTGGTATGTCAGGACCAGACTTTCATTTTGGCTTATGGCATAGAAGAGAGATTTAACCCTGAGCATCAAAACTGGATGGTATGGAATACCAAATAGATGGTAGGGGCATCTTAGAAGCTGGCTATGACACCAAGTCATTGTCAAGGCTAGCAGGCTTACTTTTTTACTTCACTATACTCTTCACTAAACACGTAAAAATAAATGAATAAATAAATAAAAAGCTTGTTTGCTCAGGGAAGCTACTCTTCCCCAAAGCACCCTCCTTCTGGCATCATGAAGAATCTAGTGTTTTTTTCCCCCATTGGCTTAAGCTAACTTAAATTTTTTTCTATTGGATTATGACTTAATATTTCAGGCTTTCAATGAATAATCTTAGGATAAATATCTTCATCCAACAGGTACTTTTGCTGCATGCTTACTATGTCCCAAGCACTACTCCATGTTCAGAGAAACTACAATGACAAAAATTGATGACAATTTGAGTCCTTACGAGGCTTGCATTCTAGTGTGTCCATGTAAATGTGTATGTGCCCATGCAGGCAATCATGCATAAATATTAACGAGACATGATAGGAATATAAACAAACAAGGTAAAGAAGAAGGGAAGATTGAAACTTTAAAAGGATAGTTAGAGGAAGCCTCTCTTTAGAAGACACTGGAGCAGAGACTTGGAATAGGTGAGGATATAAGCCATGTAGATATAGGCAAGGAAAAGCCTACATGCAGAGAGAAGAGTAAGTACATGGAAAGGACAGCATGTCTTCCCCACAAGAAATTCTCGGATATCAGGTGTGAGGCATATGAAGTGAGGATATGAATAATGAGGGATGAAGACAGAGATTTAATAGCAGATGAGACTGTGCTCTGAACTTGAGGGTCTTTGTAAGGACTTTAATTTTTCACTTTGTAATATGACTAAGTACAGTTGAGACTATTTGGAGAAGAATGCTAACTTAGAGAAGAGTGATTTATTCCAATTTCGTATTATAGTATAGACTTCCCATTTATTGAGACAGAGGAATCGTCTAGCAGAACAGATGTGCAAGACAATTCAGTTTGGGTGTGTTAAAGCATGTTTAACATGATCTTGAATGCTGTGGTGCTTAATTTTAGGGATCAATTTGACTGGATTATGGGATATCCTGATAGCTGGTAAAGTGTTATTTCTGGGTATGAATATTGAAGAGACCAGCCTTTGAATCAGTGGACAGATAATGAAGATCTTCCATAACCTAGTATGTGATGACTCTCTCATCAGCTGAGGGCCTGGATAGAGCACAAAGAGGTACAAAGTTGATCCTTCTTTTCTGGGAATGGGTCATTCATTTTTTTTCTTCACCTTGGACACCAGGGCTTCAGCTTCTCTGGCCTTCACACTCTGGGGAATGTATCAGTCTCCTCCATCTACCTCCAGTTTTTCAGCCTTGCAGTCTTTTCCTATGATCTGTAGTGGATCCTATGGTTCTCAAACTTTTAGACTTCCCTGGTTTCCTAGGTGGCAAATGACATGTCATGGAATATGTTAGCTATTATAATTAGGTGAGCCAATTCATGTAATTAATCCAAATTTACCTATCATTTATATCTGTTTATGTATCTATTTATCTATCTATGTATCTATCATCTATGTATGTATGTATGTATGTATGTATGTATGTATGTATGTATCTATCTATCTATCTATCTATCTATCTATCTATATCTATCATCTATCTATTATTGGTTCAGTTTCTCTGGAGAACCCTTATATAAAATCCACACTTCCTATACTCTATTGTTAGGCAAACCAATTTCTCTTACCTTCTTGGATGTCCAGGGACCCATTTCTATTGTAGTTACTACACACACTTTTTCTGCCTTGCAAGAATACTGTTCTTATACCAGTTCCCTCAACTAGTTAATCTCTAGTCTTTCAAGACTCAACTCAGTGATTAGGTTCTCAAAGAAATCTTCCTAATCTCTTTGATTAGGTTAACATTTTTATACACTCCTAAATTGTTCAGTGCTGAAGTTTACCTTTGCAGAACATATGCTATATGAGTAGAAAGACCCTTTCTCCATTGCTCACCCCAATGTAGGCAAGGCTGGCTTGGTTCCTAGAACCTGGCAGTCCTCAATTCCTGTAATCATTAGGTATTTTCATTCAAAGATTATAATATAATTAACTAATTATCCCCCTGCACACATAGACACATACAGACGCTCTCTCTCTCTCTCTCTCTCTCTCTCTCTCTCTCTCTCTCTCTCTCACACACACACACACACACACAATTCTCTTTCTTACACCACCCCTCGTATCCATAGTCTCACGCTGTAGCCCAGGCTGAAACGTTTTCTCTTACAACAGATTGACTTACGCTACTTTCCTAATACAGGCTCCACAAGAAGGCTGAGACTAAGTTGATAGATCTGGAAATCCTCTCAAATGCCCGAAGATTTTTCTTTCTATTGGCAAGGCCACATCATGTTTATATTATGTTCAGGCTTGACCAAGAATTTTCTCCATTTGGAAACACATTGAAGTGTTCCATGGCAAGTCAATTAGTCCAGAGAAGGTGTAATATGCTTCCCACACTTGGGGCCACTCTTTCTTAATGTCTCACATTTCTCCATGGATGTCAGCACTTATGTCATGGTTCTGAAGAGTGTAAGCTGCATCAATGAGAGGAGGTGCTGATTCACTGGTAGGGAAATGTCATTTCCGTGCTACATTTCATGGAGAATATTTGTAATCATGACTTTCCAGCACAGAGCTGAGAAGGGAAATGGAACTGCTTGAGTGGTAGAAGGCAATTTATTAGCAGCATATATTTCGTAGTTTACTCACCAGCTGAGATATACACACAGCAAAGTATGCATAGTTCCAGGGAGAAAGGAAGATGTAATGAGATCAATAGTATCAGGTGAGACATTACCTTGAAGAAAACATACTTTTAGTTACCTATATTTTGGCTTTAATTGTTGCCAATGGATCAGATTTGTCTTATTAAATATCACTGTACATTTTTCTGGGACTAGAAAGTGAAATATTAGAGGATATGACTTTTGTCCTGCAAAATCTCTCTAGAAGTCTGTGTGGACATTTTTAATTAACACCGTGGCACCTGCCAGAAATAAATCCTTTTGTGGTGATAAGCCAAGAAGCAGGAGTTCCTCTTTTCTTATTTTATAGAGTTGAACTGTGGCAACAGTGCTTGTCTTCAGGAGAATCATGAAGTGGGCAGAGACTGTCACTGGAGTCTCTTCCAATACTGAGATGCCTTGGTGTCTTAGTTGGTGTTCTATTGCTGTGCAGAGACAACCTGATCATGGCAACTCTTATAAAGGAAAATATTGAATTGTGGCTTGATTCAGAGGTTTAGACCATTATTTTCATAGTGAGGAGCATGAGAACACACAGGCAGACATAGTGCTGGAGAAGTAAGAGTTCTATATTCAGATACATAGTCTGCAGGAAGAGAGAGAGAGAGAGAGAGAGAGAGAGAGAGAGAGAGAGAGAGAGAGAGAGCCATTGGGCATGGTTTAGGCTTCTGAAACTCCAAAGCCCCCCCCCCCCCCAGTGATGTACTTCCTCCAACAAGGCCACACCTCCTAATGCCTCTCAAGTAGTGCCACTTTCTAAAGACCAAGTATTCAAATATATGAGCCTATGGGGGCCATTCCTGTTCAAACCACCATATTTGGCAATAGGCCCCTTCTTTGTGATTTTGTGGTTTTTACCCTTTTCCTACTGGAGACTGTTGGAGATAGTAAATCATGTTTCTGATATTGTAATGCAAACCTTTATCATTCTAAAGGGACTTTGAACATCATGGTTGTTAATACAGGGTCTTTTTTGGAACAATAGTCTCTCTTCAGAACCCCCAAATCCTATTATGCGGGAATGATTCAGCATAAGTTAAGGTCCAAGGGTTATTTATCTCCCCTTTTCAAGTTTCTCTTTGCATCATGTACTTAACTGCTCATTTCTCCAAGAAGTATGTAATCCCTTCCCTCTAATGCTCACAACATCAGCCCTTTTTTTCCCCCAGTGAGACCCAGTGTTAGGAAAACTTGTGGAGAGGGAGAAGTTTGTTCTTTTTGTGTGTTCATCAATATTATTCTGGTTGTACGTGAGTAAAGCTGATAACTTAAAGTACCTTTCAAAAGGACCTTATTTAGCTAAAAAGCCCAAAGCCTGCTATACCTGAAGGCAAAGATGAGGACTTCAGATTTTGAATGATGGGATCAGATGACTCCATGCTGTACGCACAGTTGGGTTCTGCAGACCATCATCCTCTCTTACACAGCTTCCTATTCGGCAGAGGTTCCTCCTCTCCCCACAGCATCAGCATCCAAATGGAACTTCTATTCCAGAGGACAGTGTGTTTTGATTAGCCAGCTTTACATCATGTCTACAGATGCAGCAGAGCCAGGCAGATCTGATAACTTTAAACATGGGGTGGCATGTGAAGTCTCAGGCTAATCATGGTGGGGAGATGCACTCAGTTGCCCTCATCACACACTGTGGATATTGTGTTCTGTGTTTTCACTGATCAGACTCAATTTCTGTTCGTCACCACAAGGACCCCCTCCCCCTTTTTCCACACAGCAGTCTATTTCTGGTGCCCTCAAGGATAGAACAAGGGTAAGTAGATGTTTCAGGAGAGTAATTTCCAGCTAACTATAAGAGAGAACTTTTAGCAGTTCTTTTATAAAAGAGATGAAAGATGAACTATCTTAAAAACAGTGCCTTCCAGGTCACTGGCTCATAAGCAAGTGTTTGATGTCCACACATAGAATATGTTTTAGAGAAAATTTGTTTAGTAGATAGGAGTTGAAAGATATGCCCAGTACTCTGGAGGCCCATGTGTCCAAACACATTTGCTAAAGAGGTCTGAAACATATGTCAGAAACATGTGCAGGTCCTGATGCACAAGTTCTTGTTGATTTTTGTTACCTTTCAATTCTTAAAATGGCCTCTTATACATTTATTTACTTATTTCACACTTTGAAAATATATAATAAATTTTAGTCATTTTTACCTCCCTCTTATTTCTCATCCTTTCAACTCTCCAGAAACCCTTCCTTCCCAATAAAGGTTTTACTTATTTTATTTACTTATTTCTCTCTCCTACTTCTATGTCTCAGTGTGTGTGACACTCGGTTTAATTAGAGCCTGAGTATGAGTGGGAGGTTCCTTCCTGAAGCATGGACACCTAATTAAGGACTGTACTACTGAGGGAAATGACACCCATCTTTCTGGCAACAATTCACTGCCAATAATCACTCAGAGAGTGACCAAGCCCCATGGGGACCTCCCTCATCCATGATGAAATGATGATAGGCCTAGTCTCATGCAAAACAGTAATCATAGTTTCCTATTATCGCTCTGGCCAAGGGCTTCTGACTAGGTTTATGGAGCTAAGCTCAAATTTCCTTCCTAGAGCAGGCCTCAAATCTCTCAAAAATGATTGGTTTCTCCCATAATAGTCATTGCCACTATTGCATCATCCTTGAAGGCTGTTATTGTAGCTGACAGGATTTATAACAGGGCAAGACTTTTTATGAATTTTTAATTCCAGAGTATTCATAGCATCTTCTGGTACTATAAAAGCTGGACAGCAGAGAGTAAGCTTCCAACTCAGTTCCAGCTTGATTTCTCTATGTCTTGTGACCATAGTGTGCATTGTTTTCAGAAATAGGGTCTTATCTTCCAGTTCAATGGCAATAGCCCATATTGTTTTGCAGACCTCTGGAGCTGCCCTTATCAACAATTTGAAGGGAGGTGTCACCTCACATTTGGATTTTCATTTAATAACTCATAGTTTTCCCGCCATGAAGAGTATCTCTGTTTAGCAATCCCCTTCAGGTTGTATTTTTAGTAAGTTTATAAAATAGTAGGTTTCCATATGCCTTTTTCATATGTCCTTAGGTTTGGGTTCCTCTTCCTCTTCCCCAGACCATTAAACCCTCTTTCTTCACATCCCTGCTTAGAACATTCTACCCTTGGTATTACTCCCCTCCACCTTCATGCCCAGTGTGTTATACTAGCCCCACCCTCTCCTGAAGGCCTTTCTTCCCCCCTCCACATAACAACCCCTTTTACAAATGACTAAATTTCTTTTGGTTTTATGTTTAAATTTTTCTTTAAAATAGTTTTCTATCTATTCTGCTTTCGCCTTTTCATTACGTTGAGTCATTTCCTCAGTGTGTGTGAGAAAATTGTCTTAGTTTGCCTTTTATTGTTGTGATAAAAGACTCAAAGCAACTCAGGGGGGACAACATTTATTACATCTTGCAGGTCAGAGTCCATCTTGTGTTAATAAGGATTGACTCTAGACTCTCTCTCACACGCTAAACAAGTGTGTTACTGCTTAGCTACATATCCACAGCCATGATGTTTTACATCATGTTTTACAGTTTCCAACTGTATAAAATTCTGACAAAATAGGTAGCTTCCTTTTGGAACTGTGGCGAATTTCAAAAGCATAACGCAGGTTAAGCTTATAGCTTAACCTATGGCATAGGTGGACTTAGCTGATAGAATAATAATATTATTTTTTCTTTAATAGTTCCTAGAGATGTAAATAAAGCTATTCACCAGAGAAAGTTCAACAGCTCTGTCAGCCATCACAAAAAAAGCAATTTTAGTTGTTTGTTTTGCAAACAACTTTGGAACCTGATTATATGTGTGTGCTTTGTTTTGAGCTGAGTTAAAGCATTAGATTCCACGTGTCTGAAGAGTGCAATAATTATTAGTGTCAAAGAACAATGTGTAATCCTGGTATAAAGGTTAAGACCAAAAGGAAAGGAGAGAAATAATTTAGAATATGATAAGAAATGATGCATGTTCGTGCTTTGGACCAATGCTTCTGCTCTAGAAGTGATTTGGAAAGGCAAAGACTGACTTGATTGATACCATGTAAAAAGAGGCAAGGCCAAGTGATCAAGCAGCCTCAAACATTAGTGATCAAGTAGCCCCAAACATAGAAAAGGGCATTTGGAACCCAGCACTAACCCAGGTGGCAATTAAAATATATAACAACTGGGTCTGGGTCAGAGTTGAGGGCTTGCCTGTGTCCTCTTAGTTGCCTGGGCTGGAAGGCACAGGCAGGTAGGTGCTCACACAGTACCTACTGCCTGCTAGGCCAACACGGGGGACTCTGGAATTCTTAAGGCATGAGAAAAACTGCTGATAAAAGGTTGGTTTTTGAAAGGCTTCTTTAGGTTAAAACCCCATCCATTCTCATCTTCAGCCTTAAAATAGAGGCAGTTAATTAGCGTATCCATCTAAGGCACCAAGATGTCCTCTCCAAAAAGACCTCAACAGATGAAAGACTAGATAAAACTGATCATTCTGGGGGTGAAAAAGAAAAGGAAAGCAATCGTACATCCCCAAGGTGGAGAAGTGTGACCGACTTGAACGCATCGAAGGACTGATTTGAACCTGGAACAGGGAAATGCACTTCCTCCTTGTTTGCGCTTGTGAACCAATGGAGTTAACTAAAGCCTCAGAATCAATCTTGTCTCCAAGAACACACAGCTCTGGATGACAGAAACTGTCTTGTTCACGTGTCGGAAATGACATGGGGAATAAAAATTTTGAAATTAACTAGAAAACATAAATTAATTTGAAGCATTGAAATATTCAAACTTTCTTACTTGGTCATAAGATGGGAAAACAAAAATTTCATGTTGAAACTAATTTCCCATGGTTCTCTGCACAGAATGGTAAGTATAATGCTATATATTTGTACATTTTGTAGGATTTTCTTTTCATTTAAGTTTGTTAACATCCTTTTCATCTGTGTGTTGCAAATTAAATGAAACAGCCTCTTTTTTTAAAGGTTTGGGATTTAAAAAATTTTTTGTGACAAGTTGCTTATCTGTCTAGTGTGTTACCAATTAACACTTATCCTTTGTTTTATGAGATTCACAGTCTTTTTCAGAGTAGAATAAGATGATGAAACATAGGAAAAATGCTCACTGAATAATTCAACTTGATGGGAAAGGTAAATAGGTCATTGAAAAAGATCTCAATTTTCAATTTTCACTTTCTCTTTTTAAGGTACTAGAACTCAAACAGTGTGTGTGTGTGTGTGTGTGTGTGTGTGTGTGTTTGCATGGAAGTGCATGCACATGAGTATATGGCTGTACATGTGCATTTTTTTTTTTTTTGGTGTTTTCGAGACAGGGTTTCTCTGTGTAGCTTTGTGCCTTTTCTGGAACTCACTCTGTAGAGCCCAGGCTGGCCTTGAACTCACAGAGATCCACCTGCCCCTGCGTCCCGAGTGCTGGGATTAAAGGCACGTACCACCACCGCCCAGGTTGTACATTGTTTTTGGAGGCCAGAGGTTGATATCAAGGGTCTTCCTCCATCACTCTCCAGTTTATGTTTTGACCAAGATCTTATACTGAATCTAGATCTCTTTGATTCATCTAGATTGGTGGCCAGTGAGTGCTACCCTCCTGTCTTTTCTCTCTAGCACTGGGATTATAGGAGCCATCATATTAGGCTTTTAATATGGGCCTGGGGATCCAAACTCAGGTCCTCATGGTTTTGCAGCAAGCACTTTACAGACTGAGCCGTCACCCCAATATCCGTCTTATGCATTTTGAAGACAGATGCTTTTAAAATTTATTTATTTTTACTTTTTATTCTTCTCTTATATATTGCATCACAACTACAATTACCGCCCCCCCCCCCCCCCCCGATCCATTTACCCTCCACATCCCATTAGAAAGGAGCAGCACTCTCAGGGACATCAACCATACACTGAATAACAAGCTATCTTATTGATTAGGCACATACCATCATATCAAGGCTGGATGAGGCAACCCAGTAGGAGGAAAAGGGTCCCACAAGTAGGCAAAAGAGTCAGAGACAGCCCTCACTCCCACTGTTAGGAATCCTACAAGAACACCAAACTATTTGGCCATAACATATGTGCAGAGGACCTAGGTCAGACCCCTGCAGGCTCCCTGATCTCTGTGAGCCCCCATGAGTATTGGTCAGTTAGTTGATTCTATAGGCTGTGTTCTTGTGGTATTTTTTGTTTTGTTTTATTTATTTATTTTTCTGAAGAGACACAAAGAAATGCCTACATACCTCAAAAAGATATGGGCAGAAAAAAAAAAGAAAATAATTTCAGCCAAGTCAGTGAACAAATGAAGTTTCTTGTGGTATTTCTGACCCCTCTGGTTCCTCCCTTTCTCCCCTTCCTCTGCAGGACTCCCTAAACTCTGCCTAATGTTTGGCTATGGGACTCTACATCTGCTGCCATCAGTTGCTGCATGAAGTCTCTCTGGTCTCTTTGATGAGGATTCTGCTAGGCTCTGGTCCCAGAACACTCTGCATGACAAACGGTAAGTTGAAGGTTTTGTGGCTGGGTTGCTATCCCAATCCCTCCGCTTGAGGCCTTGCCTGGTTACAGAAGATGGTTCAGGCCCTATGTTCCCCATTACCAGGAGTCTTTGTTAGGGTTACTCCCATAGGTTCCATGGAGTTTCCATTGCACTAGGTTTCTACCTTGTCCCTGAAATACCCCTAAGAAGGGTATGATATAACCTTTACAGATATATGAATTTGTAACTTGAAATTTCCTGAGTCATAATCTTTTCTTGCTAATGTGAGGTCTTTTGAATCTGTTGACTCCCTCCTTCCCTACATAAGTTCTGTGATAGTTGCTAGAGTGGTTTAGTTTTTAGAAATAGATTTAGTTGGGGGGCTCAGGTGTGGTATCTATTGTTTCATTTTTCCATTCTTGGTAACCCCTGCCAATCCTGTTCAGGTGGTCTACCTGAATGAATCCATAATGGATCCTCATCACTGACATCCACAGAGCATGATTGATGTACCAAGCAGTGCCACCCTGCTCAGAATTGCTATGCCTAACAAGTACTACACTATTGAATAGTGTTTCTAGAACCATGTACTTTACCCAGAAATGGGGAACATGTCTCATCTCATACTGATGCTGGTGTCAATCAGACTTTGTCTCCAGTGACCTATGGATTGCTAATGGAAATGACTGTTAGCTTTTCTATCTGGTGCCCCATTTCCAGCCCACCTCCAGTGAGTCTCTAGCCTAGGTCATGTCAAAGCTATTCATTCTTCAGATTGTTCATCTGAAGTCTTCCTCATAGATCATTGTTTTGCCTATGACTTCTTATACTAAGTTTGTTGAGTTCAGCATGAATAGCAGACAGCTCATGGTTTATCTATTCTTTTGGGAACAAAGGTATATGGAGGATGATTTGTATTAGTGGGTTCTGGGGTTGCAGAATATAGCTAATTTTTAGATTGGATTCCATTGTTTGTGAGAAGTATAAAAAAATTATAAGTGACAGTACTATTTTACATTCATTAATTACTGGATATGTCATAACAAAATCTTAATTTTGAATCAACAAAGTCCAGATTCATGAGGGTTACCTTGTTATAATTCATTTGAGAAGGAGTTTGAATATGTTAAAGTTCTTGTGGGAGCATTCAGTCCCCTTTCTGTAAATTTTGATACAAATTGGAAGGGCACAAACTATTCAGAGGCTGTGAAACAAGGATGTGAGAACCCCACCTCTGGAGGAGACAACCTGTACCCTACTCTACTTCTCTATTTCACATCTGTTGAACAACTCAACCTCTTCACTTCATTGTGTGAATGTGAGAATAATGTTTGGAATGCCTGCTCATGTGATTCCTGTGGGGACTGATTGAGCCTAAAATATGTACAAAGCTTCATACAGTACCTGGCCTGGACAAACCCCTCACTGTTCACAGCTGTTGCTAATGTATACTAGTACATTCATTTTATTTTACAGAGAGAATTTCTCATCTGATAACAAACCCTGGAAAATAATGAAATGCTTCAGAGGAGCAATTTTCCAACATGAGCCTGCATCGGGATTATGTGAAGAGCTGTCTCCGCCCAGCTTGTGGGAGTGCACACACCCACTTCTGATCCAGTAGGCACTGGTGGTACACTATGAGAATCTGTATTTCTAACAAGTTCCTGGTGAATTCTGATGTTGCTGGTCACAGGGGCACTTTGTAAGGCCTTTCCCAGCAGCATCCACACAAGAGTGGATGGAGGCAAGAGGCAGGCAAGTTGCTAGCCTCTGGGTCTCTGCCAGCTGTAGAATTCAGAACAGGTGTCTGTCATGTGGTGGAGCTGGAGGGCAAATTTGGAGAGGAGTCATATGTGCTTGGAAGAGGAAGAAGGTGTGCTCAGGTCATGTCGAATTCTGATAGCTGCCAAGGGCAACAGGCAGCTGAGAAAGCAGACTGGACACATCAGTATCTGTATCTAACACAAGAAGAGAAAACCTGGCAAATAACACATTTCTTCTTGGTTAAGCCTCCCCCTCATCATGTGTTCTCCCTCAAAAAAAATTACAGGTTATAATTAAATATAGTAGAATTATAGAATATATCCTATTCCCCACCCTGAAGTAGTAGAGTATTGTTAATAACTTCTTAAATATGCTGTTAGTTTAGATTCAAGGAAATGAATTCTTGAGAGAAATTCAATATAGTTCAATTTAGACTTGATTTCATTCACCAAATTTCTTCTTAAATCTCCTTGGATTCCCTCTACCTCTTCACTTTATCAGTTCCTTGTGCCTTAGAGAATTCCCCTACGTAACAGAGACTTCACTTGAGTGTGGGGCAGGGACAGCCCCTAGAAGTTCTGGGATTCCTTACTGATGTTACCTAAAGTTACAATGTGTTAGAGAAAGTTTATATAACTCTGAAACCATTTCTCAGGGCCAAAGCATGAAAACAGAAATATTGCCACATCTTGGCATATCAATATTAATGTTGCAAAGTTGAAAAGAATAAAGGCTTGCTGGGATTTCTAAACTGAATAAATATGTAAGGCAGACTAGAAATAAGTCTATGCCGGTCCAAGTGTCACTTATACAAATGATCTCATACACATGAGAAATGCCTTTGGATCAATAGATAGCATATTTACATAGATGCTTCTAAACCTACCGGCAATATATTTGATGAATATCTTTTAATATGAAAGAGCTTCAGATATCTGCTCTGGGTGGTTGAAGGCCCCTCTGCTCATTTTTCCTCCTTCCCTTTCATGTCAGATCTCTCTAAAGTCACAGAAACAGATACACCAGGGAAAACAGCAAGCCAAAAGACAAGATCTGGAGCCATTTTTTTAATTTGGTGACACTAATACAGCAAAATGCCTCTCTGAGCATGAGTTAGTGAAATGGCATTTTGTTTTATAGTGATAATCCACAATGATAGAACAAACTCCACCATCCATCTCTCTATCTATCATCATCACATAAGATGTGTTTCAAGATTTATGTGTTTCTGAAACTCTTCTGGTGGGGATGCTAGTATGGTCTTGTGGTAGAAAGTCTCTGTATTCATTAGAAACCATGACTTATATATATTTACATTTTTAAGAACAGTAATAAAAATTATTTCTTTTATGTTGTTGTTGTCATTGTAGAGTTCTTTTCAGTGTCATTAAGGATTTTAATTCTTGGTGAGAAAAAGGTTTCAATGATGTTGAAATGGCATTTGCATTGCTGGCATTACCAAGCAATGCAGGGGCAACCCAATGCTAAATCCTTAGTGTCTCATTAACATCCTTGAAGTGACTTTGAAAACACAAGAGGGTCCATCTAAGTAAATGTGAAGTAATGCTGAGGTGGAAGTTCCAGAACTAGAGTCAGGCAGGTATGGATGTCTGTGCACCGTGTCCTGATAGTTATTGGTATGTAGTGGGTAGCCATTCCAGCTTTGATCTGGAAGTTCCAACCCCCATTGAGACTTCGGCAACTGTCACGCCTACAAGGCGGGGCCAAGGGAGGCGCCTGGGGACCCGAGATCTGGATCAGCGGGCGCTCTCTCGGTTCCAGGACCCTGGATGGTGGAGGTGGACAAAGCAGAGCTCCAGAGAACACCGCTGGACTGCGATACACCTTCCCCAGACCCCGCAACCTACCTATCCCTTAATTTGTAAGTTACGCCATTAAATAAATCTCCTTTTAACTACGTGGAGTGGCCTTAATAATTTCACCAATATTGGTAGGTTTGCCCTGGTCCTAAACTGTGTTCTGATACATCATGGTGACTTTTCTCTAGTTTTGTAGCAAGTGAGGATAACTTCTCTGTTCACACATCAGGGAAGTAGGCATCCAGTCATCACTTGAGGGTCCACTTCCAGGCCTGTTACTTTATCTGTTGGGATTTGTGTTCAGCAGCTAGTACTAGAGACAGACCTGATTGCAACAGCTTGAGAGGTTCCCCCACCTTCCCAGCATGAGAAGAAATCTGAAGTAGGCAGTTACTGGTGTTGTCCTCATGGCTCACAAATGTTCTGGCCAAAGAACCTGTGACTGCTCTAGTCCCTCCTTCATGCTCAGCTGTTGTCCTTAGCTACCACACTTGCTTTTCAGTGACCAGAAAAGGAGGGTGGGGTGTGTGTGTGAGGGGGAAGTGGGGTGAGATGTGAGTGTGTGTAGGGGGACGGAGTGCTTTTTTGTTTGCTCTTTGTCTTTTAGAGAGTGTTGCTTCGCATTCCAGGCTGCCCTAGAATGCACAATCCTATTGCCTCCGTTTCCTACCTGTTTGAGGCCCAGCCATAAAGGAACTCCACAAAGAAGTTTTTGCTTTATTTCTTGGGCTACTCTGTATTCAAAGGAGATTAGAAACTGGACTTTTTCAGCTGGGCACACAACCCAGAGCTTGACTAATAAGGAATAAGATATTAGGTATTCTCTGACACATTGATTGACTTTGGAAATGGTCTCCAAGACCCCAAGAGTGTTCCACATTTCTCTGCATTCTTTTCTTCTGCCTTCCTATCACACCTCTCCTCATCCCCTGCTGCCATTCAGGTTTCTCTGCCTTTATTTGGCTTTAGTCTGAATTGATCTAGAATCAGGCATACAGCAAGGTTTTAAATGCAGTTGGTTTTTTTTGCGAGGCGCTGTAGGGGAGTAGGGAAGTACAACAGAGGAGAGAAAGCGTCTAATAAAGGTTGCATGATCAGACCAGCTACACCTGTGGACATCTGGAACTTACAGATGTTTGGAAGACATCTTTGGATTCTTTTATCAAAAGCAAAGGAGCAGAGGGATTTATACACAACCACGGAAGACATTGGCTGAGGCCTCTTTCCGCACTGTTGATTCCCAGGTTTTTAAGACCCTCCGTTCACAGGCAGAGTTAATTTCCTGGATTTCTAAGAGCCTTTTGGCAGAGACTCTGTTGGAAGCCACTGAGTAGGGAGGGCCAAAGAGGTGCTGAGCACCTGATGCACCTGCTCTACATACTACTCTTATGAAAAACTATTTTCTTATTTCTACCAGTCCTGGGAAACACACAGAGATTTTTATAACCATGAAAGGAGGAGTTGCTTCTCTGATATGTTAGTTTTCTACTGCTGAATGACAAATGACCATGAACTTAGTGGATTCAAAGTGAACACATTGTCAGTCACAGTCCTAAGTGACTGGATGGGCCGGCTGAGCTCTGCACTTAGGGTAGCAAAGGCCAAAGTCAAGGTATCCAGGCTCTATTCACAGGGCCTCCGGAGAGAACCTGTCACGGGCTTACTTGGGTTGTTGGAACATTCAGTTCCTCATGGTTTATGATTGAAATCCTGACTGCCGGGGTAAGGAGCTCCCTTCAGCTTCCAGAGGTAGCTCACACTCCTTCTCACAAGGTTCCCTCACTCCAAAGACACCTGTACCCTTCTCATACTTGGAATCCCTCTAGCCTCTGCTTCTCAGAACCACAATATCACATCTTGCCTGCTCAGGTAGTCTTCATCAGGGACAGCTGAGCTGTAGAATATGTCCAATCATTGTGGAAGTATCTCATTATATTTATAGGCTCTAGAGATTAGGATATAGAATTTTAGGCTGGGGCTATTTTATTAAAAAAGAATTTCACCTATTACACTGACCAAAGCTCCCTCCTCCCCACCCACCACTCCCCACCTTTTCTTGCTCATTCTGCCACTAGACCCTAAGTATAAACAATCTTTGTACCTTTGAGACCATTGTGTTCTGCTCTTTGTTCAGAACACAGCATTCATTAATGTCCTAATTGTTATTCTGAAAGGCAGGCTTTGGAATCATGCTGTGAAGGTTCAAATATGGTCTTCAGCTCAAAGATTTACAGCTAATTGCTAACCTTTTCAAATTTCAATTCTTCCTTTCCTGGGTTGTCTTAAAGGAGGGAGCGTGTATAGTTACCATAGATACACTCCTGATGGTAACTTTTCTTGTTTGTAGTATGCAGACCCATTTCCTCTTTCCTTTCCATAAATATACAGAAAGTATGGATCAAGTTTTATACACATTATACCTCTACTTTTTTTCCTGTATGGATTTGTTGAGTGAGTGGATACTTTGTCTCCTTATTTCTTCCCTTATCTAACCAATGAGAATAAAAATAATGCTTTATCTACTTTCAGAGTTAATTGTCAAGAACCTATAGAATAATTGTTATGAACAGTCTTTGCAAAGCATAAAACATACCCAAGGCATAGTGTGGTTTGGAATACCTGTTGATAAAGGCGGGGCAGAGCATGGAGCCTCATGGGCTGTGGATAAGAGTGGGCAGAGCATGGAGCCACACTGGCTGTGGATAAAGGTGGGCTGAGCATGGAGCCACACATACCAGTTCAGAGAACTGAGAGGCAGTGTTGGTCTGTCAGTTTTCAGGGAGCCATTGATTTTTCTTACATCCCCAGTTGTGGAGAGCAAGATCTATGCTAACAAGTTGCTGTAACTGATTTTACCAATAAGGATGTATGTATACTTTATGTAGAGTAAGATTATGAAGGCCAAACCTCATGACATGGAAATACATGTACTTTTCATTCATCAAAATCTTTTGAAAGGGTAAACCTCAACAGAAGACAGCTCAGAGGAATGGAGAGGCGTGAAGTTATTTTAGGTAAGGAATAACGTGTTAAGTTGAAAGTGAGGTACCAAGACTGTGCTTGGGAATTTGACTGAGAGTGATTAATTGGCTGGAGAACCTTTGCCATGAAGAGCTGGTAATAATGGTGGACCTGAGAATTGTAGACCTGACTGATGCAGTGGTTTTGGTATTACTATCAGAGCAGTTTGTTCAAGCATCTGGTCAAGCAGGATTTTACTGAGTAACTTGTTATCATCTAAAATTTTTCTATCTATTGTCTTTGTTATTAATGTTAAACATTATTAGTTAAGACTAAATTGTGGCAGCAATTACACAAGCTAATTCAGTAGGGAGTATATTGTTGAAAGCTATTGTTGTTAGATTATTTTCTGCCAAAATATATTTCCAGTTTTCAGTGATGAACTTCACAGTCAGTTTGGAAAATTCCTTTTCTGGGCAGCAGCGCAGACACACACTCACCAGAGGTATTTCCATGATATGTGAGATTATTTCTAAGCAGAATTCTGAAAGACTTCTCATTTTAATACTATGTCTAGTTTCCTCTCTTTGGGGTCTTAGGTATTTACATTGTAGTTTCCTGGAGGAATATGCAATAGATTTGATTCTGCAAAGCATATCATTGTGAGCAAAATAATCATGAAAGATATTTCAAGATTTCAAGATAAAAAGTCCTCAGCTACTCAGGGATATGGCTTTTACTTTTTAAGTGAACAAATATTTTCTAGAAAACCACAGGGTAAGTGTCAGTTTTTCTAGGTAGAAGCCATGTTAGTTTCATTGCCTTTACAAAAGAAAAGGGATCAAGCAGATTTTTAAAGGTGATAGATAAGACTTTTCAGGAAGGTAATTACTCTTTTTTTTTTTTCGAATGTAGAACTTGGGTATTCAAATTGGGATTTCCGGACATTTGGAGCTAACACCATATTGAGTAGTGTTTCTTTGTTGCTAATACATGATACAGAAACAACTTATCCTGCACATTGAAGAACTAGTTTTCCCTTCATTATATTTTATGTTCAGTTGTTGAATAAGAATTTGTTTTCCACATTAAAATGTTGTCAAAAGTGTGCGTCTCATTTATTCTCAGTTGAAATTTTACAGAAAGGAAGGACTCTTGAATGGCAAACTATGATCGATGAATCTCCATCCTTGTTTACATCTTAAGTGCCTCAGGTAGGGGAGACCAGCTGACTATAGGTCTCTCATTATGGTGCAATGTTATTACCAATTGTTCAAACTTCGTTTTCAGTTTTATTGTCTTTTAATGGTTGGCTTCATCTTTCAATTGGTTTTTGAAAGCATTTGTTCTTGCACAAAAGCCTCCAGCACATTGTGTACACTTAGATATCTGTGTATGCTTTTGAAATTTTAATGTTGATTTGTGTGTGCTTTAATGTACATGAATTACATATTACCTATAACCATGTTGTACATCCATGTGGTTTTCTACTGTATTTGTATACAACATGTCTCAGTTACTTTATGTAACTCTAACCAAAAGTACCTGAAAGAACATATTCAAGAAGGAAACATTTATTTTGCCTCATGGTGTTAGAGGGTTAGGCTCAAAGTGCATGTGCAGAGCATCATGGAAACAGGACCTGTGGTGGAGGAAGAAGGCCTTTTACCTCATGGAAGTATCCTTAGTGACATATTTCTTCTGAATAGGGTTGGCCTCCTAAAGTTTCCAGAGCTCCCAGAACAGCACGACCAACTAGGAGCCAACTGCTCAGCCTCTGAGCCTCCAGGGGACATTTCATATTCAGATAAATAACACCACATTTCACTTCTTTACCCCAAATTATTGGACACTTGGTTTTCTTCTCATTCTTTTCTTCTACAAACAGTGTGTAATGAACCTTTTCATCCCAGGGTGGGTGACCTATATGTTCACGTCATAGGATAACCAAGGCAAAATCCCTGTCCATTCCTAGTCAGTATCAATGTTGAACCACCTGACCTGTCATTTCAATTGCTGGGAGCCAAATCATTATTCCAATTTATTGATTGTCTATTTTAACGTATTGGGATTTTAGTATGTAACTTTGACTTCAGTTTTCTTTCACCTCTCTTTATTCACAGTTCCTTCCTAGCACATTTGAGGCTAGCTCCTTGCTTTCTGTGATATACCACTGATCCTGTAAACAAGGGCTTGGGTCCTGGTGGAGAAAATTCTCTTGCCTGCTTTTATCTTGAGACTACAGGTATGCTCAGGCAGTATTCTTGGCTATCAAAATTCAGTCTCCTTTCTGAGGTAGGGAAGCCAACTCCAGTCTTCTTCTGAAGCAGTTATCTTACTTAAATTATTCTCTTATCTAGGGCAATTAGGTCCCCATTAGTAATCATACTGGTTCTTACTGGCTGCATATTGGCCTTTGCATACAGCATCTCTCCCAGAGCTCACAGTTATACATTTTTAAAACCCTTTCTTTAATCTAACTCATCTTTACTTGAGCACTTGACATGTCATTAAAAATATATACATATTGCTGGTTCTTGAAGCTCTGGTTCTTGTTTTATGGTTTTTTTTTTTTTTTTGGAAGTTTTTAGACCCCATTGGTTCAAAAGATATGGAGTTCAGAACTGGGTTGAAAGGTTTTGTAAATGTCTACTTAACTCCTATGCTTTGTTACTGCAAAAACATGATCTTTGTTCTTTTCACAACTCTTCAGAGAATAATAGTTCATTTTTCAGGCACTCCAGTGTCAATTCTGTCCAGTGTTTTAGACTGACGAAATGTAGCTTAGAATCTATTTTTTTTTTTGAGAAACAGCAAAATACACATGTCTCTTAATTTTTAAGTAGTCAAATACACTGAATAATGTTCCTCATTGTGATATTTTGTATATGACAAGCAACCTCATTTCTCTCTCTCTCTCTCTCTCCCTGTGTGTGTGTGTGTGTGTGTGTGTGTGTGTGTGTGTATTTCTCTGACATTTAGACAGTGAATAAGATCTTCTAAGTGAGCAGGTACAACAGAGTCTGATTTCTTATATTACTTATATAGATACTGTTTTTCTTCTCTGTCACTTAGGACTTGGACTGTGGCATTTCAGTCTCTGGAAGCATTTCTGAGGTGATGTGTAGGTACTCCAGGAGTGACACTGGGAAACAGTCCTCTAGATCTAATAACCTTATCGATTAAAAAAAAATTAAAGATTGTGGTCAGACGATATTTGTTATATGTTAGTGTATTTTTTAAAGGAAATATTTTATTATTTATTTGAGAATTTTATACAATGTATTTTGATCATATTTACCCTGCCTCTTCAACACTACCCCTCACTGGTGTTAGTCTTTGTCAACTTGACATAAACTGAAGAGCTGGGAAGAAGGAACCTCAGCTGAAACATTGTCCCCATCGCTTTGCCCTATGGGCATGTTTGTGGGGAATTTTCTTGGTTAAGGTTTGGTGAGGGAGGCCTCAGCTCACTGGTCAACAAGTGGTCCTGGGTCGTATTAGAAAGCAATCTTGGCAAGCCACAGGAAGCAAGCAAGTAAGCATGATTCATTCCCTGTCTTGAGGTCCCTGCTTTGAGTTCTTGTATTCGCTCTCCTTGTCAATGGAACGTGGGCTATGAGGTGATATAACGTTTTTCTTCTCAAGATGATTTTTGATCGTGTTGTTGATCACAGCAACAGAGATGCAAATTAGGACCCCCCCCACCCCAACCTGGCCCAGCTTGCATCTAATTTGTTTTGCATATATACTTGTGGTTGTGGAGCCATCCACGGCATCATGATTGACCTACCAGTAGCCACAGCTTTAAATAAGACTGACGTTCCCTCCTTGGAAGCCATCAACTGTCAATAACTCCTCGACGAGGTGGTGGGACTCGTGAGCTCCTCCCAGTTCCACACTGGCATGTTAATTGGCTTGATCTTGTGTAGGTCTTGAGCAGGCAACTACAATTGCTGTGTGGTCGTGAGGGCAGAGGTCCTTTTGCATCCATAAGACACTGTTCTGCTCCAGTCCTTTCTGATCTCTGGCTCTTACAGTCTGCTCCCTTTTTGGTGATGATTCCCGAACACTGGCAGCAGGGGTTGGGTGGGGATGATATAGATGTCCCATTTGTGGCTGAACACTCCACTGACACTTATTTAGTCACTGTCAGTGTGAAAATAAACTTTTTAAACCACGTGTGTTAGTTAGCTTTTTAATCACTATACCAGATACCCAAGATGATTAATTGCTGAAGAGGTTGGTAGTTAGGACTGTTAGGCTGTTTTCATATACCCATATTCTGTTTCAAAGTTCTGTTGAGAAATGTCTATTTAGATCCTCGGCACATTTAAAATTAAGGTTTTTTTTTTTTTTTTTTTTTTTTTTTTTTTGCTATTAGACTGTATGTATTCCTTTATATATTCTGAATAGTAATTAGTTCTCAACAGTTATGTTTTGAAAATATTTTCTCTGATTTTATAAGTTGCCCCTTTACTCTATTGATGATTTCCTTGTGTGCAGAACCTTTTAATTTTACTCCATCTCATTGAACTATTTTTGCTTTTATTTCTTTGCTTTTGATATCCCATAGAAAAAGTTGCTGGGCAGTGGTGGAGCACGCCTTTAATCCCAGCACTCGGGAGGCAGAGCCAGGCAGATCTCTGTGAGTTCGAGGTCAGCCTGGTCTACAGAGTGAGTTCCAGGAAAGGCGCAAGGCTACACAGAGAAACCCTGTCTCAAAAAAAAAAAAAAAACCCCACAAAAAACAAACAACAACAACAACAATAAAAGAAAAAAGAAAAAGAAAAAGTTATTGCAAAGATTGATGTTGTATTAGGGTTTTGTTGGTTTTGTTATGACCGAATACCTTACAAAAACAACCTATGGGAGGAAGGGTTTATTTGGCTCATGGTTTGAGGGTAGAGTCCATCATGGTTGGGAAGACAGGGCAGCAAGAATGGATAGCCAGTGGCTACAGTGGTGGGTCTATGTGGCTGTTTTCTTGCTTCTCAATGGGTCAGGAAACAGAGACAGGAGTTGAAACAGGGCTGGACTTTAAAACATTAAAACCGATTCCACTCCAAGGATCTGTTTCCTACAGGTTAGTCCCCATTCCTAAAGTTTCTCCAAACTCCAAAGTCAGTGCTAACAGTGGGAGACTAGATGTTCAAACACTTGATCTTACAGGAGACATTTCACATTCAAACGGTGACATTCTGTCCCAGACATCATAGGTTCATTTTTCAGCTCAAGATACAAAGCGAAACATACCCAGTCTAATCTCAAAAGTCCTAATAGACTTTATCAATACCGATACTGTTTAAAAGTCCAAAGTTGCTGTGAGACACAGCTATTATTAGTTTTGATTCCCTGTAAAATGAAACCAAGTTACATATTTCCAATAAACAATGATATATAATAAACATTTTTATTCCAAAAGTGAGGAATGGGGACATAGTGAGTAAAGATTGGACTGTGAGACAAAAGTGCGGCAGGGCGAATCCCAGACCATGTAATTATATGTCTGGCACTCGACGCTTTTGGTGGCCTCATGTGAGTCCCAGCACATGTGGAGATTCCCAGAGATTTCCCTCTGTTGCTTTGGTACTCATGGCTTTTCTTTTTAGACCAACTCTACCTGGTGCCTAAGGCAGTTCCTGACAGATGCCCCTAGCATTTCTAGTTTCATGGTGTCAACACGGCAACTTAAGCAACTTTCACAGCTACAAACAGGGCAGGGTATTTGATCTTACTACCCGTTGTTTGGTGTCAGTGGCTTTCTGGAACACTGCGGGATGTCTCTATGAGCCCTCATGCTTGAATCTTGTACGCCTAAAAAAGTAGCCATAGGTGAACAACACCAAGCTCTGCTGCCAGATTGAGGTGTAGCCTGACCCCACGACCATCTTGACATGTTTTTCCTACTGCCTCAGTACGAAGTCCCACATTTCTCCTTAATGGTGCCAATCCTTTTTAACAATCAAAGTCACTTTCTTTGCTTCCAGCCTTCAACTTCAACTCATTTCTTGGTGAAATTGCACATTTTCTATCTTTCTGCTTCATCTGTGCTCCTCGCTCTACATCTGAGAAAATGCAAGGAACAAGTAGATGCCACAACTTCTAAGTTATACTGTCTTGAAATTATCACCATGAGACAAATTAGTGTGTTGTTTTTAAATTCATCTATGCTTAATTTTTCAGGATGCAGGATAATTATAGCTGTTTTATTTTTATTTTGGCCAGAATATAACATAAATAGCCACAGTCCAGTTCCTAATAGGATCTTTTCCCATTTGAAACCTCATGAACCAGACTTCACTGTGGTGTTATCTATTGGCGTTCTCATCTCCACTCCCATCAGGATGGTCTATTAGTCTCTGCTTTATCATTCTAGGCCCTTCTGCTACATGGGCATTTGCTCTCAGAGAGCCTGCAGCTCCAAATGCTTCCATATTCTCCCAGTTGCCATTTCTAAAAGCCTCTGAGCCACATAGCTATGCGTCCCCTAGGCACAGTAACAACCCCACATCTTGGTACTAAATCTCTGTATTAGTTACTTTTCTCATTGTTTTGACCAAATTCCTGACAAAAGCAACTTAAGTGGGGAAGAATTCGTTTTTCCTTATGTTTCATGAATAAAGTACAGAAGTATAACTGAGGCAGTGAAAGCATAAGGCTGCTTGCTTATATCTTGATGGACCAGGAAGCAGAGAAAAGATGGGAAGTGAGATGGACTATAAAAAGAAAAGACAGGAAGTGAGATGGATTATAAAAATAAAAGACAGGAAGTAAGATGGATTATAAAAATAAGAGACAGGAAGTGAGATGGACTATAAAAAGAAAAGACAGAAACTAAGATGGGCTTAAAGCCAGACCTGTATTGTCACACTTCTTCCAGTTAAGTCCCACCTTATAAAAGCTCTAGAACTTGTTAAACAGTGTGACAAGTTGGGAACCTGCTGTTAAGACACATCAGCTCATGGGAGACATTTTACACTGAAACCATGAGGGGTGTAAGGATTTATCTGTCCTCTCTTTCCTTCTAGTAACTTCATAGCTTCAGATCTTATGTAAGTCTATAAGACCTAGACTCATTTCGAGTTATTTTATTCTCCATGAAGATATTCATTTTCCCCAACAGAATTTATCAAAGATTCTCTTTTGATTATTTATGTTGTTGGCAAAAAATGCATGGATTTAATCATTTTCATTGGTTTATATGTGTATAATTCAAATAGTATCCTTTTAGATTATTTCACATTTGCAACATATTTTATAGTCAGACACTTCGATCTTTCCAGTGTTGTTCTTATTACTCAAGGTATCTTTGGTTGGTGTGGGCCTTCTGTGTGAATTTTAGGACTTTTTCCAGTTATGTAAAGACTGCTGTTAGGAATTTAATAGAGATTCCATTGAATCTGCAGATGCTTTGGCTAGTACAGGCAATGTAAAAATACGCGGTTTCCAGTCATGAACCTTGACTTTTGAGGGCCCCGGATATCCCACTCCAGCTTCATTTTGCATTTGGCATGGAAGACATGCCTCTCATGCCTCTGTTCCTCATGAGCTAAGGCCATTCTTGTTCCGGGCCTTTGAAAATGCTATTATGTTCTTTACTATTGAAACTATCATGATGGTGGTTTAAAGAGACAACCAAAAATTCCTTGACACTTTTCTTATTGGAGATAGGGCCTGCTATTTTTTTTTTTTTTATTTAATTCAGGGTATGTCATTTTTTTTACCCGCATTTGAATATTACTATTATTTTTCTAAATCTCAGCTCAAACTTGTTTTCCTTAGAGATATTAGCTCCTCTTAGTATGTTATTTGACAAAACCATGCCTTTCACTTCTGGTAGCAGTTGTTATGATTGGAGCTTGACATCCTATTGATGACAAATTGACTACCACCTATCTCTATGATAGGAGTAAGGATTGTCCAATTTTACTGTTCATCATTATGTTATTATATACCCAATACATAACTCTGTATCCTATTTTGTACCTTAACATTGTCAAACAAGTCAGATGGAGCCTGCTGATGGGAGCGGTGACAAGTGCCATAGCAAGAAAGTCCACAGCATTTTATCAGACATAGGAAGCATTCGGAAGTCTGTACATGCGTGTACTAAAATTCCCCACACTGTCCTGCTTTATGAACTCTATTTCCATAGGACATTTTAAAATCTTTTTTTCAGTTTATTTATTAAAGATTTTTATGCAGTATATTTTGATTATGATTTCTCCTCTCAACTTTTTCTACACCCTCCCACATCCCTATCCACCCATTTCACCCAATTTTATGTTCTTTTTCTGTCTTTAGAAACAAACAGAAAAACAAGACAACCCCCCCCCAAGCAAGAAGCAAAGAAAGCTCTACAATAACACAAAAATGAAAATCAAAACAAACAGGCAAAAGGCCAATTAGACAAAAACTGCCAGGAAAAGCAAAAAACAGAAGTCCACAAAAACCCATGGAGTTTGTTTTGTGTTGGCCAACTATCCTGGGCCTGGGCCCTGCCCTGGAGTGTGGCTGGTATACCCATTTCCTCCATTGGAAAAAAACTAACTTTCCCGTTGCTAGCAGGTATCATTTGCAGATAACTTCTTTGTTAGAGGTGGGGCCCCTTATTCACTCTCCCCTCTCAGTGCTGGAACCCCAGCTGGCCCTGAAAGGAGTGCCTCCACCTGTTCAAGGAATGCATCTCTCAGGTAAGATGTTTCCTCTCCTCTCAGGAAGACAGCTTAGCTTGGTCAAGGTCAAGGATGTTATGCAAACAGACCCCATTTGGTCCTGAGAACATCTGTCTCCTGAGACATCTGGTGATAGTGATGAAAATGATTCTCTGTCCCTGCTTTGGATTCTGTACCCTGAGCTAGCCAAACAACAGCTTCTCAGGCAGGATGCCAGCAAAGGACTCTTGAACAACATAGCCTTGAGGCCCCTGGTCCTGTTGAGTCTCCAATTCAACTTTAGTTTTGCAGCACTAGTCACTGGTGGATGCAGTAGATGCCATTGTGTTCACATTTGTTTGAGATGGTGGGTACTGAAAATCAGTGTACTCCTAAGAACTTTCTCAAATTAAGTAGAAAAAAACTTTTTTTTTTTTTTTTTTTTTTTTTTTTTTTTTTCCGAGACAGGGTTTCTCTGTGTAGTTTTGCGCCTTTCCTGGAACTCACTTTGTAGATCAGGCTGGCCTTGAACTCACAGAGATCTGCCTGCCTCTGCCTCCCAAATGCTGGGATTAAAGGCGTGTGCCACCACTGCCCGGCAAGTAGAAAAAAACTTAAAGCCAGTCATCATTATTAGAGTGTTGCAGATAGCTTACAGCTAACTAGAGGACTGTGTAGTCACTTAGAATCACTGGCTGGGTTTGTGCTTACTAGGTAATTCGGTCAAATTGTCAGTGAGTGTCCAAATATCCAATTCATTTGTTCTATTTCCTAGAAATGTAAGTCAAATTGGTTAACTTGTCCAATAAAATTTAAAGATAGATGTAGGATGACATATTTTTAAGTCTCATTTACATTTTATATTGGAGAAAATGCCTTCCAGATTATGAAGGAAAGCAGGAACTTGGCATTCACTCTGCTTCCTTTCTTAGAAAGTTTGGGTTTGTGAGGAAATCAGTCACATGAATGAAGTTTTTGGCACCTCATGTAACATTTACAGGTGGAATAACTCCACGGGACTATGTCTGGCACATTTTGAGTTTCCATCTGATAATCACAAAACAGCCACATCCATCAATGAGTAGCGTGTGTGTGTGTGTGTGTGTGTGTGTGTGTGTGTAGGTGCATGCGCGTGCGCGCGCACACACACTCATGCTTGCCTCTGTGAATATATGTAGAAAGCAGAGATCAACATTCAGTTTCTGTTCCTATTGTTTTCCACCCTATTTTCTGATGCAGTGACTCTTACTGAGTCTGGGCTCATTATTTAGGTTAGAGTAGCTGGTCAGTGAACCCCTGAGATCTGCTTATCTCTCCCCCCACTTCAGTTCTTAGGTCACAGACAGTGCTAGCAGGCTCCACTTCTGAGTGGGTGCAGGATCCAAACTCAATCATACTTTCACAGCCAGCACTTTACCTATTGAGTTTTCATTCCTCTGTTTTTCATACGCTCAGCCTTCATCAATGGGCACTTCTTGAAGACATTTGTACTGCCTCCTAGAACTGGTCAGGTAGAGTATGACCAAATTAGCTGGAGTTGTAGAAGAATTTCCCCTGTGGGTCCAGTGCTTCCTTCCAACTCAAAACCACTAATAAATGGAGCTGAGACCCATTTATTCAGCAATCCGATTCCACCATCTCTTAAGTTCCTCATTTCACATTATTCCCCGTGGAGGAAAAAACAGCTAGTCAGGAGCTTGTACAGCACAGAAAAAGCCAGACATGGTCTTAAAGAGACATGGAGAGATTGTCAGACAGAGCTATGAGAGGTCATTTCAGAGCCAGCAGGGGTGCTGACTTACAAATGAGAACTCTAGTCCAGAAAGGTGTTGATTTGTGACTTACACATTCTCAGATCATTTCTTTTTAATTTTGTCAGGATAAACGCAAACAACATATTACACACAAAAGCTTTGTTTCCTTTTTGTACTTGTGCAGAACAATTGTTTATCAGCATATATCGGGTCTCTTGTTAATAATTTGCATTGATAAGTGTGACTCATTGTTTATAAACAGCGTCTGTCTTTCGGTGCCTCCTCTGTTTTTCATAAATCACTTTATCCCAAACAATATGAGTTTGGAGAGAACTTCAATATGATCGAAGAAATAAATGTAAATTTCTGTTTCAATCTATTTCAAGGCACTATTAAGCAGACTATTACTATAATGTAATTATTATGTATTATAATAATACAGTAACTACTATTGTTAGCAGTGTGGTTTGAGTTTGCACTTATGAACAAATATTCTTCAGCTGCATTTCATGATTTATTTATCTATAAACTTTTGAAGTGACATTATTGTATTTCTATGTATACTTTGTCATAGATAAGTAGCAACGTAAACATCTACTATATTCATATGCCATGGAACAAAGCTTCATATAGTAATGGAGTCATTTTGGAAATTATTATGATGAACAAATCAGTGATCTATCTACAGAGCTATAATCCCAGGAAACAAAACATCTATCTTATCTATTAACAAGTAATGAACTGAAACAAACAATACCCTTTAAATCAGAAAAACATAGATTTAATTTAAGTCCCCTCCCCTTATTTTGAACCTATTGTAAATTAGATCTCACACTTTCTTTCATGGGTCCTTAATGGAATGTGTAAAAAGCTACTGACATTTTTTTTAACTGTTAATTTGCTGAGAGTACCAGATTTAAGATTATCTGAGGGATCATCAGGATATTTTAAGTATTTGATCATGTCATATGCAAATGTGTGTAATTTGACTTCTTCCTTTCCTATTTTTTGTCCTGTTTATTTATTTTTCTTGTCTTATTGTCATAGCTAAGATTTAAGCATTGTATGGAATAAGAACAAGAGTGGATACTTTTGTCTCATTCCTAAGTTTAGGAGTATTTTCAATTTTCCCAATTTCATATAACATTGGCTATGATTTTTATGTAGCACTCATTATGTTGAGGTATGTTTCTTCTATTCATACTTTCATCAAGGATTTTGTTATGAAGGGATATTGAAGTCTGTTAAAAGTCTTCATTATAAAATATTCAGGAATAAAACCAAACAATGATGTAAAAGACAAGTACAATGAGAACATTAAAACACTGAAGAAAGAAGTTGAAAAAGCCACTAGACAGTGGAGAGATCTCCCATGCTCATGGGTTGGCAGAATTAATACTGTGAAAATGTCTAAACTACCAAAATCAATCTACAGATTCAACACAGTCCTCATCAAAACTCCAATTATATTTTCCTAGATATATAAAAACAACCTTAATGTTTACATGGAAGCACAAAAGACCCCCCAGTAGTCCAAGCAGTCCTAAGAGAACCATGCCTCATGCATCACAATGTCCAATCTTAAATTATATTACAGTTCACAGTAACAAAAACACTATGCTACTGGTACAAAACCAGATATACAGACCAATGGAATGTAATAGAGGACTGAAGAGTAAACACACACACCCATAGCCATCTAATTTTTGATGAAGGTGTCAGAAACATACATTGGGGAAATGCCACCAACTTTAACAAATAGCCCTGAGAAAATGGCATCCACATAGAGAAGAACGAACTTAATTCCACACCTCTCACTCTGTGCAAACATCAGTTACAAAAACAGACTGAGGTCCTTAATGTAAGACTGGAAAATCCAAAACTGCAGGAGTAGAACATAGGAAAAACTTGAAAATATAGATGATGTTCTAAAAAAAGAACTCCAATAGTCCAGGGAATAGTCCCAAGAACTGACAAAAGACACAGCATGAAATTCAAAAGCTTTTGCAGAGCCAAAGAAGCAATTAGCAGATGAAGACACAACCTGCAGAAAGAAAGAAAATCATCGCCTGCTATACACCTGGCAGGGGATTATAATCTGGAATCTGTAAATAAATTAAAAAATTAAAAACCCAAATACAAATTATCCAATCAATAAATGGCAAAGGGATTGAGTGGATTGTTCTAAAAAGAGGGAATACAAATGGATAATGCATATTTGGAAAAGATTCTGAATATTCTTAGTCATCAGGGAAATACAGTCTAAAATTGCATTGAGGTTTTCTCTCTTCCCAGTTAGAATGACCATCACACCAAAATGGCCCAAACAAACCAAATGCTGGGGGTGAGGATGTGGGTAAAGAGGAGCCATTAATCACTGCCACAGTAATGTAAATTGGTGCAACTACGATGCAACTCTTTATGTAGGTTCCTCAAAAACTGAAAAAGAGAACCGCTAGAGGATCAATCCATCCATCCCACTCTTGGACATATTACCCAAAGGACTCTAAGTCTTTGTGACATAGATATTGCACCTCCATGTTGATTGTAGCACTATTCACAATAGCTAAAACACGATACCAACCTATATGTCCATTAATAGCTGAATGATAAAGAAAATGTCATGTGTTTACACAATGGAGCTTCATCCAACAGTAAAGAAGAAAGAAATTCTTCTACTTTCAGAAAAAATGGATGGAATTGGAAGCCGTCATCTTAAGTGAAATAAGCACTGCAACTGTTATAAGGAAATAGTTAATTGGGACTGGCTTACAGTTCAGAGGTTTAGTCCATTATCATTGTGGAAAGAAGCCTGGCAACATGCGGGGAGATATGGGGCTGGGGAGGTAGCTGAGAGTTCTAACCCTGGATCTGAATGCAGCAGGAAGAGAGAATGCCACATTGGGCCTGACTTGGGCATTTGAGACCTTAAAGCCCACCCCCAAGTGACACACTTCCTCTAACAAAGCCACACTTACTCCAACAAGGCCACACCTCCTAACATTGCCAACTCCCTATGGGCCAAGCATTCAAACACAAGAGTCTATAGGCCATTCCTATTCAAACCACCACATGTATAATCTAGATTTAAAAACTTCCATATCTATATTTTATAAAAGTACAAGGGGGCTAAGAAGTGGGAAAATGAATTCTAAAGAGAATGGAGAGGGGAGGACACAAAAAGTGTAATGCGAATGTGGAGAACACTTTCTTTCATATGTGGAGAGTATACATACATTTGCCATGAAGCAGAAGGCATACTCTTTGGGGGTCAGGAAGGGGAACCTGAAGGGCAGATCAGTTCAAGAGTGTGGTGAGGCAGGGATGACTATGAACGAAGTACACTGAGTGTCTGTAAAATGTTATAATAAAATCAAGTAAAAATAATAAAAAAATGTTCTCATGTGGCATTGTCTTAACTTGTTATGTGTAAATAACAATTTGTACACAAGATTCCCAGACATCCCACCAGCAGTATCAGCATCACCTGAGATCATGCTAGAAATGCAGACTCTGAGGCTTTATGCCTGACTTATTGAGTTGGACCCTTGGGCCCAGTGGTTTATATTCCAGCAAACTCTCTCTGGGACTCTGATGCCCTCTCTAGCTGTATTGCTTGGTGGCACAGTAAATGTAGTGAGTAAGTGGAGTAGCTTAGGGAGAGGCCTGCAATACATAAAATGATGTTGGTAAATATGGCTTTTTCTTGTTGTTGTTTACAGATACCTCATCAGTACCATTTTTAGAGTAAAACTGACTGCAATGTTGTGTAAGTATGCTCAGAGCCATGAGTTCATGTGTCTTATTATAAAAGCCTAGACAATAAAGACTGCCCATTCTGTAATCTAAACTTGTCTATGTTTTATTAGCCTGTATAAAATAGAGTCGCTGGACAGAGAACCAAATAGTCTCAATGAGTTTCCAGATGTCCATCTGGGTAACTTATTGACCTGAGCTGTTCATCCTCTTCAGGGCTTTTCACTGCAGTGTCTCTAGCATCTGGGTTTTGCCCTCCTCCTGGGCTATAGAGCTGGGCTTATCATTCTTTTTTTTATTTTATATAAAAGATTTTCTAGTCATTTTACATATCAGCCACAGATTCCCCTGTCCTCCCTCCTTTTTAAAGTGGTATTCTAAGGCTAGGCTGTATTTTAGCCTATGGAGCATTTCTTTCTTTTTCAGATTGGATAATATTCCATTGCATAGATTACTGCATCTTGTTTATTCATCTGTCCATTGATAGACACATGGATTTCTTTAACCTCTTGACAACTGTGAATATTACCAATGTCAACATTATACTGTAAATATCTCATTAAAAGTCCTTAATAAAAAATTCTCAGGGGCTAGAGAGATGGCTCAGTGTTTAAGAGCTCTTACTGCTCTTGCAGAGGATCTGGATTTTGCTCTCAATATCCACATGTCTTCTCACAACCACCTGTAACTTTAATTCCAAGGGATCCGATGCTTTCTTCTGTCCTCCCTGTGTACCAGGTATATATGTTACACATACATGTATATAGGCAAAAGCACTTATATACATACAACAGAATAGGTAAATCTTAAAAAGTTCTCTTTAGTATATCAAAATTTAGATATCTAGGTCACATGATAATTCTATTTTTAATTTTTAAAGAGCTTTCCTATTGTTGTCCACAACGGTTTGCACCATTTTCCAGTCCCACTCACAGTGCACAAAACTTCTACATTCTGATGAAACTTGCCAACACTGATCGTGTTCTGTGTTTTGGAAAGTAGCCATCCTAATGGTATGAAGTGATTTTTTTTCATTATGGGTTTGATTTGCATTTCCGAAGTAACCAGTGAGGCTGAATATTTTTCATCTACTTGAGAGCTATTTATAAAGTTTCCTTGCAAAACTGTGTATTCCAGTCTGCTGCTTGTTCTGAAAGTTCATTCTTTTTTTTCGTACAAGTATATATTGTATGTTGAGCACATCTCTTCCACTCTTTCCCTTTCTTTCCTCTCCTATCATCTTTCTTTAGTCTCCTGGAGAGTTTACTTCTATATATTTCACATATAGTTGGAGCATGATTTTTTTTTGTACTCGTGTACAATCTAGGAGAAATTAGAGAAAACATTTGATATTTTTATGTCTTTTTTTTTTTGCAAGAGAGCTTAATGCATTTAATATGATTGTCTCCAATTGCATCCATTCTTCCTTATGACTGGAAGTAATTCCACTGTGTATATATATATATATATATATATATATATATATGCCACATTTCTCCATCTATTCTCTTGTCTGCTTTGAACCAGGATATTAAATTGTGTGTGCATGTGTGTGTGCATGCTCACATGCATGTGAGCACTAGATAAGTTTCATAAATTCTAGCTGTTAGCCCATGATGAAATATGTTAATATATTTTTCCTAATCCAAGAATACGTTTTCACTTTTTGTCATTTTATGCACAAATATCTCATATTTGTCACAGTTCCATTTATCTACCTTTGCTTTCATAGGCCTTGCTTTGGGTGTTATATCCAAGAAGCTATTGCCAAATTTGGCGTCATGAAGCCTTCCTCCCATGTTTTTGTGTGACTGCTTAATGGAGTTTGAAGGAGCTGAACTGTCACTTTCTGCAACATTAGCTTTTAAAAATTATTCTTTTATATGTGTGGGTAAATTGCTTTTGTGTATGTTTGTGTACCAAGTGTGTGCCTGGTGCTTGTGGAGGTCAGAAGAGGATGACTGACCTTCTGGAATAGGAATTACAGAAGGTTGTGAGCCACCATGTGGGTGCTAGGACTGGAATCCAAGACTGTAAAGGAGCAGCTAGTGTTCTTAACCACTGGACTGTCTCTTCAGATCCTTTCTGTAACATTTTTTTTGTGAACATGTTTAGTTTTATTGGGGATAAAATAAAGCACCATTTTGAGGCTGTAGTCAAAAGAAGAATGCTTCCTTAAAATTGTCCCCTTATTGTGAGATGTTAGAACAATAATGAACTATCTCAGGTTCCTTTTCAAAGATAATAAATTCATAGTCTTTTTTTTAAAGGAACTTACCATACATTGATATAAATCTTTAAAAAAATCAGAAATAAACTTTGATCTATGTGCTCTGAGTGTGGAGGACAGGCTTTATTTTCTCTTAAATTATAAAACATCTACAATTTATAAAATGCTTGACTTTGAGGCTTCTGTTTCATTCTGGCCAAGTTGCAATTGCTAAAATTTTGTATTTGGAATATGGTGCAATTGAAAAGATACAATGAGCAAGTCCAGAACTAGCAATTTTCTGGGGGAAAGCATTGGCTATCTGGCAATGAAGAGATGGTATTTCAAAGTTTAACATTAAGCTATAATTCTGGAAAAATATCCGACACACCCCCCATCAAAGAGCTCCAGATTTAACAAATAAAGCCTTATGCTCCTTTCTCTTCAGACAAAATGTAGGTCCAAGCCTCAAAGAATTGCTTTGTGATAATACACTATTTCAGAATCAAAAGAAGTATAAGTAATTTAATTCTGAAAATATGCTGGGAGGAGACTGCAGTGCTTTTGTAAAATGGGCTCCCAATTCCATGAAATCGCCTAAAATAAATAGCTAAGCATTTCTTACCTCCCAAACACAGACACTGAAGAGTGACTCCCATTGATTGTTGACAACAGTGGCTCTTTAGAAAATTGCCAACACTACAAAAAGAAAGTTTGAGAGAATGATTTAAGCTCAATGATGGTGTCTCAGGCTTTTATTGCTGTGAAGAGACATCATAATCATGGCAACACTTATAAAGGAAAATATTTAACTGGGGCCAGCTTACAGTTCCAGGGGTTTAGTCCATTGTCATTATAGCAGGCAGACAAGGTGCTGGAAAAGTAGCTGGGAGTTCTATACCAAGATCTGCAAGCAGTATGTATATATATACATGTATGTATATATATGTATATATATACATATACACACATATACATATACATATACATACACACATACATATATATACATATACATATACATACACACACACACACACACACATATATATATATATATATATATATATATATATATATATATATATACAGCCACTGGGCCTGGCTTAGGTTTTTGAAGCCCCAAAGCCCACACCCAGTATAGCTGAAAGTTTTCCTGTGCCCACCTGGCTCCTGAATCCTTGCAGTCCTGCAGCCGCTCAGACCCAAATGATCACACAGAGGCTTACATTAATTATGAACTGTATGACCTACTGGCTCAGGCTTCTCGCTAGCTAGATCTTACATCTTAAATTAATCCATTTCTATAAATCAATACTTTGCCACGTGGCTCATGGCTTACCCGTACCTTTACATCCTGCTTCTCATGGCGGCAGCTGGTAGAGTCTCCTCTGTCCTGCCTTTCTCCTTCCTCCTCTCTAGTTAGAATGTCCCACCTAACCCTATTCGGCCTCACCATTGGCCTAACAGCTTTATTTATCAACCAGTCAGAGCAACATATTTTCACAACATACAAAAAGATATTCCCCCATCAATCCAGTGACACACTTCCTTGAACCCACACCCAGTGACACACTTCCTTGAACAAGGCCACACCTATTCTAATAAGGCCACATTTCCTAATCACTGTCAAGTAACTCCACTCCCTAATGGCCAAGAATTCAAATATATGAGCCTGTGGGGACCATTCTTATCTAAGCCACCACAGATAGGAAATAACAGGAAGCCAGAACAGTGTTGAGTAATTTTAATAACATAGATTTAGATAATCCCCAGCATGTCTCAGTACACATTGCATATTTTTTAATGAACTAATGAGGAAGGAAGTTGAGCATTTTCAGAATTATCTAGTACCAGAAGAAGGGCTGAACAGATAGATAATGATCATCCTATACACAAGGGAATTCCATCAAGGAGATCATGAATGCTAGCTGTGATTTTTCCAAATAAAATAACACTTTGTAGATCAATCAAAAATAATTTGAATATTTACTTGCACAAGGCACTACTCTAGGTGCTTGGGATTCATTTGTACAAAAAACAAGAATATATCTACTTTGATTTATATATGTGTAAAGAAGGGAGGGAGAGAGGGAATGAAGAGATATGTATTGTGGCTTAATAAGGCAGTGAATGGGCTTGCTGCCTTAAACAGAGCAGTCTCAGAAGGGCTCAAAGAAGAGACATTTGTACAGAAACCTGATGGGGACAGCAAGCCCTATTATCTGAAGGAGGGAGCTCTTGCCTAAAACAGGGATGTGAGAGAACGGCATGGAGGAGAGCATTTTGTGGAACAGCCAGAAGGTCTATGTGGCTGCAGGCTGGTCTGGAAACAGAGAGAGGGAGAGGGAGGGAGGGAGGAGAGAGAGAGAGAGAGAGAGAGAGAGAGAGAGAGAGAGAGAGAGAGAGAGAGAGAGAAGAACCATGTACAACTAGGTCCCAAGTGGAACCATTTACTCTGACTAGTGAAATGCCAGGACAAATTGACTTAATAGATTTTTGTTTCCAGTTTAGAGAACAAAGCTGTCCTTAGACTCCTCCTCTGGGATTGTATTTTCTCTTATGTATATGCTGTATCCACATGTATGCCAATTCCTGCAATAAAGACAGTTGTTTCTTCTCAGAAGACTAGCTTAATTCCATATTGGTGTTAAAAAGAACAGCCATGAACACCAGCAGAATGAGCTATAAGATGGCTACACTGTAAGGTTGATGGACGTCCCAAGGCAAACCCCAAGCTCTGGAAAGGACATCCTTTTAGGTGACTTGTGCCAACCATCTACCCTTTGCTTCCAGAGACCCCTTCACAGTTCTTGAAGTCAGTTGGCACAATGGACATCCTGATAACACTAGCAGAAAGAAGAAGAATTCATACTTTGTGTGGCGACTTTTGTCATTGTACAAGATTAGATAAGGTCAAAGCTTGTCTCAGTGAGGACGAAAACTTTGAAAATATCCCAAGATCCAATCCAGTAGAATGATAGAAAACACTTTCAGAGATGAAATTATGAAATTTTGTGTCATTATTTTTAATAGTATATAGCATACTACAAAGAATTCAGTTGAATGAAGCATCTGCTTTTATTGTAACTTAACATTCTTCTGTAAGTCACATCTAGAGGCGTTATGAGTTTGTTTTTGCTCTAATAATGTTTATTTTCTTTCTCAGACTCCCTGTTTAATTTGACTGTTTCACTCTTTTAGCTGCTCTTGAAGTAAGTAATTTTAAGCAAATCTCCTTTTCACCCTAATCTCCTAGAAGAATGGTATTGTAAAATAGCCACAGTTAATTCACTAATTTCCTTTATAGTCTAATTAGCAGAAGTTATCAGATTAATCTGAAACTTCCTGAAAGGAGTTCATAGAATAGTTCCAGGAATGTGAACTTTCAGCAAAGTGGAATTTTGGTTTGAAGTATTTAATCACATACCACGCAAAGAGTCTAATTGCAGCTCCTACAAAGTTACTTTATAATTGTTCAAAATCTCATTCAAGGTTGTTTTTCTTTACAAATGTTTCACGAGCATATTTCCCTAAAATTAATTCACTGCAGCCCTAACCTGTGAGCAAATAGATTCCTGCCTGTTTGACAGATCTATATTAATTTGCATTTGGAAGCCTGAGGCTGTTATTGCTCTGTGACCCAAGCTTTAAAGTCATTCAAGTAATGCCCTTCTTTTCTTCCCATGCTCATTGTCCAATTTAATAAATATTTATTTATTTATTTATTTATTAAGGAGCTTTGGCTTCCTAATAGGCCTTCAAACAAAATCCATGCATCAATGAGTGACCCTCAGTATTAAGGCCCCATTTTTCTCTTTGGCATTTGAGAAGATGGAGAAAACTTTTGGGAGTATAACTAGCAGGAAAGAATGATGTGAGTGCCTTAGGAAGTGATGATTCTGGGAATTCTGGCAAAAATCATAACCTTAGGTTTCACATGCTGTACATGTGATATGCAAACAAGGAAAAACCACAACAAAACAAAAAAAACCAAGAACCTAAAACCACCACTGCCACCACCACCACCATCACCATCCCCCCAAACCATGCATCTACTCAGTCTTCATTATACTCTGGTATCATTTCCTGTCTTTACCAACCCGATAGAAGTTGATTTGCATTTACAGGAAGACAAATCATTCTTTTAGTTTTAGTTGTTTTATGTGCCCTTGACAGACATGCTTTAGTAATAATGAAAAAGGATCAGGTATGTGACTAATTTGTCCTCTTTAACAAACTATCTCTATGAACAAATTGGTTTCACAGCAGAAGTTTCTTTTCCTCTTTCATAAGTCCTCCAGGAACACCGAGTGAAATCAGCTTGCACTCTTAGTGCATGTGTTTTGACCCACTGGGTACTGAGTTTGGTTCTGATTAGTAACTACTAAAAACACTTGCAACTACAACGATGTGAAAATACTTAAACTTTATTTTTGAGATGCAGAGTCTTTAAAACTTTGTTTGAAGTTTCTTACCAATCCTGTGGATAAAATGGTGGAAGCCAATTAGCAAGGTCAACACTCAGTGAATTATGGGTGAAAAACTATACAATTGCTGATATGTTTTCCTTGCATTTGTTGTTGTTTTGGACAGATGTGAAATGCAGCTGGTGAGGGAACCAACCACGGTACACAACTATTTCTTCCATTAGAGATCTGTAAGAAAAAATAAATAAAAGCACAAACACACCCAAAACAATCCAATTAAAGCAGTGCTAAACAGTTTTAATCAGCTCCACAGCTTTACCTATGAAACTCCAAAGTGATGATGACAAAGGAATGAGGAAGGACCGCTGCAGAACAGAGCATCTCTGTGAATGGAATCAAGTACGCTGCCCATGCTCGGCGGGCATCCGGGTCAATGAGTGCGTACTGAACACCGTCATACACTTCATGTATGAAGCAGGCTTGTAGGGGGTGGAGAATCTGATGCCAGATTCTCTGTGTCAGCAGTGATCATGTTGTTAAGACTATATACTTCAAAGATAGTCAGAATAGGAAAATATGTTTCCTCTCTATTTTCTAGGAGAATGCTGAGAAAGTGATCCTCAGGGTCTCTCATAAGCTATGTGTAAACCAATGTGTCTTACATTCAAAGAAAGGAGAAAACAGGATACCATCCCTTAGAATCTGTCTCCCCCCTCTGTGTGTGTGTGTGTGTGTGTGTGTGTGTGTGTGTGTGTGTGTGTGTGTGTGTGTGTGCCTGCCTGTGTGTATCCTCAGTAATCACTGCAGACAAAAAACTCAGGGTGAGAATAATTAATAGCATTTCACCAGGGAAGGGTGTATTACTGCGGAGATCAGATAAAGGTACCCATGAGATACAGGCTGCCAAGGAAGCATCACTGAGGAGGTGACTCTAATGAGTGGTGACACGTTCTTTCCAGGAAGGTCTTATGATACAGGGTGACTAGCTGAAGACATGCACATTTCCAGGGTAGCTGTAGGGGTATGGAGCATAGAGCTTCAGCATTCCAATAGTTGCTTGGCTTCCCTGTAGCAGTTAGCTATTTGCAGCCAACATCATTTATCTGCTTTATGTGACTAAAAATTTGACCTTAATTATACTGAATGACAATCACAATGAAAACTGGAATCCAAGCCTTCGTCGAACTGGGAGTTCAGGTCATTGCTAACGTCATTAGCTGGTTCTCTGATGAATTAATTTAAAACCTGTTCATTGTATGACCATTTCTCCTTTTTTAAAACCATTGAAGAACTGACCCCTTTTGGTTCACTTGTGGTTATTTTTTTCCTGTGCTTTATAACTTCTAATTGTATTACGTCTCTCAGTTAGGGAGAATATAATGTGAGTTACTGTAGTTTAGGTTCCCAAATACTGGGTACTGTTTGGCTGCTGTACAAAAAAATAGTTTTAAAAGGCAATGTTTAGGTTAAAGCAGACTTGAGTGTGAATGATGGCCAGGGAATAATGACATCTTCTTCAAAGATTCTTGGGATGGTTGAATTTTCAGTCATTCTCAGTGTTCACTGTCCATTAGAATCCTTAGGGGGGACTTAAAAAGACAAGGTCATCCAGGTTGTATAACCAAATGCTGTTGGGGTTTTCAGATGCAGCTAAGACAAGAGACAATTTGATTTAGTACAGATATGTGAGGATAGTATGCAAAATGGACAGAGCATGGATAATACTGTTTACTGAATGGCAGGGGCGATGATTGGTGATGAGGGAAGAAGACAATGTCTACCCAAGTTATAAATATGTGTATCTACAGCTTCTATAGTTCTTATATTCTCAGGTATTCCACCAAATTAACAGCAACTTTTAAAGCAGAAAATAGATTCACTCCCTATCTGCATTTCAATAAAATCTCAATAATTTGTATCTAAAGGATAACCTCTTTCACATTTAATGATATATCGTTGATACTATAAAACCTTTAGTGTAGGAAGCTAGGACATTTGTGGTCCAATCTATTAGAGACACTGAGACATGAAGGAAATAGTTCCAGTGACTGAATCAGGTAGATGTGTTCTCTGAAATTCAGTAAATACATATAGTGCCTAGAGATGAATTATGCATTAGCTTACCACATCAAAAATTCATTTATCTGATATGAATAATAAATTACATTAAGTATCTGAAAAGTTCTCATTATTCAGTCATAGTTAGTTTTCCATTTTCTCTTCTGATGTAAGATTGTTCTTCTCCTGCCCTAGGAATAACTGTGATCTCAACAGGATGTTAAATTGCTCAGAAGTTAGTTTCTGTGGAAGGTATCATTTTATAAAATGAATTTTAATTAACCATTTGATCTTTCTCCTTCCCTGGAGTAATCCTCTTTTACAATTGTTCTTGTGTTTTGCATATTATGATATTAGAAAAATGACAGGCCCTGATCTTTCTTTTTCTGAACTTTTCAGAGAAAAAATAAAGCTACACATTTCTTCAGTGGTAGGTGGCTCCTGAATGGCATTCTTCTATCTCTGATAGCACAGAAAAACCAAAAGAATTCTTAACATTTTCCTTTGAAAAACAACTTTTCTACACATAACCTCACTTCTCTGCTGTTTAGTGGTTCTGCTCGCAGTGTAAATGCAAAATTAGAGCATGCAGTGAACAATACTGAGGTACACAGCACATAAAGCTTGCACTGTACCCCACTGTCCCTGCGTTCTTATTGATGGACATAAAGTTGAAAGGCTCTTCATTATGAATACGACAGTGACTGGGGAAAGAGAAGATTGCATCTGCAAGGTTCCTGCAAATTTCCTCTGGGAGAGGATCCCCACTCACTTTGAGATTAAATTGGAGTTAAGGAGCAATTTGAGGTCAAAGAATGTTTCCTTAAGGAGAGCTATTTAAACTCATCATAGCCGGGCAGACTAGAGACAAAATTATTCTGGACATTGTATATAATATGCGTAGGTTGGCTGAATTTAAAGCCACAAATACAGGTCTTGAGTTAGGAAAGCAACGGCCATTTATTTATTTGTTTTTTTTTAATGCTAGGGAAAGACGGGAATAGCACTGTAACTGGCTCAGAACCCAGCCAATTTGGACTTTGGCAGTTCAGACAACGTTAAAGAATGAATGAATGAATGAATTAATTAATCCTTAATTAAAGGATTAATGAAGAAATACCAGCCACAGATGTTTATTGAGAAGGGTCTGAGTTTATTTGGGGCATACATTGGAAACATTTTTACTTTTAAAACCAGCTATATGAGTTGACTCTCTCTTTCTGATCACTTGTTATCATTTGGGACAGACTCCTAAACTCTGGTATATGCTACAGCATGGATGAATGTAGCACGGATCTTAACAAGTCTTATTAATAAAATCAAACCTGAAGCCAGGTCTTGGGGTGAATGCTGCAAGATCAGAGAAGCAGAACAAGCCACAGCTTCCTCACTTCACCAATTCCTCAGCTGATCCTGTTTCCTCAGACTGGAAGCCTCTGAGTCCTCATCCAAATGGATTTCAGCTGAACTGTTGCTCAAAAGCCTTAATGCTTAACAGGCTCTAGTTCCTGGTCCTCACACCTTATATACCTTTCTGCCTCCTGCCATCACTTCCTGGGATTAAAGGTGTGTGTCACCATGCCTGGTTGTTTCTTGTGTGGCTTTGAACTCACAGAGATCCAGACGGATCTCTGCCCCTGGAATGCTAGGATTAAAGGTGTGTGTGCTACCATTGTCTAACCTCTGTATTTAATATTGTGGCTGTCCTGTTCTCTGACTGCCAGATAAGCTTATTAGGGTGCACTATATTGAGGAACACAATAGATGAACCTTGAGGACATGATATGAAGTGAGACAGAAGGGCAGCCACAAAAGGTCACACATGTTACAGGATCTCCCTGACTGGAGGAATCTGAAATAGTAAATCGTGGAGAAATAACATACAAAGGTGATTGCCAGCATCAGGAATAGAGAGAGAGGTAGGGGTTTGTTATATACCAGGAACTGACTTTGTAAAATGAAGAAATTCTTTAGATCAATGGTGATGGGTGCCCAAGATCATGATTGAAAATGGCTGGTAGAAATTGTGTTATTTGTAGTTTACTGCACTTAAAAATGCTGTTCTTAGGTTTTTATTCTTGAATTGGATAGCGACTCAATAAGTATTTGTTGTATTATTAACTGTTATTACCAAAAAGGTATAAAATATATTGAAAATGATAATAAAAGGTTTATGAAAAATTCATGCGTCTTAAACTAACCAAAGTAAGCCAGCACAGGAGGACAAACACTGCACGTTCTCATTAGCTATGGAAGCTAAATTTGATTTCTTGGAGGTAGAGACTCGAAAGGGGAGAGGAGAAGGATACAAAGAGTGATACAGCTTTGAACTTTCATGCCTGAAGGTTCAGAAATGGAGAGAGACACTCATCTCTCACTGCTCCCTTTTTTACCGTCTTTCCTCAGGGTATCATACTGCAAAGGGTGGAAAGAAAGTATCTTTGACTTAGCCAGTCACTTGGGTCTTTTGTAACCGTTGCTGCTCACAGACTAAGATGGACAGACTGTCATCTTTACTCTCTTTAGAGGCTGCTTTGTGATTGGGACCCTGTGTGGGCAGCCTGAGCTGTCCCTTGGCACAATTCTCTGAAGATGCAGACAGCCTCTGATCTCTCCTTTTTCAGATGCTTGTCGGCTGCTGTCTATTTATTGGAAAGCTGCCTTCTGAGTCCATGGCATCTATGAGAATCACAGGTGCCCCAGCCGTACCAGGACCCTCATCATCCCAGGTGCATGTCTTCTCACTAATTGTCCCCGCCCCATACTCTTTAAATGGACAGAAAAGGCAGAACAGAAACTAACACGAGGCTAAGGATTTGGGAAGCGGTTTCTCCCATCCAGCAACCTCTGTTGTGAAGTGTGGTAGTTTGTTTACTTTTTGGAATAGATTATAAATACACATGACTCCATCTGTATACAGAACAACAGGTAAAGAGGAAACATTGTCCATGCTGTCTCCAGCTTTCCAAAGACAGAATTTCATCTTGTTTTGTTCGTGATTACAGAAATATTTTCAGTACAGTCAAACCTTTATTACCCTTTCCCCACTGACACAAACAGAAACTCGCTGTCTATACTATTCTGTGCCAATTTTACCACTTAACATAGACTTGTATCAATTTCTATCAGTATGTAAAAAGCCATTTTGTTATATTCTTACAGCTTCATATTACTCTGCTATTTATTCATCCAGTTCCCTCTGATGACATTTGCGTTGCTTTGTTCTGGTGCTGTTTCAAAAAATATTGAAATACATAACTGCCGCTTTGCTTAAGTATATCTGTAGACTATGCATTTGCGTGTAGAGTTTTTGTATTTATATGGAATCATTTTCTAAAACTGAAATTGCTTTACTGAAGGACAAGTGCACTTGTGCCTTTTGTTCACTTGCTTTTTGAGCTACTGTAACTAGCCCTGGCAGGAATGAAGCTCTTCTAAAGAGTCCCATCCTTCTGACTATCCTATGGAAAGGATAGCTCCCAAGGAATTGGAACGTCCCTAGGAATCTCATGCTGAGAGAAGGAAAAGTCTGGGAGCCTGGTGCTAGGTAGAATGGGGGGCTTACCTCCCAGAAAGAGATTTTATACCATTCTGGCAACTTGTCAATCCACCTTGCAGGAGAGACAAGCTGAGACAATAATGATGGGCAGGGCTACACTTGAACAGGGATGGCATATCTATGCATACCTCTTCCCTTCTATTTAAACCTAAACCTCACATAGAAAGCTGAACTTGGTGGTAGAGGTAGCATGGGGTCTTTGAACCTCTAGTGTGGCTGAGCATAGAGTTTAGAAGTCCTAGAGATGAAGCTCTGACCCTAACAACCCTGGTAGCATAAGGTCCCACTGTATGGTCGAGGCTGGCCTTGAACTTGTGATCTGGCAGCCTCCAGCCTCTTAAGTGCTAATGTTGTGGCCTGTGCCACATGTCCAGTGTATCTGTAGTTTTCATAGATGCTGAGCCAAATTCATCCATACATCTGTGCTTTAATTAGCAAGATAAAGTAATTCCTGAAATTGATAATATGAATAATTTTTTTGACTCAGGTATAAAATATATTCTCTTAGGAAAAGAATGCATTATTTGCTGATTTTTCTAAAGTTGATAGTATTTTCTTAGGGATGTATAGGATCCATCATGTAATATTAAACTTAGTGGGGCTGGAGAGGTGGCTCAGTGGTTAAGAGCACTTGTTGCCCCTGCAGAGGATGTGGGCTCGATTCCCAGCACCCAAATAGTGGATCACAACTATTTTCTGCTGTGTTATCGGTAGGAACTGTTAAAGGATTTGAATTTTGCAATTGTATCCATGATTCATTCCCCACCCCTCTCCCATGGTGTCCCACGAGTCTTAGGGACAGGAGGTCAATATAGATGTCACATTTAGTACTAAGCCACTTTTTTAGCCACTTATTCTCAACACCTTGACTATTTATGAGCCTTAACACTGACTGATGCCCACTACAAGAAAGAAGTTGTTTTTTGGCCAGTTTTGAGAACAGCATTAATCTATGAGTAGAAGCATTAACATTTGTTTAAAGGAGTTTTAAAGCATATCCATTTAGCAAAACGACAGTAATAGGTTCACGCCTATCACTTAAGACCTCTCTTAAGACCATGGACTTTTAAAGAGGTTTACAGTAACAGACATGAATTTTCTCCCATGGAACAGTCCTTAAATCCAATCAATGAGTGGTTGGTTACCTCCATCAAAATCATACAACTATTGCATCAGTGAGTACATCTTACTTATGCGGGTTAGTACTGTGGCACTCAGAGTTCACTGCTGGGTAAGTCCATTGATAACTTTTCTCTCCCAATGGCTTTCCTAGGACTTTTCAACACAATGAAAACTAGGTCAGTTCCAACTCAATTTTTTATGTGCTACAACGTAAGTAGTTCTCAATTCCATACTAAGATCTAAAAATTTAGTTGTGGGAACTGATAACAATATATTGCACTATTTTGTGAGGATACTCTTGGGTCTGATAACTTATAGGGAGGTATCTCTTGCCTACCACTGAGATTTTTATTTAATAACCCATGTCTTCTGGGAAGTACTGTCTACCCACACAGAGTACCTCTGCTCAAACTTTTTTGTTTTACTCATATTATTAAGTTAAACTGCAAAGCAATGGGTTTGAATAAGCCCTTTACATACATTCTTAGTTGTAATGAACCCATCCCCAGTCCCTGTTCTCCTCCATCCTGTTACTTCCATCTCCACTTAAACCTTTAGCTCCAAGAATCCTTCACTTTACTTCCACATCACATATATTCTACTATCCCCCTATCCCTTCAAGCTTCTTTTCCTTTCTCCTCTAATAGACCTTTCCAGCTTTATGGATTCTACAGATACTCCAAATGAAACACCCAAATCCAAACATTCAAAGTCAACATCTACGTATGAGCCAAAAAAGCAAAAACATTTGTCTTCTCAGCCTATAATTTTGCATAGTTTTTCCAGATCCATTCATGTTGCTGAAAATTTACTAATTTAATTTTCTTTATAGGGAAATAAACTTCCTTTGTGTATATGTACTAGATTTTTGTTATCCGTTTATCTGTGATGGACATCTGGGCTGATTCCTTTTCTTAGCTATTGTCAATGAATGTACAAGTGAGTCTTATGGGACTAAGCCCTAGAGTGGCATAGCTGGACCATATGGTAGATCTACTTGTAGCTTTGCTGAGAGACATTAACACTGATTTCCAAAATGGCTGCACCAATTTGCACTCCTACCAATAGTGGATCAGGATTTCCCTTCCCCCACATCTATGCCAGTATTTGTTGTTTGTTTTCTTGATGACATTCATTCTGACCAGGATGAGATAATGTCTCAAAGTAGTTTTAGTCTTTTAGTTCACTTGATCAACAATTTCCTTTGCTGTGCAGAAGAGCTTTAGTTTCATGAGATTCTGTTTGTCCACTACTGGTCTTTTCCCCTGAGTGATCAGAGTCCTATTCAAAAAGTATGCTCGCATCTTGAAGTGTACTTCCTAATTATTCCCTTTAGCAGATTTGGAGTTTCAGGTGTATGTTGAGGTCCTTGATCATTTGGAGTTGATATTTGTGCAGGATGAGAAACAAAAATCTTATTTCATTCATCTACCTGTAGATATCCAGTTTTCAGACCACTATTTGTTGAAGATACTGCTTTTTTAATACAATGTCTACTTTTGGAATCTTTGTCAAAACTCAGGTGGATAAAGTTGTGGTCCTGTATTCCATTATTTATGTATCAGTTTTTGTGCCAGCACCATACTGTTTTGGCTACTATGCAGTATAATTTGGAATCATGTATGGTAGTACTTCCAGTAGTATTTGCTTTTCTCAAGTCTTTATTTTTTCTTCCATCTGAATTTTGAAATGTTTTCTATATCTTTGAAAAATGTTACTGTAACATTAAGATTTCATTGAATCTATAGACTGAGTAGGATGGTCATTTTCACAATATTGATTCTCTCCCATGAGTGTGGAAAGTCCATCTTCCAGTACTCTCCTCAATTTCTGTCTTCTGTGTTCTCATGTTTTCATTGTAGAGCTCTTTCACATCCTTGGTTAGGGTTATTCCATGGTGGTTTTTTTTAGGTTATTGTAGATGAGATTATTTCCCTGATTTCTTTTTCAGTGTGTTTATTGTCATCAGCATATTGGAACACTACTGATATTTTGTGTGCTAATTTTGTATTCTGCTACTTTGTTGAAAATGTTTAGGAGTTCTAAAGATTCTGGGTGTTATGTTTAGGGTTCTTGTATGTAGAAATACTCTATCTGCAAACAGAAATACTTAGATTTCTGTCTTAGTTACTGTTCTATTGCTGTGAAGAGACACCATGACTGTAGGCTGTGGGTGAGACTTTTTCTTGACTCTTCCAGCACCTGATGGCTACTTGTATTTCTTGTATCTCCTTGACTTTCAGCTAATTCACTAATTTCTGCCTCTGTTTTACATCCCTTCCCCTTTCTCCCCCTTTTCTTTATTCCTTCATTTGCCTCTCTCTTCTATTGTGGTTTGATTTAGGATCCACTCAGATAATCTAGGGTACTCTCTCTATGTCAAGATCCTTGAGTGAATCATATCTACAAAGACTGCTTTTCTTTATTAAATATTTCTTTATTAAATATAACATTTTGGGCTTCAGGGATTAGGAAATGGTATTCTTGACTGACTATGATTCAGCCTACCACAACACCCAATGAAATTATGGCAATAAAAATGCCCATTTATGGGAGGCACAGAGCTCCTTGTGCTCACAGACAAGCACTAGGGGTACCAGGAATATTAAATACACAGGGTTGTCCATTCAAAGTGAGGGATGCATAACCTGTTTTTGGCCCAGAGGGCTGGGAATGGAAGTGGATGGGGTTAATACCCTGGTGACCTTTGCTCTATCTGTGTGGCTGAGACCACAATAGATCCCCACCCTCATCCTTAACATCAGCTTGTCAGTCTATAGAACTTATCTTTATGGAAGATGTCAGATGTACTTTACAAAGAGTTTTGGTGTAGTCATGCCATAAGTTTTATTGTGTACATGGGATTGAGTTAATTATCTCCAGGAAAATTTTTCACCAAATTGTGCTATTATTAAATATTCATAAGATAAAATACTTGTATCAGACTCCCAAAATTTGAACCAACACTAAGTACTTAGTGATGTTGAGCTGAACTACCCTTTGCCTCCCACAGATTGTTACTCTGCTGGCCATGCTGGTTGCACAGACTCCTTCACCTATTTCTTACTCTAGTAATGATAAAAGAGAACAAGCAGGTAAATATCTGGGTGTTAATGCACACACTCATTCTATTTTTATTCCCCCTATTGTGACTCATAGTTCTTCCTTTTTGTTACTGTCATTTCAACTGCTTTTGTCTTCCTTCAATAGCTTCCTTTCAATTTTCTTATTTCATTCTGAAATTCATCAATAAATCTTTAGTCAATTATGCTACATAGTTTTATTAATCTGTTATCCAAGTATAGTTGCAAACCAGATAGCTCACTTATAGTTGTAAAAATGAAACACAGACTTAGAAATTTTTAGTGGCAACAGCTCGAGGACACATGATAGTTTACTGTCTAAATCATGATGCCTCTGATAGTGAGAGGGAGTTAGTATTGATAATTCCTTTGGGATAGTCTCAGAAAAATCAGATTGAAGGAATCTATGTAAAGGTTCCCTACATAAAATCTACTTCCTAAAGATCTGGTTGTATTTTCCTCTGCCTCAGGACATGCTTGGCCTTGTCTGGGAAGATCCAGGATCAGATTATGCACTAATTCAGAGTTCAGCCTTAGTTGAGGAGATAAAGTATTAGTTTGACAAGCAAAGTATAACATCTAGATAGTGAAGCAATAATATTTTCTATGCAAAGAGATCATGGATGGTAAGAGACTAATAAAAGTATTAACTTCTAAAACACATGACTGGAAAACAGAATTGAGAAGTGCAGATGAGTAATAGTTGACAATAAATAGATAGAACAGTATAAAATGCACTTCATAACAAATGTCCCAGTCAGAGCTATGCTGTTAAAACATAAGCTGAACTTTTAGGAAGGGTAGCATCCCAGTAAATTACATAAAGGACATGGTAAATGTGCCTGGTTGTTGAGGTTAAGGCTGCAAAATCTGTTTAATCTTTAATACTTCAAGCTATGGTTGGTCGAGGAAAACAGGAGCAGATTTGGCCTGTGGATTAGCAAAGGGAAGTTTTTATTGAAGGGACTCTGGAAGGGACACTACAAGCAATCTGAGGACTTTCTGTGATTCATGTTTTCTAACTGTGGAAACCATGAGTCTCTGTGCATTATTCCCCGTATAAGAAACAATCATTATGCTCCATTTTCTATATAAGATGTGTTTAGAACTCACCAAAGATCACAAGTAAGCAAGAGGTAATAGGTGCTTATCTTTCTTGTTAGAAGCTGATTTCTGCTTGCCTGGGATTATTTTAGTTAATATTTTAGGTTTGAAAAGTTACAGATGGTACATGACTGAACCCAGATTTCAGACAAAAGGGTGTGGGGAGATCTCCAGCTCCAGGAGGTTGGGGAGTTTGGAGTCGGGACTTGGCCAGATTATAACTCTCTAAAGTACCCTGCCAATAGGAGAATTGCTTTGTGTAAAATTAATGCCCCATCCAGTTTTGCTTTTTGCCTAGACTGACACCTGATCCTGCACGATCATAAGACAAAAAGTGCCTCACTTTAGCAAGTCTCTTGAATTTGTTATTATTGAGGGGAAAGACTTGCCTCTCACACCTGTAATTACTTTGATAGGTGCTTTTGTGAGTGTGCATGGGAACAGATCTGTGCACAGTTCCCATTTTGTGTCATCATCTTGCTGTTCTACCTGACATATTCCACCCCCCATTGCTTTCTATTCACACTTTCCTTTTATTCCCTTTAATCATCTCTTTCTCTTCTTGCTGTTTCTCTTATCTAGAAATGATACAAAATGGAAATTTATTTTTTAGTTTTATTTACTGGATAGCATTTTATGCTTCTTAATTAAAAAAAATCAATAAGCAGAATGTTCGTTTCACTTTGTTTAACAAAGAGAACAGTAACAAAAGCCAAAGTGAATTACTTTGAACTTATATGGTGTTCCATTGATTTTTCTCCCTGTTCTGACAGATGAGAGAGGTTTTTCTTTCCTGGAGGGAGGAAAGTTCTTTTTCTTGATTTACGAGTTTTAGTTCTACACAGAAGTTGAGGCGCTTTATCGTTATTGTCCCTTATAGCAAATTACCATCTGTGTAAAGTGGGGAAGCAGAGATATTAACATCTGCATTTTACTGACAGAGTTGTTTGAGAACAGAGAAGGTAAGCAATGTATTTCAGATCAGACCGGAGCATTGAAGTCGACACCACAGTTCAATGCTCTGAATTAGCATTTCTGTGGTCTTAAAAAAGTATTAAAAAATACCACAGCAAAGGAATTAACTTGACAAACACTCACACAACACTCATTGGGTATCTTTTCATTTTAATGTTTTATAAGCTTGGAACATGGATTTCTCTTTTAAAGAATAAATATTTCTAATATCTATCAACCATTTTAGACATTTGAAATTCTCTTTACACCCCTAATGGTCTCATTCCAGTTTTTCCCTTTCCAGATGTAACCATTTATAAATTCAGTTCTAATCATCCCCATATATTTGTTTGCTAAAGTTCTAATATACCTATAACATACAATAGTTTTTAAATACTATGTAGGCAATATTTGGATATACCAAAAATAACCAAAGAACTAAAAGACATGTTGACTGATATATCAGCATATGTGTGCATGCTTCCATGCTGTGTAGCCTTTTCTGTTGATCTGGTGGGGATGGTACCTCTGAAACTACATGTCAAAGTCTTCATTTTACATTTAGGTTCACTTTCCCTATGGTTAAAAGTACTTAACGATATTCACTACTCCTTTCTCTACTGAACCTTCAGTGTCTTTTCTCTGTTAAGTTTTTCTACTGGCACAACAACCTTTAATCACTTCCTTTCTTAGGTCATAGTATTACTAAGCCCAGCATATAGATGCCTCACCAGTTAACAGTGTGCACTCCTCACAATCTAGCTTCTGTGGATCAACATGTGGAAGGGAGCCATCCATACTGTTGCACGTAATAGATTTTTTTTAGTTGTTGAATAATATCCAGTTGGAAAAATCTCATGATTGCTTTATGCATTGTTGATGTATAGTCCAGTTATTTTGCAACTAAAAATATAGCTATTTTGATGGAGTTGAAACATTTAAATACTCAGAAGTTAAAATTTACTTCCTTACTCATACCATATTAAGAAACAGTTCCAGGTAGAACTTGAGAGAAGAAACAATTTTTTGAGAAGTATAAACATCTTCATGACTTCAAGTAGGGTAAGACTGAGTAAGTAGGATGTAGACTACAATGATCATAAATTAAGTGACTGATTGTAAAGATTCCATAAAATTAAATATTCCATTTTACCAAAAGTATTACTAAGACTGTTAAAAACAATCCATATAATGGATAATTTATTGGTAGCAATATGGCTGAAAGAGATTTCACTGAGAATATATAAATAACTCTTGTAAATCCATAAGGAAAAGACTTAAATTAGACATAATTGGTACAACTACTTTGGAGATAGAAAACATAAAAATAAGTACTTGAGCTGAAAATGCGTATTTAAAGCCAGCAGCCCCACACCTAGACACATATGCTACAGAAACAACTACATCCCGGTGTCATTTGATACAGATGTGCATGCCAATTCCTCTCTTGCTGTTTTTGACAAGTACTCACTTGGCTCTGGTATATTTGCAGCTCTACCACCAGAGTAAAGACTGTTAATGCTACTGTGGCTCTTCAGTGGTGTGCTCATAACATTTAGCCAAGACCCTCATGGAATATAATCCTTAATTTGTCGGCTTTGCTGACTTCTGTGGTGTAAGCACTCCCACTGTGGCCTATTTATAGCCTTCTATGTAATATCAAGTGGCTCATAAAATTCTTGAAAATCTAAAAGTCAGCTCTTTTAAATAGGTATGATCTGGCTTTTACATTACTCTAAATACATCCAAACGACGGGATGTATTTCTTTTAATCTGTAGGAGTTCCAGTGCTGACTTCATTTTTGCTGGTTCTGTGGCAGCAATAAATTAAGAATTCTTCTAATTCATGATGACAGTATTATAGAATCTGAAGAAACACTGTATGGGTTGAGTTTAGAAGATGCTTTTAATCATTCATGTAAATGGGTGGGTCTTGAGTATGGGACTTAGAAATGGTCACTGCTGAAGTCCAACTTCCTTTTCAGGTGCGATGACATCTCATTTGACTCTTGCGAAAACACTGCTATATACTGTCTCTAGATAACCTTAGTGCAGTTCCAACCTTATATATCAACTATGAGATGTAATTCCATTTCCTGTGTTCCTACCCACTGGGAAAGTAAGAACAATAGAGCTTATTATAGGGCTTAGCCATCTATTTGGCCTTGAAGCACCCTTTTAAGTTCTTTGTATTTGCCTATCTGCTTAAATAATCTCTGTTTCCTTATTTAGTGAATTTTGTTTTCAGTTTCTTTCATTATTTTTGTGACTTTTCTTTGGACACAGATTAAGCTTTCCATATCCTGTTTTGGTTATCAAGCTGAGAAAATATATTGGAGAACCCAAAGGCAAATGATTACATCATAGTTTTCATCCCAGGATAATTTCCTGGAGAGGAAACTGGACAATTTAAATTTAATAACTGTGACAATTATAAGATATATGCTCAGGATAGTTCTAGACTTAAGCATGCTTTATTGCAACTCAGCTTTTAAAGGGATTTTTTTAAATAATAATTTTCATAAGAAGCCAGAAACGACTCAGCTGATCCTTAAAACAATATTTTGTTATCAGATGTACTGGCTGAGAATGTTTGGGATGTGTAATTAAAACCATCTTGGAGAAAAAAGCATGGGTTATTAAATGAAATTTATTCATATGGATATGTACAAAGAATCATTGATGAGATATGTTCTCTAGGTACATGAATAACTCAGGTCATTTATCATTGCTTGATTATTTGCAATCTGATAAAAAATGATGTATTGTTCTCCATAAGACTGGAAGCTTGGAGAAAAGGACAGATGCCTCCCTTGTCTGGAGTCTTTTTATAACTAGCATTATAACTAGTCACACAACTATGTCTTCCTCCTCTTCCTTCCCCTCCACCTCTTTTTCTTCATTCCTCATAAGATGATTTCACTGTAAAGTTGTGATGATCAAAGACTCTCACAACTTTTGTGAATGAATTAAACAAAACATAGCAATCCCTCAATCCTAAACAACATGATTATGAACTACTGTGCTTTTTTTCATGTAGCACAGTTTTAGTTGGTGTATAGGAGAGATTAGGTTTGCAAGGGTTAGTACATGATCAGAGTCGTTCGAATACGTTACTGGTATCAAAAAAAACAACGATAAGGTTTTAGGTGTTAAGAAAGTTTGTTGAAGGCACAAAGAAGCAAAGATTTAATGAAGGTAGTGCCACCAGAAGTTTTGGAAAAGATGAAAGGGAGATGCTGTAAAGGGAATCTGAGAAAGCTGAAAAGGGCTTCTATAAATTGAAAGGTCATGTGAGGTTCTATTTCTTGGTCTATAGATTTGTTGAGTTTGGTATAACTACCCTTTCCAGAGAACTTTTCTTGCCTGTGATAATAAGGTACAGTGCAGTATAAGAGGTACGCACAATTGGAAGCATTCCAGTGAAGAATCTTGGGAGAGAGCTGGGATGATAACAAGACATGCATGCATCTGACTCTGCTGGAAAAACACACATTTCATCTTACTTCAACGTCCACAACTTTCTTTCGTTCTGATTTTCTTAAGGAGAAGTATAAAATACTCACTTTGCAGATTCTCTGCTACCTTGGGCACTGTAGAGTGCTGTGCAAGAACAATAGACATTCTGCCCTTTCTAATTGTTAGAGGAGTTTACTTCCATAGCTAGAAAAAAATGAGGAGGATCCCCCACTTCTTGTGGAGAATATTGCTTGAGTCTGTGGTCACTTACCTTCCCAGTTTGCTTTCAGTACATATTAGAACTTCTCAGAGTGAATCAAAGGATATAACAGATTTGTTCTCTACCGCATTAATTTTGGCAGAATAGTGGGATGATCAAATAAATTAGACATTACTCATTCAAAACTCAGCTTGGAATTGGATCTTTTGTCCTCTCAGCAACTGTGATGACTTTTAGTTATACATGGTAGAGCTATGACTACCATTGCCATGGTGCTCAAGCCATTGAAACTGCTGAATATGGATATAATCAAAGCACATATTCCCTTTACAATGCATGCATTTTCCTAAGTATTTTGAGTATTATGGTAATAGGATAGCATGTTCCATTCAGTTGATTGCTGGGTGCTATTGTAGACTGTTTATTTACTCAGAATATAATGGACAGATTCTCCTTTCTCCATGTCACTGTTTGCTATTTGACATATTAGCTTATATGATTCCTTTAGACCTGTTTCTTCAGTAACTAGACTGAATGGATTATTAAATCTCATCTCTTAGAATTATAATAGCTATTCAAAGAAATTTGGATGTTTCAGGTGGAAAGAAATTAACGCTTTTTAACTTGACCTGAGCAGCCAACATCTGAACTTGCCAGAGGATGTTGCCAATCCATACCTCTCCTTCCCCTGCTACCCACTTCCCACAAAAGGCATGCTGTTTTATTTAAAGTTTTGAATCTGTCATTGATAATTTAACTTTATGTTAAGGCATAGCAGAATACCACAGAATGTTTTTTCCTGGCTCTGCCAGCCCTTTTCATAAATATGCCAGTTTCTAAAAGAAAGACTTATCATCCAAAGGTGATACATGATTGATTTTGTTTAGTTTTGTGTTTATTAAGACATTTTAAAAGCAATTTTTCTTTCTTTTTAATTAGTTCCTGTTTGTAAGTCCTTTATTCTGGGTTATTTTCATTAAGTATAGAATCCCAATTTATGGACAAAAATACAGTAAGTTAAGCAATAGTACTGATTAAGATATAACTCTGGAATTACAATTAAATAGTAAAGAAAAATACTTACATTATGGATAGCATTGGCCTGACTCTGATATCAGTGTAATAATGTGGTCTATGTATTTCTCCAGAAGTGGGACTGAATTAAATAATGCTAACTCTGATGTGTATTATTGCACCTTTATGATGTTCATTTCCAATACATTGCCTTTGCTAACCTCTACCTTAGGAGTTACCTTTTATTATGATAAGACAAGAAATGTTATTAGAACAGTCATATCTACTTTTCTTATTTCTTCAGGAAATTTAAAGCAAAAAATTAATTTCTTACTCCTTTCAAGAAGGAGTCAATCCTTGGTTGATTTGAGTGTGTGACCAACGTATAGAGATTCACTAGGACTCTTCTGTTTTATTGTCCAAAGCAGAAATTGTCAAGCATTTGAGGACAACTCACATCCAGGGTTTTAGGGGAATGAAGGTGGTTGGGAACGAAGGCAACAGGGCTAGCATTTACACTTGCCTAAGAAAAGGTAAAGGAAATAGTTAGAAGGTGAATGATTCTGAGAATGAAGATACACCAGCTTGGGGGTTAAATTTAGGAGCAATTTAGGTGTTAAATGTTGTAGGGTTCCTATGTCAATGGTTGAAAAAGGTATCCCGAATGAATGCCACTGAGGACAGAGGCAGAGCTTGTGCCTAGCCTGTTTTCACTGGAAATAACTGTGGAAAGGGATCTCTATGTATGCCCAGATCAGCAGTCTGACAGTCCATGAAGAATAAGGGTTGGGTAGAAGATGGCTCAGAAGATTAAACACCTGATACTGAGCCTAAAGACTTGAGTTTAATCCCAGGGACACACATTGTGAAAACCAGTTCTTTGAAGTTGTCCACCGATCTCCAAACATACCCCCTCAACAAATGCAATAATTTGTTTAAAAAGAATAACGTTTGACTGTGATATCTCAGTAGAAGGTAACCATGGTGTCTGTGTAAGCTGGATAATGGCTTCTCAAGGTTCCATATTTGAAAAACAGAGATGTGAATATCTTTTATGTCAAAAGGGACTTTACAGTTTGATCTGGCTATGAATTAAGGTGGAGAGATAATTTGTAATATTTGTGGGGCCTGATATACTGATAGAAATCCTGGTAAAGGGAAAAGAGGGATATGAGAGGCAGAGAACTTGGTGAGGGGGACAAGAATGAAGGATGAATGAAGTGATTGCTGTTTCTAAAGAAGGAGCCAAGAAATGCAAGAAGCTTCTGAAAGCTGCCAAAGGCAAGGGGATGGGTCTTCACTAGAGTCCCAGAAGGAATTCAGACCCGTCAATACCCTGACGTTAGCTCTGTGTGACTTCCTAGCCCACTCCAGACTTTTGAAGCACAGGATGATAAGTCCATGTTGAATTAAGCCACTAGATTTGTAGGACTTGGAAATTATAGTGGGCACAACAGGCGTCTGGTTCAGTGCTCTGATTTCCTAGGTTTCCTAGAGCAAGTTTGTGTTTGCTTTAGAGAAAGCAATCCCATTTCCCAAGCAATAACAAATGGAGTAAACCCACCAAGAACAAAATAAAAAATGTCTTGATAGAAGATTTTATTGTAATGAATGGGGGGGTATAATTTTATTAATGAAAACTAAAGTGAGGGTTGTTACGTAGTGTGGAGTCAAACTTATGAATGAATGAACCTCAGTGTATATGTGATAATTTTGACTCCTTGAGACTTAAAACAATATCACACGATGCACTAAAGGTGGAATATTTTCTTAAAAACGTATCCGTGACAGATATTGGTAAGAATTTTTTTGACTAATTATAATGCTGAGTATTACAACGCCCTTTCGGGGACTGGAAGAATAAGAAGGTCAATTTGTGAGGCCAAGTCTAGCTACCCAGAAGGTGTTGTATGGTATCATTCCTGGGGAGATATGAGCAAGCATCAACTCTGCCCAAACAGTGATCCCATTACAGGCCAAAGTACAGATGCCACCAAAGTCCAACTTAGTTAACCAATGGGTTTCTTGGCATTGCTTACAGAAATATGGGTGAAGAGTTATTTATGGAAACAAAGACAGCTATATGACAAAAGTCCACCGCAGCGTGGCTAACAATTCACAAAAGCTAGACACCTAGAACACACAGTGAGTGCAGCCATCAGGCAGCTCCATAGTTTGAAGAGTGAACTATCGAGGTATCTCAGCTGGTGTTTGATTCTTCTAGTCAGTTCTATTGGTTGTCTCTGCTTCTTGCTGGTGGTGACTGCTTATCTGAGAGTGACTTTCGGATATTTATTATTTATTGCTAATGGGAGGGAGAAGCCCAGTGAATTTGGTCAGTGTCAGGGACTTCCTGAAGATATTTTGACTAGTTTACTTTCTGTCTTCAGGAGCTTCCTTGCTGTATTTCACCTCCCCCTAGAACATTCTGTCGTTTCACTTTTCTGTAAATAACTTGTTTTAAGAGATTTCTATCCATGATGGAGGGTTTTAATCTTGGAGGAAACTGCCACGCAACAGAGAATTTAAAGTCTTTTTAAAGACACATCTGGAGGCCAATGGGAAGACATTAAAAATAGTTTTTCCTCTTGAGAATGTTATTTTCCTCCTCTGGATGTTGTCATAGCATGGTGTAAAGCCAGACTGTATAGAGGCAGGAAGAGCCAGAGGAAACACAATAGAGAGACACCTTTAGCACAAACGACAGCCCCACATGTTTTGCAATTCAAGACGCCTTTGAATTGAAAAACTGGTTTGAAGGAAGTGTATGCCCATGAAAAAGGGGCTAAGGTATAGACTATGTCTGAAGAAAGGGAATTTTTCTCAGAGGCAAAGTTTCACAAGATAGTAGGCCAGCAAAAATTAAGATCCATGCATAGGAAGATAGAGAAGTGGCCTGTGACTTGGACACAATGCATGTACTTGATGATAGTAACTAAAGTGAAAAATCAGATGCATGGGAACAAAGACATACTGGTTTTATTTGGTGGGGTGGGTGGGTTTCACTATTTAGTCTTGGCAAAAACAGAACTCTACGTAGATCAGGTTGGCCACAGAGAGCCACCTTCTTCTGCCTCTGAGTGCTGGGATTAAGAGCATGCACCACCACAGACAATCAGCTGTTATTCATTTATTTTTTTTGATGATAGCCATTCTGAATGAACTGAGATGAAATCTCCAAGCGTGTTTAATTTTAATTTTCTTAATGGTTTAGGATATGAAAAATTAGCTCAAAGTTCACTAGATTTCATTAAACTTTGGTACTATGGATGACTATTTTTCTCTTTTTTGAATGTTTTGAAAGTGGTCATAAAACTTGCAAAATTAAAAAAAAAATGGTTTGAAAAGCTAAGGTAGACCTTGTTCTATTTCTCTGCTTCTTTTCTTCCTCCAGCACAGTCTGCAGGCCATTGTTGAGTTACCAAATATACTTCCAGCCTGTCATCACACAGAGTCTCTTATGGAGAGTGGCTAATGTTAGCAGATTCAGACTGTGCAGTGAGAGAGGCACAGAATCCCTTGTGTGAATATTATCTTAGAGCTTACTGGTGTGTTTTGCCAAATTTGCCAAGGCATTTGCAAATATCCAAGCTGTGCTTTCCACTCTCCAACCTGTGGTGGGATAATGAGATGCAGAAAATCTAACTAGTAATAAATGCAAATCTCTGTGGGTTGCTGTTACCTAGCAGGATGCAGAGAAAGATCATTTGGGAAATTGTAATTTATTTTCAAAGCTGGAGTCCTTCCCAAATGGATGATATTGGGTTCACAGCTGATCCCTAGGAGGGATGGTGTGATAGGGAGGCAAACTTCACGGGATTATGGACACAGAGGCACCAGTTGTACATTCTTTGTACATTCCCTTTCTGAACCCCTATACATCTGCTCATATTTCATGGCTTCAGGGGTAGAGGGAATCCAATGTGACTTAGTAATGCCTTTAAATTCATCTTTACGTTTGTAGTCAATGACTGAATGTATTGTCTGCTTAGCATTTTGTACATGCTGAACTAGTTTGATGGTGTCCTGAACCACCTCTTGCCTTAAAGGGCCATTGTATTAAGCATCGTATATATAATTGTTTATGCATATATATAGTATATATGCACATATGTAATATATGCTTATATATAATATACAACACATATGCTTACATTATATTAACATATATGCTTATATGTATTATATGCTTATTTATAAATAAATATATATAATTATATATTTATTTATTGTGGGACAATAAGGTTGTTTATTCTTTCTGCCCCATTTGATCCTTCAAATCCTTACCCATGATATCAACAAGGCTTCCTTCAGTTTAAAAACCTATCAGGTTGCTGGGTTAAGAAAGATAAAGGAATTTTTTTTTTTTTTTGTAAATTTCAGTGTAGAAAATTCAATGGTAGAGAAATAAATAAAGCTAAGGTCAATGATTTTTAAAAATCTAATTAAAGAGGTAGTGTCAGAAAGACATTGATAGAACTAACCATCTGGCAAAAGGGATTTACAATCTGGCTTTGTTGATTTTGTATGAATTGGGGTAACTGAAAAAAATAGAAGCATGCAAATATTTCATTTTAACTCTATTTCTTCCATTCTGTGTCTGATCAGTTGCTAGCTGGCCTTCTGAACCAGGTTCTGCATCCTCTTCTGGGTGTTTGAGAAACTGGTTAAAACTTGGTGCTACTGAGAGAGCAGAGTATTTCACACCTGGGGCCAGAGGAGCCAGTCACAGAGAGGTGATCCAAGGAGTGACAGAGAAAAGATCTTTTTATTACTGCATGGTTGAAGAGCCCATGAAGTGAGGTCAGAGCCACTGTCCAATTTTGTCATCTCTCTCAGGCAGCCCTCAGGACAGTCACTGGGAAATGGTCTGAGAATGCTTTGGGAACAAAATTTATGAGAATGCTAGTGGCAGTTGGCTGCATCCCAGGGATGCCCAACAGAAACATACAGCAGTTTTTCTTTTTCTTATTGTTGCTGTTGTCTTAGAGTATAAGCCTTTGAACTTTGATTAAAACAGGTCCCTTTCAGTAATCAGTTTATTTGTCCTTTAGCCAAGACAGATGAATCCTTCAGGAGATACTATCATTCTGGTGTGGGAAGATCTGTAATGGATCTGTGACAATTTCTAGACAAAGAGGTCTGAAGCAGCCAGCGTCTCACTGCTCGTAACTCAAGAGCAATGATGAAAAATTTGAAGACTGACAGATTTTCCTTAACCTTATTACTTGCATCACCAGTAATGAGTCTTTTTTCTTTTTTAGAAGGAACATTTATATTCACATTTATATGCAAATTATTTTCCCAGAACTTCAATACAGTTTTTACTAGTCACTTACAGGGTAGACTTATGACATTTTCGAGAGTATTTTAATTCACAAGTTATCTAGTTTCAGTCTGCCTGGAAAACTACACAGACCTAAAAAGGTCAGCAGAGGCCTGTGGAAGACAGGGCTAAGAGCTGCCCTCTTGGTCTCTAGGGTTGGATCCACCTTTAACTGTCCATTTTGCATTCTGCTGTTTTAGTTACCCATATCTGTGAGTAGGGTAAGTACTTCCCATCCTGTACAAAGACTGAAGATATTCTAATAATAGCTTCCCATAGGTAAGGCAAGAAAGATACCTCAATGGACCCACAAGTTTTATTGTTATCCTCAGGGGAACAGAGATTAGAGATTTAGAATTTGGGTAGGAATACTAATAGCAATAAAGTATGTACATAATGTTATATATATATGTGTATATATACATATATATGGTAATTGTGTATATATATAAATAGTATCATGATATCACTACTTTGTTAATTAAAAAGCAATAAAACATAGTTGCAGTAATTTGGTAAAAGACATAGTAGCATCAACAACAAAATAGGAGTGAGTTTAAGTATATGTTGTTGAAGCTAAGTTAAAGGAGTTATAACTATATTAAAAAAAACCCAGGAAAAAATAGGAGCTCATCTGAAATTCCAGTAGAATTAGACAGGCTGGCTTTAGTTTTATATGATTGGTGTTATCTGGATGCTATAACCTGTCAAGAATTCCAGAACTGCTTATTAAAAATGTGTTTATAAATGTTTGCATTGGCAGAAAAGTAAAGGCAGTATACTAGGCCAGAAACAATGATAGTGTGACTATAGTCGAGCAAATGAACATTGGAGCTGGCCTCTTTCTGAGGGCATTTGTCATGGTGGGTTACTCTTCTGCATGGGAAGATAAAAGCTTCGGTCAGTGCAGGGTTGAGTTACATTTGAGATCCTCCAATGATACTGCTTCATTTCCTGTATGTGTACATGGAAAAAATCCTCCCCTGACACGGCACCTGCTTATGTCTCAGTTCTGGGGGTTCAGTGGGGAAACATCTCTCTCTAGAAAAATACCACTCATATGAGTTTGGTGATGGAAATCAAATTTTCTGTGGCATCTAAGAAAAACACAGAAGTAAAAATCTAGAAGGACATCCCGAAGCAGTTGTGCTTCTAGGTACCCAGCAGAAGTATACTCAGAGCTCTATGGAGAACCCTTTGAAACAAGAATTCAAAGAATTTTTACAGATATAGTTTTGAAGAATATGGTTTGAAATTAGTAAGAACCAGTAGAAACAACAAACAGAACCAAACTTTTAAAGGAAAGAGTTTTTGGAAAATTCCAATACCAAATGAAAATAACCATGTTAAAATAATGTCTAAGGAAACAGAAGATGGGTTGAAAGGATGCTGAAGGAACACACACACACACACACACACACACACACACACACACACACACACACACACATACACACACCATGTATATATACTTGAAATATCAGGAATATTTGAAAAGAAAACCAAATAGAAATCTTAAAAATAGAAAAGTCTATAACTGAAATGAGGAACCATATATACATCAAGCAGCAGATTAGAGGGAATGGAAGGATGCAGTACAAATCTGGATGACATCTCTGAAGAAACCGCCCAGAATGCAGACACGCTTAGACAATTCCAGAGCATTTAACACACACTGGAATCTCAGAGATGATGTCTCCATCATCAGATTTAGATAAAGGATGGAAAGCCGGCCCTGGTGGTGGACACCTGGAACTTCAACTACTCGGCAGGCTAAGGCAGAAGGATTACAAATTCAAAGATTATTTTGGTTACAGAGGGAGTTCCAGACCACCTGGACAACGTAGTGAGGGCATATCTTGAAGTAAAAGCATAAAGAGGTCTAGAAGTATAGATCAGCAGTAGACACTTGCCCAGTATATTGAAATATCCTATTTAATATAGAAGTATTTTTATATTAAAATTTAAAAAAAGAACCCACAATTTACAACTCACCAGAGAAAATGGACCAAAGATAAGGGCCCCACAGTAAAAGTATGAAAAACAGAAATATAAAAAATATACCGGGAAATATAAAACAAAGTAATTAATATAGATCTTTTAACTAGAAAAAGTGAACTTCAAGATAGAAAGTGTTACTTGAAAAAAGTTATTACTTGCTATTACAGAAAATTATTGGTAGTAATTTCTAACTTAAAGGTTTATAATAGCAACACTTTCAAAATATATAAAGCAATAATTCAGCTATAATGTGAGTTTAAATAAGCAAATCAACTACTTATAATGGAAGAATTCAATTTACCTCTCAAGTATGTAAAAGTCAACAGGCAAAAAGGATAGAGAATATTTAAATCTACACTCAACATCTTGATCTAATGACTATGTTTTCAGCCCTGTTCCAAACTCCAAACAACTGAAGGTTTTCCATCATTCTATCTATCTATCTATCTATCTATCTATCTATCTATCTATCTATCTATCTATCTATCTACTTATCTATCATATGTCTGTCTGTCTATCTGTCTGTATCTATTACTACCTACCTATCTCTCTCTCTATCATCTTATATCTATCAACTATTTGTCATCATCAATCTGTTATTTATCTACCATCTATCATCTATCTACCTGTTATCATCATCATCCATTATTTATATGCCATATATTTATTATCTATCTATGTATCTAAGTGTCTATCTGTCTGTCTGTCATTTTTTTCCTAGCTCATGAAATACCCAAAAAGAGCATGCTGTAGACTGCTGTGGGATGATCTGTATGTCAAATGCTCTGACTGGTCAATAAATAAAACACTGATTGGCCAGTGGCCAGGCAGGAAGTATAGGCAGGACTAACAGAGAGGAGAATTGAGAGAACAGGAAGGTGAGAGGAGACACTGACAGCTGCTGCCATGACAAGCAGCATGTGAACATGCTGGTAAGCGACAAGCCACGTGGCAAGGTATAGATTTATAGAAATTGATTAATTTAAGATATAAGAACAGTTAGCAAGAAGCCTGCCACGGCCATACAGTTTGTAAGCAATATAAGTCTCTGTGTGTTTACTTGGTCGGGTCTGAGCAGCTGTGGGATTGGCGGGTGACAGAGATTTGTCCTGACTCTGGGTCAGGCAGGAAAACTCTAGCTATAGTAGACCATAAAGCATGTTTCAGCAACTTTCCAAGACAAGTTACTCTGACCTCATTCTAGAAGGACTTAGGAAAGAATCTCCTGTGATGAGGCAAAGGAGTGAGGCTTTTTATATGATTGTTCCAATTGCTTAATAGCTAGCTCTTTTCAGCAGAAAAGCATAGTCCAATTTCTCTTAGAAGACAGTGTGAAATGTTAGATTAAATTGAAGAATTTATTTATGAGAAAGAAGGAGAAAATGGTTGATAGACTCTGCACTGAGTTCCAGCTATGCTGCTACTGGTGTCTGGAGTTCTTGTTATAAGAGAGGTGGCTTTGCAATTACACAGACCATACGCTGGCAAAACAAATATGCATATGTACGTGTCTATGCATATATATGACATTTGTATCGTTACATGCATAACTTTAATATTCTTCATGGTAAGGAGCTAACAAGAATGAAGGGGGAGAAAAGGTAACCAAATAATATCTAAAACCTCTTAAGATATGCCAAAAGAATTATCTGTGATTTATCTTATATTATTTATTATTTCAAGCAAGCTAACTTTTCTAGCCTCTTGTCTTGAATATCTTGAAAATAATTACATTGATTAAATGGACTTCAGTTTAATTCATTAAAGGAGGGGTTGTCCCCCCTCCTTCCTTGTTCCCCTCCCTCCCTTCCTTCCTTCTTTCCTCTGTCTTTCCCTATCTCCCTCCTTCTTACCCTCCTTCTCCCTCTCTCTCTGCCTACCTTTTTATTTTTTTGAGTCTGCAGGAAGCATTTTGCCTCTACAGTGGTTGCTCTGCTGCTCTGATCTAAGGTTCCACTAATGTCACTGCCTTTGGAACTGAATGCTTTAAGCACTATCTACTTATGAATAGAGTAGTTGTACTTGACAATTTTATATGTTATATAGAGATTTCTTTCCATGCCTGGAGATCTAACCCAAGCCCTTGCACTTACTAGGTAATTGCTCTACTATGATTTAGCCCTATATAGGGATTTTAAAAAATGCCACAAAGCTTCAGGTATATACTAAATGATGAAATTAAAGTATATTAAAGTTAATTATTTTAATCCTTGGTTCCCTGGCTTCAAACAAAAGTGGGTTTGATTTTTGGGGTAAATTGTTCCATTAATATGACATACATGCTTATTTTTTCATTATAAGATTTTAAAACATTAAAGGCTTATTATTGCAACAGAAATCAGCTAACACATAATTATGTCTCCTCAGTAGAATCATAGCTCTGAAGGCACTTGGAAAGAATGGCAAATAGAGAATGAGAGAAAAAAATTCAAAATACAGTTTGAAGAAAATATTAAAGAACCTTCAGCTCCCTGTAGCTCAGTGGCCAGCATTGTGTGAAACCTTATTAGGACAGATAGGACATAATCTTTGTAGTTATGTAAGAAATAAGCAAGTGTAAAATTATAGTTCATGAGAATGGCTTGATTCAGGGTACAAACAGTTACTATGGTTTAGAGGAGTTAGGAAATTACATGATGAGGAGATTACACTGTAGACAGGATTGGGAAAAGAATATATCTAGAGAAAATACAAGACAGGAATTTTTGAATTCACTTATCTTTGTAGTGTTTCTGATAAAAATCTATTTTATTTTAAAGACTGGCTGCTTTCAAACATATTTGCATTTATACAAGATCTGCTAATTTGACATGGGGGCAGAATCACTGTTGCAAGGCTGTTATGGGACTTTTTATATTGATCATTTCATTTTTCTTTTTCATCGTGGGGTCACCAAAATAGATGATTTCTTATTAATCTGGTAGAGCTTAGAAAGCCATTGCATTTTTATTTTATTTGGGATTTTTCTTTTCTTTCTTCCTTTTTTTTGACAAATAAGTTGGCAGTGGCTACTGGGTGATCTCCCAACATGCTTTAGAGATAGAGTAACTGGAGGGCAACTCAAAGATGGAAGAGAAGCCTTGATGTATGAAATGTCACTCTATTGATCGGTACGCATTGCTGGTCCTCTGAAGGGTCCATTTTTTTTTTTTTTTGGTCTAAGTAAGAGTTTATTTGTCATGGAAGACAGGTTTCTATCTGTGGACCAAAACACAGAACAAAAATATCCCCCCATTTTTTTTTAATCTAGAGAATTTATAAAGGTAAATTGTGAGTACTTGTAATGGATTTTTCTTCTTTTTCTTCTTCTTCTTCTTCTTCTTCTTCTTCTTCTTCTTCTTCTTCTTCTTCTCTCTCTCTCTCTCTCTCTCTCTCTCTCTCTCTCTCTCTCTCTCTCTCTCTCTCTCTCTCTCGACAAGATCTCTATGGAGTCCAGGCTGGCCTTGAACTGTGTAGCCATATATTTGTGTGTCTGTGTAGCATAGAGGGGATTGGGATTCTCAATTCAACTTCTGACCCGATCTGCTCAATGACTTCTAAATATGTCTGGGGATTTATTGTGAATTCATTTGCAGTCTGGAATATGATCTTTTAAAATATTCCTTAAGCATTCAAGAGAATTGCAAATGCTTTTATTATTAAGTACAAAGTATAGTATTCTATTCTGCCAATTTCTCCATCAAAACACAAAGAGACTGGAAAGTCAACTAGAATTGTGGTTATATAAATTCAGAGTTTGCTATTGTTTTTCTGATAAATTGGTTTATATCGATCTTTTTTTTTCTGAGCCTTCTGAAGTTTTATATGTTTCTACTTCTAGTTTCCTATTACTTTTGCTTCCATTGTAATTTGTTCTTTTTACCTGATATTTTAACCTGCAGTTGTAATTTTTTTATTTGTTGTTATGAGTGATTATTGGAACTCCCAATTCTCTTTGTGTATTAAGCCAGCATTTTATAGCAGCTTGGATGCTCATGATATTCTAATTAGTGAGGCAAGAGTGCTACGCATGTCATGTGGTACTTACATTAGGCTGTGTATAATATCATTCTCATTTAATGATAAGAGCATGGGTTCCATGAAGTTTAATGATCTGATTTTCTACACAAAGAGAAACAGTAATTTACCGAGCTGGGACTTGAATGCAGGTTCTGAGATTTCTCCTTGCACTGAGCTCTGCCATCTTCCTAATTCAAAGTGCCTCCCTTTTCGCTCCCTTCCAATCATGATTTTCTGTAATTAATATTGCATCTGGATTTCCATACTTTTTCTACATATTGTTTTTATCTTTTAAAAGCTGTTAATGTTTATATTAAGTCTTACAGTATCATTTAGGGGAATGCTTAATCAGAGCTTGATGTTTTGCTGGTTAAATTCTTGTTTCTTTTTGTTAACCAATTTTGCTGCTCTTGAGACACTATTTTTTTTTTAAATTATCAACCTTTAAATAATATCTGTGGAGTTGTGGCCCTTTTGAAACTTAAATAATTAAATTGTAAGAGAGTTAAATGTCCTCCTTGTATTTTCTTTTTCTTTCAAGTCATGAATATTTCCTCCCACTATTTAAGAGTGTAGCTTTTCTCTGCCTCCTATCCTTTCGTGATATCCTTCCTATAGTCTTACCCTAAATAGCTCCCATCTTGACTTATGTCTTTCTCTGAACATTTCCACTGATTTCTGGGAGTTCGTTGAGCCATTCTTCTAAAACTTTCACTAATGGCTTGATATTATATAGTCAACGCTACTGATATTATATAATTTAACTCTGTTGCTTCCAATAGGATTCACCTCTCTTTGTTTTCATTTAAGGACTGTTGTTAGATCATGGCAATCATTTTTTCATATATGCAAACACAACTGAGAATATGAAAACTACTTGGCAAAGTTTACACATTTATTACAGTATATTGCAGGCATTCATTATGTCTCCAAATTTTCATTAAAATAATTAAAATTCTTCTGTTGCCTAATGACTTTTGTCTTCTGTCCTCCTTACTGTGGTTGCCTCTTAAGTGTTTAGTATTAGAAATTCAGCTAAAGCTTCATCAGAAATTTCCCTCAGTTCTTTTATTTCCAGGTAAGTGGGAAAACAGAGGTTTGTATTATATCGTGTCTTCATTTATTCATTTTGTGGAGACAGTTCTATATCTAGGAATTCATTATTGTAGTAAGGAAAAATTCATTTATTCAATGAATATTTACAAAGGGCCATCTCTGTATCCTACTACTCATCCAGAAGATGTGATGAATAGGACAGACTCAATTCTTACTTCTGTACAGATGCTCCTTAATATTTGATGATATTACATCCAGGCAAACCCAGTTTAAGTTGAAAATACCTCAAATCTAAAACATATTGACTCTCTATCACCTTGTAGAGTGCTCCTTTTTGGCTGTGGAGACCTCCTTGTTGGCTGTAGAGACTTCCTTGTTGGCTATGGTTTGCTGATGCCCAGTACTGTGTGAGAGTAACTGAAAAAAGTTAAAAACTAAAACCTGGAGTATAATGTTGAGTGCCTATCACATGGATGTGTTCCAAATCAAACCATTGTACATTGGGGACATCTATAAAGTTCTCAGAGAAGCTATATAGCGATTAAGCAATTACACAAAAAAATCTGTATGATTACTAATAGTGATAAAAGATGCTGGGATTCTGGTGACCCAGAAGGAATGATAGGAAGAAACTGGCCAGGGGAATGGCCAGATCAAATGGTGTCACTACAGGCCATGTCAAGGAAATTGAGAACAATCAGAAGCAAAGGAAAAGCTCTGAATAAATATTAACTAAGTGAATGCCATATGGATATTTGTGGGGTTTTAAAAAGCGTTTTTTGACTTTCACTGCAAACAATATTTTTAAAGTCAAGTGGATATGAGGATCATATTTGAATGCTCACCCAGACATGAAGTATGCCTTGTACCAGGTCTGTGGCAGTGAGATGGGATAGAGGACAAATTTAAGAAATGAGTTAGTTAGAATGGGATTAGACCGAGGAATGGGTGACTGACTCACTGTGGAGGTGAGAAGAGGATTCATTTCCCTGACTGTTGCAATAGCTGTCACTTCCCTGGCAGCTGTTCTGTACCTGTCATACTTGAGTTCTTAGGACCAGATGTGTCACTAAGCACAACATGCACTACATACAGATCTAAAGCAATCAAAAATGTATCCTTGTATTTATGCCAGCATTCTAGTTAATGGAGTTAATGGTAAATCCTAAGGTGGGTTGTGTGTGTGTGTGTGTGTGTGTGTGTGTGTGTGTGTGTGTGTATCTTCTTTATTTGCTTCCCTATCTTCCTGTTTTGAGAGGGTTTCATACTGAACTCATCTCCTCATGCTTTTACAACAAGTATTTTATGCACTGAACCTTCTTACCCAATGCCAGTTCATCTCATCTCATTTTTTTTTTTTTACAACATGTGAAAAGGTATTTATAATCTCTTGGGAGCTAGTTTCATTTGTTTGGGGGAAGGAAGGACAACCTTGGAGAAATCAATAATTTTTAAGTTGAAAATAGATTCTTTTTTTCATACAATATATCCTGATTGCAGTTTCCCTATCCTCTTCTCCTCCCACTTCCTCCCTACCTACTCTCTCCTATGGATCCACTCCCTTTCTGTCTCTCATTACAAAAGAACAGGATTGTAAGAGATAACAACCAAACATGACAAAAAATATATAAAATGAAGCAAAAACTTTCATATTGAAGATGGACATGGCAACCCAACAGGAGGAAAAGAGTCCCAAGGGCAGGCACAAGAGTCAAAGACCCACACATTCTCATAGTCAGGAGTTCCATAAAAATACTAATACTCTATGGTGTAAATGTATCACATTTTCTTTATTCATTCTTCTGTTAAGGGAAATCTAGGTTGTTCCCAGTTTCTAGCTATTATGAATAAAGCTGCTATGACACAGTTGAGCAAGTATCCTTGTGGTGGGATGGAACATCCTTTGGGTATATGCCCAAGAGTGGTATAGCTTTCACAACTTTTTGAGAAACTGGCATATTGATTTCCAAAGTGGCTATGCAAGTTTGCACTCTCATCAGCAATGGAGGAGTATTCCCCTTGCTCCACATCCTCACCAGCATGAACTGTCACTTGTGTTATTAATCTTAGCCATTCTGACAAGTGTAAGATGGAATCTCAAAGTAGTTTTGATTTGTATTTCCCTGATCATTGAACATTTCTTTAAATGTTTCTCAGCCCTTTGAGATTCCTCTTTTGAGAATTCTCTGTTTAAGCCGGGCGGTGGTGGCGCACACCTTTAGTCCCAGCACTCGGGAGGCAGAGGCAGGCGGATCTTTGTGAGTTCGAGGCCAGCCTGGTCTACAGAGCGAGATCCAGGAAAGGCGCAAAGCTACACAGAGAAACCCTGTCTCGAAAAAACAACAACAACAACAAAAAAAACCCCAAAAAACAAAAACAAAAACAAAAAGAGAATTCTCTGTTTAGATCTATACCCCATTTTTAATTACATTATGTTTTTGATATCTAGTTTCTTAAGGTGTTTTTTTTTTTTTACATATTTTGAATCTTGGTCCTCTATCAGATGTGGAGTTGGTAAAAATCTTTTCTTATTGTGTAAGCTGTTGTTTTGTCTTCTTGACAGTGTCCTTTCCCTTACAGAACTTTCCAGTTCACTAGGTCTCATTTATTAGTTTTTGATCTTAGTGTCTGTGCTATTGGTGTCCTGTTCAATCATCTCCTATGTCAATGCATCCAAGGCTATTCCCTACTTTCTTTTCTATGAGGTTCAGTTTATCTGGATTTATGTTGAGTTCTTTGATCTACTTGGACTTGAGTTTTGTATAGAGTGATATATATCAATCTATTTGCATTCTTCTACATGAAGACATCCAGTTTGACCAACATCATTTGTTGAAGATGCTGTCTTTTTTTTCCAGTGTGTATTTCTGATATGTGAAGGAGATGAAGGAGATACAAATTGGAAAAGAAGTCAAAGTATTACTACTTGCAGATGATATGCTAGTATACATAAGTGACTCTAAAATTTTCACCAGGGAATTCCTACAGCTGATAAATACTTTTAGCAAAGATCAACTAAAATATTAGTAGCCCTCCAATATACAAATGACAAATGGACTGGGAAAGAAATAAGGGAAACAGTATCTTTCTTAATAGCCTCAAATCCTATAAAATATATTGGGATAACTCTAAGAAAGTGAAAGGCTTATATGATTAAAAACTTCATATTTTTGAAGAAAGACATTGAAGAAGATATCAGAAGATGGAAAGATCTCCCATGCTCTTGGATAGGTAGGATTAGCATAGTAAAAATGTATATCCTACCAAAAGCAATCTACAGTTTCAATGCAATCCCCATCAAAATTCCAACACAATTCTTTACAGACCTTGAAAGGACAATTATCAGTTTTGTATGGAAAAACAAGAAACTCAGAATAACTAAAACAATCCTGAACAATAAAAGAACTTCGGGAAGTATTACCACCCTTGACTTCAAACCGTACTACAGGGATATGATAATAAAAACTACATGGTATTGGCATAAAAATAGACAAGTTGACCAATGGAATTGAATTAAAGACCCAGACATAAATTCAAACACAAATGGACACCTGATTTTTGATAAAGGAGTCATCATCAATTTTAAGTGATTGGAATTTTTCTCCTACCATCTAAACTATACTCTTTCAAAAATAAAATATACTGAAGGGCTTTCCTAGTTAAGAGGTATTTTGTCATGTTAATTCCCCAAACCTTCTCCCTTTACTGTTCTCATATAACTACTGCATTCTGGATCAAATGGCGGAGGCAGCCATTGCCATTTGGTTGTCCTTCCTAATTAGTTTTTATATTCATAAATTAAAAAAGAAGCAAACTTGTCTTTCCACTTAACCCCCTTCTTTTGTTAACTCTTCTTTTTTTTCTAAAATGCAATTGCTATGAGGTCTTCTCATCTTTGACAATTTCAGAATTCTCAGCAGATCTCTATTTATTCCCATCCAACGATATCTACTACAGTCCCAGTTGGAAGTCTGGTCAGAATTTATTATCTTCTAATTTGACTCTGGTCAGCAGGAAAGCCAGTCACTTCATTATCCTTTTACAACATGTCAATGGACATTTTTTACCCCACAGTAATTGTATTGGGCCCATTCTGAGCTGAGATTCTCCCATCTACAGTGCGTCAGTTGTTGGATTTTAGCTTAGATCATTCACTTATAGTGAGGGTTAGCCAGGAAATTAAAATCAACTGAGAGCACAGCTGAACATAGGGCATGGGGAATACAGTCACTGAGGCCAGCTGGAATGGCATGAATAGGTGGAAAGGAAACATTTAAGAATCAGGAGAATGAAGGCTGAAAGAAGTGTCAGGAAATCAACCCAAGGACAATGGTGTGAGAGAAAGAGAACCAGCAGGAAACAGTAAAGGCCACAAAGTTAAATGAGTTTTAAAAAACTAGAAACAAATGGTGTGGTTTCTAGATAAAAGTCAGCAAAAGAACTCTGGGAAAGGATAGCTTATTCTCTTCCACTGTGATATACCGAATTAATTAATGTTACATCCATTCAAACCCTCTAGGAATTATTTCTTCATAAGTAGTCGTTTTTAAAAGTACCTTTAATTTAGTTCCCTGTAATTTGCTCAAGTAAATATTTTCTCATTGGTTTATTTTACTTTTAAATATTTTCTCAAAATTTTTCAAGAAATAGGTTCTCAAAATTGTATGAGTTTTATCTGGAAAGTTACTGAAATTGCCCATTCCAAGCCCAAGGCCTAGGCTTACTGGAGTCAGAAGTCTGGCTATGGAGTCCAGCAGTGTGCTGTAAGCAACCCCTCCAATGTGAGCTCTGGTTTAGGAACTTCTGCTTGAAAACGTAGAGGCTGTATTTGAGAATATCAACTTTCAGTGTCTGGCATCAAGTTTCCTCTAATTCTTTTAGAGGATGCATTGTAATCCTGGTACTGCAGGGATCTCTGCAAACACCAAGGCTAGCAGAGTAACAGTTCATGGGAGGCAAGAAGGCAGTTTGGTTCAACACGACTAAGTAGGCAGAATTGGTTAAAACTTCGAGAATTTGAGCCTGAATAGCATATTTTAGGCATATTTAAGCACAGCATAATTTGGTGAAAACTTTCCTGGTGATAATCACCTCAATCTTATGTGCACAATAAAATACAAAGTAAGCTAAAGAGAGACCAGTGTTTTCTGTACTAAAACTCTTTGTAAAGTACATGTGATACCTTTAAAGATGGATTCTATAGATTGACAGAAAAACAAGCTTATGACAAGTGTCTGAGGATCCAGTGTGGTCTCAGCCACACAGATGCTGCAAAGGTTGCCAGGCTATTAACCATGCCAGCTCCCAGTCTTCTGGGCAGATAACAGGTTATGCATCCCTTCCTTTGGAGAAACAACTCTTTGTATTTAACATTCCGGGTTCCCCAGTGCTTATCTATGAGCACAAGGACCTCCATACCTCCCACGTAGGACCTAGTCCAGTATTCCTTATGGGTCTATTTCTTTAACCAGGCCATCTATACTTCTAGCACATGATGCTCTCATTTCTAAAGTGTTGAAAAGTCGCTGTATCCTTATCTAATAAGTGGAAGTATAACAGTTTTTCTGAGCATTTTTTTTTTTTGCATCTTGTGATATCCTTAAATTCAATTTCTCTACTCATCTGAAGCACATATAAAATTCTTATTTTGAGGGATTTTATGTATTACGAAGTCCTTTGGGTTCATTTCAATTGAATTTATAATCAGGCTTCATAAAACACTCATGCTAGGAAGTGACTCTCTCAAACTTTTGATGTGACTCACAACAAATTTCCCTTAAAGGGATCCTCTTAGAGAGCCCATGCATATTTGATCACTCTTGTTCCTGTTGCCTCAGAGTCTTTATGAATCATTAAGTAAATGAAGCAGTTGTGTGTACTTCCTTTTAGTGTGACCCCCTCCCTTCCTCAAGATTCCAGCTTCATAAACTGTGTATTGTTGACTATATATGGTCACTGAATAGAGGGGGCGTGTTATGAAAAATTGCCAATATAAAAAGTTTTTGTGTATGCCGCAGCCAATAATTAGTTCAAAATCAAATGCATAATGAATCCAAGGCATTTATGGCAGCATTTATCCATATTGTAGCACACAACTTCCCCATAGCCTTGGTTCTGAAGACATAACATGTGCACTTTGCACTGAGTATGCCATCAGGCCACATGATGCTAATGAACATACACTGCCTGAAACAACTCAACTTAGATCTTCCCTATGATTCAGTGCATCGAGTCTAGCACTCTTGGACATTAAGGCTACATACAGTGCTCCTGTTCTGATCAGTGACTATCTCTACATTTCTGATATAAATATTTGGAAGATTACTGTGATTGAGATTTTATGAGGAAGGAAATATTTGATACAGAGTGGAGGGGGTGAATGCAAATGACCACTGAAGTGCCATAGGACCCCAAGGCTGCACAAAGTGTCAACAGTGATACCATGCATTTGTGATCAGCACTGAGGGACTTCTTCAGGTGCAGGTATGGAGAAAGAAAACATCTTGTGAAGAGTGGAAGTTTTGTCAGGAGTTCAAGTAAAAAGACAAGGCTATCGCCAATTGAAATGAAAATTTGGTTTTCTCCAAGGGAGTCTCATCAGGGAAACTACTTTAAGGGTAGGCTGCAAGTCCAGCAATAGATGGCAAACAGGAAACAAACTCAATGGCATCTTTGGGGTTTCCTTGTCTCATAAGTTGTGTCAGGGCTTTTCCTTTTTTCAGAAAGAGATTATCTTATTTCCAATTTTTTATTATATATACATACTATATATGATCTTTTTACTCTATAGGTTCTTTGGGCATATATTATGGCAGATGTACAGAGCAGAGCATTGTTCTTGGTCTCTGCTTATACACTGTCTAGTGAGCTTTGTGGAATTCTAGTCATGTATTGTTATCTTGAGCGAGTGATGTCACTGGGTTCTGGTTATCAGGTGCCACCTTGGGTGTAGTGCAGATCCTGACTAAGCTATTTTTACATGTCTAAAAGTCATTTTTTTTTACTATACTCATCACAATAATGATCTGCTTTACATTTCAGCAAATTTGTTTCAGTATTTCTGTTTTCCTATATATGTATTTTCTTCAGATTTTAATTCAAACTGATTTTCTATATCTTATTTTGTTTATGATTAATCAGTTTAAAAATATCTGACATGCATTCATTTTATTGAGAAAGAGAAGTTATGCAATAATAACTCTTTGTATAACCTAATACCTATTCTAGGAAGCACCATAGCTTACCCAAGCCTGCTTTATGTGTGAGGAGAACACTTACATTAGCCTTTGGACAAAAAAATCATCTAACTCAAAGTGTATTTTACAATAAAGCACTAGATAGCTCATAGAATTGACTTACTACCATACTGAAAGTCAAAAGCACTATGGTTGTACGAATATTCTTGCTTACCATCATAAAGTCTGAATTTGCAAGTCAATTGCATCTTAGGGGCAGTCTGTATTTTAGTCCCCTTAATAACATTTTTTCCCCTTGCATTTTGAGCAAGAAGCCTGCACTCTCTTTTTGTACGTATCATGTAGCTTCTCTTGTTTTTTATTCCTTCATTTAATAAATGTTTATTAAATAGCTCTATGTTGCAAGATCAGGATTTCATTGAGAATTGTTCAGGCTTCTCTTTCCTATTCTCTTTGGCATGGTTGCATTATATACCAACATACCACTCATTCCTTTACTTGCTCACTAAATAAACATCTAAAGAATATTCATGGGTTATATCCTGAGTTGGGTTTGACAGCTCTGTGGACAGACAGTTCTTGCCCTTACCTTTGAAACTCTACTCGCCAAGTTCACATATCCTTAGCATCCATTATATGCAAGTGAAAATTCTTTGGTCCATATCACCATGTGTACTGCTTTTGTATGGTTTCTTACCTATTTACTTACTTATTTTTGGGAAGAAACATTTTTGCCTCTTACAGACAATGAAAAGTAGCCCTGGCACCCAAGCCCAGACCTCTTCCCTCATGGCTTAGTGTACTATCTGTCCTAGGAACAGCCTTTATTCCTGTGTGGGCATTGCTAAGTGTTTAGCAATTTTGTTTATCTTCCAAGAAAGGCAGAATGGAAAGGTAGTGAGTGATTAAAGAGATTTTCATGGAGACAGCAGGTAAAGAAAGGCTTACACCAAAAAACCAGACAAGAAGTACACTGAAGTAAAAAGTGCTCAACAGTGGTGTTTTGGGTTCTCTAGTCATCCACTCCCTTGCCGTTTCCTCAGAGATGTACTTGCTTTTGCAGCCAGGCACACACATTTGTTTTCATTTGAATGTTTGCTTCTGCTTTCCTTGTTCATTTCTTCTGTTGCTTTCAGTCATTCCCGACAAGGTGATTCCAGCCTCATTTTCTGTCGACTCCTATTTCATTTTCTTTCAAGAGATGAAGAATTCCGCTGTAGGAGCATAGTACTTGCAAAACTTTTTATTTTGTGGATTGGAGAAAAGATTTGCTACTGGCATATTAGGAAAGTTGGAAAGAGCACAGAATAAAGAGAAAATGCTTATGTTACAAAAAAGACAGAACAATGTTCCAATTAGAACCACTGTCAGCAAATGCCTGCCTGAATACATTATCTTCAAATTAAAATACTTTACAAATTTAAAAATAGATTTCCCTATGCCAACTTGTAGTAACAACACTTTGTTCAAGGAAAATAAAAAATAAATCCTCTTGAGTGCTTTTGATGAAAGCAATGAAAATAAAAGACACTTGATAATTGTGTTTTCTGACAAATAATAGAAATATCCAACATGCTTTGAATGTTTCACCCAAGTATAAATTCTTTCTTCTAAAGAATTAGTTATACTGAAAATATCTTAAGAACTGGTTTTAATTTTGAATTTAAAGATCTGATCAGATCTGGTAAAATTTCCTTTGTTGGCAGTGTCAGATATATTTAAAGGCAGATCTCAATTTTAAAACATGATAAAGAAGTTATTTAATAATAAGATCATCTAGTTTAAAGGTTTTATATAAAATATATTTTGGGCAAACAAAATCTTATACCATATGACTCAGAGAAGATCATTTAGTGAGAATATTTTTCGTTATTTCTTTTGCTTTTGATATTATAATATAATTTTCTATTTTTTCCTTCTTTTTCCTCCCTTCAAGCCCTTCATAAACCTCTCATTGCTTTCTTTCAAATTTATGGTCTCTTTTCTTATTAATTGCTATTACATGCAAAATGTATATACCCATATATTCCTACATATATCCTGATCAATCTGTATAATGTTGCTTGTATTACGAGTAAGTTTTAAAAGAAAAGGTACCAGCCACTCAAAGGCTCATGCATGGCTCCTGAAATTGCTTCTTCATTTTATGTCTGATTAAAATTAAATCTGGTAAGGTTCCCGTGTAAAATCTAGTGGATTGCATCTCCTTGTAGTCCTCTTATCCCTGAAACAGTTTACCGCCTTGGATGCCCATCCTGCGATTTCTCATGGTCTGCCATGTGGCTAGAGACTGTCTGTTGATCATTGATCTTGAGAAAGATCCTCTCTGTGTACTTAGAAAAAGATGCAGTGATTCATCAACACAACTGAAGGCTCTGATCCAGTCAGTGTGAAAACTGCCTATTGTTATTGAATTATTCTCCTGTTGTAATTACTAACTTCATTGGAAAATAAAAAATAAAATTATTTACTAACGCATGTTCTTCCATTGGTGGCAAAGTTTAGTTCTATGATTTTATAGTAGAGCAGGTGTTTGCCAGCTTCAAATAATTCAGGAAATAAAGGCTAATACAATTAAGAAAGTACCACTGAGCATGTCTGCGGAGAGTAGAGGGAGACAGCAGAAGGGTGGGAAGGAGGGATGACTAGGGCTCAGTGATTGCAAAAAGAACAAAAGGACCAAGGATGCCTAGCAGATAGGGAAGGGCATCACACCATCTGTGATGGGAAGGAACCTAAAGGTGGCTGGCTTTGTGCTGATTCATGTGTGTCTTCTGCTTAGTCCTTGGGACATTCATGGTGTCGTTATCTCTTCCTGAGGATAGATACAGAGGCTTAGCTGATGTAAACCACACAGCTGATGAATTCCAAACCAAGGTGAAAACTAAGTTTCTTTGATTCATGATCATATAGTTTCCACTCTGTGCTGTTGTAAAATTGCTTCTATTTAACTGGTTTTTTGACTTATTAAATTTGTCATTTCATACAGTACAATGTAATAGCTTTGGTAGAGATCTATAAAAGATAAGGTTGGAAGGCCTTTGCTTCATATCAGCCATAAACCTTTTCATCAAACCTCAGAGTCCATTCTGTTTACTTCATGAAGAGAAATAATGATATTGATTGGCTTGTAAGTGTTCTAGGAGGCCATAGCACAAAGTATGAAGCTTTTCAGCTGCCACACGTCTCAAACACACACAGAAGCCTCCTTCTGACTTTTGTTAAAGCCATTACCATTGTCACTACTGTCCTAATGGTACTGCCAAAGGGCTTTAACCAATTGTTTCATCATGCTGTAGTTGGCTCACTGAGAGTTGAGGTTCAAATGATTACCTCACTTTACCTCCCTAGTCACTACCAAACTCTTCCTATAGAATCCACATGTCATTTCACTACCAAACTCTTCCTATAGAATCCACATGTCATTTCACTTTCTTATAGTTCTTCCTTGACTGTCTCTCTTCCCTCCCCCTGCCATGTGACACCTGCTTGCTTTTAGAGTTTCTTTCTAAGAAGGAACCTTTTGTGACAGCTGGAACATTGCTCCTCATCATAGTATACGTTTTCTCTTTCCCTGAGTGCTGCCTCATCCCCATGTTTCCCTAGGGGCTGTAATAGTAATCTTGCTTGTCAACTTGTCTGGATTTGAATTGCCGAAGAGACAAGCCTCTGGGCACCCTTCACCTGTGAGAGATTTTCTTGATTAAATTCACTGCAATGGGAAGACTCACCAGAATATGGGGTGACACCTTCCAGTATGCCCTAGATTTTAGGAGGTCTGAGGGAAACTTTTTTCTTTTCTTTTCATCTGCTTGCCTTCATGTTACACTAATGACGTCACCAAATCTCTTTGTGACTTGCTGGGAAGTTCATCCACCCTGTCGCTGCCAGTGCTGCTACCATTCTTTGCTGACACCAAAACCCAACTTCTTTGGCTTCCCAATGTGGACTGAAGACAAGGGGCATTCTAGGAATCCCTTAGACTTCAGCATCAGACTGAGAGTACTCAGACATTCAACCTCACAGACTGGCTGCCTGGATTCCAGTTTCTCCAGTGTGAAAATAGCTAATTATTGAACTGCCTAGACTGTATTGTTTAATAAATCCCCTTTTGGTATACATTCATTTTATAAGTATGTTCTTCTAGAAAGTCCTGATTAATGCAGGTGTGAATGGGCCTCCATCCTATTTTTCCCATGGTAGCCAGGACTGTCACGTATGGCAGCCGATAGAGCATTACTGAAGGTTCAGCAAACATTTGAGTTCAAAGGGCCAGTGAAGTGTTTAGTAATTACAACTGGTTTAATTTGCAGAGAAATAAAAATGGACAAGGTGATTATCAACATATGATAGGCAGAAGAAGTTGCAAAACAAACCAAAAGGAAGAAAAAGAGGAAGAAGAACAACAACAAAACAGAAACGTCTTTAAAACCTATATTTAAGAAAGTACTTACATAGAGTACTTATGATGAAGTTTAGGTGCTGCATTACGAGATGAAGTCTAATTCTTCTAACGGGAGAAGGGGAGACAGACAACAAATAAACACATAAATCTAATGGCCGTCTGTGGTGAGTGCTGTAAGAGAAATCGGTCAAAGTAAGAGCTTGGGGCATTGTGGGGGTGGGTGGGAGATATAAACAAACGGTGGTTAGTGACAGTAACCTATGAGCGGAGATCTGAAGTGAAATAAAGATTTCCTGAGTGAGGAATATTCTACCAGAGGGCATGCAGGACTAAAAAAATGTAAACAAACAAGCAAATGAAACCTTGAGTGTGCACGACACTGGCTTGGCACTTTGGAACGGTCACTGGAGAACAAACGGAACCGAGGTAGATGCTAGTGCCAGGCAGCTGCACGTGCTTCACACTAGGGGGGCATCAACGACGGCTTTGCACCAGCAGCTGGATGTCACGCTGCTAGATGTTATTCTTGTGCAGGAAGGAGATTTGACGTTTATGGGATGTGGTTGTAGGCAATCCTTATTTACTCACATGCTATCCAGTGGAAGAGTCTTGAATTCTATGTCTCACTGGTTAAAAGTGCTGCAGTGATATTTATACTTTGGGGGTCACTCCTACTACCTCAGTATTTCCTAAGGGGATAAGGTAGATCCCACTGGCCTTGTGTGACTAGCTGCTTCCAAGTAAGGGCAAAGGAAGAGGAGGCCGAGACTTGGATTCATTCTCCAAACTGGCTTTATAGAGAGATTTATTTATATTTGTACACTAGATAATAAAGCATGCTTTATCTGACTTGATCAATCCTTTGAATAAGTGGGGCTTTGCAGGGCTCCCTGCAAGTTCACTGCCCAGATGGATTCCTGCTTCTGCCTTTCTTTCTCAAATATCTTTCTTGTCTCATATTACAGGATTCCTTAACTTTGACATTCTTAGCATGGGGGAGGGAGAATTGTTGGTTGGTGGGGGATTGCTGTATATATATTGGGGAAAGCTTAGCGTTACCTCTGATCTCCATCTGCTAGATGTCAGAAGCTAGCCAATCCCAGATACAACCAAATCCAAGGCATTTTTTCACTTGTTCCCTGAGTGTCTAAACTGCCATGGTGCAGAGCCACTGTCTTGTTAACTACAGGAATTGTGGGGGGCAGGGGGAGGGGTGCAGGGTTTCCAAAAGAGAGCAACGAATATGTGCACTTACTATACTTTCTGGGACATCAGAAATATTTTGTAGCATATTGCCATTTTCAGAGTATAGACAAGCTCATCATGTATATTTTTAAAGTTCTTTTTTTGATATTTCCAAACTCACGGCTCAGAATAACCAATACATTTGAAAACCATTTTCCCCCCTGAAAATAACAAGTCAAAAAATAGCGAAGCTGTACTCCTGCCACTCTTTGAAATAACAATTTTCCCTCTCCTCAGGATGCCTTCTGGCTTTCCCAAGGTGGAAAGGACAAATTTGCTTTAGGAAGTAGTCTTTGACTTCCCCAGGACAATGGTGAAATGCTTATTTTCCTTTTCTGTGCTCAGTAGATAGTGTCCCCCCAAATTTGCATCACAAGCTACTGCCCCTAATATGACTGTGCTTGAAGACAGGACATCTCAAGAGGTAATTATAGTTAACTGGAGTCACATGGGTAAACCCATATTTATTAGGGCTGGTGTCCTCATAAGAAGGGACACTCCATTGGGAGTCCATGTGTAGAAGAGAGGCCATGGAGGGGGAACCCATTGTGAATGCAACTGCTAGAAATCTTAGCCCTTTAGAGTTCCTTGGGATTTATACTTTTCAGCATATATTTTAGACCTTGAATATATATTGCTGCATATGGTTCTCCATAGCTTTAGTATCTTTCATTCTCTAAAAATTAAGTTAACATTAATTTTGTGTTCTTCACTTGACATTTCTGCTGAGGAAGGAGGTTTATTTCAATCATAGTACCTAATGCTGCTACAGACTTTTGCTTCATTGTTCCCCTTTTCCCCCTCTTTCTTTCATTCCTCCTGTCTTTCCTCCTCCTTTCCTTCATTTCTTCTGACTGGATCCACAGAGCCCAGTGTATGGTCATTGCTCTATCATTGAGCTATTTCCCCCTCCCCCAACCCCTAGTGTTTCCCTCTTTGGGTCATGAATATCAGCTTGACTTGATGTAGACTAAAAAATAGGTAAAGCACATTTTCTAGGGACATCTGTGGGGGGCGTTTCCAGAGAAGATGGGAGCCCAGATGTTTTGGGAAAAAAGAAAGGGGAGGCTTGTTTTCTCATTTGTGTCCCGTCTCTCCTAAGTGGGTATTCACACATCCCTTCCTGAGTGGGCATGCTTTTTTTGCTACTGTCACCAGTGAACCTCAGACTTCAGCTTCCTCAGCCTGTGACAAGGACTGTGCCAGTACCTTTGACAAAGACCTCCCTCTCCATTAGTCTTTAGGTCTTTGGCTTAGGACTAGGGCTGCATGCCTGGCCTCTTTCATTCTAGAGGCTTCCAGCTTAGACTGGGCAGTTACAGATTCCACAAGCTCTCCAGTCTACCTACAGCCATTAGGGAAATACACAGGACATTGGGAGTCAACCTAATAAATCCCTTCCCTTAAATACATATATCTTCTTGGTTCTGTTTGTCTGGAGAACTCTGACTAACATACTTTGCAAGAAATTGTGTAGGCATGTATTTGAGTCATGTCAATGTCTTCCTTCACTTTGTACTTAACCTAATTTTATGACAGGGTGACTGAGGCCCTGAGATAGCACTTGTGGATATAGAAGACACTGGCATCCATATGTCTGATTCCCACTCCAGCTCTCTGTCTCTCTTACTATGCTTTGTCAATGACAATATTGGAGTCCATCTGAACCTGTATTCCCAGAAAACAGTAGCAATTAAGAAATTACCCTCTCCATATGCTTTGGGAATGGCTTACTGCAAAGAGCCACTCTTTCCCATATGACTGGATACTATTTGTGGTGACCCTATGTGGTCTGTGCCAAGGCCGTGAATAGCCCTGTAACTTCCCATCCTTTTGAAACACGTGGTTCCCTCTCATCTGACCAATATGCCAGCCAAGGTGATGTCACCAGGCTTGAGTCCCACTTCTCCCAACTGGACTTTGATCCACTCTCAGCCTGAGCCAGCACTGGGATGGAGCAGTTCTCCCAGCAGCTTCTTTCCCGACAGTCTGCTGACTACGAGAAAAGAGGTTTTCTGCTTAGCTGTCCCATGGCCACCTGTCCATCTACTCCCCCATGCTGAGTTCTCTCTATTCTCTTTCATTCTTCCCTATAAAAGAAAATTCCTTCTTTATTTAATCTTTTAGAGAGATATTTGCGAATCTTGTGATGTGAGCTTTTTCTTGTAGTATTATAAAAGCTTCCTTTTCCTTACTGTAATAGTGGTTTTAAATATCCTTTAAAATAGCAAAGTAGATGAAAAATTTACCATCTTCATGATTTTAAGTGTGCAGTTCATTGGCATTAATAGTAAAAATTATCAAATATTTTTATTTATTATTACTTATTGTATCTCTCTCCTCTATGTGGTGTGTGTGTGTGTGTGTGTGTGTGTGTGTGTGTGTGTGTGTGTGTTGAAGGGGAGGAAGCCTGCACATGCAACAGTGTAAATGTAGAGGCCAGAGGACAAATCTCTAGCATCTGTTCTCTTCTTCCATCTTTATGTAAGTTCTGGGGAGTCAACTCAGGTCATCAGGCTTATACAGGAAGCACTTTTACCTACATCTTCAGAATTTTTAACCTTTAAAAATGATCATACCCATGAAACATTTCCTCATTCCCCTTCAAGCTCCCAGCAGCCACACTTCTATTTTCTTTCTCTATGAACTCAATTGCCCTTGGTGTCTATGTCGCATGTGTGTGGAATCACTCAGTGTTTATCTTTTGTGCCTAGTGTAGTTCACTCGACACAGCCTCCTCTAGGTCGATCCATGTCATAGCACCATCAGAACTTCCTTCCTGTGACAATCATCCATTGAGATGAGGATAGACACTTGTATTACTTCCACCTTCCAGCTATTGTTAATAATCCTGACATAAGTCTGGCTTTGGAATTAAATATCTCTTCAAGACCCCACTTTCAATTCTTCTTGATATATATGCGAAGTGGAATTGCTGGATCATATATCAATACATTTAAGTAATACTTGAGGAGGGTTGCTTTTTAATAGTGGATTACATTAGTGGATTACCATCTTACATTCCCATCAGCAGTGCTCAAGGGTCATGCTTTCTTCATCTCCTCAAGAACACTTTTTACCATCAACGTTGTATTAGCTGGTTTGCACCACTGTGAAAAAATACCTGACAGAAACAACTCAAAGGAAAAAAGGTTTATTTCATGTCATGTGAATCTATGAAGCAGAGAGTCCACAGGAACCAGGGGCCAGGCTATCGCCTTCAAAGCTTGCCCTGCAATGAATGTCTTCCTCTACCAGGCCCTATTTCACAAAGACTGCACAGCCTCCCAAAATAGAGCCCGAAGCTTGGGTACAAGCACTTAAAACATGAACCTGTTGAGTGTCTTTCAGATTCAAACCACACCTCTAGTCATCCAAATGGCTAAGGTTGCAATCTTTTGCTAAAGTCTTTCCCTAATTAAGCCTACATTTTTGACAACATTTTAAAAAATGAAGCCAGTGCTTATTCAAATAATAGAACAGGAATCCTAACGTTAAACCTTAAGTCACAATTCATTGTGATAGGTTATTTTTTTAAAAAATAGGTATTGACCTGTTTTTCCTTGTGCACAATATAAAAATTTTGACATCTACAGAAGTCTTAAAAAACAACAGCAACAAGAAAAACACTCACGTATTCAGGGATCAAAAGCACACACTATCAACATTTTGGCAAGTGCATCTTAGATTTGCAAACGTAGGAAAGTATGTAAGCCAGTAAACGTTCATCAGAACCTGCTTGTTGCTACTACTTGCTATTTCCTAAATTATATGGTGAATGTTTATAGACAATTAAAATGAAGTATAGAGATTTAGATCTGAATGTTTCCCCAGTGTCTATCAAAGATATCAAACCCCTTCAAAGCTAGAATGACTTGACTGAATAAGGTGGTCTTAACACATTATTTTATTTTAAATTTGAAAGTATGTTTATGTATCTTTGTCTGGGGATCCAATTCTGTATACAAGTGAAAAAAGTCAGTTTGTAAGGGGATATTTATATTCTTGTGTTTACTGCAGCATATTCACAATAGCAAGACATGGAATCAATCTGTATGTCCATTTCCAAATGATGGATAAGGACAGTGTTATATGTATTTACTATGCTCTACAACTAAGGGTTAAAATTAGAATACTGTGTCACTGACAGTAATATGGGGTGAACCTGGAGGAAATTATGTTATAAACATAAGTGAAACACAGGAAGTCAAATGTCACACAATTTCAATTTTATGTGGAACCTAGAAATGATGAGCTTATGGGAGCAGAGAGCAGAATTATGGCTATTAGGGGTTTATCTTTTAACAATGGGGAGAATGTTGGTTTAAGGATATAAAACTGTAGTTGGACAAGAGTCATGGACCCTGTGATGTCTTGAGGTCTATCAAGAGCATGATAAATATAGTTGATAACAATGTTATATTTTGAAAGTTATGAGAGAATAGACATTAAGTATTCTCAAAACAAAAATGATGAGTATATGTGATAATAACATGTTAGTTGGTTTAATTTAGCCATGCCATTGTGAACATACTGTACTAAATATTATAATTTTGTACAATTTTATTGATGAGTTAAATAAATGAATGGATAACAAATATTTTTTCTCATCACTGAATCTGTTGTCTTCATGTTACTGGGAGGTGACTGAGTTTAAATCCTTATTTTACACTTAATACAAGTTGGTTTTTCAAACGTTTCTTTGATACTATATCTAACAAATTCCCCAAATGCCAACATTAATGTTTGTTACTCCTCCTGTGTGTTCTCCAGAATAGAAAGCCAAGGCTACACTCTATTTCTCTTCATTATTAGGCACTTTTGTCTTTATTTTGCTTGTTGGGATTTATGAATGTTAACTCAGCAAACAGTGTTTTAGACCAAAACTGACTGCATTGACTGATTTTTTTTTCCTCCTCTTTCTCGTCTTGCCAGTTTTGGAAATCTCAGAATTCTGTAAGGCTGTTGAGGCTATAAAAAGGTGATACTTTGGTCAGGAAGAACTTGGGGGTCATTCTAAAGGTTATCTGAGGCTATCTAATAGGCTATTGAGATCAAAGGGCCAAGTGAAATATGGGACACTATTAGGGGAATGCTGAAAGCAAGATGTTATCTTTCTTCCTTCTATAAGTTGTATACCATTCTACAAATTATAATGTATAGTATGGAGAATGGTATACAAAATCTATCATCTCTCTATTATCTCTCTCTCTATTATCATATATCATCTATCTATCATCTATTTAGCCATCTATCAATAACCATTATTATATTATGCACAAATACATGCCTGTGCATGTGTGTGTGTGCACATATTCACACGCACACATACACACACACACACACACACACACACACACACACACACACTCTAGCTCACTTGGTTATAGAAGCTGAGAAGTCTCAACTAAACCTTAGCAAGGCATACACTGGACTTTAGGCTGTGCATGAATAAAAGAGAAACCATAGTTCTTTGCTTTTCCTATTCCTTTTCCATACCATCTTCCTACAGATAACATTCCATTTTCTCTGTGATGGCTTTTGACTCTTAATGCCAATGTAGAATTAGTTGGCAATATTTGATTTTGTTAGAAGAATAATTTTGCATGTGAGCTGATTCTGTAGATATCTTCAGCTTCCAAGTGTGGACACTTCTGATGATTTGCTTGATCTCTTTAAGTTCTTCAGGGATGGAACTAAAGCTGTGTTAAACTTAAGTTATCTTGAACTTGTGATGATGAGCTGAAGAAGCACTTTATTTATTAGTAGAAGGTGTTCTTGCCTCCATGGGCTGAAGGCAAATTCCATATAGTCAGATTTAACGTGTATGAATAGAACTGAGTATAAGCTTCAGGATAAATGTAATCAATGTTTTGTCCTGACTCATTTTGTAGGTTTATAGAACAATGCAAAACAAGAGGTTTCTACCTCATTGGTTCTAGCAGATGATTAGAATAAGCACTGCAATCTGGAAAATTCATGTATAGCTTTCCTGATTGACATCTTACTGAAAGTTATGAGAAGGACAACAACATGTGATGCATTAGCCTTAATGCTCCCTTTCATAACTTTTCCAAGGATAGGTCAAAATTATACACAAGGACATCATTGGGCCAAATTTAGTGAGGAGCTTTGTAAAGTGATAAGTACTGTGCTTCTACCTGGCATGCCATCATTATCTATTTATCTATCTATCTATCTATCTATCTATCTATCTATCTATCTATCATCTGTCATATGTCATCTACCTTATATCTACACGCATGCACACACATACAATACACACACACACCAGTTTTTGTCTATTCAGTTTTTATTTCATCATTCTTTAGAGCAGTGATTTTTAACCTTCCTAATGCTGCAATCCTTTAATATAATTATTCATATGGTGATTCCCATCCATAAAAATATTTTTGTTGCTACTTCATAACTAATTTTGCTACTGTTATAAATCATAATGTAAATATTTTTGGTGATGGGGTTGCGAAAGAGGTCATGAACACCACAGGTTAAGAACTGCTGCTGCCTTAGACAGTAAGATCTGGTGTTCTGGAGGAGAATGTTTTCTGTCCATCTTGTGAGGTCTAGATGATGCAGTTCCTTAAGAGGAACCCAACCTCAGTTTAATGTAACATTGAGAATTGACTCAAGCAAGACCAAGGAATGCCTCCTCCTGAGAGTGAGTTACATCAGTGCTCCATTTCCTGCATCATTAAGACAAAACTAAGGCAGGACTGCTGTAAATTTAAGGTCAGCTTGGGCTACACAGTGAGTTCAAGTTCTGTCTGGGCAATAGAGTGAGACACTGTCTGGAAGAAGCAAAGGGGTGAGGGGAAGAAAATAATTCTATTCAGGAAAATGGAAAATGAGCTTCTTGTTTCCCTCTGGCCTCTTATATTACCCTGATAAGCAAACCTAGCAACTCTACACTTGATTTTGTCAGAAGCTTTTGAAATTCTGGTTAAAATTTCAGAATTTCTCTAAATGCCCACAGGCACAGTGCCTCCCAGTCAACCAACAGTCATGCAGAAATGTAACTTTCCCACTTACCTGTAACTGAATTCAATCTGTCTCAAGCCTGCATCCTGACTGATGGCAGGGAGTCCATCCAGTCGCTTCCCCAAATTCTCATTTATCTGTGGTCTAAGACTATAAATCATATATTTACTGCCCAATCATGTTATTGACTTTCCTCTTCATGGAGGTTAATTACAGATCCTCAGGACTCTGCTTGATCTGTGCTGAAAGCTCCAATATGTGAGACGCAAAGTGCCATGTTGAGTGTGGTCACTGGCACCTATTGCTATTTGCTCCTCTTGATGAGACAGCTATGACCTTACCTCATCTCCCTGCTGATATTGACAACTGGGTCCTTTTGTTCTGACAACCAGATTTTTATTCCTGTTGCCAGCTCTTTGTCCCTTGTCCAGATTCCCTCCTCCTCCTCCTTCTACTAACACTGCATATTCTTAGAAATTATTTCACCCTTATTTAATGAAGTGGATACCAGAAAGTCTATCCTACCCTCTCCTAGTCATGTAGGGAGAAGGGATTATAGAGAACAGAGGTCATTAGCTTAGGTCAAGAACTATAGTATAATCTTGTGTATATCTTCATTAATTGAGGGAAGATAGACATAGAAAGACAAGGATCATGTTTTTTTTCTTCTATGTGACAAAGGGAGAGGAGGAGGAGGAGGAGGAGAAGGAGGAGGAGGAGGAGGAGGAGGAGGAGGAGGAGGAGGAGGAGAGAGAGAGAGAGAGAGAGAGAGAGAGAGAGAGAGAGAGAGAGAGAGAGAGGAATGAAGGAAAATGGCCTGAAAGTAGAGGAAGGGTGATTAGGAAAGGGGAGGGGACATACTAGAGCATATAGAGTGGGATGAAAGGGAAGGTACACACAATCACAGAATGATTTACAGTTGTGTGCAATGTCACAGTGCAATTGATTTATACAATTCACACACACACACACACACAGAGAGAGAGAGAGAGAGAGAGAGAGAGAGAGAGAGAGAGAGAGAGAGAGAACAAAAGAGACCATTGCCAAATGTCTTACAATACCAACTTACAGAATTTATTCATTGCAAATGAAAGAGGGTTATCCTGGGTTGCTATGAATAGACTGCTGATCCATGACTATTCTTTTACTCTGTACCTGGTTGTCAGTATAATTTATTGCATGAATGGTAAATTCTGCTTTGCAGCTGTACAAAAGAAGGAAATCTAGGCAGCCCCTTTAAATTCGGTGCCAGTGAAAGGTAAAGTACGGGCATTTAAGCTGAGGCTTATTTGACTTACATGGTTTTCACTCCTGCCAGTATGTGACTCATGAATAAATGCATTAGCTATAGTGAGTGACGTGTTGGACACTATGATTGGGTGTCCAGGCTCCCCACTGCCATGTTACTGCCATGTCTGTAGTATTATATAACTTTCTGCTTTAAAATCTTTTACTTACTTAATATTTGAGTCAGGGTTACAGGTAGCCAAGGCTGGCTTTGTACTTGCTATATAGCAGAGGGTGACTTAGAATTTTTGATCATCTTGCCTCCACTTCCTAGGTACTGGGATCACAGGCATATGCCACCATTTCTGGATCTTTGCAGTGCGAGGCAGGGATTGAACCCAGGACTTTGTGTATGCAAGGCAAACACTCTAAAAGCTGAACTACATCCCTCGTACCTGTTATCCCTTCTTTTAAAGCTAAGTAAACTAATGTTGGCTAATTCGATGGTATGTTCTGCATTTGATTGCTAATCGACCTGAAACCCACCCTCTAGGACTTTCAGCATGTGATTGATCCTATGATGCCTCCTCCTCAGACTTTGATCTTAGGCTGGACACACATATTCTAAAAGGATTTTTTCTACTTAATTTCTTCAGGCAGTATAACACTTTGATAAAAATGGAGAACAGTTCCTGCTGTCTGGACTTCAAAGTTACTTCTGCTTCTATTTCTAAGCCTTTCCACTGATTCTGTTAGCATGCTATCTTTTCAATGAATTCCTTGTTATTCAAGTTAACCTGAGCAGATTTCCATTATCTGAAAGCAAAGACCTCTGACTGACACAGCTATGAATAAGGTAAATTCTCAACACATTTATATTTTGCTTAATGTTTCAATCAGTTATTGTGTATCCAATCTCTAAACTCAGTGGTCTGAAGTAATGGTCATTTTATTTGGTTGAGAGTTATGCAGGCCAGGCTGGATTGGCTTGGGTGGTTCTGGTCTCAGCTGGATTCTCTCATGTTTCCATGGTAAGATGTTGGTCAGGTGAGCAGTTTTGTTCCTTGGAGTTGGCAGGCCAACAAGGAAGTCATCCTGAGCTTGCTGAGATGGTGGTAGCAGGTTCTTAAGATAATATGGAAAATGTTTCTGGTTAATTGTGTTTCACATCCTCAAATTTATATGTTGAAGACTTAACTCTCGGTATCTCAAAATATGAGTATATTTGAGGAAAAAACCATAAAGAAGTGATTGAGTTAAAATGTGGACATTAGGAGCTTCTAACCCAATCAGACTGGAGACTTCACAAAGAGAGAGAATTTAGGATCACAAAACTAGGATACACCCATAGAGGAAAGACCATGCAAGGACATAGCGAGAGGTTTGCCATCTCTAAACCAAGAAGAGAGATGCCTCAGATAAATAAGACTCACTGATACATTGTTCTTGGATTTTTAGCTACCAAAGCTATGACAAAATAAAATGTTTCCATTGAGGCCTCATAGTGTGCAATATTTTGTAATGGTAGCCCTAAAAGCTGATAGAGAAAAGTGAGAGCATAGGCTTTGGCTTGGGTTTGCAGTCAGCACAGTATCACTACAGATGCCTTATATTGATGAAATTAAAATCACAGTTTCAGCCCAGATGGGAGGTTGCCTTACTTACAAAGGATTTGGAGACAGAGAAGGAAATAATTCTTGCCACTTTGTAGAAACAATCTGTTGTAGTACTTAGAATGTTAAGGAAGCACGTGGGGGTAGAAATAGATATTAATGCAGGGCACGTTGCTGGTTACTTTAATCTACAATTGTTTTATCCAAAGTACATTTCTATTTGCTTAGAGTGAAATAGGCTAGTTAATTTCATCTCATGGCATACATGGGGAAAGCATGCCCACCTATTCTAAGGAGACTTCACTCTTAGTAATAGGAACCAAAATTACACGAAACATGACCAGAGTGTGGTGGGAGGAAGGAGATCTGTTTGCTTTTATAGTTCAAGTGATCATCGGCTCCTACAAAACTAGGATCATTGTGTCTAAATCACTCTTGAAATAAATAATTGTCAACAATTCACTACAGACAAAATAGAATGAGAGAAGAGATGGTGCTTCATTTTACTTGCCACAGAATCCAGGCTTTCAAATGAGAGTCTCTGTCTCAGCAGGCTTTGCCCACAATGATCATGCCATGTTGTACAGGTGAATGCTCGCTCACACAGTGAGGAATTAGCTTGGCTTCTGTAGTGGAGACTGTCAGCATAAGCTTTGTCTTGCCCAGTGTCACTGGGAAACTCTTATTTTTTAACTTCAGGAGATAGAATTAGGCTAGTCACGGATGGAAAGGTTGTATCTTGGGTACATCACAGAACAGAAAAGGAAATTGCTATGATTCAGCCAAGATTCTTTTAAAGCTTTATTCAATATTTAGTAGAAAAACCGATTTCGTTCTAATCAATGAGTTATCTTTTGTTCTTTATTTAACCATCTTGTCTTCTTTTAGTTTCCCTCAGTGAGAGTTCACATCAATGAAACGATCAGGAAACAATGTATTGAAGAATTTGATGGTGAAAGGGGGAAGGGTATTTACCTCACATAACGGACATTCTTTTCATTGATTGAATACTTCATTCAAAGATTCTTGCCAGGCCTCTCAAGTCCCTATTCTTACTATAGTTACAGGGTCTCTGCCTTCCTCCCATCTCCATTCATGCTCTACCTTCTTCATCCTGACTCTCATTTTCTGAACCCTTTCCTGGGATTCTTGGTCCCTCTTTACCATTCTTTGATGAAGAGATATAGTACTGTCAACAGTAAATCCACACTTTGTTACCTGCCAGCTGACTAATAACAAAGGCTGTGAAAAAGGATGGAAGATTCACTTTTATTTAGCAAATAGCAAAATATACTCTTCTTACAAGACCATGGGACATTAAAAGAGACAAGTTTTTCTATCAACGACTCTTACAGTAAAATTCAATGCACACACACATTTTTTAAAACAATGTGCTTTGAATGGGAATGGGGCCAGTTTTACATTTTCCCATTGTATAAAGAGTTGTATTGGTACATGAACGTGAGTTAAAGTGGTTCCCATGATATTTTAGCAACTTGTATTGAATAGATTTCTGGAAGGATTCAACTATTTTTATTTTTAATTATTGTGATGGTAGAATCATATACATCTCTAAGGAAGTAGTTGATCATAGCAATTGGAAATGAATGCTTTAGTTTACACCAGTATCCTGTACCATTTGTACAAATATGTACTGTGTACATGTGCATACAGGATTGGGAATCTGTTAAAAGGGGTGATTGGAAAGGTGCATTTTAAAACTGACATTATACAATTCACCTTCTGTTGGCCATCCTACCCTCAAGACTTAGACTTTTATTTTACATTTAAGAAAATACAAATATTAAGCTCCTTTCGACTACTTCATTAGAATCTTTTGGCTCCAAGTCCTTATGCTGGTTGTTCTTATGAGACCAATTCTTGGGGATTTTATTACACAGATGGAACTTACCAATCTTTCACTTCAGACTCTGCCATATGCCTCTCTTGCCCTGCCTCAGGCTCCATCTCTGAATACTTCAATAGGGTTGGGGATTGGGATGGGGGTGTAGGGTGTTGTGTGAAAAGCACCTGTGAGCCCACATCCACAGTTCAGAAGTCCAAGAAGTTCAAGCCTTAGAGGGCGAATCTTTGGTCAAGAGTGAATAATATTCCCCTCTCTATTCCATCCTCACTTCAAATGGTCCTTATACTCTTTCCAGAGCTCCCCATCCCCAGGAGGTCCTATGGTTTGCTGGAGCAGTGACTCTGGTTAGTTCTCTCTTTACCCATTGATTTTCTGTTAGTTGTTTTTTCATCCATTTTGCTGAAGCTCATTCCTAGTCTCTGGATAGCTAAAAGTATTTGTTTTCAGATCTATTTTCTAAGGATCTCATGGTTAAGGCAGCCACCAAGAGAAAAGGCACATCTAGGAAAAGGAGACTAACTACTGTGAAGTAAAACTTGCTTATTTTTGTTAATTTAAATTTTTTCTTTGATAATTTCATACACGTGTGTAACGAGTGCTGATTACTTGCACCATCCCCCTCCCACCTCTGTTTGTTCTCTTACCTATAAGTCCTTCCCCCACATTCATGCATCTTTGTCTTTTGTGACCCAATGAGTTTAACCTGGGCTATGTGTACGATCACGGGCTTGAAACTATCCATTGCAGTGTGGCAGGTTTACCACAGGGAACAAAATTGAAGACAATGACTGTCCCTCTCACAGAATCCATCAGAAGCCAATAAATAGTTCAGCTGGGAAGGTAGGGACTTACCAGGCCCTCCTCACTATATAATTGACTAGTGAGATTGGCCCAGTCTTGTTCAGGTTCTGTAAAGGCAATGCAGCTGCTGTGAGATCATGACTACATGGTTGTGTCATGCTCTGAAGACAGCATTTCATGGTTCCTTTTGCCACCTTTTGGCTCTCATATTCTTTTGGCTTTCTTTTCTGTTATATTCCTTTAGCCTTAGACTTGGTGGTATCAATGTTCTCTTTAGGGCTGAACACTCAACTGCCATTTATTCTAAGCACCTTGGGCAGCCATGAGTCTCTGCATTCACCACTGTTCACTGGAAAAGGAAGCTTTTCTGATTAAATTTGAGAGTACCATTTGTCTATACGTACAGATGTAAATATTTAGGAGGTAGTTTGGCTTCATGTCAATAACAGTAAGTTCCCTATTAGGAACTATGACCTCTCAATCATGGGTTTTTAACTAGGTCTCCAGTACCACACATGAACTGCCTCCTGTGGAACAGGCTAGAAACACAATCACAAAGCAGTTGGTTACCCCCATAACAGTCATGCCACTATTACACTTGTGGACCCCACTTGCCTAATAGGTAATTATTAAGTAATATGTAGTTTATTAAGTTCAAAGCAGGTTAAGAATACTTATGCTGTTTCTTCCCCATAAGCCTGCATGGTTTCTTCTGGCACTATGGAAACCAGGAAGGAGGGACTTTCCTGGTTAGTTTCAGTTTAAAATTCCTATATCTTGAAATCAAGGTATATGGTGTTTTCAGCATTGGGGCTTTATCAATTAATTCTAGTGGGAAACCAAGAAAACAATGGCAAGAGCTTCATGGTTTCATTCACTTTTGGAGCCTCTGTGACTAACAACTCATATAGCAGTGTCTCATTCCTAGCACTGGGTTTGTTGCCTAATACACAATGCCTCTAATAGCAGCATTGCATAGCCACATAGGATATTTTACTTGTAACTCTTTAAAATACTTGCATTTTAATTGACTTACAAAGTCAATTAAATGTTGGTTTCCACATTACTTTTTTACACACACTTTGTTTTGATTATCCCTCACTTTCTGTACCCTCCTCTCTTATTTAAAGGTGTTTTATACTCATTAAGGGTTTATTTATCAATCAATTCAACATTATTTGAAATATAAAAAAGACTTGTTATTTCTATTTCTTCTAAAAGACTAGAAAAAAATGTACATTGTAAAATTAGAAAACTTGAAGAATTCTTTGAATTTCCCAGAAAGGAAAGTTATGACAAAAAGAAGAGGGTAAGACATGGCTAGATAAATCCTCCCACCTGCTCAGGATGGCTTGCTTCTATTGTTACCGTTTCTGATCCAGCTACCCTTATCTCTTACTAGGGCATCACCATATTCTCATTATTCTCTCTGCTTTACTCTTGTCTTCTTCTTATCCTTCTGCACACTTTACTGCTCCTCTGCCCAAGATGTTCTTTGCCTGGTTCTACAGTAAGATCGCTCCTTACCCGGAAGAACTCTTTTTAAATGCTTCCTCTTCAGAACAGCCTTTTGGTCTCCTAACCTATCGTTATCCTCCTCTTTCTCTTCCTCACAACCCTCCATTTTTCCTCTCTTCCATTGTTCTGTTACTTCATTTGTAGTACTGAACAAATCAGTAAAGTCTTGTTTTTGTTTGTATCAGTGTTATGTATTGATTGTTCCCAGGAGATCAATAACTACAAGGTCAGAGGACCTGTCAGTGGTCTTTATTGCTCTTTTAGGCTACAGTTAGTGACACAGTTAAAAAGAATGGCCCTACTTATAGCAGTCTCTAGTTATCAATCATGCAACCAGCTGACGTCCTAGATACTAGGAACCTAGACTGTGCTTTTCAGGGTAGAAAGTAGAAAGGGGGAAAAATGTGCCTACCCCTTTATGATTCATAGTTTGATTATTTGTTATCAATATTTTATTTTTATAAGTAGACTTTTACTCTGTAGATATTATCTTTGTATGTTCACAGACATTAATTTATTTAATATAAACATAATATTTTCCAAAGCATTTAAAGATGATAAATTGTTACTTTTTGTCTGCTAAAGTATAGTCTATTTTCATTAATTATTTCTTGTCAACAACTAAATGAAGAAGATAAGTGTCTAAAAGAGAGTAAAGATTATAGTGGGTGGGTGTGGGCAAGGAGAGCAACAGAAGTGATGGATTTGAAAGCCAAGTCCCACAGTGCTGTGAAGAGTTTTCTGCTCACATTATTTCTTGGAACTTTAGATTAATTTAATAATAGCAGTGTGGTGATATTTTTGTGCTCTAACAAATAAAGCTTGGCTGGAGATCAGAGTGTGAGGCTAGCCCCTAGTTAACCATAGAGACCAGGCAGTGGTGGCACACACCTTTAATTCCAGCACTGGGGATCTCATTCCTTTGATCCCAGTGCTTGGGAGGCACATGCCTTTAACCCAGCATTAGGGAGGAGGAAACAGGAAGTAATATGGATGGAGAGAAGAATATAAGGTGGGTGGAGACAGGAGCTTGCCCATTTGAGTTGGAGGATTCAATAGAGGTAAGAGGTCTCTCTAGTGGCTGGCTTCTTTACTTCTCTGATCTTTCAAAATTTACCCTGATATCTGACTCCGGGGTTTTTATTATTAAGGCCAATTAGAATTCTCAATACTTATTTGTTTGTTTGTTTGTTTATTTATTTACTTATAAAAAGGTAAAAGTGAGTGCGATGAAATGACACCACAAGAACCCCAAATCCATAAGCCACCTGTTTAGTCATCCTTCCAGGGGAGACAGGAAACATCCACTCACAGAAGACAGAGAACTGGCAACAGAACAAAATAATGAAACCACCAATGTCCCACTTGGTGAGGCAGTGAATTTTTTGGGATTACTTATAAGAACATGGCAATTTACAGCAGCCATATCATCAAAAGCCCACTCCAGCATGGGTGATGAGGCATGCAAGCCAGAATCCAGAAGCCCTCTGCATGACTCACAGGACGCTCAGCGGCTCTGAGAGCCTCCTCCAGGCAGCTTAGCTGGCCAGGGTCTCTCCCTTCAGCTGCTGTTTACTGTTCCTGTAACCTTCGAGAAGGCCCTTGTAAGTCTTAGAAGTTTCAGCTTTCTGAGACACGGGAAGTTCATTTTTTTCCCCCAAGTCTCATAAGCCTCTCCCCCTCCCTCCTAGAGGGACTGTTTCAACTAGAAGGAAATTTCTACAGAGTACCAACACATGCTTGTCTATTTGAAATTAGCTTATTATTTTCTCACTTCCACATGGAGTCTCACAAATTAATTAAAAGCATACATTCAGCAGTAATAATTTGTGGTGTTCTGGGAGAAGGCAATTGTGTACCAGCTTCACTGTAATTTTGCACCTGTAATTTTATTAATCATTAATGAAGACCAATATAAATAATTCATTTCCTATTATGTTTACTAAGCCAGTGGGGCTTAGTGTCGCATGAGACAATATCAGTGTCTCAGACAAAGAAAATTCCAGATGCTCCTTACCTTGTAGTGTGCCAAGAAAATATCTGGCTACCACTAGTGAGTTTTATAGTTTATACTAGCTAGTGAGTTTATGTGGGATGATTGCTAATATGTACAGTGAGCTGATGATGAAGTCAACTATTGGGATAAAAATCTCTGAAAGGTAGAATTTCAGATGGGCTGAGTCCCAATGGTTTAGAACTGATTTAAATATAAAAAAGCGTGTGTGTGTGAGTGTGTGTGTGTGTGTGTGTGTGATGTGTGCATGCATGTGTGTGCATGTGTGTATGTGTGCATGCATATGTGTTTGTATGTAACCTTTGGTATGAAAATAAAGAATATAAGTATAATGTGTAAACAAATAATATAACATGATCCTAGAAAGTAAAAAATATATTGCTCATCCCCAAACTGATCTTTAAAAGAATAATAAAAGGCCTTATGACTGTAATCTAAAGGTTAAAAATGAGGGGGAAAAGTCTGTTTCCCTTCACTAATTCTTCTTAGATTATTCTATTGATTTCCAAAGATTCAGGCATGGTGACAATGAACACAGATGGAATTAAAAGGGTCAACCAGTCAGCAAAATGTTCTACAAAGGACCTTTCACTGGATCCCCTAGATCTAGCATGTAGACTTCTCTAGCCATTCACACTCAGCGTATCCCCAACTAGACCCATCACTTCCTCTTGCTTCCTGGTTCCTCACTTCCATCACTATCCAGCCAATCTCTTGGCTCTCAGGCCAACTTCTTTTCCTCCTCACATTTATTCATATTTGGCTGCCCAGAATCCAGTTGTTTCTGCTCATAACTCTCCTTTGAATCCAAATCTCTTCTCATCGCTTCCCTTCCAAATGCCTGACTGTAGACTGAGTTTCCTGGTCCTGCCCAGTCCCGCCTGGTCCCCAGCCATTTTTATAAAATAATCACTCAAAGGCTTAATATTAATTACAAACTGTTTGGTCTGTGGCTCAGGCTTATTGCTAGATAGCTATAAAATCTTAAATTAACCCATTTCTATTAATCTATACATTGCCACATGGCCATGGCATTACCAGTCTGCTGGCATCTTGTTCCTTAGGTGGTTGGCTGGCATGTGCCATGACTCTGCCCTTCTTCTCCCTGCCCCTTTCTTTGGATTTCCTGCCTGGCTATAAACTGCCTTGCCATAGGCCAGAGCAGCTTCTTTATTAGCCAATGGTAGCAACACATATTCACAGCATACAGAAAGACCATCCCACAGCACCTGACTTTAGACTGTCAAGTAGCATAGTCAATCACCTGACACTTCCTGTTTAACAAAATTCCTCTTCATCTTCCTCATTCTGCTACAGCAACCACTACTCTGTGGTCCACAGTATTCAAACTCCCTGTTATGTCATACAAGGCCCCTGACAGCTAGGTACCCAATACCCATCCCTTCCCTCACTGTTCTCTCTTCTTAACATCCCCAGACTTAGAATTTCTAGCCATATCTCAGTAGATAAGTCCTTTTACCCCCTGCTTGTAATTTAGCACCTTGTGTTGGAAATTTCTCCATCCCCCTGCCTTTAGAAATTGATGTTGAGAACTCTATACATGTGTCTAATATATTTTTATCATACCCATGCCCATTCTCCCCTTAATCTTCTTGCAGACTTATCATGCCCCCTGTAACTAGGGGACTGATGGTTGTCTAGGGATTCAATGAGTTTGTTACCTGTCACAAAAGACCAATCCACAGAGAAAGGGAAAGTAACAGTGTTGTTATTTTGTTTCTTTCTCTTTTGTGGCCCTGCCCACCCAGCTCCCAAATAAATCTCATACATGAAGGCTTATTCTTAATTATGAATGCCTGGCCTTATCTTGGCTTGTTGCTTGCCAGCTTTCCTTAATGTTAAATTATCTCATCTATCTTTTGCTGGGCTTTTCCAGTTCTTTTACTTCTGCAAATCTTAATCTTACTCTGTGGCTTGCTGTGTAGCTGAGTGGCTGGTCCCTGGAGTTCTCTTCCTTCTCTGGGTGCTCTTTTTTTTTTTTTTTTTTTTTTTTTGGTCTCAGATTTCTCCTATATATTCTCTCTGCCTGCCAGCCCTGCCTATCCCTTCTCCTTGCTATTGGCTGTTTAGCTCTTTCTTAGACCATCAAGTGTTTTAGACAGGCACTGTAACACAGCTTCACAGAGTTAAACAAATGCAACATAAACAAAAGTAACACACCTTAAAATAATATTCTACAACATAACATCTTTATCCCTTTGGAATCTGAGAGGCGTAAGACTGGAAGTCCACCCAGTAGTTGTTGTCTTGGGTGTTTTATAAGACTCCGGGGTCCTTTCTTTCCCCTTATAAACCCTGTTTAGATGTTCACACCATGTCTTCCTGCTTTTCCTCATAATGGCTTCTGAGAACAAGAAGCTGCCATCTCACAGAATCCACTTTTACTTTTCCTGGTCTACCTATGTCCCTCTAACTCTCCTTTATCCCTGTCCCATTTTACATGCTCATTGTCCCCTTTATAACCTACTGAATCCAATTAGAGCTTTCATATGTGCGTGGATGCAGGACCACCTCTGGATTAAGGCAATCTATGAGAGACCATACCCTGAAGAAAACTGAATCTCCAACCAGTAGACTTTGTGCCAACAGTTTCGTCAGGGATGGGAGGCTGTATCCTGCAGAAAATTTATTGCTCCCCTCCAAGTGGACATCACATTAGTAGCTCAGTTGGGGATTGGAGGCCATACCTTACAGAAAACTCAAACTACCCCCCAACATATGAAACACAAATATTAAAAGATCTTATTAAATAAAAAACCCGAAGCCAGGTATTGAGGTGAAAAGCTGAGAGATCAGAAAAGCAGAAAGAAGCCAGCCACATTCTTACCCACTTGGAGATCCTCCGCCAAAGAGACTTATTTCCTGGATACCCATGCCTATATGCTTTTCTGTTCTGCCAACTCATTTCCTCTCTCCACCCAGCTACATCACTTCCTCTCCCTGCCCATCCCTGTCACTTCCTGTCTGTCTGTACAGACCTGCAGACCTTTATGGTTAACTAGTGTTGGAATTTAAGGTGTGTGCCACCACACCTGGCTCTGTTCCCAGTGTGGCCTTGAACTCACAGAGATCGAGATGAATCTGTGCCTCTGAGTGATAGGATTAAAGGTGTGTGCTACCACTGCCTAACCTCTATGTTTACTAGAGTGGCTGGCTTTTCCCTCTGATCCTCAGATACACTTTATTGGGGGACACAGGTAAAATATCACCACAAACATATACTGTGCCAATAGCTATTTTTAGGGGTGGGATTCCATGAGCACCTTCCCTACATGTACTAGAGTTTTTATTGGCTTGATCCTGTATAGGCAGACACAGCTGCTGTGTGCTGACAAGAATCATTGCCCTGGCATGTCCAGAAGACACTATTTTGCAAATATTCTTTATAATCTCTGTCTATTAAAGTCCTTTCAGTCCCTTTTCCACAGTGAGTCCTGAGCTTTGGGGGCAGGAGTGATGTAGATGTACTACTTGGGCCTGCATTGCTGCTTCTTTATGTCCCTGGTGATCCACCTCAGAATGGATGAGCATAGTCAGTGACTAATAGTGTGGGCTCTGGACACACATAGATTGTATGGATTTTTCCATTCATTTGCTATATGAACTTGGACAAAAAAAATCACTGAGCTCCTTTTTTTTTCCCTTCTGGGTTTTTATGTCTATGAAATGGGGAAATTAATCATATATGTACATGATAAGGTTGGTGTAAGACTTAAATGAAACTAAATATGCAAAAACTCCTTCTCATGGGATATAATGTGCTACGCAAGCAGACTTCAACATCTTTTCATAGCACAAATGGAACTTGGGAACTGGGATCCTGAATTCTTTGGAAAGTACTAGGGAAATCTTTAAAATTAGGATAGGAAAATCATTCACTAGGGACATGGAATGACTCATTTGAATAACAAGACTGCTGTAACTAAAATGCAAATTTATCTTTTTTTTTTTTTTTGTTCTCTGCTCATTATGTTTTCTCAGGCACGGGATAAGAATTCATTGACTCCTATGGGTATCTGTTCCCTCTTTTAGATCACAATCCACTTCAGCTCAGTAGCATTTCCAGTCTTATACATGGCTAAAGCCCCAAGTTTAAGTTAATATACTTTTTCCTTCCTGTAGTTCTGCCTGCATGAAGCTGTATGTGCATAGAGACCACGGTGAAGGGCAGTGTGGAACAATGGTGAATAAATACCTGATGACCCATTTCTTGAAGAGCTGATCATCTGTTGGTAGTGTGGACAAATGATTGGTTGGCTCATAGTGTGACATATGCTATGACAGAAGGATGCGCATGGCAGGATAATTTTTAGGAATAGGATGAGATTTAAATGTATGTTAGAGCATAGTAGACATGGAATAGAACATACACTGATTATTTTGAGTTCCACTGCTTACTAATCCTTACTAATTCCATAATACTGGGCATGTCACTTAGCCTCTTTGAACCCCAACCAGTTCCTTAATCTAAAATGGGAGATTATCAGCTGCAAAGAGAAGTATCCTCGATGGGGGGTGAGAATTATACTTATCTGTGTGTATAAGGATAAATGTTAGAATGTAAATAGGGATTATGCTGGGTAGTTGGCTAGGTTTCCAGTACCAGAAATGTTAACATGGACAGGAAAAAGCCTAGAGGCCTCAAGCATACTCAAAGAATTGTAAACAACCTAAGAATGCTGAAAGTGCTAGAAATAGTCTTCCCCAGAGAAGAGGACACCAACTGGGTACCCAATACCAAATGTTAGGTTCTGAAGACATACATACAAGTGACATTATACAGACTGAACAGGTTACATTTTTGTATTAGGAATGTATATATATATATATATATATATATATATATATATATATATACATACATATATACAATTAATAAAAAAGAGGCCATGAACTTGAAAGGAAGCAAAGAGGCATATGTAGGAGGGTTTAGAAGGAGGAAAGGGAAAGGGTAAATTATATAATTATATTGCAATTTCAAAAACAAGAGAAATAACTAAAAATAAAAAACAACAAGAGCATCGTCTATCTGAAATGCTATACATTTCCAAAATATATGTGTAAAGTCCTTTGTACTAAGCCTGACACTTGGTTTGGACTAAATAGTTCTTAGTTCATTTACTATAACTATCCTTCCTTCTTAGGCTAAGGAGGAAGAACATAATCTATAAGCTAAAAACAGGAATGTGTCAATGTAGGTATGAAACTGTAAGCTAGAATTAGCCTCTTGGTAGGAATAGGAAGGAAACCATATTGAGGTGGCAATAACACCTTAAAATAAAAAGACTAGCAATGTTTGTTGTCATTATTAATGTTCAATTACATTTTTATTTGCCCATTCATTGATTGTTTCGGTTGGGCTGGTTTGAGGACTCAATCATTTTTATGGTGATCTGAATGCTGCTTTGTACCTCATCTGAGATGCTGCAATTGAAATCATTTTTATGAAAAAACTCCATTTATACATTAAAGTGAGCTGCCATTGGGAAATTCTAACCTAGAGGCATCATTAGTTACTTACTTGAGCTAATAATGCTGGTGCAAGATGCTCTCACAAGAATACTTGCTGTATGCTCCTTAATTGCTTTTGATTTCTAACACAGATTATTTTGGTTCACTTAAAATGTATGTTCACTCATTTCAAGTTTTCTGCCTGTAAATGGAAACCTGAGGAAAGGTACTGGAAACTGTATCAAGCCAGGAACAGAAACAACAACAACAACCCCCGCCCCTAAATTCTACTCCCGACAAGGTCCTAAATAAACAAACAACTTTGCTTTTCTTATAAATTAACATGGAAAACTAGATGTGGTACTTGGTATGATGGAGTGATTGGTAGTATATTTCCTTTTTCAGCTCTTCATTTCCCTTTGCTGTCTCGTTGCTTTGCCCTTTTAAACTATTAAGATTCAGTTGTCAGCAAATGTAATACACACGGAAGCATAAATAAAACCCCATTTCTATCTTCTAGGGTTCTGGATGGGCTCAAGAATTGAACAGACATAAAATAACTCAATGTAGGAAATTCTTGCAAATTTATTAATGTGTACTTTAACTTGGTACAGGGGCCTCATGAGTAAATGATAACCCAGTGAAGAAGTTAGAGTCTAATATTAATACAAATTGAACTGAATTGAACAGAAAGTAAGAAGCTATGAAAAAGCAAGTACATAGTTCAGAGAGGGTTAAAGTTGAGCTATTTTAAGATGATCTGTATAAAAGTTTTTAATCCCAACTTTCAGTCTTTGAAGAAAAGGATGCTCCTTTAGATAAAGAGAGGGCATCTTTCATATGAGAACTTTATCTCCCGCTTTCAGAATTAGAAAAGGGTTCAGAATAATCTTGAAGTACAGTTTTGTTTTCAGCATCTTTAACTGAAAATAGTTATTATACCAGAACAGCATAAGTGGGAGCTGGCATTTCTTAACTCCATCAATGTGAAGAGTTTCAGAAGTAGAAGAGTGCAGTGTCAGCCCAGGAACATGGGGATAATTATTTATGATATTGATTCTTTTCTTCCTGTGACCTGTTGCTAGTGTGTAAATGGGAGTTCTATTAATGACTTTGACCTAGAAATTGATTATTCCTAGAGAAAAGTCTTTTACAGATAATACATTGTTTTTCAGTTCATGAATATTTAGCACCGTTGTTCATATTGCCTAATAATACTTGCAATGCTTTTGATGACAGAGTTGCTTGAGGGAAGACAGTGTGTCAAGATAATTATTTGTGTTTTCTATTGCCCAGTTTGTCCAGCAAATAGTACCATTCTTGGTACACAGCAGAGAGTCATTCACTAACGTGAACTGAATCTGAAAATAAGGAAGTGTTTGTTTCCAAGTTGATTACCATAGTTGTGATTTGAATTTTTACACCTAAGTAAGAGAATATGTCATCATACATATGGAAATTTAAGACCTAGTCTATGCAGTAAGAAACTAGAATGGTAAATGGAAGTATTTTGTAAAGTATTTGACGTTCATATCATACCAAAATGTTTTTACCAAATGTCTAGAAATATGGTCCTTTTGTAAGATTTAGCACACAAAGAGTTATTCCAACCCAAATATGTACTTTCCACATCTATTTTCATGCTACAAACTTAAACAAAGAAGACAGAGCTTTTTAGCTAGCTGTGGTGACTGAGAAACTTGTGGCATTTTAAATAATGGTGAATGGCTCAGTCATTAAAAAATCCTCTTTGTTTACTTTCACAAATACCGCAGGAGGTTGGGACATGACATTGAGTTAATTATGGGTGCAGGACTTTCCAAAATAAAACTGAGTTGAAGGCAGGTTGACATTTTCAGTAATGTCATGGGTCAGAAAGGTAAGCTAATTTGGGCTAATCTAAATCCAGGAAGCAGCTTTATGTTTTACATAGTAAAAGGAAGAATTTTTTTTTTTTTTAAGAATCACATTGGAAGGACCCTAATAATTATCTGGTTCAACCGTGGTACCACTGGACAGGTTGACTGGATAAAACTTAGAAATGCTTGAACTACAATGATACCTGAGATAGTCATAGAACTGAAGGACCAAATATGACAGTTTAAACCAACTAATCATGGATTGTTACATAAATCTGTTCAGTGGGCTGCTCCCTATGTTCAAGGTACATGTAAGTGTACTCACTTGTGTGCATAGAGCATGAAAACATACACACATGTGCACATATACTTACATGCACACATGCATATGCACACACACAGGCATGCAGAGATAAATGCTTGAAAATAGGTAAAAGAAAGTCTATATTTTGTCTCACTCCATTACTTAACAGCTGTGTGTTCTAGGTAAATCATCTAAAGGTTGGGATAGCTTGTCCTTCAAAATCCCTTGCCACCTCTCCTAATCTATTTTTCCCAGATTATGGCCTTTATGGACCACTTCCTATTGGGTTTTTTACATGCCAAGACCCATACTGGAGCCAGTGCTAGTCGTGGCCTGGTCTGGGAAGTTGGACTTTTAGTGTCACTATCCCATGCCTGTTCTCCATCAACTGAATCCCCACCTTTCTCTTATGTAGACTATCTTTATTTGACTCTTCTCACTGTCCCATTTCCTTAATATCTAGAGTGTTTCTTACCCTTAAAAGTTGAGTGTTTTCCCCTGAATGATCTCTTCTTTAAACCACCTTTAAGTTGGCTATGTTCTGTTTCCTGATGACACCATGACTGATATATTTAATAGATTTCTTTGCTATTGAGAAGAACTCAGAAGTTACATTTCTGGTTATGAAGAAAAGGGATCACAGTGGCTGGTAGAAGTCAGCATGAACTTATTAACAAGAGAAAAGGAAGTGTAGGTGTCCAGATGGTCCCTCTAGTTTTTGACATGCTGTGATTCTGTGTATGAAACACTGAAGGGACTCTACTACATTGTGAGCATTTATCTCTATAATGAATCTGGTTGTGAACAATAAAACAAATGTCATTTAAAAAAAAAATCACCAGCAAAGTGTACTAATGAAAATGAGTAGAGATTCTACCCAAGAAAATTGCCTTCTAACTTACATCTTTCAGTCTTTTTTGGTTTAGCACTTGATTATTTTTCATGAATTATTACTTTTATAATGTATATTTAAATACAATTAACATGTACTATAAAGAGCATAAACATATATAATAGTAGGACAAGATGGTAGAAATCTCCACTACCAATTATGGAACTTCTATCCTAACTAAGATCTGGACATAGTTTCTGAATATTAGTTCTTTTTATTTTCTTATATAACTATTAGGTGAAAACCAAGCCCATGTGTATTCATGACTTTGAAGTAGTAACATTTCTTCAAACTTGGGCCTGCCAATTTTCCTATAATATATAATAATAATAATAATAATAATAATAAGAATAAGAATAAGAAGAAGAAGAAAGGGGCAGATGTTCCTCTTTCAACACTATGGTGAGGCTTTACAAGGTGAGCTGGAGTCATTGTCCCGATTCACTTTGAAAAAGGATCAATGATTATAACTGCTTATGATCCATACATAGCATGAACAATGGCTTTGCAGACATTTTTGTGTTAGTATAACAGAAGTTACTTTCCTTCTTGTCAAGCCATTTGCTGACATGGGATTTGATCATCTGATCATGTCAGCAACTGACAGAATTTGACACCTACTGAAGCTTCTCTCTTTTAAAAAAGTTACTCTTTTACGGGCCTTATATTACAGATTTCTTTAAAAGTTGGTGGCCCAGAACAACTGCCACATTTACCAATAAAAATATAATCTTATTAGAGCTGGGAAAATATATCTTTGTTTATTATAGTTACAAGATGGATAATAAACTGCCTTTGTTTCCAGATTTCTTTCTTATGTCGTGTGGTTATGTTATCTTTGGAACAATGTCATGAAGTTGATAGGAACATGCTTCTTCTTGGTGTTCAAGTGAGAAAATAGAGGCAGAGATACTATCAGGGCACACTGGGATCTTGGCTTAGTTTTTCATGATTATGCCTTCAGTCTAACTTTAAGTAGATGTTCGCATTTAAACTCAAATATGCTGCAGAAGTGTAGGAGAGCACCTCCACTCTTGTCTAGACCTTAGAATGGGCTATTATTCAGAGTATGCTCTCCTATCATTTAGTGCCTGGTGGTACTGACAATGTTCATCTTCACTTCTGTATTCAGCTTTAAGCATAAATGTGAGCTACTATTTTGAGACAAGGCACCAACCACTAAATAGATACAGACTGCCATCATTCCCTAATCCCCTCCTCAGTTCTTTCTACCTGTTTCTTACTACTCAAAAGGGCTAATATCTCCATGTATACCCTGGTTGTGAGTTTCAGAGCAAATGGGTCAGAACACCGCAGGAAACAGAGATTTATATAAATAGCTTTAACATTTTCAAGCTTCTTTGTTCCAATGAGGGAAAAAAGCCCTTTGTTGCACATCGGATCTCCAGTTGAGAAAAATTGCATCTTGGAAAAATCTAGAGTAATTATACTGCTTAGCAATAAAAGGAATGGAATTGCTGATTTCAGTCAGCTTAGATGTTCAGATTTTCAAATATTAACGAATGTAGAATCTGAGCTCTGGGTGGTTAAATTATCTCATATAGGGGTTGCTAGCAGAGAGGTAGAGGGTGGAGAGATGGCTTCAGTGGGTGCGTGTGGTAGTCAGCTGATTACAGCTACAACAAAACCCTGAGACAATAAATTCATAAGGAAAACAGGTTGTTTTGGCCTCATAGTTTTAGACGTTCCAGGTCATGATCACTTAGCTTCTTGCTTTTAGGATTGTGGCTAGACAGTACATCATTATGGAAAGATGTGATAGAGCAAACCCCAGATGTTATGGTAGGAAGCAAAAGAAAGAGGAAAACTGCTGTGGATATCATTCTGTATAAATAAAACACTGATTGGCCAGTGGCCAGGCAGGAAGTATAGGCGGGACTAACAGAGAGGATAACTGAGAGAACAGAAAGTGGGAAGAGACACTGCCAGTCACTGCCATGACAAGCAGCATGTGAAGACGCCAGTAAGCCACGAGCCATGTGACAAGGTATAGATTTATAGAAATGGATTAATTTAAGATATAAGAACAGTTAGCAAGAATCCTGCCACTGCCATATAGTTTGTAAGCAATATAAGTCTCTGTGTTTACTTGGTTGGGTCTGAGCGGCTGTGGGACTGGTGGGTGACAGAGATTTGTCCTGACTGTGGGCCAGGCAGGAAAACTCTAGCTACAGAAAACAGATTGGCTAGGATCCATACTTCCCTCTTAAGGCATGTTTCTGGTGACCTGAAGACCTCTCACTAGGCCCCACCTCTTAAAGGTATATATCGTATCATGGTAATGCCAAGCTGGAGATTAGCAATGTGTGAGGCAAGAAACAGGTTGGGAGATAGATAACCCTAGATGAGTGATGAAAATGTTATTGAAGCAATCTTGGAGAAATTAAGGAGACTCAGTCTTACATGTGACCTCTGTGCCATCAGGTAGGTGGACTGACAGGGGAAGAATAGGGAACTAAGATGGCAGCAAAATGTTGAAGACTTTGGGTTGTGGAATGAACATGCGGATTCAAACCCCAGTCTTGTCTCCTGCATTTAGCCCACTTTGGAGTGGTTATTTCTATTCTTATTTGCACATTAGAACACTGGAATTATCTGAAGAATTTTGAAAATAATTGTAGATGACCAGGTATAGTTCAACAACATTTCAGTCAGAGTGAGGGTGGAGAGCTGGGTCAGAATGTCATGGTGTTATAGTGTGTACTAGAAGGATTTGTGGAAATAGACTACTGGGTTCCACTGGGAAAAAAAGTTAGAATTAAATAATTGGGTTATATGTCAGAACACTTGAATATGCGATAATCCTAAAATATTTGATGGTGTATCTTGCTCAATATTAACAATGGCACAAAGGGGGACATGATAGAAATAGTGAATCATTCTTAATAATGTAAAAGAAAAATTGAAATCTAGCACATTTGTGAACATGAACTTACTAAATCCGTAGAAATTCCATGGCTAAGGTCTCCCTACTTTCATTTCTTCTTGAAGGAATTTTTAGATTGTTTCCTCTTATACAAAGCCATCTTTATCACTAGGAAGAAAAGTATGACTACTCTTAGGCAGTAAACATGACCAACAAAGACAGAGAAATATGGATTTGTGAGATCCAGTCATTAAGGACAAAGGCTACAGTTTAAGATGCTGCTGTTGTGGTAGGGTGAGTGTCATTTCTGCTTGCCTTTGTTGATCTAATTTTGGGATAGCTGGGAAGCTTTACTTTATTGGAGGATGAAGGACTGTATCCCATTGATTGAGGAAGATGTTTCATAACCTTGCTTCATTACATATGGTCCATAAATGTGAAAATAAGTTAGAAATGTAAACCTTTAGGTGCCCATTCCTTAGACCTATTGTTTCAGAATTTTTACTTGACAAGATTCCAGGGAAAGTCTCAGAGCAAGTTTACAATCCAACATTATAATTCAGGAGAGATCATGGTTTCACAGAGAGTGTGGAGACACATCATCTTAGGTACTTCTCTAGTTAAGAACTGTGTGGGGTGTGGGCAAGTCGGCCAGGCAGAAAGTCTCAAAAAAATAGATCACAAATGTGAGGAGTCAGAAGGTGTGTTTGAGACCAAGCACTGTCACTTATCAGCTCTTAACAGCCTAAAGCTACTAACTGCTTTGGGATTAATCTATCAACTGCTTTGTAGAAAAAAATATTGCAATACATAAAAAATAATTTATTTATAATAACCATGGTTGTCTAAGTATCTTTAGGAGTAAAAAAATGGTGAAAAAATTAATGACTTTCAAAAGTCCAGATTATTAGGAAAAAATAGAGAAGTTTTAGGAAGACATAAAGAACTTAGTTCTTTGCAAACATCTTTTCTCAATTTATCTATGGCCTTTGATCCTTCCTTCTTCAGCACAACTACATTTTAATGTAGCAGTTCAAGATGCTAGGAGAGTGAAACATTTTATTTCTATTTTTAGAAAAGATGACCATTTTTCTGCATGTTTTATTATCCATGAAAACCTTTTATTTCCTAAACATTATTTGTTCAAGCAAATCAGTGGAAGTTGCCTAAAGGCTCCCAGGTGTTTGATGCTTGGTAGCTGGGAAGTCAAGTCTGTCTTTTGAAGATGAGAAGCAGAGAACTTGGTATCACGGTGCCAAATGAAGTAGGCAAGGACATTGTTCTGGGTAACATCCTGCTTTGAAGGGTAGGTTATATCTAACAGGTAAAAGAGCTGTGAATTCCTCTTAGGGAAACTGTACTTTCTTCACTGATGTGTCTACAATGGAAAGACTGTAAATATTTCTTAGTATGTAAACCAAAAGGAGCATAATTTTAGTAATTTGTAAGAGTGAGTGTGGGTCAATCCTGCTATCAAAATTTTCCATCATGTTTTATTCTTCATATGCATAGGATGAGCTGGAACACTTACATTCATTTGAGACTACTCCCTATGAAGAAAGCATTTATAATAGGAGGCTTGGCTACAGTTGCTATGGGGATACTCTTAGGGTTATCAGGGGATTGGGAAGTTGGGTCCAAAGCTGAGAATGAAGGAAGTATTCACCCTTAATGACCTTCAAATCTGTTATCTCTATCTAGTTATGTAACATGCACCTCAAGACTTGAGACTCTAAAATCATTTAGGAGATTGAAGATGATCTGATCTAGCTACTTATGGACACAGGGGTTACACTGCCATGTACTCTCTGAGTATAGATAGTAAATGAGAGGAAATAAAATCAAGATAGCAACTGAGTACACAAAACCAAAGACTAATACCATTACTATTAAGATTCTTATAGGTATAGATATTAAGACGTAACACATTTCCATTTTGAAAACCTAGAGAACTGTAGCAGGAATCTTAAATGGTCTTATTAATAAAATCAAACCTGGAGCCAGGTATTGGGGTGAATGCTGGAAGATCAGAGAAGCAGAACAAGCCACAGCCTCACCTCGCCAGTTCTTCAGCTGATCCTGTTTCCTCAGACTGGAAGCCTCTGTGTCCTTTTCCAAATGAATCTCAGCTGAACTGCTACTCACAGCCTGAAAGCTTAACCAGCTAAAAGCTTCTAGTTTCTGGTCTTCATGCCTTATATACCTTTCTGCTTTCTGCCATCACTCCCTGGGATTAAAGGCTCGCTTTCTGGGGTTAAAGGCGTGAGTCACCATGCTTGGCTGTATCCTTGAACACACAGAGATCCAGATGGATTTCTGCCTCTGGAATGCTAGGATTAAAGGTGTGAGTGCCACCATTTTCTAGCCTCTGTATCTAGTGGCTGTTCTGTTCTCTGACCCCAGATAGGTTTATTAGGGTGCACAATATTTTGGGGAACACAACACCACCACAGAAAACTAATTCCAAAGCTGTTGGCCAAAAGGGATGATAGTATCTACACTAGATTTTGTTATATCTTTATGTGTAGCTTCTAAGAAGCTGTGTAAAAAAAAGAAGAAAGATTAAAAAAAAAAAAAAAAAACAGACCAGGGACCAGAGATCACCCGCCCCCCAAACACTTGTGGTGTTTTGGCTTCTGGCCAGGATAAAACCAAGGACATTTCTGGCTTCAAATTAAGGATGAGCATTGTGGTTCCTGTCCTTAAAACTGCCTGACCAGTTTCTAGATCCTCTTCTTACCATTAACAGAGACAGTTGCATCTGAGAAGCCCAGAGAGTGGGGATGGCAAGGGCCAGTGAGCATCTGCTCAGTTCCATATCCAGTGTTAGCCTGAGATCTTCAGCACAGTTACTGCATGCAGTTCTGTGTTTTTGGACTCTCCAAAAGAGCTAGAAGATGTTCTGTGCAATTGATAGGGAGCTAAGTCAGAGACCACTTTGGTGCAGGAAGGTAAGAGCTTTCAAGTAGGTATGGGAGGGCTTCAGGCTTGGAGATATTTCCAGAAGTTGAGTAGGGCTTCTGGAGACAAAAGAACTTGAATCTTGGTAGATCAATGAGTTCTATTTATTTAAAACAAGGCTTGGAATCAGGAGGTGGTTCAGTTAGTAAGTGTTTACTCTGAAAGTATGAGTTCAATCACCAGCATCTATGTCAAAAAGCTTGTGATCCCAGGACAGGGTAAGTGCAGACAGGAGGATTCTAGGGATTGGTGAGACAGCCCGTCTAGCTGAATTAGCAGCCTCCATGTTTAATGAGAAACCCTGTCTCAACAAATAAGGTGGAGGGTCAGAGGTATGTAAGAACACATGATGATACTTTTGCAAAGGGCCATCCCAAATACTCATGTAAGGTGACTCACAACTTACTATAACTTCAACTCAAAGGATTTACTCTTGTGCCCTCTATGGGCATCCATACTCACATGAACACACACACACACACACACACACACACACACACACACACGATCAAAAATAAAATAAACCATAGACTACCTTTGGCTCTTACAATCTTTCTGCCTCTTCCATGAAGATCCCTGGGCCTTGGGAAGAATGTGATGCAGACATCCCACACAGAGCAGAACAATCCATAGTCTTTTGTTTTCATGCTGACTATGGAATTCTTAAAAAAATAATAACAACATTATTTAAAAATAAATCTTTTAAAAATAATAAGATAGAGAAGTGTTTGGGAAAGACAAAAGACATCTTGCATTCCCATGCATACACCCACAGGTGAGCATTCACACACACAAGCAAATCAGCCATAACCATGACTAGCGTGGAAATATACAAACTGTGCATCATAGCATACTAAGTGCTCTTATATCCATCAGCTCTTATTTCATCCTCACAAAGAACCTGTGAAGGAAGTATCACCACCTTCAGTTGTCTTAAGAGGAACCCAAGGCTCACTCTCTTGTTCAGGTTACTTAAGTTCAATGGAGAGTTAGTAGCCAAGATAGAGATGTACCCTCATTTCTAGCCCTTTCTGCAGTCTCTTCATTTTTCACATGAGAGCTTCAGGAGATAATGATGATCTTCCATATTTATTTTTATAATTTATTTTTACATGACTAGGATGCTCATGTCAAACTAAGAAGCCGAAACTTCCGGGGACAGTTTTGAATTCTGCATGACAGTGCTGAAGTGAAAGGTTACAATCCTTTATTGCTTTTCATGGATACTGATTGAAAATATTACTTGATGTTTTCTGTCAGATTATTCAAGTCAATGTAGAGAAACAAGGCTAAGTTTGAGATCTCACCAGTACTTTCTTATTTTTGTCCCAAGAAAGATTTTCTCTTCTCTAGTTGGTTGGCCTGCTTGTTACTGTAAAAACAAACACTTCACAAGAAGGTAGCTATTAAAATGGTTCTTGACTGTAGTAGAAAACCACCACTTTTCAGAAACACCAAATTAATTCACTCAGCTCTCTAAAGGCTCGAAGCGCTAATAGCCTCTACTGCCAATTGGATAATAATGGGAGGAAAATATTATTTTGGTAAATAAGAAGACAGATTAGACAATCAGAAGAAGAGAAGAAGGGGTAACTTGGTCTCTTATAGACAGTGACACAAACTATGGAAGAGTCTGAGTTAGCTGCCATGGAGGAAAGTCACACCTGCTCTTCATGAGACACTAGGAAAGGACATGTGTCCTGCATACATATATATCACGGGCCAGGCGATTTCTTGGGGAAGTTTGAAATTCAAGCCCTAGGAAGATTGTAAATTCAAATGAAAATAAATGCAGTGATTATTTTAGTGAGAAAGGATTTTAACAGGGTTAGGATTCAGGAGAGCAAGATGGGCCAGAGGATACTGGGTGTTTAAGGAGACAGGTTATTGGCACTCCAGAGATGGTAGTGGGAAGAGCCAGGTTCCTCCAGGATCTTCCAACAAGTAGTCCAACAGAACTCTTGCTCAAGTTCTTGTTTAACACAGAGAGGTTTAATATCCTATAAACAAACTTTGTGATAAAAATATGTAATGTTTTATACTAATTGGGTTCTTTGCACACACAATCAGTATGGTCTGTTTTTGCTTGTTGATTAGAATGTTGAACAGCTGAAGCCACTAAAAATGATTTATTGATGATGTTTTGTCTGTTGAAAAAGTAGACCATTACTATGCAAGATTAATAGTTTATTTACTTATGAATGTTATTATCACCCACCTCCTGACCTAATGTCCAGATCTCTCTCTCTCCTTCTCTCTCTCTCTCTCTCTCTCTCTCTCTCTCTCTCTCTCTCTCTCTCTCTCTCTCTCTCTCTCTCTTTCATTTTCCACTTCGCTGTTTCTTGACCTCTCATCTTCTTCCTAATGCTTGAATCCCAGCATGTCATTGTGTGGGTACTGGGTGTGTTCTTACTCTGTCCTTTTTTTTTTTTTTCTGTTTATCTGTCCTCTGCATCTGCATGGCTTGGGTCTGCTGCTCCTGTGACTTTGTTTTCTGTTACACTAAGAGTTTATCTGATCTCATCCCATGTTTAGTAGGATTTCAGTAGATAGTACTGTGAATTAGTTCAACAAGATTTTAGTAGACACGACTCAGTGGTGGGAGGGGAAGAGTTCCTTAGGGAAATCAGTTTGCCAAATCCTGCCTGTTTAATACTTCACTTGAAGACTCATGGGCTCATGTGCAAATTAAAGGCCCAGAGAAATCTTTCACAAAGAAACTGTTGTGGTGAATTTACTCCACTATAACAGGATGTAAACTAAGGTTTGGAATCTTTTATTGCTTTCAGTTAGCATATTTATAAGAATCTATAGTAAAACAGTACCTTGACTTTAAGTAATGGCCACAGGTTAAGAATTTCTGGTGTTTCTATGGTATTAGCAGGTAGTATTTGTCAAAGAGCTTCCTATGATGCAGTGTAAATTATTTTTTGTTTCTTTTGGTTACTTTCAGCTTTACTAGATAAACTACAGACTTGTAATGATCTGAACACTTCTCATCTACTCTGACAAAACTGAGATAAAATTTGGACAAGTCCAAGTCTCTTATCTTAGCCATTTCTATATCTATGTATGTCTAGACAGTCTTTGAGAAGTGCCATGTACTTCTTTTCCCACTGATGCAGTAATGTTAGAACATTCAGCATTTAAAAAATTGCTTTGACCCGGGTTTGGAGTCTTCTTTTTGTTATGGGAACCCCAGGCCAGGAGCAGAACTTTCTGATAATATGGTCAGATGTCTAAATTACAATCCCTTCCAGCTAACACTCTGCTCATGAAAACATTTCTGCTTACCTGAGAATTGGGATATTTTGGAAATTATATTTTAAAGTGCTTACTTTAGGAAGATGCCACTGAGAGGCTTCAAAATGAGGCCACAGACCCGGCAGAAATGTATATTGCCTTGGGAATTTAAGCTGTCAAACAGAATCCGGGGAAAAATGCTGGCAGTTCAATTTCCTCCTTTCCCTCTGTGTGACTGGAACATAAGATTCTCTCTCTCTCTCTCTCTCTCTCTCTCTCTCTCTCTCTCTCTCTCTCTCTCTCCATTTACCCTTTCTTTTCTTTCCCTCAGTCTGTTTGGATGCTAACCCATTACTCTATAACACAGACATTATGCTTTCTCCAGGGTAATAGCATCTTAAACAAATCTTTTGAATTAACTTGTAATTGTACACATTAGTGCGATACAGTGGGATAATTCAATGCTTGCACACAGTGTGTTCTTGTCAAATTAGGGTAATTAGCATTATTATCTTTACTTATCACTTCTTTGTGTTTGGAACCGTCTCTCCTCTAGATCTTCATAATATATATAATAGGCCAGACAGCATTTTTATCTTTGTGACAGTTTGCCATTTAATTTTCATGGAGATAACATTTCCACAAGTTTCACGTAGAGGAGTTTCTCTTTGCATATACTTGCCTTTTCTCTTACCTTTTAATTGTAATTATTATAATATGTTCTCCCACAGTTTCATACATGTATATAATGCATTCTGGTTGCCTTCACCTCCTTCCTCTCTTATCTCCCTCCAATCCTGTCAACCTCCCTCCTCTATACAAATCCCTTTCTCACATTCATGTCTTTTTTGTTTTGTTCTGTATTCTACTGAAATTAGCCAGAGCTGTCTATAAGACTCATGGATTTGGAACTATCTATTGAAACCTGGTAGACTCACCATTGAGTACATAACTGTAGACAGTGACTGCCACTCCCCTAGAACCCATGAGTATCTAGTAGTTCACCTGAGAAAGGCAGGACCACAAGAGCCCCTCCCAGACCCATGATCGTCTATTGACTGGCCCAATCTTGTGAAGGTCCCACTGCAAGCAACCACAGCTTCTGTGAGATCATGATTGCCGTGGCTATGTCATGTACTGAAGATAGCATTTTATATCCTTTCTTCTTCTCTTCTGTTCCTTATTCTTTATGATCCTTCTTCTACTATATTCCCTTAGCTTTGGGGGGGCGGGTTATAAATACGCTGCTTATGGCAGACCACTCAACTATCACTTATTCTCAGCACTTTGAATAACCAGAGTCTCTGTGTTCACCACTGTTAACTGCAAAGATAAGCTTCTTTGAGTAAGGGTTGAGAGTAGCATTTGTTCATAGGCATTAAAAAAATAAATATTTAGAAGTCAGTTTAGCTCCATATCAATTTAGCTTATCGATAGAAGTATATTATCCACAATGCCTATGACATGCCCCCCAGCCATTTTGTTTTTTGACTGGGTCTATCATACCAGCTATGAATTCAATCGTATGGAGCAGGTCTGAAATCCAATCACAAGCAGTTGGTTATCCCCATAACAGCCATGCCAGTATTGCGCCAGTGGTTACCTATTGCATTTTGGGTTAGCATTATATTTTATTGAGTTCACAGTAGTTTAAGATCACTCATGCCTTTTCTCCCCACCAACCTGCTAGCACTATCTGACACAATGGTCAGCAATGAGAATTCTTCCAGGTCAGTCATAGTTTTATTTCTCTGTGTCCTGTAATGAAAATATGTAGTGTCTTCAGCAACAGGGTCTATCAACTAGTTCTGGTGGGAAACCAAGAGGAAAGCTGGCAGCCTGTATTGTTTTGGGTGTCTAGTAGCTTTTCTGACCAACAACTTATAAGGAGAGATTCCCAATTCTGGACTGTGGAATTTTTGTTTATTAACCCTTTGGTTGTAGGAATAGTGCTATCCAGCTATATATAATATTTTTCTTTTAATCTGTCTTTAAAACTAACCAATCAACCAACCTACCAACCTACCAATCTACCAACCTACCAATCTACCAACCAACAAACAAACAAATCCATTAGCTCATATTTTAAATTGGCTTGCAATGTAGTAAGTTTTCATATGGATTTTTCATATAACATTTGTTTTATGTATTCGTCCTCCAACTAGATCCCCTTCCTTCCATCCCTTTACCCCATTTCTGCTTGAACATTTCCATTCCCTATATTTCCTCTCTCTACTATAGTATCATGTAGATTCTGTTATCACTGCCCCATTAAGACAGCCCCAAGCCCAGCGACCCTTTTCTACTTTCTTTTTTCTGCAGATACTTCAAATTAAACATACAAATGTAAAGCTATGAAGCAAAGATCTACGTATGAGAGAGCATGTGGTGTTCATCTTTCTGTGCCTGGTTAGTTTACTCGGTATAATTTTTCTAGTTCATATCTTTCCCTAGGTTTGAAAAAAATTATTCTGTGATTTTATTAAAAATATTTTCTGTATCTTTGACCTGGAGTTCCTCTCTTTCTATGCCAATCATTTAAAGATTTAGTCTTTTTCATGAGTTTTTAAAATTATGTTTTTATTTGAATGACCCAATTCCTTTACCTTGTCTTCAAGCTTTAATTGTCTGTCTTCTACACAATCCCTCTGTTAGTGAGGCTTTCTCTTGAGTTTTGTATGAAATACTGCATCCTTAACTTCTAGTTATATTTCAGTTTGATTTCCTTCAGTATTTTTGTTGCTTTATTAAATTCATCTTTCCTAGCCTAAATTATTCTTATTATTTTATTCAGCCATTTGTGTTTTCTTGAACATCAATAGAAAAATCTATTCTTTGGCCAGATGGTGGTGGCACATGCCTTTAATCCCAGTACTCAGGCAGCAGAGCCAGGTGGATCTCTGTTAGTTTTAGGCCAGCCTGGTCTACAGAGTGAGATCCAGGACAGGCACCAAAATGACACAAAGAAACCTTGTCTCGGAAAAAAAAATGTATTCTTTAATGGCTGCTACATGCATACATGTATATATATGTACATATATATCCCTAAATATAATCTGCTCAATTTGTATAATGTTACTTATATGTATATTTCTATTAGTATTCGACAAAAAATTGGTGTGATCTTCCCTAGAGAAGACTTTCTCCAATTCTCAGCATTCCTTTGTTGCTTGTAGTTCTTTGTGTAGGGTTGAGGCATCATGGACATTCCCCTGTCTGCTTTGATAGGGCTGTTGGTAGTATCCTCATCCAGTTCATATTTAGGCAGTCATGTTGGTGACTTCTGGGTATAGCTTCTGATATTACTAGACATGTAACAACAATTTATGAAAAAAGAAGCCATGAATTTGAAAAAGAGCAAAGAGGAGTATATGGGAGTATATGGGAGGATTTGGAGGGAGTAAAGGCAAGGGGGATATGATATAATTATATTATTATCATCTCAAAAATAAAAGAAACAAGAGAATAAATTAAAAAAGAAATCTATTCTTGTCCTCTTAAGTTCATTAGATATTTATTCATGCCTCTTTCCAAACTCTTTGAACTTTTGAACACATTTATAATTGCTATTGCCAATTCTGAATCTTACATTTTTAATCTCAATTGCTCTTGCTGGGAACCACTATTTTGGGATTTGTAATTTTGGGGAGGGTTATATTGTCTCTTTTTTATTGCTTATGTTTTTGTGATGGCACCTGGGCATCTTGAGACAAGTTTTGTATTTTGATGTTGGGTTTTAGGCCACACTGCTAGAATACAAAGGCAAGGTAAGGCAAGGCAACTGGATGGATGGCTTGGGAAAGATCTGAGGGTGCAAAACTGAGGGGAGGAAGCCTCTTTCTGGTTCCAGTGGTGTGGAACAGGTTCCCTCCTTTACTTTTGCTCTGTGTGACTACATATGAGAATGTTATTTTGAGTTTTTACCTAGCCATACTATAAGTGCAACATAGAGTTGCATGAAATACAGTATTCGGTAAGGCTCACAAAAACCTCTGGACAGTTTTATCAAGTATATGTATCCAGTCATGCTCTCAAGTTCACCATAGTAAATCCTGTAGTAGAACTCTCTTTGTGAAGTGTCATCATGTTTCTTGAGCATGCCAAGCATGTGGACATTTAAAATGTCTAATGAAGACATGTCATTGATAATGTCCCTTATTAACTATATAGTTTTTCTTATTTCTGTGATTTATATCCCTTTAAGAATCCATGTAATGACTGTTATCTCTCAGAATATTAAGTAAGGGTTTGCATGGTCTAGAATTTCTAAATTGCCAAACTGTGATTATAGTGCTTCATATAGTCTAGTTATTCTAACTAAGAGACTTTTACTTTATGAACAACAAGATTCTGATTCTAATTCCTGTCCTTTCTCTGAGAGGTAGGAATTCTTGGTCTAGTCAGAGCAACTTTCAGTCTGAACCTGGAAGCAATTTTGTTTATAGTATTGGCTTTTAGTATTTCTTCTAGCCCTTGGACAGGATTTGACAAAGGACAATGTGATGCCATAGGGCCATAAAAGTAAATAGCACAGAATCATCCACAAGACAGGGCTCTAAAACCCACTGAAATGTTTACAGAATACAGACTGTAGCAATTCTAGCACACTTGTGGTTTTCCCTTGTTACAGTGCTTACTAGTGAGGCAAATAGAAGTTTTATGAATATGGTTTATATGCGTTAGTGATTATTAAGTTGTGGGGGAAGTCAACATATTTGTACTACTTCAGTAGTTCATGCTTCATGATTTATTCAATATAAACTCACCTTTATTTGTAACTCATGGCAACCAGTGTTCCTTTCTCAACACACCAACTTGTCTCAAACTTCTGTCTTTACCTAACTTCCCTCAAGGAAAGCCTAGGCTAGTTTTTGGCCTCTCAGTATTTACTGATTACATTTTTTTCTAGTTTCTCACACCCCCTCAGTTTAACATTAATAACGCTGGGTGTGTGGTACAGAACTGAGTCATGTAGGAGCACTATGTGAAGTATAATTTCAGATGGACTTTTTGCTCATGTCTGTCCATTCTACTCTAGTGGATAAAAGATTGGAAACTGCTGAGTCTTCTGTTTGTGTAAAATTTATTTTGACTACATACCCTAAAGGGATTTGTGAATTAATCAGCAGAACCAGCACAACAATTCTGTCTTCAGTTACAGAGCTCAATTCTTTCCCCTTCCCAAAATTGATAGATTTTCTTCTTTTTCTTTCTTTCTTTCTTTCTTTCTTTCTTTCTTTCTTTCTTTCTTTCTCTTATTCTTTTTTTTTTTTCTGTTTTTCGAGACAGGGTTTCTCTATGTAGCTTTGCGCCTTTCCTAGAACTCACTCGGTAGCCCAGGCTGGCCTCGAACTCACAGAGATTCACCTGGCTCTGCCTCCCGAGTGCTGGGATTAAAGGTGTGTGCCACCACCGCCCAGCCCTCTTATTATTTTGTTCTTTCCTTTTCTCTCTTTCTCCCCCTCCCCCTCTCTCTTTTTCTTTCTTTTCCTTCCTTCCTCTTCCGATTTCCTTCTTTTGTTCTTAGACTATTGAAATAAAAACCTATATTCTTAAGGTACTTAATTTGTTGAAAACTCTTTTGATTTTTAAAACTGAATGCAATGAGTAGAAACTACATGATCAATTTTAAAAGTCATTGATTTTTAACAAATTAACCAGTTTTTATATCATATGTGACTAAGAGGCTCTACTGTTTAGACCACTCTCTCCTATATTACATTATAAAGTTCTCATATCACAGGTCTGTATGCCTATTCCAGGAAGAAAAAAGTCACTGCAGCTGTTTGTGATGGTGCACATCTATAATCCCAGCACTCAAGAAGCAGAGGCCAGCCTGGCCTATGTCGTGAGTTCCAGATCAACCAGGAGTACGCAATGAAACTCTATCTTGAAAAAAGAAAGAAAAAATACTGCATTGAGATGGAAATCACTTGCTGGTCCCATCATCAATTACTTTAAATATTTTAGTTAGTTAGCGTTTAGTTAAGAAGTATAGTAGGCATCCTGTGTAGTAATTTGTTACAGGGTCTCACTATGTAGTCCGGGATGACCTAGAACTTGTTCTCTCAGGTGCTATGATTGTAGGCATGCACAGCCATAAACAGCAGAAGTGCTTTCCTCTGCATTTTTCTTTTATTGAAAATAGACTTTTTGTACCATATATTATAATTCCCTTCTTCTAGATTCTCCTCACCTCCCCTGCTATCCAAATCCTTTCCAGCTCTCTCTCTCTCATTAGAAAACAGACATCTGAAAAATAATAATAAAATAAATAAGATAAAACAACAACAAACCCCAAACTAAAATAGAAAAACAAACAAACAAACAAACAAACAGAAGAAAAAGAGCCAAAGAAAAAGCACAAGAAATATATAGATCCAGAGAAACACATTCACATACACAGAAATCCCATAGAGACACAAAACCAGGAACCAAAACGTATACACAAGAGACCTGTAAAGTGTGTTTGTGTGGTGTGTATGTGTGTGTGTGTGTGTGTGTGTGTGTGTGTGTGTGTGTGGTGGTGGTGGTGGTGGGGAACCCTGAAAACATTATGAGACAAAGAGCCTCCAAAAATAAAATGCCCTTGTGTTTATTTTGGGTTTGGAATCTACTGATGGGCGTGGGGCCTGCCCTTCAGAGTGGTTTGTGTACTCAGTGAAATTCTATTGGAGAAAACGAATTTTCCTTTGTGAGCAGCTGTCAGTTGGAGATGGCTTCTGGGTTGGGAATGGAGGCTCATAGGCACTTTCTCTCTAAATACTGGACCCCCATCTGGTTTAGACCTGTGCAGATCCTGTGCATGCTGCCCCAGTCTCTGGGAGTTCATATACGCATCAGTCCTGTCCTAAGCCTTGCTTCCTCGGTGTCCTCCATCCCCTCTGGCTCTTATACTTTTTTTTTGCCTCCTCTTCTGAAAGGTTCCCTGAGTCCTGAGGGAAGGGATTTGATGGAGACATCACATTTAGGATGGACTGTTCCAAGATCTCTGCACATTGTCCAGTTGTGGGTCTCTGTATTTTGTTTCTGTCTCCTGTCTCTCATGATGGCTAAGTAATACCCCGATCTATGAGAATAGCAGAATACTATTATTTCTAATTATTCGCACTCAACAAATACTACTCAAGAACAATAATTATCAAGAACATCTCAATTTTTAGTCTAAAACATTTTGCTATAAAACATGAATAGATATAGCCCTAAAGATTTGTATAAGATTAATTATTTCTCAATAATAGATTGAGAAATAATACACATAATGTCACTCTCTTGAAATTACAATAGAAAATATAATAAAGACTAAGGAAGTCTTATGGTAAGGGTGACTTGTTAATTTTGTTCTATCTAATACTTATCTTTTAATTAATTAATACTTGTTAATTTTGTTCTTATCTAATACTTATTAAACGTTAATTAATTAAATAAATTAATAAATTAAAAAATAGTTATTAAACACTTATTAAATGGACAAATTCATGTTTCATTCTCCCCCCATTAAAACATGTGTGATATCATTGCATGAAAAATGTATCAAAATGATTTAAATATTTTATTAGAAATAGTTTTGGAGTCATGTGGACAGATTTGTCATCTGCTAGTTGCATTCTTTGGGTTGCCTAACATTTCTATGCCTCAGCCTTCTTAAGTATAAAATGCAGATTATATTAACACACACACATAAAACATATATATACATATACATATATACATACTATTGTCTCTGAATTTGTCAAATACAAATGGACTAGACCTGTTTAGACATTTATTACTTGTATATATTGTATATAGTTATCGTACTTTTGTATATAGTTTTTCTTTTGTTAGTTATAAACTTTTTCTTTTTTTTCCTTTTTATTAAAATAGAAAAGGGGAAATGTGGTGGTATTTTACTTGTGCTGAAATGTGATTTTAATTGTATGTTAATAAATAAAGTTGCCTGGGGGTCAGAGCTATTAGAGCCATAGCAAGTGCGTGGCGGCGGTGGCGCACGCCTTTAAGGACCTGTAGGGCGGTTACATACAGGCAGTGATGAGGCAGTCACGTGTTTGGGTTTACAACCAATGAGAAGGCAGAACAGCTAGACTATATAAAGACATACACACAGGAAGTAAGTCCCTTTCGGAGAGCTCTCTTGACTGAAGAGGATCACTGAATCAGGAAGGGTGAGGCTCTTAGCTCTGACCTCTTGGCTTTCTTCTCTGAATCGGCTCTGTGTATCTTTTTTAATAAGACGGTTGGTTACAACTACAACATACACACACACACACACACACACACACATTTATATATATATAAAACATCCTAAGGATGGTGTAAAGGCTGTGTTATTAAAGAGCCTCCAGAGAAATGGAACCAGTAGAAACACACACACACACACACACACACACACACACACACACACACACACACCCCTCAGAATTAGCTCGTGTGATTTTGAGTCTAAGAAGTTCTAACACCAGCAGTTAGTGTTGGTAAGTTGGATACCAAGGACAAATCAGTTACAATCTAGAATCTATCAGGCTCAAGAAGAGGAGACAATGTTTTGGTTTGAATTAAGTCTGAGGGCTAGAAGAGATGGGTGTCTTTGCTCAAAGCAGTCAGCAAGGAGGAATTTTTCTCCTGTTCATGTTTTATATTCTATTTAGTACTGAGCTGATAGATAGATGCCCATTCACACTGGCTAGGACAGTCTGCTTTTTGCTTGGTCTCTTGGTTCCAAAAGCAGGTTCATGGATACATCTCAAATGTAAGAGTGCCAGTTGACTGAGTCAGGCTAATAAGTTAAAGGACTCAACACAAGGGCCCGATGATACATTGTGGGTAAAATGCTTTGTACAATGCTGGATGCAGAGTTAATGGGTGGGGCAGTTGGATGCCCACTGGTGCTCTCACTGCCAGCCTCACTGACACTGTGATCCTAATGACACGCAAGCTCTTATTCTCAGAATCTTTACCAGCTCAAAGTCTGAACCCATGGGTAGGAACGGAAACTGATGTAGCTCCTCAGAGGTCTCCAGAGAGGTAGAATCCTTGTCATTCACAGCTGGGACTGTCCTGAGAACTTAACATTGGACCAGCTGCCCTTCTGTCCCTAATTACTGTTTCCACCTCCTAGTACTTGGAATCATCTCCCTAAGTAAACTCTTTCCTTGAAAGTTCTAGTCTAAAGTTCTACTGCTGTTCTGGGCCCATGTAAGAACCATAGCAAAATGTCAGGGAAAAAATTAACCAAACATTTATCACCTAATTTAGACACAGGGATGAGTACCTAGAAACATTTAGAATGTACCATGTTAAGTGCCTTCAGAATACAAGACAACTATTTTTCAAGTAGTGTTCAAGCTAGGAATTATGCTTTCCCATAAAGAGTTATGGCAGTGACTAAAAGTTCTCCCAGGGCTGAGGAGGAAATATTTCTTTTGATTGAAACCGGGACTGTTGACTGGCACTTCTAGCTGACCTATCTGTAAAAGCAGGCAGGCATGGCAATAAAGATTTGTGTGAATCTGTGCTTGCTCAAAATTGAGAAACCTGTCTTTGAAGTCTGACCTTTGGATAATTGTGGGCAGAAGCAGCAATTATTGCTGTGCATGTATTAGTCCCCATCTGAGGCACAGTGTGGCCTCGCACATTCCGATGCGGAATTGAAAAGGGACAGGATCTGAATACAGAGGATGATCAGGGAATTCCACACAAACAGAATGCCAGCAGAAGAAGGAGACTTAGAGGCGTTTCTTCTCTGTGTTTTTAAAGCTACCAAGGATATAGGCATTCACCAGTGTGCCTACAAGGAGATTTTGGCATCCGAAGACACCTTACACCAGCTGCACATCAGTTTTGCTATAGACATATTTAAGTTCAAATTTAATTACTTAGTGAAACATGTGCAATTAGCCCAAAGAATTTGCTTTATTTTTTCTCAATTGCTTCTTTATTTTAGATGCAAATTAAAAGCAGCCTTCCGTATTTAACACCTCTTGTTGGTGTTAAATTGCTGGACTTCAGGTGACAACAGCCATGAAATTGATGCCTACGAGGCGTGAGTCTCTTTCCATCATCTAGCAAGCCTGACTCAAACTTGTTTGTATTAAGGCAGGCCACGGAATACATGGCAGCCGAGTAGAAAAGAATGACGTGCTCAACTCTGCCGTGCCTATTTTGTTCGTTTTCTGAAGGACAAGTAAATGTGGTGCAATTTTTTTTCTCCCCAAGGAGACGTGTGGCCTGTTGCACAGTTACAGTGTAGCTGCTCTGAGAGAGTCAGGCTGAGAGCAGAGGAGCAATAATAGAGTTCGGTTTTTAAGTGCCTGGGAGCTATGATTTTTTCTCTTCAGAGTCAGGTTTTAGAAACCATTTACCGGGCTCTCAGAAGAAAAGAAAACCAAGGGATGAAACGTTAGAGACAGAAAGTTTTTTTTTTTTTTTTTAAGTGAGTTTGGAGAAAAATTGACTCTACTTAACAACAACAGCAATAACGTACTCTCTTTCTCCTTACCGTCTGCTGCTTCTCGCCTTCCCCAATCTATCAGTTCAGTTTCCTTTTTCATTGGTAAATAGTTTCTTGTACATAAGAGAACATGGCTGTATTAGTCCATCCTGAATCTCACAGATGCATACTTAATAACTTCCTGGTATAGTATGTCACACCAATTGTGTTCTTTAAATATGGTTGGCTCTCTAATATGATTTTTTTGTTATTTTTTTTTCAAGACAGGGTTTCTCTGTGTAGCCTTGGCTATCCTAGAACTGGTTCTGTAGACCAGGCTTGGCCTTGAACTCATAGAGACCTCCTGTCTTTGCTTCCCGAGTGCTGGGATTAAAGGCGTGCGCTACCACCGCCCAGTTTCGTATGATTTTTTTTAAAAATTGCCTTTCACCTTCTTCCTTCGCACTTACCTGCGAGGTGGCATCACAGCTGCCCTCCGGTCTCTGGTGAAGCCCAACATTGTCAAATAGAGGACCAAGAAGTTCATCCGGCACCAATCAGACCGGTATGTCAAACTTAAGTGAAACTGGTGGGAACCCAGAGGTATCGACAACAGGGTGTGGAGAAGATTCAAGGGCCAGATCATAATGCCTAACCTTGGTTATGGGAGCAACAAGAAAACCAAGCACATGCTGCCTAGTGGCTTCCGGAACTTTCTGATCTACAGTGTCAAGGAGCTGGAAGTGCTGCTGATGCGTAACCAATCTCACTGTGCTGATCGTCCCGTGATAACTCCTTTAAAAACTCTACCCCTTTTTGCTGAATAGGTGGTTTACAGACTTAAAAATAACTTTGAGTAATATTTAAAATGCGATTTCCTGGGTTCTCAAATCCCACTGAATCAGAAGTCCTGGAGTGTAGATGTTGGGGTTTGTACTAAGTAAAGCAGGAGTGACGGTGCTGTGCCTGAGGGATCTCCAATTCTGGGACCTTTATGTCATTGTGTGGGGGTGGGAGAGGAGGACGAGAAGAGGAAAATGGAATGTAAGAAAATCTTTGCAGAACTCGGTGTCTTTAATGTTTATACTGGTCAAGGTTTTCATTTTTTTATGTATGTATGTATATGTATGTATGTATGTATTCATTCATTCATCCATTCATTTATTTATATTTTTCTCACAGTGTTTGAGGGGAACAAGCCACAAGGAACACAGAAATCTTAGCTATGCTGAGACACAGTCTTTCTTTTGGGGAACCTACTTTAAGCTAAATCTGTGCTTGAGAGGAATGAGAACTTGAACATAGTAAGCATGCTCACATCCTGAGAGTGAGGAAATATTTCAGCTCTCTTCTGGTATGAAATGGCATTTCCTAGCTCTTGCAGCCAGCAAGAACTGGTAATGATAAAAACTAAGGTGCATTTAGAAGTACCTTTTCACTACTCTAGGCTGAGTGCTAGATTACACAGCCAATTTTGCTGTGTCAGTTAGTGAATTATGAATGTCTGGGATAAGAGAAGAAGTGTAGTACAGTGCACCTTGCCATAGGAATTCTCCGTTCCTTCATTTACCATGTTGAACTCAGCATTGTAGGGGCACTGGAACTGTCTTCTAGTTACACTGGTAACATGAACATTTCAAGAATAGTTTTAAAGGCATTGTATTGTTGAGCATATTTGCATATAATTTATAGTGCCAGGATGCTCTGATCTAGGGACAGATGATGTGGGCTTTGTTATAATTGTTTGTTATATTACTAAAAAACACACCCTTCCTACTCTTTTGAATTAGTGTGGAGACTCAGTGAACTTCCTTCTGAGTCATTTGTTTATTATTTCTAGAGAGAATACTCCACAATAAACGTTGGGTAGCTTCTGAGCACATAGGTGAAAGTCATTAACATGAAAGTCTGTTTAGATACAACATGAGGCAGAGTATTTTATATGCTCATTTATTTTAAGACGAGGTTTTGTTATGTTTCTCAGAGTGAAACCAAACTTACACGGGATTTCACACGTGTATTTAATTATTTACATATATTCAATTATTGACAATATCTGTCAAGGACTTAAACATACATTTAAATTAGGATGCCAACTGTCTTCAGTGCTTTCCACTTGGGGATATAGTGATTTCACCACCTCATCTACAGCATTTAAAAAACTTGGATTCGGATAGAAGAAATGGGTAACTCAAATCACATTCAAAATTACCCCAGAAATCACATAGGTAATTGTAAGGACATTTTCTGTTGGAGACTATTATTTTAAGATGTGTGTGTGTTTTAATGTTGCATTTGTTTAACTCTGTAAAGCTATGGTATTACGACATTCTCCCTGAAAGACAGAACTGTAAGTAAACGTCCGGTCTCAGCACCCTTTCTGAGGAGGGAATGCTGCAGATCGAACAAATCAATTGAGGATAGCACTTGAAAATTGAAGTGTTTCCCATAGTGTCCTCTAGGCAACGGTGCAAGCAAGAAACCGGAAGTTGAAATAAATGCCAGCACTGTAAGAGAGTGGGAATGAAAGCATATTAAAGTGAGATACGTATGCTTTGAAAGGTTTACCAAAGAACCAGTCAGAAGTGTGGTGGGTGAGGTGTGGCCAAGAATATTAAGAGACTGCTGCCTTAATACAGGAAAATTGCTGTGCCTAAGGCAGAATGATGAAAGGCCTGGAAGCCCCCAAAACTCTATGAAGAAGCTATGATATAGCCAAGAACATTTTCATCCTTTCAACAAAACGTCTTGAATGTCTTTGATGTGCTAGCTAACCAGTACAGCTTCTGCATGTAAGAAGCTCTCTGTAGATGACTGCTGAATGAATATGAATGATGAAACAAGATAACATGCATCCGACTCAGGACAAACTTGTCAAACACAGATTTAAATAAGGAACAAATTCTCATCTTAGGTTTAGGTAGAACTATGTTATACAAGCAAAGTAAGTTAAGACTTAGATTTAGATTCAAATAGTGGGTCTGTTTCCTGATGTGTGATGCAATGGAGTCAGTGTTTCACTGGTGTACAGTGTCTGGGTGGGTTGCATCTTTCAATTAGTTTAACAGTAATTAATGGCAAGAACATGTCTCTTTTCTTTTTTAGTTCCCCCCTGCATACCTTTGTGTTAGTTAATTATTTGTCAATTAGACTAGGCTAACAGATTAGGCAGCTAATACAAGTTTTTTTGAGTGTGTTGAAGATGAAATTTCTAGAAATGGTTAACAGTGGAATTGGTAGTCTAATGAAGATCCATCCTCACTGGTGTGGGTGGGAATTATCCATTCCATGGAGTGAATACATACACAAAGAATTAGAGCAGGGGTAACTCCCTCCTTTAAGATATGTCCGCCCATCTTCATCCCTCAGCCTTGGGGACCTCAGTTCATTGGCTTTGGGACTTTGGAGCTTATACCAGTGAGATCCTGGTTATTAGGCATATAATACAGATCAAATGATATCAGTATCCCTGGTTCTTCAGTTGGTATGTACTGTGTACATGGACTTCTTGGATTTTATAACCATCTAATATAATTCCTATAATAAATCTCCTGGTACATCGGCATCTCCTTGTATCCTAATGAATATTTCTCTAGGGGAACTGAGAGCTTTGCATACATCCCCTCTTTTTATTGGTTTCTGTATGTCTCTAAACATACTCTTGTTATGATTATTTTCAGCAAGTCTTTATGATTGAACCTACTGACTATTTCTGACGCACTCTTTTAGCCCAGTCCTCTGCTGGTATCAAATGCTAAGATGATTAATTTGATACTTAGAATGATTACCTGCAGCCTTTAAACTCCAGCATATGGAAACAATCATGGTAAGTGGGCTTGCTCTGTTAATTGCTCTTGGCATTCTAGAAAAACGCCTTCCTGGAAACCTATGGTTTAACAGGATAGATCTTGTTTGCCAAGGATGTATTCTGAAACTCAGTATTTCATACAAGGGGAGGTAGGCATAAAAGTTACTCTAGTGGGTTTTAGAGAAGACAATGTTAGAACAAACAATAAGCTATGGACTTACACACAGGAAATTAATTCTGTTGGTGAACTAGTGAAAAATAGAGGTTTAGAAGCACAGGGCAGACTATTATCTGAGTTCTAACGTCAGCAGGCATGACTCAGAATAGAACATGCTTCTAATATCATACACTTCTGGTTCTTCCTATTCTTCCTACAGAGACTTGGGTAATCAATCTTCTTCCCATGGCAGTTAAAGATGAGTCTTTCAGTGAGCACAATGGAGCTACTTGTAGAGTGTTTAACCCATAAATCTTTCAGTTCATCAGGTCATCAGGTCTGGGTCTTGGGTCTGCCTTAGAATCGTATCTGCCAAATGGTCTAACATGGAGTTTTAAGACATCATCATCATCTCCTCCTCCTCTTCTACTTCCTTTTTTCTCCTTCCTTCTCTGTGTATGCATGATTTGTTCATATTTCCTTGTGTGTGTGTGTGTGTGTGTGTGTGTGTGTGTGTGTGTGTGTGTAAGCCATAGGACAATTGTGTATGTCTTTCTCAGTTGCTTTCTACTTTACCTCTTGAGAAGATACTCTCTTTCAACCTGGAGCTTAGCAATTTGGTTAGACTTGTTGCCAACGAGTTTCAGGGATGTGCCCATTTCTACCTCCCCAGTGCTAGGATAACAAATGCCCACTGCTGCACCCAGCACTGGTGTGGTGAGCATATTACTAATGGAATCATTCACCATACTCCCCTAATGTGGCCTGTTGAAGTGAGTAAGAGAGATTAAATAGCTAAAATGCCTATAAAATGGAATTACAATATTTCCCAATAATGATGTTAGTTTAGTGCATGATTTAATGAATATCAGTCAGAAGAGACAATGTCACTTAGTCATTTAGAGTCTAGGAATACATTAGTCAGAATGACTAGGAATATTTGTGTATAAAAATTGGATATTAGTCAGGCATAATATGTCACAGTAACTTCTCTTAGGGCTTGAATTTATATTCAAAGTGTTATTTGTGCTTATGATACAACCTGCCCCTGAAGTGAACATCCAGGGAATTTTGGTACATTCTTCTAAGAAAAAGCTTCCCATTAAGTTCTGAGGTGGCATTACATAATCCATTTGACTTCTGTTCCATGGGTCTTAGAAGAGAACTTACAGTGAGCTCTCTAGCTAAGAGGCCTTTAGTAGGATGTTATAAATTATTAACTAATCCTGGAAATGCCTATGGTCATGCCATCACTGCTAAGGGCCAACTTTAGGGAAAATGGCAAAGTTGAATAGAAAGCCAAGTTTACTGCAGTTGGGATTCTTTTCCTATCTAAGAAACTAAAGAAAGTTAGTTCTGTCCTTGAAGCCCAGATAAAGATTGTTCTTTTTCAGTTTACCACACATTTTAAACCGTTTTCCTCCATCTTCAAATCTCCTCCTCTCTATGATCAGTTTTTATCAACTTAATGCAAACTAGAGTTACTAGGAAAGGAGAAACTGGAATAGGAAGTGCCTCCATCAGATTGGACTGTGAGCATTTCTGTGGATCATTATCTTGATTAGGGAGGGCTCAGCGCACTGTGGTTGGTGCAACCCCTGGATGCGTGGTCCTGGGCAGAATAAGAAAGTCGATTAAGCAAGCCATAGTGACTAAAAAGTAAGCAGTGTTCCTCCATATTATCTGCTTCAGTTCCTGCCTCCAGGTTGGGCCCTTGATCCAGGTTCATCCTTTGAGTTCCTGCCTATGTATGCTTCCTTTGACAATAGACTGTAACTTATAAGCCAAATGAACTCCTTTCTCCCTAAGTTGCTTGTTGTTCAGCAGAGAAGCAAAGTAAAGCATTCCCTACATCTCAAGTCAATCTCATCTTTTAGAATTCCTCACTTTGGCACTTAGACTTTTGGTAATAGCATTTATGTATAGACTAATATTCACAGTTTTTGACATAGGGCTTGTTGGGATTCTTTCAGAAATCTGAATAGGTACCATGCATAGCAATCAAGGTATGCTATCACTTTTTCTGAGGAGTCTATTTCTATTCACCCTTAACAGAGAGTACAATGATTGTCCCCAAAGATGATTCTTGTCATGCCTAGCTATATGTATGGGAGTTAATAAGTGGGGCATGGGCAACTTATGAGTGGCTGTACCACCAAAGAGTCCTCTTCTCACAACAATTCCTAATTGCTTATATATCTGTGAGGAGGGGTGGGGCCTCCTGAGCTTCCCAATCCTGGTTAGCCTTATCTTGCCTTCCAGGAGAGAATGTCAATTGATCCAATCTTATGAAGAACTCTGGAAGCTGGTCACAACTGCTCTGAATCAAGAAGGAGATAATCACTTCCAGCTTAGAGGAAAGAGCAACACAAGAGACCACATTTGGGGAGAAGTAACTGGCTTGTAGTCTTAAGTACACTGAGGCCCTATAGACATGCTCAGAGTGAAGAGTAAACTTGGTCATCAAATCTGTCTCCTCCCAAGTCAAATAATAAATTAGATTTTTTTCAAAAGAAAACTTATGAATATTGTTTATTTAGCTTATCTAGTGAATAAGGAAGTTAGCATAAGAGCTTGGTAATCTATTAGGTTAGAGGTATTTATAAATTTATAAGTCATAATATATAAATTAAATTCAGAAGTATAAAATCAGGAAGGAAGTCCTTTTTTTCAGTAAAGTGAGAACTGAAGGGATTATAATATTGACTTTAAGGCAACTACGGTGCTTGGAAAGGCATAGTACTACCATGCTTATTTTGTTGGTAGTAAATGTACTAGAGACACTATATTTAGTGGAAATGTTGGTGACTTTCATTTTTAGTAATATAATTGGTATGAAAAATTCAAAATTCTATAAGCACTTCAAGGTTATTGTATATGATATCTCAGGTAACATATTTCTGCTTTGAAATGAAAGTGATATACATGTGTTGCGTTTATTTCAGAATCCCTATTTATTTGTGCTTTGTAGTCTATTTGTTTTAAAAAATAGTTCTTAATGGCTTTAAAAGATCATTTTTTTTATTCAAAGTTCTTTTCAATAGCTAGAACCAGGAGAAAACAACCCAAATAATGTACTCATTTATATGTGATTTTTTACAAGGTTGAATGAAAGTAGATATCTAATTAGAATTCTACTTTTTACAATAGGTAATAATGTGGGACTGCTTTGTTTGTGAAGAAAGGTGTTGAAATATGACCTCATATTGACAAAAATATGCTGCAGGAAGCCATGATTGTATCACTCCAGGCAGGAGGCTGGGTAAAAATGTGTGAGAGGCCCTAAGTTCCATCTCATCCTAACTCAGTATAGGGCTGTTTGGCTGGGCTTAGACTTGGAGCATGCTCTAATGGAGCTAGAAGAGTTCCATCTTACAGTGGCATGTCTTTGGGCTTGCACAGATGGTGTCCCTGCAGATTCTATGGAGATGGAATTGTGGTCTGTGGAACATGGAGGTCATTTTCCTCCTGCTATTTCTGCACTGCTTGCTGTTCATATCGTCTAGACTGATGGATCCCTGAGTTTCAATATCATTAAAATGACTGGCGATCATAGAATTAATTGCATTATTAAGTCCTATTAAGTGAACATCATATCTGCTTTGAAGGATAGTTTTAAACTGGTAATTTCCATCTTGCATTTGTGGGTTTTTTAAAAAATAGTTTTCTTTTACAAAAACCTATAGAAAGATGTTCTTATGCATTTATATATTTATCTCTTCTATCAGGAGGCTGCATGCACTCAATTATATTTTAGGTTGCACAGCAGAGATCTGGCTGTTAACTAAAGCCTTGTGCTGGGTACAAATGAGCAAAAGGGGTAGTGCTCTTATAACAGGTGTTTTCCTTGTTTGCCTGCACATGTAATTCCTGTTGTTTTGTGAATCTGACATTTTTACTGAATTTTCCAAGCAGGGGTGACATAGGTAATTTCAATTCTGCTTTCCTCACATTGCATTGTCAGCTAGAATGTAGTTGGTTAATTTTAATTTCATGCTTCTGATCAAAAATTGCATGATAGAAATAAACTCATCCTAACAGGTAAATAAATTTGAGCAAGACATTGAAGAGGTATCTTCACCTTGTCAAAAGCAACATATCTTCTCTAGGTGCATGGACATCTGTGACAGCTAGAAAGGAGTCTACCTGCCCCTTGGGACTCACTATGTGTTATTAACTAAACCTGAAAGGAGTTTAGAGAACAAAAGCTGCCCTGCAATCCAGCATGGTCCAATCCATAAGGAACCTGGGTAATAAGGCAGTCGCGGAGACACTTTGTGTAAGAGCTAGGGGTTGCCTTCTTCTGAATACTCTTTCCACAGACTGAGGCTACAAAAAAAATCACTGTGCAGCAGCATATGTGGAAAACCTGATGAATAATTTTAAAGACAAATGTTTAGAAACTTTGAAGATGACTTTGTTTATAGATTATTTACAACTCCTCTGCTCTTTCTACCTTTTCACTCTGATTTTTCTTTCTTCTCTCATACTTGACCACTTATTTTTATTGTTGCTGTCATTCTAGAGTCACTTTGCTTTTAAAACATCTAGAGTTTCTTTTCTTTTTTAATGAAACAGAGAGGCATTCTCTTATACCAGGAGCCACAATGAGAGACTGTCTTAAGTACTTTGGATATTTTGTTTTGGGGATTATCTTGATTGCTTTAAGACATTGATTTTGGAAATTTATGGTGAACTGACCTTAAAAAATTACTTTTCTCACTGTTTTCACCACTGAAAAGATCAGTAATTTATCTAGAATAAATGAGCTGAGAATGTTTGTTTATGGATTCAGCTAACTTTATACAATAATGACTCACTCATTGTAGTTATTTTTCTGTCCTAAAATAAAGAAGGATACATTGTGCCATCAAATCTCAAGAAAGTCTTGTTCTAAATATACAAGTTTTAGGCTGCACTGAGAAGTGGATGCAAGTTTTGAAGCCAAAATAGGATGTGAGTTCAGGAACCAGGAAAGAAAGATAATATTTAGTGAGTAAAAAAATAAAAAAAAATAAAAAAGAGGTATTCTGGAGGAAGTCAAGATAATGTGTTAACACATCTATGTTATATTTGGGAGTCTTAGGAACAGGTTAGCAAGCATATATTTCCACACACTATTTTATTTACAAAACTCTCTCACAAAACTTCTTGAAAAGCATCTCAATGTGTTATACAAGAGAAAGTGGTTGCAGTGAGAGAGAACCTTGAGCTCTCTCTACAGATGAAACAGGTTCAAGTGAACCTCTGCCTTGGCGGAGCACAGCTTGAAGCCCCTTTTACGTCCTACACCAGTATTGTCAGGAAGAACAGTCATTGTGACTGTTTTTGCCATCACCACTGGTGAGTCCTTTATCTAACAGTGGGAGGTCATGGTCGACACAACACTGATGTTCCTGGGAGGGCAGTATGGCCAGCAGACAATGGATCTGCATGGAGCTGCATGTTCCTGGACTGATTATCAGTGCAACGGAATAGGAGCTGAGGAACACTGAGGTGTGATTCTATCTAGCAGCTAGTCCCTAGCTCACATAGCCTTCCTTCCTCAATGCAATAGTTATGGCCATAGTGTTGTGAGGCAGAGCCCACTAAGTGCTCTGATTGTCCAAAATGTTCTTCCTTCATCTCTTTGCTTGGTTGATGTTTCTGACCATTTCAGTGTTGGTTCATGGGTCATCTTAGAAACAGGCTTTCTTGCTTCTCTACCTACCTTCAACCCTCTTCTCAATAGCTTTCATCTTAATTCTCAGTATTAATTGCCACCATGACATCGTCTTTCATCCTTTCAGAGACTTTAACAATTTTGACTTCCTTGGTCTTCCTCACTAGAATATATTCTTCGAGAAATCACAGAGCATGTCTTTCTTATTTATTCTCATAACTTTAATATATTGAATATAGTAGTTGGATATTTGATAAATTTTTTTTAAGTGATTATGTGTGATTTTTACCTGAGAGCTACAAAACATAGCAGAGGCCATTAAAAGACTCAGTGGGCATGGTTCTTTTAGAGATTGTTTTTTTTTTCAGAGCAGTGTAACTTAATGTTTTTGAATCTTTTTATTGCATAAAAAAGTGAATGTGGCTTGTACATAGAAACATTAATGAGAAGTAAAAGTTGTAAAGCCAAATTTGGACATATCTTTATGGTCAATCATCTGTTGTAAATATGAGGCTGCAAATTTTTAGGAAAAAGAAGAAACAGGATTATCAATTTACATGATTGATATTTTAGGGTGTTGTAGAATATTATTTTAAGGTGTGTTACTTTTGTTTATGTTGCATTTGTTTAACTCTGTGAAGTTGTGTTACTGTGTCTCTTTAGGACACCTGATGGTCTAATAAAGAACTGAGCAGCCAATAGCAAGGCAAGAGAAAGGATAGGCAGGGCTGGCAGCTAGAGAGAATATATAGAAAAAATCTGGGAGGAGAAAGGAACTAACCAGAGAAGGAGGAGGACTCAGGGGTCAGTTACCCAGCTACACAGCAAGCCATAGAGTAAGAAATAATGAAAAGTACACAGAAATTGAGAAAGATAAAAGCCCAAAGGCGAAAGGTAGATGGAATAATTTAAGAAAAGCTGGCTAGAAAAACACCAAGCTAAGGCCAGGCATTCATAATTAAGAATAAGCCTCCATGTGTGATTTATTTGGGAGCTGGGTGGTGGGCCAACAAAAGAGCAAAGCCAACCAACATTAGGGTATATATTTTCCCTCTTTATGATAGCCAAGTTTCATGTATATGTATATATGTGTGCATGTATATATGTATGCATATATGTATGTATATGATGTATATGTATATATAGCACTGTATGTGATTATGCTCAGGAGGAAATGATCTTCTTCCACAGGTGATACCTAGGGCTCTGGGTCTCCTGGAGGTCCTCCAAATGAGGGGTATATCATTCAGTACAGAGGATTCACAGTACTCTGAGGGGGAGCCATTTGTGCTGGTTTGTGTAGATGCAGGACACTGAAGAGAGCAGAAGAGTTGGCTCTGCTTGCTTATATGTGTTTTGAGGTGGTTAAGTTTGTTCATGTTTTAGTTCAGATGTAAGTGCTTAAGGGAATAAGACTCAATAACAATTAAGAAAGCTAGTGAGGTTGGGGGAAAATGGGCAGAGATTATATAGTGCCTCCTGAGTTCTGAGCTAAGTAGTTTTATGCCTATTATTTGCTAGCAATTTCAGGTGGAGGTTCAAATTTCTACCAGGTGACACCTGGAGCTCAGAGTCTTGGCAGTGAGGTTCAAACTGGGGCGGGAACTCATTTTTTTTGTTACTGTCATCAAGTAGTTGTGAATGATGTTAGTGTCTGACTTTTCCTACTAACAAAAGCAAGAAGATTTTTGCTCAGCAAGATTTTGAGTTAGCACAAAGCAATTAGGTGTTTCCTTTTTTATTGTTGTGAAGAGAATTGGGGAGATGAGCCATTAATTACAAACCATATTCACACAGCATGATCACCTGATCAGAGGTAGGACTGCATTCACTTCTCCAGTTTGATCTATTAGGCAACCATTGTTAAAGTAGGCATGTGCTTTTACTTTTTATAAATGTCAATGTTCTGAGAAGTTTACTCTCTCCATTGAATACTGAAAACAATCAACATTCATAGTGCTTATTGCTGTGAATATCACTCTGTATGCTGTGAATGTGTTGCTCTGATTGTTAATAAATAAAGTGCTGATTAGCCAGTAGCCAGGCAGGAAGTATAGGCGGGACAAACAGAGAGGAGAATTCTGGGAATAGGAAGGCTGAGTGAGGAGTGACCAGCCAGACACAGAGGAAGCAAGATGTGAAGGCAGAACTGAGAAAAGGTTTTTACCAAGCCACGTGGCTAAACATAAATAAGAATTATGGGTTAATTTAAGTGTAAGAGCTAGTCAGTAGTTAGTTCTGTGTGTTTACTTGTGTCCAAGTGGCTGTAGGACTTGTGGGTGAGAGAGATTTGTCCTGATCATGGGCCAGGTGGGACACAAGAATACATCAGCTACAGCTTATGTGTTTTAAATTAGACCCATGTAAGTCATCAATGATTAATATGTTTAAACATGTGAGAATCCCAGTTATAGTTACCAAATTCAGAATAAGGAATTTAGAAAATATAATCATCAATCTAAGCTTATAAAAAGAAATCTCTAATAGCAAAATCAACAAAGGCATTATAAATATAGCCCTGCATGTGGATGAATGACTAGAATATTGGCATTTGAGTTAGCTTATTAAATATGTAAGTATTCATGATCTGATTGTACCAGAAAGACCCAGTTTCTCTTCATGTATAATCTACTCATTGAAAGTCAAGGAAACATGGATACACTGTTCTCTGTATTCACTTCTCTCTCTTTCAAAAATTCCCACAAGGACCCAAATTGTTATATGGGGTATGTGAATGTTTAGAAAAGAATAGAGTTTGCTTTATTTTTGGAAATGCTGTATGGCACCCTTTGGATACTTTGAATACCACCCTTGTAACTGGAGACTACCCTTGTAACTGGTGATTCCAGTCCTGTATGGTTGGGTCATCACTTTTATTAGGCCAAGGTCAGGCCAGGAGGGTATCTTATTCAGAACAGTGTAGTATGCTGTTGGAAGCCAAAAACCCTGTTCCCTACATATATTCCACATAGGAAGACTTTGAGGTACAGGGATCTAAGAAGTATTTTCCCTAGAATTGTTTGTTGAGGCAAAACAACCTCTTGCTGTCCCCCAATTTCCTTGCAGCAAAAGCCAGGGCACATTGCATTCAACATGCTCACTCAGTTCCCGTATCATTTTGGCCTGCTGCAACTCTGCTGTTGTAGAGGATGCTACCATGGCTCCTGGAATTTGGCTTATGAAGAAACCACTCTGATGAAAAGGAAAGTTAACTAGGGCTGGTGTTAATGAGTCAGCGTCCTTCTGCCCTGATTCAGAGTTGCCAAGGGCTCTGATTCTTGTTTACCACTGCTATATAAACTCCTGTTATCCTTCATACCTCGAAAATCCTCAGGCTTGCTGGCTGGCTGGCTGTGTTGAACAGATTCTTTCTCTCAAACCCAGCTTTTCTGAGGACCCTGTTGGGAGCAGATCCTGTTTAGCAGCAGGGAAAACCTTAATGAATAATCTATTAGGTTTAGGCTGAGTATTGATTTCTAAAAGGCTACACTACTTCCTTTAGATCCTAAGAATGTGAATAAGTGATTAAATTTAATGCAACACAAGCTTGCTTGTACATGTTTATAAATGAACCATTATGATACAAATTGCCTTGAAAACATCATGGTACCAGGTCAGGGTGTTAGTATCTTTGTGGAGGCTGTCACCAATTATGTGTACATATTACAGGCTGAACAATGATTATTCCTGCTCACCAATTCTGCCAGATTACTGTCAGACAGGAGATCTACCTTCAAATGCAGGCTAGTTTAAGAAAAGGACATCCTCTTAGGGATTCATCTCTGAGATGGGAACTATTTGCATTAACTTATTTATGTATTCATGGCTTTTCCAAAGTGCTGAGAGAGTGATTGAAATTTTCCTTCTCCAGAATGCATGAATTTAGCTTTATTAGTCATTATCTGCTCCTCGATTTTTAGTCGGAATAACTCAGACAGTCTTGATAACTTGGTCTTAGGAAACAGGTTTTGGAGTTAGTTAATCTGACAAAGGCAATTAACTGCCTTTGAAGCTTTTGGAGGCGGAGGCAGCCAGTGAAGGTCAGGACACCAATTCTCACCACAGCATCTCTCTGCCGATATCATCTCTACCTTTAGTGATGAAATTGTATTTATAGCTCTTTATAAATTAAGGTATTTGTTAAAATTAACTTGGATGAGGAAGTCATTATCCCAGGGAACAACACTGAGGAAAAAATAATAACAGAAGCAAAGAGCTGTCTCTTATGAGGGTCAGAGTGAAAGCTGATGCTCAGATCCAGATGAGGATGGTAGGGATTTGTTGGTTGTAGAGGACACAAGAAATATCATCATAGGCAATGTCAGAGTGTTGAGCTTAGATATGGAGGCCTCCTTGGTGACCCTGAAAGAAGGAATGAGGTCAGATGTTTTTGTCTGAACAGATGAAGAACCTTGCTTCCAAAGAAAGAGTCAGCCAACATACTGGCTGAAACTCAGACAGAACACAGTTTGGATTATGAGGGCAGTTTTCAACAGCCTTGAGTGGCTTGGAAGAGTCAGCCATAGCTATGACGTACATATCTTACAAGATTCAGGAAGAAGTAACCCTTGAAGGTGAAGACAAAACCTGCAGAATCAAAGAAATCCCTGAAATCAGAAAAGGCTGAGATCTGTAGGTATGTGGCTTACTTTTATTACAAATATGAGAAGCAGAGTGCCTAAGTTTCTTCATCCTTTTGGTGACCTGTGCTCCTGGATTTTGATTTAAAAGCACTGCTATACTGTGTGTGTTTGTTGGTGTGAGATTAACTGAGGATGGAAAGAAGGGAGTGTTATTAAAGAAAAATTCTCTAATTTTCTTTCTTTTGTTCTGAAAGTTTTTTTTTCTTATTAAGAGATTTTCTATTTGTTTTATATATCAACCACGGATTCCCCTGCCCTCCTCCCTCTCACCCCGAGCCTTCCCCCCCAAACCATCCCCCATTCCCACCTCCTCCAAGGCAAGGTCTCCCCTGGGAGTCAGCAGAGCCTGGTACATTCAGTTGAAGCAGGTCCAAGCCCTTCCTCCCTGCACCAAGGCTGAGCAAAGTGTTTCAGCATAGGCACTAGGTTCCAAAAAGCTGGCTCATGCACTAAGGACAGGTCCCAGTCTCACTGCCTGGGGGCCTCCTAAACAGTTCAAGCTAAACAACTGTCTCACTTATCCAGAGGACCTAGTCCAGTACCATAGGGGCTCCTCAGCTATTGGTTCACAGTTTATGTGTTTCCACTAGTTCGGCTAGTTGTCTCTGTACTTTTTCCAATCATGGTCTCGATATCTCCATGATAAATGAAGACACCATGGGAATAGGAAGAAGCAGAGTGCTAGAGAGGTCCCCAGGAATCCACCAAGATACCTCCACTATAAACTATTGGCAATGGTCGAGAGGGTGTCTGAGCTGACCTACTCTGTTGATCGGATGGCCAAACACCCTAACTGTCATGATAGAACTCTCATCCAGTGACTGATATAAGTAGATGCAGAGATCCACCGCCAAGTCCCAGGCAGGGCTCCAAGAGTCCAATCGATGAGAGAGGAGGAATTACATGTTCTGAAAGTTTTTAAGCAAAAGAAAGCAAGAGACTCCTCTTTTCAAAATGGCCCTTAGGCTGGATGGATAATTTTGGTCTTGTCTGAACAGTGGTTGGTTTCATAAGCATGAGTAAGATCCTTCTCTCAATTGAAGATGCCTGGAGCATTTAAGCTTCTAGGAGCTTCTGAGGCAAATGACAGATATGTCTGTACCCTGTGGGCTTTGTAGACACCCCTAAAAATAAGGGCAGTGACTTGAATTTTTCTAACATGCTTCAGTTCAAACTTCTGAATTGTTTCCCACTTTCTTGAAGCCCAGTATCTGAGGTCTGGAAGCTTTAAGTCCTGCCTTTGTGTTACTGTGAGGATACTTGTGTGGATACTTGTCTTAACTCCATGATGTAAATAGTTGATTATATTCATAATGTGATGTACTCAGTGTAGCCCTGAATCAGAAGATACTTGGTTATTATGAAAGTGTGTCATCATTGACTGAAACCTAAAGTCAGATGGAGCGTCAACACAAAGGCATTCTACATCTATTTCATTATTACAAAGAAAGGATATTTCTGATTCACAATGTAGTTTCTGAGCAGAATGAATTTGAGTTTTGTATTTAATATCAGTCATGCAGTCTGCACTGTGTTTGGCTGGCCTCACATTTAACTCTCGAAACAAATTCCCAAATGGTCTCATGACCTCTTTATTTCTTTACTTTCTTTCTTTTTCTTTCCTTCCTCCTCCTCCTCCTCTCCCTCTCCCTCTCCCTCTCCCTCTCCCTCTCTCTCTCTCTCTCTCTCTCTCTCTCTCTCTCTCTCTCTCTCTCTCTCTCTCTCACACACACACACACACACACACACATACTTTTCCCTTGTAATTAAATGAATCTATATAGAGAGAGGCTCACCAAGTTGGATTTTAAGATATGACTATTTCCTGTCTCCCTTGGGTTCTCCAGTTTGGCATGGAGACACTTACTGCTGTATAGATTAGAGGAATTCAGTTTATACCCACGTTCTGGAGCAGGAAACAGTTTTGAAGAGGAGATGTTTCCTATTTCTCAGAAGTCCTCATGATCACTGGGTACAGGAAGTGTGGGTAGATATATTGGAGGAAGACCGAAAGAGAAGGAAATGCTACTAAAAGGGCATGAATGTTAAAGAGCCCAGATACAGAGAAAACAGGTAGGACCTTCTGAAATTATTTAGGAGAGAGTTTTGGAGGCCCTACCTAGAAGACAGAGTGGAGATGAAAACAGAAGGAATAGTTGAGAAGTGTACTAAAGGCAGCTTTCCAACAGCCATGCCCCATGCCCAGTAACTGTTGTACTTTGTACTTTCTGTTCTCCTTTTGGTGGGGCATCCTTGGGTATGAAAGTGAGAAGGCTCCAGATGGATGCCTAAGAATGAAGGCAACCCCATTCCAGTCACATAGCTTGTAGGTGACAACCCCTACCTCAACTGCCACCAGTACAATTATTTCTCCAAGACACTCATATTCATTTGTCTTCTCCCATGATCTCTTCAGTTCCACATTTCCCAGCAAGTCTTGTGTCCCAGTTTGAACCATCAAACTTTATAAACAGTTGTGATTCACTGAGCCATGGTGTGATTAATTTTTGTTTTTTGTTTCTTTTTGTTTGGCATTTGAATCAACTCTTCTTCCCCCAGGAGTTACAGCAATGATAGAAAATAAATGAAACCTGTGCTTATTACAACTCACTCTACATAAATCATCTTGCCCTTGGTAAATGGATGAGCAGCATTTATGAAGCTGTAAATTGAATGTGCTCAGCATATACAGGAGCAGATGACAATGAGTATGGAATGGAAGTTATGGTTCCTGAAAGGTTGTTCTAACAAAGTTTAAGGCCCCCTCCTCAATTGCTCCAAAACAATGTGGAACTGAATATGAGCATTAGAACTTGTCTAGAAGTGAGGAAGAATAGCTTTGACAGACTGAATGTGAATGGGCCAGCTATCAGAAGCAAGTTCAGGAGACCCTGAGCATATTCCTCAGGACCACGGGAAATGTGGTGATCATCGTGCGGGGCTGAACCTTAGTGGAGCAATGGAGGGTAAAAGTCTCTGGAGGGAATCGTTTCCATTAGGAGCTCCTAGGAAGTTTTCATTAGCACATGGCCAAGTCCCTAAGGAATCTGAGAATAAACCCATGAACCAAACCTGAAAATTTACATATTAAGTAGACAGAGTTTATGGCTGACTATGACGTTCTAAGGTCTTTCTTCACCAGAATTCCTTCCATACTAACTTGATCTCAGTTTCAAACATTTCTTCTCTACAGGAGAAGGTTGGGCGAGAACTCCTCAGTGGCAAATAAATCCCGGTTAAGAGTTGTTAAGCTATATTAGAAGTTAATGGTTTTATATAAAGAAATTATATTTATAATTTAGCATTTTAAGTCCCCTTTCTGTTATAATAATTATGACCAGTTGTGTTCAAATGTGCCTTCCCTTTATATAAGTATTACTGTGGTAATTACAAAGCCTAACCATAACTCTACTTTTTCCTGTTCCTAGGAAAGGATCCCAGAATGCAAATAGTGGGGTTGAGATTGTTATTACAATGATATCTTCAAGTTTATTAAAAATAAAAGTATATCTAGTTTTCCATATTTTATATGAGTAAAATAATTCACTGTGGGGTATTTTCTGATTTTGATTTTCTTATCATTCTAGACTATAACAAGATACTACAAACTGACTATGTTAAAAACCACAAATGTTTTGCCCCACAGTGTTAGAAGTTAAGGAGTCTGAGATCAAGGTGTTGGCAGAGTTTGTTCATAAGGCACTGAGTGAAGGATTGGTCTGGCCTTCTCTCCTTGTCCTTGGCATATGGATGACTGACTTTTTTTTTTCTTCACGTTGTCTCTTCACAACTAGATTTGGTGGTTTTTTTTTTTATTTTTTTTGCTCAGATTTGCTGTTTTTAATAAGGACACATTATATTCCATTAGTGTCTTCTCTAATGACCTCATTTTAACTCAATCATCTACAAAGGCTTATTTCCAAATAAGGTTACAAGTTCTGGAAGCTTGGGCTTCAACTGCTTTTGGGGTGATATATTCATCCTATTATGGTACATCTCCATAATGGCATTTAATGAAGAAAAAACTAGTGAATGAATTCAACAGGTGTGCCATGATATTACTTTTAGAAAATCAACAAAATGTTAGACATGATCTTTGGGTGTAAGTAGGAAAGACTGAAAATGTAATAAGAAGGGCCAGGGTAGGACTGTCTCAGACTGAAAGACCTTGAGCTGCCAACACGAGTAGTTGGTGGAGCATGACTGTCCAAAGATTTCTATAATCAGGAGGAATGTTACAGTGCAGCTGCAAAGACATTAGATACCAGCTTCACCTTCTTCATCAGATGGTGGGATGTTGATCCCACAGGAGAGTGTCTGGTAGAGAAGGTTATTAGAGTTCATTTTTTGAGGGAAAACTGTTTTGCATCTGTTCTCCTGAGTATTTGGTAATAAAAAGTAGCACTATTTTCTCAATTTAATAAAAAGATAATTAGATCATTTGCCCCACCCTCTCTTACCTCTTATTCTTTCCAACCATCCCTCTCTCCAAATTCATGGTCTCCTCTTCTTTAGGCATTGTTGTTACATATGTATATGGATGAATAAACATACAAATGCAATGTGTTGAGTCTGTTTAGTGTTGCCTGCATGTATGTTTCCAGGGCTGACCACTTGGCAAGAGATAATAAATCAGGGTACTCATCCTTGGGGGGAGATTAAATGACCTGATTGCATTTATAATTAAAAACACCAGTAACATGTATACTTTATTACAAACTTGGTAGTTTTCTATTGGTGAATATTTAGATTGTGCAGTTTTATAATTGTATAGAACATATGTTGTATGATGATGTATATATTCAAACTAAATCAGGAAATATGTTGGAAAACAGTCATGTTTGGTAATAAATATTAGCGTACTGGAAACTGCCTGCTATCAAAAACAAAAACAACAAAACCAAAAAAGAATTGTGTGCCCTGCCTCTTAACTCCATGATCTATGCTGGAATCATAAAATTGGGCGAGGTGAGAGAAACTGCATATGACAATTGGGCAATAATGCAAATGCAAATATTAGTTTTTATTTTGGAGTGCTGGCTCTGACACTTTCAGCACATCTTGACAACACTGCAGATACATTACACTTGTTAACAAATTGACCTACTCTGATTTGGGGACCATTTACAAGAAAAATTGTCTTCCGTGATATACAGAAAAAGCTGGTTTTTTTTTTTTTTTTTTTTTTTTTAGTGTCATACTTTAGAATAGTTTATAATAACTGTAGAACCAGCTTGGGAAACAGGTGACAGGGATCTAAACTGCAGTTTCCTAACAGCGTCTAAAGCTATGGAATAAATTGCTGAGGTAATTTTAATGGGTGAAATACATTTATTCTGAAGAACTAAAATTCAAACTCCCTTCTTCCTTGACAGTAGGATGATTAATGACAGGGCCAGAAGGATCAGCACATCCATGGGAAACTCTGGAAATCATGAGTTCTTAAGCTGTCCTTTGTTGAGCTTTAAGGTTTTAAAAGGGGAGAAACAATGACTAAAGAAACAGTTGCTAATTCATGCTGCATATTTTATGAGTTGTACTGTATGACTTAAGCGAGTAAATCAAATCCAGGAGAGCTGTCTCCTGTGCAGTTACCTCTGGAAAGTGTTTTGAGAATTCGTACTTATACTGCAGTACTTCCCTGATTTTCTTGTGTTTGCAGAGTACTGGGGAAGCTTGTTGAGGATTCATTTCTCATTCAGTAAATGATGCTGTTGGTGTAGGTAGGGATGTTGGGGACAACACTGAATAGAAAGGACCTTAAAGTCCCTCAGTAGAAACAGGTATGGGGATATCCCATGCTTCTCTTCTACTGTTCATGTTCATCTGACTAGAAATAATAATGAACATCACGATTGAAAATAGCTTCCCTCCAATACACTTCATTTAAATTTAAGTTTCTTTAGTGGTTGTAGTAAACTCCTCGTCCATCACTGATTCTTAACATTTGAACCTGCTCTGTTATTTATATATGTTGTTTTGATTTTCTCCTCTATCTCCTTGACTGGGATCTCTGTAATTCTGTGGAACTTCCAGTAGGGGTCATTGCCTTGTTAAAGAAATGCTTTCTTCTTTTCTTTGCTAAGAGAGGGCTCTGTGGCTACAATGACTTTGCACTGTGTAGGGAATAATGTCAAGGGACCAGTCAACTCCAGCTGTTTGTACACTATAGCATCTTCATTACAAAGTAGGAGGCCTCCTACTTTCTCCGGATGATTTAATCCTGCAGCTTTTCACATTTTCAAATATGCAAATACAGTAAGCTATTCCAGTCACCTGGAGTGGAGAGGAAACTGACTGAAACATGGTTGATATTTGAGGTGTGGCGTATTGGCGTGCTAGAGGACCATGAAAAAGTGCCACACTGATGGAGTGGATCAAACAGTGGATATTGCTTTTGTTACCATTATGGAGTCCAGAAGATTGAGATTAAGACAGGAGCAAGTTGGAGTCATTTAGAGGCCCCAAGGAAGTCTCCATTGCAGGCCTCCTTTGGCTTGATTTGCTGTTTCTCTATTTTCACATTGTGTTCCCTCTGGATGGGGCCTAGATGTCATCCTAAAAGCATACCTGTTAGTGGATTATGGCCTACCCTAAAATCACATTTCTGTTTAATTATTTCTTGGAAGACCCAATTGTCAAATACAATTATATTTAAGATATATGGAGGGTTAGGCCTCCCACAAAGGAATTTTTGAGGGGACATAATTCAGCCCATAGCATGCAATCAGCAAATTGTCCTAACATATCAAGACTTCATTGATGAATTTAGCTGCAACTTTGAAATAAGAAACTGTTTTATTCTTACCACCATGAACTGAATTCAAATATAATGGAGTTAAAAAAAAAATGAATTCCTTTCACTTAAGCAATTGTTTCTAGCAGGAATTGCACACTAAAGGCTGATCTGACAGCAAAGACATACAGGAAGAAGGCTCTGCAGTAGCAGGCAGATGTAAAATTATCCTCTTCGGTTCCACACTATGGCATTTTTCTTTATTTTTCCTCCCCATACCATGTGTTTTCTCACAAATCTTTTGTTCTTTCAGGTTTGCTGAGTTTGCCTTTTCCTTTAAATCTTTCTGGGTCACATGAACTGAAAGTTTCTGTTCTCGGAGTTCATTAACTCATTCCAAAAAATATGTTTCAAAGCACCCAGTATATTTGGAATGCCCCTGGGAATACCCTCCGGGATATATATGTCAGTCCCTTCTCTCTGCTAACTTAGTGTAATGGAATAGAAATGTTGGTCAGCAATGTGTGGCCTTGTGCTTTTGCAGATCAGCTTGAGGAGTGATTCCCTGGAGGATCAGAGGATGGTTGATCTCTTGTTCATTTGGTTTTTATCCACATGTGCTGGTCACCCCCTCTCATGAATTATTGACCTGTTGTCACTGCGTTTCTCATTAAGCAGTGCCTGTTGGTACGGGTGCTTTCAGAGAATGAACCACATGAGATGCTGTCCTTTCCATACGTGTGTTAAGGGGCTGTTTTGTAAGGTGGGACTCCATGTATCATTTGCCTGTGATCCAAAAGGGCTCATACAGCTCTTTCCTGGCGTGTTCCTGTGATAACAGAAAGATCTGAAAATGGCTGAACTCAATCAAGTTATAGACTTCAGAAATACACAGAATTTGCTTCTTGTTTTAAAATGCAGCAAATAAGCAATAGAGTACAGGTTTCAAAATAACATTTTATTCCTCTCTTTCTAAGAAAATAGTATAAACCTTAGCCAGCTCTGACTAAGAGAATTCCTATCCTATTTTTCTTTTGGATGTTGAGGATTTTTGTGCTGATTTTCTTCCAACTCTTCTAGCTGGTTTTATTCTACTGTTAATTGATGTTAGAATGGTCACTTACAGTGGAGCCCTTCCTAACTTTGCTTTGGGTCTGTTCTAAATGTAAAATCTTCATTAGTTTATGTCAGAAGGCTTCCTAATATTACCTAAGAGCTTTGCTTTTCTTTTTAATCTGATTATGAGATCTTGCAGTGTTATATTTTTCTCTTGAGCATTCTGATAGCTACATTAACATAATTCTGTTTGCTTTAGTGGTTGAAGATTCTTTCAGTTTGATCCAAAGTAAATACTACCCTCACAGTGAAGAACCATGAATATTATAAGATCTCATCTGATTTTTGTCACTTAAGGAAATTACTATTTAACTCAACATTGAAGTAGCTAAATAAATCTACAAAGCCTTGTTCTCTGTTGTTGAAGACTTAATTTTTCTTTTTAGAGTAGCTGTCAAATCTTGAATGAGGACTAATGAAAAGAGAGACTTGTGGGATTCTCTCCACCTCTTCTGCTCACCTTTATGGCTGGCTGTCTTCCTTTCTTTAACTGACTCCCAGAGGTAAATGGGCTTATGTGCCTGCTCTGATTCTTTTCATTGAGTACTCTCAGCTTTGAGATGATGTGACAAAGTGAATGTTGTCTCTGAGAGCAGCTGTCAAAGTCCCCATTGCCAGGAAATCAAACCCGAATATAGCACAAGCAAAACAGAATCGTCCAATCAGTTCCAGGTATCCTTTTCTTATGAGCTATTTAACATTGCATTCAGTGTTTGTGCAAACTGACTTTTGCACCTGATCCTTAAACCGAAGCATTAGAAACCTACTTGAGGGACTTCAATCACCAGAACAAGGAAGCTGCTTCTCTGGATTCTCTCGCTGCATGATTTGTGTTGGGCTCCATGTGTCCCAAAAGTTATTGTCATTTAGACAAGGATGTAATTTGGATGAAAATGGGTACTCCATGTTAGGAGCTGCTCATGAGGTCTATTTGCCAGTATCACGCAAACTGCATCTTGTCTCCTCAGGGAGAACACATTCTCTGTTTCCTTTAATCTTTTTTTTTAATAAGAGATGACAGTATATATTAATGGAGGGCAAGAATAAATCATTAGGTTTAAGTGTTAATGATCACCTAATAATAAGATGTGATAGGATTATATTAGAATTGCAGAATTGGGCTATTTATTAAGAATGGCATGCTATCAAATTATAAGCCCCAGAGGACGTAGGGATAATTATAGTCATCTAGATATGAAAGAAGTTAAAATCTTGTTGAAAGTCTATTTTATTATTTTGCTGTAAGTTATAACCGAATAAGGTTAACTTAGGAAATGTCTGCTATGTGAGAAAAATAAAATTTATTAGCATTTAAATGAGACCCCTTCTTCTAATACCTTCTGGTAATTTTTAGAGGAATTTCACATGTTTGATGTCTTTGTTATCCATAAAATACCAAAGCCTGATTGATAACAGAAAACAATATGCCTTTAAAGTGGTACATTCCTTGGTGTAGAAGATTATTAGTTGCAATTATAGTACATTTGCTAATAGCTCACTGCAAAGTATGTTGTAAAATATGTACTCTACAGAAGTTTGTATTTAGTGTATTACAATCAGGGTGATCAGCAAACTGAATATAGAGACTCAAAAGTGAGAATTCAAATCTTATCTGAGTCTTTTAGCTGACTCCCTGTGGAAGTTCCTTTATCAATAGAACCAACCACTTGGACAACCATATTAAATAGCTTATTTTCTTCGAGCTTTTTCAATGACCTTGGTCTACTTCATTAGTTTCTGTCACCTCCAATTTTGCTCAGTCTCCCATTGCTCCAACGTTTTCAATTATTCTTTCTTGGCTTTTTTTTTTTATCAGAGTGTCTCTCTCCTTCCTTAAAAAAAATTCTCAAGATATACTCAGCCCTAATTAGTCTAATTCATTTGTAATCTCTCCAACTCATTGCATCTTGGCATTAGTTCCTACCATTGAAGCAAAATCATTCTTAATTACTAAATGGAGAAGTCATTTATTTTCCTGTCACTGTCTTTGTAAATATGTGGATCTGATGCAATGAATACCTGATTTTGGTGAAATGCTGTTGGATTCTGCACTGCAATAATCATTATTAGGGATATGCTATTTCTTACTTTAGATTGCAGAGTAACACTTTCTTAGCTTTAGCCACAATTCTAGGGACACAGAGAAATGCCTGCTATGTACACAGCTATTTATGTATATCTTCCAAATGTACAATTATTATGTTACTAGTCTGTTTTATTTTCCTTTTATTGAAAATAGTTCCCCCCCATACTGTATCCTGATTATGGTTCCCCCTCCCTCTATTCCTCCTAGTTCCTCCTCACCTCCTCTCCCATCTGGATCCATTCCCTTTCTGTATCTACTTAGAAAATAAACAGGCATTTGAGGGATTATGAATGATATAATATAATATGACAAAACAAGACAAACACATTGGAATTAAACAAAACAAACAGAAGGAAATAAAACCAAGAAAAGACATAAGAAATAGAGACCCACTCATTCACACACTCAAGAATCCCATAAAAACACTAAACTGGAAGCCATAATATATATGCAAAGGACCTGGTACAAACCTGTGCGGCCCCTGTGCATAGTGCCTCAGTCTCTGGAAGCTCATATGAGCTTTCATCATGTTGATTTAGAGGGCTTTGTTTTCTTGGAGTCCTCCCTTTTGCTCTTACACTCTTTTTGCTCCTTCTTCTGTAGCATGAATCTTAAAGGTACTTATTAATAAAATCAAACCTGAGGCCAGTTATTGGGATGAATGCTGGAAGATCAGAGAAGCAGAACAAGCCACAGCTACCTCACCTCACCAGTTCCTCAGCTGATCCTGTTTCCTCAGACTGGAAGCCTGTGAGTCCTTATCCAAATGAATCTCCACTGAACTGCTTCTCAAAAGCTTGAATGCTTAACGCCTTATATACCTTTCTGCTTTTTGCCATTACTCCCTGGGATTAAAGACTCACTTTCTGGAATTAAAGGTGTGAGTCACCATGCCTGGCTGTTTCCAATGTGGCCTTGAACTCACAGAGATCCAGATGGATTTCTGCCTCTGGAATGCAAGGATTAAAGGTGTGAGTGCCACCAACCATTTTCTAGCCTCTGTAGCTAGTGGCTGTTCTGTTCTCTGACCCCAGATAAGTTTATTAGGGTGCACAATATTTTGGGGAACACAATACCACCACATTCTTCCACAGTCTTCCCTGAGGAATTTGATCGAGACAATCCATGCAAGATTGAATGTTCCAAGCTCTCTCATTCTCTGCATAATGTTTGGCTGTGGATCTCTGTATTTGTTCCCATCTGCTGCAGGAGGAAGTTTCTGCGATGATGGCTGAGTAAGCAGAATGTCATTAGAAGTCATTTTATTGCTTTTTCTTCCCTTTCTTTTTACTGTAGTATTTGGTTTATTTTAACAATGCTGAGTAGTTTTGCTATTATAATTGGCATATGACCATTCAGTGCTAACGTGACAGCTTTGCTTCTCTCTTGGGTAAAATATATTATTGAATCAAAGATTACAAGGCATATGTATGTTGGTCTTAAGAACAAAGTATCTAACCTACAGCTCTCTCTGATTGTTGGAGCAGGCTGTCATTCCTTAGGACTCTGACAAACTCTGTAGGTATTTTAGGACAGAAGTATGACTTACATATCCGCTATTCTCTCTCTTATGAGAATATAATGTTATAATTATTAAATACTGAAAAAGGCCCACAGAAATCATATTTGAGTATGCTGTCAGGAGAGTAAACACTGGATGACATTTTTGTGAGGTTGCAAAATCTACAGCCCCATTTTCCTGATCATGGTAGAGTATGCTTAAAGTGCTTCCCAGAGTCTTTGGGGCTCTGAGAATAGGTCACATGGTTTTAAAATAGGTATCATTTAATGGGACTTTCCTTGAGTCTGGATGTGAACTAACAATAGTGTCAGATGTCTGAAGATACTAAATCTTTCAAGGGTCCTATGCCACAAGACCTTGAAGAGAGTCTTGAGAGAAGTGGTCACAAATAATAAAGAAGAATGTTTATCACTCTCCTGTCTAGTCTTGGGAGGGTAATAAAGACATCATATCTCTGAGGATTGGCATGGGAAAGATCTGTGGAGAATTGCTGGGATGGCATCTCTCCTGTGGGGCGAATCTCTGCTGATATAGATAGAACTGAAAGGTCTTTCTGGGGCATCAAGAAAGAGAAAGTGAAGAAAGAGACAACAATTCGAAGGGAAGAATGAGAGAAAAGAGACCACAGTGACACTCTCAGAAAAGCTCCTTCAGCATGGTTGACTCTGGTAGGCCCGAGGAAGGAAGAGACAGCATGGAGAGTCTGGGAGCGAGGCCTAGAAATAAACTTTCCTGAAAAACTGATTGCATATATTTGCACCAAATTTTAATCCATAGCTGATTAACATACCCAAATAAGACTTTATTACTGAAGATGACAGAAAACTGATGGAATTGGGCCAAGTTGTCACTAAAGAAACTTCCATCTTATGGGAAAAATGATTGCATCAGAGAACACCTGGAGTCAGTGACTGGAAAAGTAACTGGTAAATGTTTGATCCTTGAAATCCTTAAATGCCTCAGTAAACCCATTGGAAGCATTTTGACTCTTCTGAAAACTACATTTGTATTTATTATTGATCATAATACTATCTGCATAGCATCTTTTTCCCTATCCCAAAGAATATTATGTAGCTGCTAGGAGATTTGGGCCTTTAATTGTCTATAGGTAGACTTTTAGGTAGCCTATACAGCTATAAAATATTAATACATTTTGACATTTTCATTTATCATTTAAAGATGGGATAAATGAAAATGTTAGCTTTGAAGAAACCAAACAGGTAGAGAAAATCACAGACGTTAACATAAATACTACATTGCAATGCCTGGGACCTCAAGAAGGCATTGAGGTAGAGCCTTTATTTAGAGGCACAAAATGTTCTGCTGACCTTCGTTTTCAAGCACCTGTCACTTTTACTACTCTCAAGGAGGTGAAGGACCAGCAGCTTGGATTATTGATCCCTGCTACTTGTGCCACCAAATGTCAGTCTCTACCAATTGATCAATTTTCTGAGGTAGAAATTAATTGAATGGACCTTGCCTTTAGGATGCTTCTATAAGTTGGTGTAGATGTAACCAACCGTCTTATTAAATAAGAAACACAGAACCAATGCAAAGAAGAAAGCCAAGAGGTCAGAGCTAAGAGCTAAAACCTTACCCTTCCTTCTGCGGTGGTCCTACCTCCCCTAAAAAGAGCTACTTCCTGTGTTAAAGTCTTTATATAGACTTTCTGTTCTGTCTTCTCATTGGTTGTAAACCCAACCACATGACTGCCTCGTCACTGCCTGTCTGTATAGACCTCCAGGTCTTCTATGGTTGGTATTGAGATTAAAGCATGTGTATCCAATGCTGGCTGTATCCCTGAACACACAGAGACTTACCTAGCTCTGCCTACCAAGTGCTTGGATTACAAGCGGCCACCACCGCCTGGCTTTCCTATGGCTTGCTAATAGCTCTGACCCCCAGGCAACTTTATTTATTAACATACAAATAACATTTTAGTACAAAATAAAATATCACCATATTTCCCCTTTTCTATTTTAATAAAAAGAAAAAAGGAAAAAGCTTATAACTAACATAAGAAAAACTATATACAAAAGTACAATAACTATATACAATACATACAAGTAATAAATACCTAAACAATGTCTAGTCCATTTGTATTTGACAAATTCAGAGAAAATAATTCCATTATCTATCCTATTTTGGTAAGTCCAAAATGTATCTAATTCACTTTCTATCCTAATTAATCTTCAACTATAACTAACTAATCTTCAACTCCCTCAGAGACCCAAGGAGGAAATAATATTAGCTAACAAAAACAAAAACAGGAAGTACATGCAAGCAACTTCCAAAAAATTCTGACTTGATAGAAACAGCCAGCTGCCTGGACAGTCATCTGAGGTTTCTCCACAGTTTTGGGGCATCATCTTCAGCCTATAGGCTTAGCGTATCTGACAGACTCATTTGCGAAGTAGGATGTACACAAGGTCAACAGTTCAACTTCACATTGGGTGAGGGCAGTCCATGTACCAGAAACACCTGAATTCCACTAGTGTCACGTCATGATTCAGGATTTTAAATTCTGGAAATTGTTAATATTTTTTTAATTCAGCTGTCCATTCTTCTTGGCTATGTGTGTATGTGGCTTCATCTCAGCATCTCGTTCTTCTCCACATCCCTCTATTAAATGCCATTCTACTATTGAGAGGCATGAGCTTAATTACTCTTCAAGAATAACTGTTTCAGCTACCTTCCCATTGCACATCAGAAGCCATCGGCCCACTGCCTGTTCAGCTGCCTTCGAAGAAAAGGGCACTGTACCTTTTCCAGATTGCGAAGGCCACTTCAGGGATGGTGCCATATTGTCCTGGCCTCAGAAGATGCCTTTTGATAAAGCCATTACCACACTTGTTTTGGCAAGAATCAGTAGTCCTTTGTTTCCTGTCCTGTCTGTCCTGTTTGTCAGCAGTTGATTTGAGGACACTTTGTTGTCCAGTGGCTAACTTTTGCCACAATGAAAGTTAACTCCAATTGCAGTTTTTTCAATGCCCAAATTTTCTCTGAAGTAGATTGGTACTGCCAGGAGCCGACATGTCTCATAATCATAACAAAAAAGAAAAATTTTCTAAGTTATTAAAACATTTTAAATGCCATATTCTGTAGATCTCTGAAGGGTTTGAAGATGACCTGTATATCTAAAATATATCTGCTCAATCTTGAAAACATACCTAATATGACTACAAGTTCTATTATAATGTCTAACTACTAACTTTCCTTGCTTTATATCCTAATAGTTGGTAATAATAACATTCAAGGATTAGAAAATTGCATTACATTGTTAAATGAATGGTATAAGTACAATTAGAAATATACGTATAGCATTTTCTAACAATATCAATTTCAATATATAATTTGTATACAATATAAAACAATCCAATCCAATGTAAAGTATTTACATTTTTCTTTTCTTTTCTTTCTTTTTTTGTAGCCAAATGTATGATTTATTTTTGGAAAAAATAATTAAACTAAGGTTTTCCCATAAAGGGGAGAATTAACAAGAGACCATACATACCCTGGTTACATGTTGATGACCACATTCTGCAAAATGTGGGTATGTTCAACATGTACTCCAGAATATGAGCTAGCATTTGCAATATTGAAATCTAAGTCACCTGCCAATATAAACCCATAAATTATGAAATAAATAACTAGAAACCAGAATTCCAAAGAGGCTGAGTTCCTTCGCAGTGTTTATACAGAGAATTCCATTACAGACAGACAGAGCTGCAATTATCACAGTGCACTGTTAGTTTCCACTGAGCTTCCGCATGATATGGCTGTCTGCTGCTGCATTAGTGGAGATACTTCCTACAAGCACATGTGTACCCCAGAGACTGTGATGGATCACGTTACAACAGCCAAGGTCATCAACAAGTTGGTATTCTGCTTATGTGGTTACTGGCTTTGTTTGAGATCTTGTAACACCCTGGTTTTTAATGAGATTTCTGGATATAGAGAAATGCCATTGTCAATTCATATCTGGAGTGGCTGAGACTTTAGAGACAGACCTTCTTTGGAAATTTACCCTTGACTTCTTAGGTGGATTTCTTTTCCTTTATTTTAATATCCAAATGGGGAAAATGTAATGGATCTGTACCTGTCTTTTAAAGCTCTCCTGAAACTCTGTGTTATGTTTATAATGAGCTCTCTTTTGGAAATATTATAATCAGACATATTTACCGTTTACCATCTACAAACTAGAAAATATTGAGAAGATTGTTTTCAGAATTTTGAGAGAATCCTAGTGCTTAGTTAATAATATTGGGCCAATGTAATTTTCTTTGTTTTGATAAGTGTACCCTGGAGGTATGGTAAAAATAATGGAGAAGGATTTTTACAAGGGTTGTAGAAACTCTGTCATATTTCTGTAACTATGCTAAAACTAAATCTAAAATTTCTACTAATAAGAACTTTAAAAAACCTTGTAAGGAGGAAGTTATTTTTAACCAGTGTCAAATAACTATGAGGAAAATGAATATATTTTTAAGGGTTCACTCATGCATTGATTATGATTTCATGAGTATCTGTAATGTTTAAATAATGTGGTAACCAGTAAGATGCTGGTGGACAAACAAAAGCTCCTGGCTTCACAGCATTGAAACTCTAATCTAAGAACTAGGGGAAAAAAGAAAACAAAAGATATAGCATGGCATAAAGTACTGTGGAGAAAAACAAAGCTGGATCGAGATGTTGTTGGGTTACAGTTGTTATAAGGAAGATTGTATAGGTTTAATTAGGTTGACATTTCATAATGATGTGAAAGAAGTCAGCAAGAGAACCCTGCAACTATTTGGGAAAAAAGAATCCCAGGCAAGGACAGTTAGTGCAAGTACATTGAGGTAGCAACTGTGTCTGGAGTATTCAAGAAAGAGCATAAGCTAGTATGGCTAAAAAGAGTGAGAAAGATCTGTAGAAATGATGAAGTCAGGGAGACAATGGTGAAGGAAACTCAGAGTCTCATGACTGTCTGTAAGGATTTTGACTTTAATACCAAATTAGAAGTCATTGACACAATACCAAAGGATGATTCATCAGAAGGAAAATTGGTAAGTTCGACCTTAGCAAAATTAAGAACTTCTGACCCTAAAAGACAAGTTAAGAGATTACTATAATAACTCAACGAGGGAAAATAGATTTGCAAATCCTATCTGTAATGGTGAATTTGTACTCAGAATATATAATGAACTCTAGAACTGCAACAATAACAAACTACTGAGTAAAACATAGGAAAAGATTTAGAGAGCTGCTTTACCAAAGATGTAAACAAAAGGCAAATAGGCCTACAAAAAGGTTTGCAACAACACTGTTCATTAAGGAAATTTAATATAATAACACTTTAGCAGATACCACTACATACCTATCAGAGTGCCTCAAGCTGAAAAAGACTGACCAAAATGTTGATGAAAACCTTCTACAATTGGAGTTCTCATTTATCTTCTAAGACTGTAAGGGAGAACAAGCAGGAAGGGCCGTGGAGAGGAACAATCAACACTAGAGAGCATTAGAAAAAACATACAGAAGCCTGCTACTGTTTAAGATTCCTTAAATATATAGATATGGGAAAGGAATCTAAGTGGAGTCACCAAATAATAAAGGGGACATTGACCCATTACTAGTCATCTTATACCACCAAATAAATCCTCCAGTGCCAGGAATAGGTTATATCTTTTTCAGTCATTGGCCAAAGTCATCCCATAGGACCTCCCAAACATCACAGGCTATTGTTAAGGATATTGGTCGCTTCCCACAGTCTGATGGTAAGGCCCTATTGCTGAAGACAATACTTAATGTCATCAAATACAGAGAAGTAAAACTGGTGCCTAACCAGAAGCTTCACTCCTACTGAGAGGTACTCTGCATACTAGTGGAGGAGAAAGTTATCAATATTACCTAGCTACAAACTCTGTGACCTACAACAGTGACCTGCTTTAAAGTATATTGATGCTATAGTGACACAAACATTGTGGGAGTTACCAATCACTCTCTGGTTGAATTTAAGGCCCACTCCATGAGATAGAACCCATACTCAACACTGCCAAAGAGGCCAAGAACCTGAGACCGGATAGCTTATGGATCTAAAGGAAAACCTAATGCTATGATTTGCTGTGGGATGGTCTGTATGTCAAGTGTGTTGCTGATTGGTCAATAAATAAATCACTGATTGGCCAGTGGCCAGGCAGGAAGTATAGGCGGGACAAGGAGGAGAATAAAGCTGGAAAGTGGAAGGCTGAGTCAGAGACACTGCCAGCCGCCACAATGACAAACAGCATGTGAAGATGCCGGTAAGCCACGAGCCACGTGGCAAGGTATAGATTTATAGAAATGGATTAATTTAAGCTGTAAGAACAGTTAGCAAGAAGCCTGGTACGGCCATACAGTTTGTAAGCAATATAAGTCTCTGTGTTTACTTGGTTGGGTCTGAGCGGCTGTGGGACTGGCAGGTGAGAGAGATTTGTCCTGACTGTGGGCCAGGTAGGAAAACTCTAGCTACAATGATTCTGTTAATGTCCATAGCAATAAAATAACTCCTAATGACATACTGTTATACCCATTAATTAGTGCCTTACTTAATTCTAATCAGAGAGAAGCTGCCTCTTGCAGTAGATTGGAACTCACATAGAGACCTAGAACATGACAATGTTCAAAGAGTGAGAGACTGAGTGAGCACTCAGTCTTAAATGGAATGTCTTCCTCAAAGCCCTTCTCTCAAGGCTCAGGGATCTACATGAAGAGGAAGTAGAAAGACTAAGAGCCAGAGGTAATGAATGACTCAAAGGAAATAGTGTCTCCCCAACATATCAAGACTGATGCACATATGAACACATAGAAACTGTGGGAGCACATATAAGATCTGTACAATTTCAAGCCAGATGGAGTTAGTCCTAACACTGAGAGTGGGAATTAGAGTCTTTCCCTTAACCAAGGAGCTGTCTGCAGTTCATACTGATTAGCAAAAGGAAAATTAGTTTTCTCCAATGTAACACGAAAAAGACCTAATTGGTCTTAATAAAAACCTAGAGTCAGATATTAGGGTAAATGCTGAAAGACTAGAAAGATAAAGGAATAAGCCACAGCCACCTCTTACCTCACCAACTTCTCAGCTGAAACTGAACTCCTGTCTCCTCCTGCCTTATATTCCTTTTATCTGCCCAGCCATATCACTTCCTGTCTCAACCTCCCTAGTGCTAGGATTAAAGGTGTGTGTGCTTCCCAAGTACTGGGAGCAAAGGCATGAGATCCCAAGTGCTGGTGTGTGCCACCACGGTCTGGCCTCTATGGTTAACTAGTGGCTGGCTTTGCCTTCTGATCTTCAGGAAAGCTTTATTTGTTAGAGCATACACAAAATACCACCACACACCAATGGGTCATTACTGGGTATATTCAGGGAAGGCTTCAAGCTCTGGAGTATTTGGTCAACACAAAATGAACTAAATGGTATTTTTGTGGACCTTTTGTTATGTTTTGGCATTTTTGTCTTATTGGTTTCTCAGTTGTTTTGATTTTCATTTTTGTGTTTTTGTAGTTTTGTTTGTTTTTTATTTTTTGTTTTTGTTTTTAAAGAGAAAAAATGAGGGAGAGAGAATGTAAAGTTGGGTGGGTAGGGCAGTAAGGAGGATCAGGGAAGAGTTGGAGGAGGGTAAAACATGATAAAAATACATTGCATGGAAGATTTTAAATTAGAAAATAACAAAAGTTTGCCTCTGCTGAGAGTCGCTCAGACAAGACAAGCTGTAAAGAAGATTTACTGACAAGTTCAGCCCAATGAAGCAGAGATCATCAGAACTTTCTGGAAGAGGCAAAGACCAACTGAGCCACCTGGAAAGGATGTTCTCCAGTCTGTTGAGCTGCCTTCAGGTTGTGCAGTGTGCTCTAGGTTCCCAGCTTTGGTGAACTGTCATCCATGCTATGGTGGAGTTTGGTGGTGCAGCTGCCTTTGAGTCATTCCTGCTCCTGGAAATAACCCCTCACCCATACTCCTGTTAAGTAGCTTCAGTAAAACATATTTGTTCACCAAGTTGGACTTTTGTGGTAGCCGTACTCGGTCTGGCCTTTTGTTCCCTGTCTGGGGTGAGTAGAAGTTTGTTCAGGTCTCTCCAGGAATAGTGTCCTGTAACAAGTTAAAGCTGTAAAGTTGTTTCTAGAGACAAAGAGGAATGATGTTTGGAATGGAATTGAGTGAGGCTGTTTGAGGTAATTATGTAGAATCTATTTTCCTTCTTTGATCATTGTTGCAGTTTCTATTTTTCTGAGAAATAGAGAAAGCACCACACTTCATTAAATTCTTGGTTATTAGCTCTTAAGTAGGTTTAAATGACCTACCATTAATCTCCCTTGGGCACTTTTGCCATTGTCCACTGTGAGCACCTTTAGCCTAACATTTTTTTTTTTTTTATGTCGGGTTCTAACCTCCTTCATGGAGGTAACTGGGGCTCTGTTCAGACGAGGGTTTGCTTTATTCATCTCATTTTCTCAGACAAGCGTTTCCCTTGTGCCCATTTCCCCTCAGGCGTAAATCAGTCAGTAGGAAATGTTCCTAACTTTGCTGCCCCAGTCATCCCAAGGCCATACACATCTAACCTGGTTTCTACAAGGCAAAACCAGAGGGGCTAGACTTGGGCACAGGTGAGATAGTGCTGGATCTGTGCAACAAATCTTGGCTACTTTCCAGTTTATGATTGGTAAATGGATAAATGGAAGGAAAATGGAATTGAAACTTTGTAGGTTTTTTCCCTTTTTTCCTTCGTGTTGTTGGATACTTAATTATTAAAACCTCCAATACCAGACCCCTCTGGTTCAGTTGTTTCTCTGGCTCTTTATTTTGGAATCCTTTTTTGCGTTCCCCTTTGCTTTGTTGTTACTTTGCTTTTGAATACACCTCCTGCACTTTCTCTTGGAATACCTCTCAGTTTTCTGCTGCATGCAGGTATGCCCCGCTGCATGCTGGCATGCCCTGCTGCTGAATGCAGTTTTCATTTGCATGGCTCATTTCCTGGGGAGTGAGATGTCCTCTGTCTTCTCAGTGTGTTCTGTAAACCTTTGATCATTCTGGGCCTCCTCTGGTTACAGGCAATAGTTTGTAGGAATTCTTCTTCTTGTTCTCTAAACTTCAATACTTCTTATATTTCTTTCATTTCTAGACCTTCTAACTCCATGGCATTCCAATTATATATCACAAATGCAGCTCACTTCCTATGATGTCATTTCCCTCCAGTTAAAGTTCTTAGCATTACCTGTCCTGAACTATATCTAGCTACATTTATATGTTTGCTATATGCATTGAAAAAACCATTTATCAGCTTAAGACAACTCTTGTCTTTTCCTGCTTCTTTTTCCTTTCTTTCTTTTTCTTTTCTTTTCTATATATTGGATTGCATATCCAAAAATAACAAGCTCTATTGGATTATTCTCCTTCACTATTGGTAAGATCTTATTGTTTTATCCTTTATTGTTCATGCAGTAAATCTGATCTGAAAACCTGTCTAACCAACTTTGCACTCTTGTGTAACAGTCATGATTTGTTTCTGGCTGGCTTGTCTCTGTGTTGCTTGATTTCACAGCTGTGCTCCGAGTCTGTCCTCAGTTTGTCTATTTTCTATTTTATTTTATTTTATTTTTTTGTTATTTGTCTGCTTGTTTGTTTCTCACCTTGCACTTACCCATTGTGGTATATAGTGATAAAAGCTTTGTAAATAATGTCAAAAATCCGACTCTTAGTTTTCTACTTTCCATCAACTTATTTAACTATCTGGATCTAGAGTTTTTTTCTTTGTGACAATGCATTTTTAATTTCTTATTAAAGTTATGGAATCTTTATTGAAATGCTAGAGTTTTCTATTTCTCCTTCAGCCAGTTTTTGAAAGTTAAATTTTTTTTGAGTTTATTCCTCATCTGAATTTTGGTTTATTGGTCTATGGTATAAAGAATCCCTTTAAGAATTTCACTTTATAATGTTCCCCCATTGTTTTTTTTTTTTTTTTTTTACAAAGTATTGATGTGTTTTACTCTTTCCATTGATCTACCTCACCAATTTAATCTGTTATTAGTTTTTTAGAGTATCAATACTCACACTTTAAAGTCTTCTTTGTTATATCTTTGTTTTATATCACAAAAGTATTAATTTTTTTATTATTTTTGCAGAGCCTTTTAAAACTTCTGGCCTTTCATTATTTCCATACCTCCCCAGCTATCTGCTTATCATTTCTACCTTTACTTGATTTTTACATGTCTATTAGTTTTTGTTTGCTTGTTTTTCTCACTCGGTTTTCTCCTGCTTGCTCTGCTTTTCCCAGTGGATTCCTTGTTATTTAGTTTTCAAGTACAAAATGATCCCCTTTTCCATTAGTTTGTTTGGTTTTGTTTTGTTCCCTATTTAAAAAGTCCTGCCATTTTGCATTTATGTTGCCAGTGCTGTGGTGATCTGGTCAACCTCGTAAGTCATTTGCATTTTTTGTTTGTTTGTTTGTTTGTTTTGTTTTGAGTACATGTATTTTCCTTTATAGATGAGATTGCTTCATTTTTTTCCAGCATTTACACCTGCGTCAGTCCAAGACTTATTTTATATTTTATATTCAAGTAAACAATTTTAGAATTGTTTTTGATTCACTAAAATGCTTCAAAGAGAGTACAGAAATGTTATTCTATATGACATGGCTAATGAACCAGTAGGTAAGGCATTGTTAGTGAATAAACCCCATTAAATTTAGATTTATTTCTTTTTTCCTAATACTTGTCTTCCCAAGGATCCCATCCAGGGTACCATACTACCTCAAGTCAGCATTTCTGTATAGGCTCTTCTGGACTCAGACAATTTCTCAATGTGATGGTAGTTTTCTGTACCTATTTATCTTGTCATTTAATTGAAACTAATCTCTGTGGTACTGTGAAATATTTCATTGATGTGATTAACTTCTATAATCATTATATCTCAAGTAAAGGAGATTATAATTTGATATAACAAAATGTACTTCAAACACAGAATAGACTAAAAATGGTGGCATCGATGGATATTGTGTAATTCCATGTAGCAATGAATGTATTACAAACACTGAAATAAGTTATGCTTTATTTTAATATTATTTATTTATTTAATGTGTTTGTATGTGAGTCTGAATATATGTATATGCACCATGGGCATGTGGGAAACCAAAGAGGTAAGAAGAGTGTGTTGGGCCACCTTGGAACTGGAGTTGTAGGTGGTTGTGAACTTCCATGTGAGTGCTAAGGACTGAAACTGGGTCCTCTGCAGGTGCTCTTAACCCCTGAGCTATCTCTCCAGCCCCCTTACTATCTTTAAATTTTTTTTTCTTTTACTATGCTGGGAATCAAAGCCAGAACATTACATAAATTAGACAAATGCTGTACCACTGAGGTCTATTTCCAGCTCTTCTCTATCCATAAATGAGTATGTTAAGTGAGATAGTAGTTTTCCTGGGCAGAAACAGGTTAGAATAATGACAGGCAAGGAGATTAAAGGTAGCTTCTGGAATGTGTGTGATATTCTGTTTCTTGTTTTCTCTGATATTTACACGAGTTTATTTTGTTTTAAAAATTTATAAACTGATGCTAATAACATGTACACTTTACTATAGTAGTCTCTGTAGAAATCTCCCAAGAACATTTTGTATTACTGTACAACAATATCTGTTGCTGGAATCAGGTAGGCTTCTCAAACCATTCCCCTCTGTTGTATCACCAGAAGCTGTGCCCCACTTCATGTCCTACTTTCCATGTTTCCACAACAAAGGGTGTGCATAAACAAGTGACTTAGACACATGATTGTACATCAGAGAACACTGGAGAATCTTAATAAAATATGGATTTCCACTCTTTGGCAGACCCCAGGAATCTGTACTTTAATACATTTCTCTGAATAAACTTCATAGACAGACAGGTCTGAGAACTTTCAGATTAAACTACTCAAAAGTTCCAGAGATATTCATTAGGCAAAATGTTAATTTATAATTACATGAGTGAAAGTCAGTTTTTATAAAAGTCCGACCTTGGTTATTTATGCTTTTGTACTGATTGGACTGAGTAGAATCCATACTAAGTAGATAAAACAGCTTGTTTTGATAGCATGATGCTAATGACTCAGAATCTTCTTTTAGAAAATTGTTCAAATTGCAATCAAATTAAATTGCAAAATCTCTTCAAACCATGGCTCCCACACATGTAATTGGAAGATAATGCTTGTCACATATGGTTGTTTTAAGATTTAAATGCATGATATCATAAAGTACTTACTATAGTGAAATGTCAGATGCAGAGTCAATTTGATGAATGAATTTCAAGGCTCCACACAAGAGGAAAAGTGTTGTTTTTCAGTAAATTTGTTTTTTTGCTCTTTTAGAATAGTTCTGTGATTGGAATTCCAAATTGGTACAGCACCTCACTGGCATCAAACACATGTTTTTGGGTTGTATATTCCATCAATGATAGTGACTTTTCATACATCAGCCATGATCTCTTCAAGGTCCCAGTTTTTATTATCACTATTCTTTTGTAAAACTACTGGCCAGTGTTTAGAGAGAATCTAGAGCAATTTGTAATCACCTGCAAACCCACTCTCCAAGTGCAACATTAAATCTCTTCAGTTTTCTTAGCATCATGATCTAGGCAATGAGCCAATCAACCACAGGTAATTGAACAAAAAGTAGGTAATTGACATGAAATGCTCTACTACCCCAGAAGACAATTTGGTCACATCTCTTTAATTTTTCAATTAATCAGTTTGGTATCCAACTTTCTTATTCATCAGGAAGCTTAGAGCATCCTTCTTGAGATTTCTCTTACCTCCAATTTGTCCAAGAACATTAACATCTCACACAGTCCCATACAAGTTTCTATTTTCAAACCAATGAGAAATAATTATGGGTCTGACTATATTTTCACATCCATCATCACATGATAGGACTTTTGGGTTTTGCTGGTTTTGTTTTGTTTTGTTTTTGATTGTTTGTTTGGTCAACTTGACGTAAGTTAGGTTTATCTGAGAAGGGGAAACTACAATTGAGAAAATGTCTAGGATTGGTTTGTAGGCAAGCCTGTGCAATGTTTTCTTAATGATTGACGTGAGTGAACTCAGCCCATGGGGAGCAGTGCTATCTCTGACCAGGTAGTCCTGAACTGTATGAAAGCAGGTTAAGCAAGTCATCAAAAGCAAGCTAGAAAGTAGCATTCCTCCATAGCTTGTGCTTCAGGTCCTGCCTCCAGGTTTCTGCCTTGTATTCTTGCCATGACTTCCCTGGATGATGAACCACAAACTGTAGCCTGAAACAAACCCTTTCCTTTCCAAGTTGCTTTCTGGTCATTGAATCACCTGTGTTATTAGGTCAAGATGACACAGAGAACACTGATTTTTTTTAAAAAATTGTGTTTGTATTATGTGTATATGTGGGGTGTGTGTGTGTGTGTGTGTGTGTGTGTGTGTGTGTGTGTGTGTGTGTTTAGGCCAGAAGTTGACATTAGGATGTCATTCCTCAATGACTTATTTTTGAGACAGTGTCTCTCATCGAACTAGGAATCTGCCCTTTTAGCTCGATTGGTTGGCCAATAAGCTCTCAGGTTCCATCTATCTATCCATAGATGTGCTGGACATATCAGCTTTTACATGGGTGTTAGGGATTCAAACTGGGTCTTCATACTTATCCAGCAAACAATTTACCTACTGAGCCATCTCTCCAGTCCCACTGTGATTCTTTAGGTGCAGAGAATCTGTTAATGCTGGGGTTGACTTATCTGAGTTTTAGTGGCCAAATATTGTGGCCTCCTTATACACTATTTCCCATAGTTGCAGGTAATTCCACGGGTGCTGAGGCAAAAGCAGTCATGGAAAACCTGGTCTCATTTTATAGACCCAAACCACTGTCATCTTTTTCTGTGTATGGATCAGCTCTAACTCCAGGATGTGTAATATTCCTTTCCTTTTGCTATTGAACTACTTGTTCAACTTTCTAAAAGAGACAAAGTTCTATGGTCTTAGAAGTCTATCTGTGTACTTCTTGCCTTCATCTGCCTACAGCCATGGAACCCAAGGAGAACTGTCACCGTGCTTCAGCACACTTAGTATTGTCTCTTCAGTGTCCACTTGCTGCTCCCAAATGTACATGGAAACACAATAGGCTAGGGAATTCTGGGAACTTTCTCTTCTTTTCAGGTAAGGTGCAGTATTCTCAAGGATCATGGTTCTCTGTGTGGTACAACAGATAGAATTTGCCATTATCAGTCCATTAATGCCTGGGATTTTTGGATGAAATTACACCATCTGAGGGACAAAACCAATATCATGGTTAGGCTGACAGTCGTGTGACTTAGACCAGGGTGTATTGAATGCTTCCACACATGTTCTCTTTGTGTCTAAGGAATTTTTACATGACTGCATAGGTATATGAAATAGCGATGCAAATCAAACATTCACTGAAAGTAAATAACAAATTTATTTTAAAACAATTCTTTGTTTTATATATATACACATATAAGCTTATGATTTGTTAAAGGTAGAAAAATTTCATACTAATGAGATAGATATGCTTTTCATTTTCACATAAAAATTAAATCTTGGCTGAGAATTTGATACTGCAGAATATGGATTATCTTCAATGTTTTTCAGAATTGATGAATATTTTGATTTTATAATTTTCATAAATATGTAGTACAAAATGACCACAATATGTTTTAGGACTGTTAAATTCTGTTCTAATTCCAAGCTAAAATTTATTTAACGACTTAAAAACAAGACAACTCAAGTCAAGGTTTCAAGCAGTAGTTTTTATGATCAAACTTTCAAAGCCAATCCCATCCACCCCAATCCAATGATACACAGAATCAAATACTTATTAAATGAATGCCGAGGAACAACAGCAGCAAACTACTAAAAGTCTTTGTTTTCCATTCTTAACCATGGAGAAGTGCCAATTAAGAATCCTGTGAGCACCATCTCACCCCAGCTGTAATATTATCACACATAGAAAAAGAAGGAAAGAATGGGAGCAAATGCTGGCAAGGATACGGGGAACTGGGAGCTCTAATGTACTGCTGGATAAGAGTATAAGACTGTGCGTCCTGTGTGGAAACCAGGAGGGAGGTTCTTCACAAACCTGAAAAGAGGACCACAGCTTGACCTAGCTGTGGTCCTCAGAAGCATATACACCCATAGAACTAAATGCCACAGAGATAATCGCACACTGTATTTATAGCTTCTCTATTCACAACAGCCAAGCATTGAACCAATCTTGATGATCATCAACAGGTGAATGGGTAAAGAAAAATGTGGTACATGTCTTTGGAGATGTCTCAGTGGTGAAGTACTTTCCATGCAAACCTGAGAAGTAGAGTGTGGGTCTCTGGAACCAATATAAGTGTTTGTTGGTTGTGGTGGCCCCTTGTGGGAACAAGGGATCCTCAGAGCCAGCTGGCTAGTGAGACTAGCATGAACTTTGGGTTTTATTGGAAGATCCACACTCATCCAGTGAGGTGGAAGAGTGATTGAGGATTCTTCTGAGGGGAAAATAAGGAAACACATGCTTTCCGATGTCAACTTTCTCTTTTACTTCATCTTAAAAAATATTTCTCTGAAAATGTCTCCACACAGCTACATTTCTTTACATACATACATCTCAGAATCTCTTTCTGAAAATCTCTTTTGCTCTTTCTCCTACCTAGCTACTCATTTTCTTTCCTTAGCTTCCTCTGCACACCCATCCACACATTCTAAATACACACACACACACACACACACACACACACACACACACACACACGCAAACTAGGTCCTTATATAGCTCCTCTACATATACAGTAGCTCCTTCATACAGCACTCTCTCTCTCACACACACATACACACTCTAACACACACTCACAGCTAGCTCTTTACACAGCTCCTCTACATACAACAGTTCCTTTACACAGCTCTCTCTCTCTCTCTCTCTCTCTCTCTCTCTCTCTCTCTCTCTCTCACTCACACACACACACACACACACACACACACCCCTCTACATCATTCACTCACTCTTTACTCACTCATTCTCTCACTCTCTCACCTTACTCTTTCCCCTCCCTCTCGTAGCCAAATTCTGAACAATTATATGTTACATTTTCAGAGTCCAACCCATTCTCATGGCACATGATAAGTCACACAGTTTTTCTCAGGCTGGAAAGGCTGAGCTGACAGTCGTTAGCATTCCCAGACAGAGAATGGCATTGAAATTCAGGACTTAACAATAACAGTAGTTGGCTTAACCTTGAGTGGTTGGGGTACATGAAGAAAGAGAATTACTGCAGGGGTTTATGTCTACCAAAGTTACTTCAGTTCTGACCTTGATTCGGCAATAAACACCTGAAACTTATGTTTATGTATTCTCTGCAGAGGCAGCTACTCTGTTTTGAATTTGTTCTGAAATCTAAAATTAGCTGCCTTTGTGACTGAGAATACTACTACTTTGCTGTATCAGTTATGAAAAATATTCTAGTATTATTTCTAGTAATCAGAATTATATAACTTAAACAGAAATCGTCTTCCTGACCATCCACAGCTATATGTGTGCCCAAAGATGTAAAATACATTACCAATGGGCTGTGGGAAGAACCCCACAGCTGTTCTTTTTAGGGAGGTAAGAGGTGGCACACGAGAAAGTTACAGACAGAAAATAACCACTTTCCACAGCCAGTTGTGGTGGTATTGTGTTCCCCAAAATATTGTGCACCCTAATAAACTTATCTGGGGTCAGAGACAGAACAGCCACAATATTAAACATGAGGATAGGCAGTGGTAGCACACACCTTTAATCCTAGCATTTCAGAGGCAGAAATCCATGTGTTCAAGGACAGCCAAGCATGGTGACTCACGCCTTTAATCCCAGAAAGCAAGCCTTTAATCCCAGGGAGTGAGGCAGAAAGCAGAAAGATATATAAGGCGTGAGGACCAGGAACTAGAAGCATTTGGCTGGTTAAGCTTTTAGCTGGTTAAGCTTCAGGCTTTTGAGCAGCAGTTCAGCTGAGAGCCATTGGGATGAGAACTCAGAGGCCTCCAGTCTGAGGAAACAAGACCAGCTGAGGATCTGGCGAGATGAGGTAGCTGTGGCTTGTTCTGTCTCTCTGACCATCCAGCGTTTCACCCCAATAACTGGCCTCAGGTTTGATTTTATTAATAAGACTCTTTAAGATTCATGCTACATCCAGTGGCCCCACGGACTTTGCCTAGTGGGGATCCCCAACAGGAGCAGCAGCTATAATTAGTACCAACCTTACCTGCTCCCTTCCCTCTCTTTCTCATTCTTTCCTTCTCTCTCTCCTTCTAGTTTGAAAGGGTCTTCTCACCTCCATTTTCCAAGTTCTTGGCTTACAGCTGTGCCCAAACTCTTGGCTCCTACATATTTAATGTTATTAAAGCCTTGATAGTATTATAGTTGACGTTTCCAAAATCATTTACTTAGAAGTACTTATATAACTCAGAAAAGCTGTTGTATTCATGATTTATTATACTCAGGAATTATTACACTAAAAGGATGTTAATTAAATAAGTAATAGGAAAAAGATACTTAGGACAAAGTCAAAGATGTGCCAAATATAGATTTCCAGGTATTACATCCCAGTGAATTATATAGACAGCATTTACTTTTCCAGCTATGAAGCTGGGTAATATTCACAAGATATTGCCAGTCAATGATGCTTACCTCAGGCTTAATGTGCAGGTTCCTACGGAAGCCAGGTAGCATAGAAGAGGTTGACTACCTACAAAGTGCTTCCTTGTGCTCCAGCCTTTTCAGAACACATATTAACATTGTGTGACCCAAGACCTCATCATAATCACATTGCTAGTGTATGCTGTCTGAGCTCAAGGCCTTCAGGTAAATTGAAACAGTGTACATATAAACTTTTCAAGGCTCATCCACTTCGTCAAGGAGCACTTGTAGTACAATTTAATTATGTATATTAATATTAAAATTTTCTATGACCATAAGATTTTAAAATTATAGTAGTGATCGCAATTATCACTTCATCATACTTTTAACTTCTGAAATTTTATGGCCACAGAAAATGAGCTTCAATTACTAATAAAGATGATAGCCACTAGTAAGATATTTTCATGCATCATTATAAGAATTAAAATCTATGTTGAATGCAAATACTAATTTAAGAAAAAGAATAATTAAAATCTTTGTTATAAACATTATTCTTATGATTTTAAAATGGAGGACAGTGGATGCTACTTATATAATTTTAAATGAGTCCTACTAGGTATTAAATTCTGATGCTTCTTCAGTTATACCAGATACATTTACAAGGCATTAAATACATTTAATTTAAAATATAAATACTTATATTAAATTCTATAAACAATTGCCTGTATGCTAGACTGTGTAAACCTCTCATATTTCTAAACATATAGACATTATTAGCCAGCTGCCTATCTTTTTTAGGAATGTTTGCACTTGTGCAAGTAGATGGCCTTGGAATGATAGAGACAGTTTATTTCTTTTGGAGAAAATTTGCCGACATTCTTGGCGTTGAATCCTTCCTCTTTTGCCTAAAGATATTTCCTTATATTCCAGGGTAATGAAGACAAGTTCCCTTCTACAGAGGAATGCGTGGGTAGATTCTTCAGCTTCCTTTATATGAGATCAGAAATTCTTAATCAGGATTCTTCTCCTGTAATTCATCTCTATTGTGTGTGGAGTCAAGGCAGCCTTCCCTGTTTGGCCATCAGAGCCAAGGTGCTATTAATGCTGAAAGTAATAGCTGTCTAAATCCATTTGAAATTACTGTCTCCTTATCAGACAAATTCACAGAAGGATGACAAGAGGGCTTTGGAGATGCTAAGTGATGCAGCTTGGGTACCACTTTACACACACATCTTACAAGTATTTAAACATGAAACAATTTGAATGGGAATTAAAAGCCCTCAAAACAGATATGTTTTCCCTATACTTTTAGTATCTATAAAATTTCATCTGGAAGATGTTAGTAATTAACAGATATTTGTTTAAAAATAAATGGAAGAATAAATGATTCAAGTATGGAAATGAGTTTTAGAATCCATTTTTGCTACCAAATTGCTATAGACTAAGTAGGATGTTAAACAGGCTGATTATGTCTTAGAGAAAGATGGACTTTAAGAATGGAGATCAATTCACTTATTTGTTCTCTTAAAATATTTATTAAATATCTGCTCTTTACCAGTCATTTACTAAGTATGGAATAATCCACAGAAGCAGTTGTTTACTCCCAGGAAGCCTAGTAGAAAATGCACAAATATAAAGAAATATAGTAATTGTTAAAATGGAAAAAGATGCAGCCTGTTGGTGATCACAAAGGTTGTAATGCTTCATGTGCCTGAGGGACTAACAAAAGTCTCAAGTGGCCCTTATTTTCCTTTAGTTGACTATTGAAATAGAGACAGGAGTGTGCTAGAGTGTGCATGCTGGTGACACAGAGAAAAGATGTAAACATTGTAGGTTACAAAGAAGATATGGCATATTATTATGCAAGTTAATTTTAAATAAATAAGTCATCTTCAATGTAGAAAAGTAACTGACAGCTCCCATCACCATCATCATCATTAAAATATGATAAAAATTGACTTAAGTCTTCAATTTTCAAAATTCGTCATCTTTGCCTTTTTCAATCACTAACTTTTAAAAACAAACCGCTGAAGAGATCAACTTTCAGATTTGACACCTAATATTTCATAAACTGGGCATGTTAATGGGGTTCTAATAATCACTTTTTGCCTCTGTTGAACTCCTGCATGGATCTCAGGCTTCACTGGAAGGTGCCCATAGATAGCAAAAGCTGACCAAAGGGAATACACAAGTCAGAGCCAGACACTCGGTAAGGCCAACATGGACAAGGAGCTGTAAACTAAAGGCGGTGACTCCTGCCCTTCTGCTCAGACCCTCACACTAGCCCATTGGAGCTGTTTTGGCTTTAATGTACCATGGTAAGTCAGGCTTTGTAACCCCACAGAAATTCTTTAAGTACTGAAAATCCCCGGAGACAGGAAATATGTTTTGTTGTTGCATGTGTTAAAGTAGTTCACGTTTTCTCTCACATGAAGCCTGGCAGTAAAGAGATTTACCTTCGGTCATTATACACAATGATGGTTTCTTAATAAGACATCAGAATTTTGCTGTATTTTAGTGTTAGTAAGACTCTGGATGGGGTTATGTTTTTGTCAGAAAGCCATTTTGGAGGGTAACATTTTAAAAATAATAAGTAATATTATCTATTTTTTTTCTACAAAGAATTTAAGGTTACTGATATATATATATATCTCACAATAGTTATGTTGCATTCTGTACCTTGACCTTTAAAAAAACATGGTATTTCATTATATTTCAGATATGTAAGTGATGTGTTCTTATATACCTTTCACCCAAGGGACAACTGGTTATAGTGATAAGACCTAGCTAGAGCTAACACCCTCCAGTCTTTATTGTTCTCTTTCTCAGACACACTATGTCTGTGTGAAGAGAGAAGCTTTCTATTTCTGGGCACCTGATATAATTCTGTGTGCTGTTATACATGGTAGGGGCAAAAATAAACCACGTAGTGTTCAAGAAAAGACGAGTCAGACGTGAGTGATTTCATCCTGTCCCACTGTTTCCTGTACTCTCTCTTGACAGAGACTCTTAACATGATAGCCTTTATTTTTGAGCCATGCAGGTCATCGTCATGTTGTGCTGTGGCACTTAATCAATCATACCATGTCCTGAAATAGTTACAAATGTTTTGTGTGCATGTTTCCTGGCTTTGTTAGTCATAAGCTTTGTGAGAAAAATGACTCTGCTTTCTATTTCTTTGTATCCTCTCTGGCCCTTAATAGAGTTTTCAGCACATGATAGATTTTCCATACATTTTAGTTTGATGAAGTATAATTGAGCTGGCTATAATATGTAAGAGTGCATAAGAGCAGCAGCCCCATGAAGTTCCACTAAAGAGAGGCAACTAAAAACTGACCATGACTAGTCAACATCGCTATTGTTGTTATTATTATATTGTTATCATTATTGCCATTATTATCACTGGCATACTTTTGCTATGTTGCTGAGGCTGGCCAGTAACTTTGCAAGCCCCGCCTCCCCTTTTCTGCCACCTCTTCCCTGACTTCTTCACTTGCCCTCTCTGCTGAGCTATGTTCTGCTGTTTCTTCACTTACCATACTGTGTAACCCGGGGATATGCTCTGGATCAGGAAGAGATACCTTCTTCTCCTTCTGACAGTCTCAAGGCTGATTGAAAGTGGTCATGTGACACACAGGTTATATCTGTTATAGAAATTACAGGTGGCTTCTACATTATACAGGCCATATACGGTTGCTCAGGTTGTAGAAAAGCAAATGACATGTATGTCACAAGGTCTGATAAGGAACCATCTGTCAGTAAGCACTGGTAATAATAACAAAGAACATGCCAAAAGCACAGCAGGGTATAGAGGACATCACACGTTTCGCAGCAGAAAATAAGAAAGAGAAGGGAATGCTGATCAGGGCGAGGAGTCTGCAGGGAGCTTTATCCTCCACAGTGGGGAAACGTAAGTTAAATCTAACATGGCATCCTCTACTAGCACCAATCAGGAGCAAAGATACCTCAGGTAGCTAGAGTTCTTTTGTCCTTGGAATGTGACCTCAGGATGAAAACTATGAAAATAGCAGATGTTGGAGAGCACAGCTCAGTTGAGATCCTCTGCATGTTGGCCAGCATATGAGTTATGGCACAGCAACAGAACACTAACATGTACCATGACTCAAACCAAAGAAGGTTACTTTTTGCTAGGAGTACTGAGTATGTGCTACAAGTTGGCACAATGGCTCTCTTCCATGTAGTTATTCAGGGACCTTGTTGACAGTCCCTGTCATCTTTAATATGTAGCTGCCGAGGATCCAAAAAGATAGTGAAGTTATATATGTTTGGAGCAACCATTAAAAAAAAAAAAAGAAGAAGAAAAGAAATCAGGATGAACACTTGGGTGGTATTTTTAGGGGACAGGCTTTAATGTGGCGCAATAATTTTCACCAATGTTTGTTCTGTTTTCTAGATGTCAGCAATATGTTCACAATTACATACCAGGAATGGAAGGAGCTGGAAGGTTCGTGAAAGCCAATGGTGAAGAGGTGAAACAAAGAAAGGATGAGAACTCTGGAAAACCTGTTCTGTTTAGCTTCTACGTACCAATGCCATGCATTAAGTTGTGCATCATAGTACATAAACGCATCTTTGTGATGGTCCCTGGGCTTGGGCCTTTCCATGACTTACAAAGTTGCTCACTTGTTTGGCTTAAAATACTTCTTTACTATGAGCAAAGCTCTCTCCCTAGAGTTTTATTAACTGATATATTTTGTGTATGGCAATGTCTTTTTAAGCACACCTCACATTTAATGACCTCGATAATCTTTTTAACATTTTAAATTAAGAAAATGATCATTGGAAACTTACCCAATGTAGAGTTTTCTGTATTTTAGTGAACAGTTGTATAGAAAATGAATAATTTAGTGCTGTGCTAATCAAATTTCGCATCACAAAATCTATAAGCTATAAAAGCTTTCCAAATTCTTCCTGAAACTATAATAGATTTGTACATCTCAGATTTTTTTTTCACTTCTCTGAATTGCCAAAAATTATTTCACTGGAATAGCTATCAGCAATTGCATTAATATAACCTGTTAATGAATTAGTCTATAATGTTCTGGAATGTTCTTTCTTTCTTTAAGTGCTTTAATAACATTATAAGAAAACCACACTAAGTGGTTTTGACTGACATCAGTTAAAATGCTTATGTAACTAGCTGGAGGTATAGCTCAGTGGCTGAGTTCTTCCCTAGGTATCTGTGAGTTCCTGGATTTTATGGCTAGCATTACAAAAACATTTCTGTGGTTTATTTAGCAGTATAAAACATTAAGAGCTTTATAAACTTCATGATAAGGGAGAAAAATGAAATTACATACCGTGTAATAGGTGCTAATTTTTTTCTTAGGAATTGAAGACATTAAGACTGTTTCTTCTCTCCTCTGACCTGTTTGTACTTCTTATCTAAACAATGGCTGATTATTCAAACTCTTAAACATTAAGGGTTGTGTGTGTCCCCTGTCAGTACAGAAACAACACACTTGTTGAGCAGCAGTGATTCAATGGCTTTAATTGTTATAGGTGATTCAATACTGAATTAAGATCTTGTCTGAAAGCAGATATTTTATGTCAATTACATATTTCATCTATTGTGTCATGGTCTTAAGTAATCATAGTATATAAGTTTCATACTATATCAAGTAGACTAGTTGGGAATGTAATACAGAGTGGGCATCTGAACTGGAAAAATTGGACACCTAAGTCAGCTCTCAGAAAAAAAAATTGTAATTCATTCAGACCATTTCCCCTGCGATTACAGAGTCCTGACTTCCATCATTTACTAGTGACAGCCCTTGATTTTTTTCTCTTTACAGTTTACTTCAGATGACCTGAAGCACTTACTTTTATGAATTATTTTATTATGTTTTAGGATTGAGGTGTCCTTAAATTAGTACATGGACATCTTCTTTGTACAAGCCAATTCTATGAAACAGTGAGAAGTTTAACTCAACTCAGCAACAGTATATTGATTGCTTTACATGCAAAGGGAATATATTTGTTCTAGAAATATTTATACAGAATTTAATTGAGAGATATAACTTAGTGAGTTTGGGATTCTATAAAATCCACTCAAATGCCAAAAATGATGTTTTGGTCAATGACGGGTCATATACATAACAGTAGCCATCTAAGAAGTTTAGGGAACCTGAAAAATTTGTATCACCTAGAGTTCTTACTGTACTTTTTCACATACACTGTATCACTGTGTTCCATTTGTATCTAATATTCAGTGTTGAATACAGATATAGTCCATACAGGTTTGTAGGCTAGGAGCAATAGGCCATACTTCTCGGTCGTGGTATAGAATAGGCTATGCCATCAGGTTTGTGTAAGAAAAATCTTTTATGTACACAACATGGAAACATCACCTAAGTATGCATTTCTTAGAAGTTATCCTTGAAGCTTAGTGACACATAACTGTATTATGATTGTGAAAACTCATCATTCTGACTGGCATGTATCATTTCCTGGGAAGCTATTCAATTTTCCTCAAGCATAGTGACTATATTTTGTATTCTTCACTCAGTTCATTCATGGTTGAGGAATATGGCCACATTGAGTAGAGAAGTATATTTTATCAGAAACGTGTATACATAAGTTTTAGCCTTTATTTACCATGTACTTTGAGGCTTCCTCCTAAACTGGCCTTAACAGTTGAGAGTGGCGGCCTCAGAAGAACTTTGGATAATGTGAGCATATCTACCCACATCATAGCAAGAAAAGGGTCAAAAGTTCTGCAAACAGTTCAAAGTGAGTTTTGGGAGGGTGGCCTTGTGTGCATATCTTACTGCCTTCTGCCCCTCTAGGCTTTGTAGAGCCGTCTCTTCCAGTACTCATGAGACTTACCATTGCCCACATTGAAGTCCCATGCAGTCCTATATTCTCTCCAAAATAATTCAATACTTGACCACCCATTATTTCAGAAAATGGCAACTTCTGTTCAGCTTAGCAGGACCTACTAGAACTCTGCCACATAGCTCCATTTAATTCAAATCAATGACAACAGAATATATAGGTAGTGTGGATTTCCTTTCTGGAAGGAGGAGTTCTGACATCTGTAACCAAGGAGTAGAGCCCCAACATATGGTGAGCTTAGTTATAAAACTTCCATTACTGTTATGTGTAATAGACACCACTTCCAAAGTAAGGCGATTCATTTCATTTCTAAGCTCCAATGGGATGTGACACTACCTGTTTTACTGTGGTTCTTAGGATAGAGAGCCTCAGCTCCTTTGCCTTTTCTAGTCAGCCCATCCCTGAACTAAGCTTAATATCTGGTCTCTTCCCTGACCACTTAACTTGCCATTGAGGTGTCTCTATTTCCACATGGTGCTTGATATTATTATCCCATGTCAGTTTCCCAACGCCAATTGAGACTTTATAATCCACACTGTCTTCCCCTTAGTGACTTCATCCTTAGTTTCAGTCTTACAACTGCTTTTGTCCATTTTCTTGGAAAAATATCACAGCTTGCTTTATGACCAAGGGTGCTTCATCTGATGTTTAAAAGATGTATTTCTTTTTATTTATTGTGTATGTGTGTGCATGTCTGTGTGTGTGTGTGTGTGTGTGTGTGTGTGTGTGAGAGAGAGAGAGAGAGAGAGAGAGAGAGAGAGAGAGAGAGAGAGAAAATATGCTAGCATAGGCATGTGTGTGAGGTGCCTATGGAAGCCAGAGGATGTCACCTAGAGCCAGAGTTAGAGAGAAGCATAGGTGTTGGAAACTCAACTCTGATCTTTTGGAAGAGCAACAAGTGCCTTAGATGCTTGATAAACTCATGTCCATACCTAAATCTAGGAGGGTAGGTATAAGTCTACAATCTTTAGGGTGAGATGCTGTGGAATAATGCTTTTGTACACTGGTTTAATAAAACACTGATTGGTCAGTAGCCAGGCAGGAAGTATAGACAGGATAAGCAGACAAGGAGAATTCTGGGAAGAGGAAGGTTGAGTCAGGAGATGCTAGCCCACCGTCCAGGGAACAGCATGTAATGGCACACAGGTAAAGCTATGAACACATGGCAACATGTAGATTAACAGAAATGGGCTGAGTTTAAGTGTAAGAGTTAGTCAGTAGTTAGCCTGAGCTAATGGCTGAGCAGTTTTAATTAATATAGGCATCTGTGTGTTTACTTGGGTCTGAGTGGCTGTGGACCGGGTGGGATACAGGAAAACTTCAGCTACAGTGAGATGATTTGTTGACATGCTAAAATATATCTGAATATGTAAGTTTAAGGTAAGAAATGTTTCCTCAGATTCTTAATTAATTTTTAAAAATATGTAACTATAATCAGTTTGTACCACAATAGGCATTCTAAATGTAGCTCATAGGAAAGAGTTTATCTTGACTTAAACCTTATTAATCCTTTGACTCATGAGCTTGTTTCCATGCAGGGACAAAGCATGTGATGACTTCACTTGAGCAAAAGGGCATATCAGAGACTTCACAACTGTTTTAGCTACAAACATTTATATTTTGGAGCAATGGTAGGTTTACTGGAAAAGGTGGGCAAGTTTTTCTTCACCAACATCCAGCTTAACAAATCTTATATTGTTACAATAAGCTTGTGACTGTGTATGAATCACTACTGACATATGGATTTTGATGAATGTGTATTGTCACATATTCACCATTATAATATCTGCTAGACTAGTGTCACTGCCATAAGGTCACCCTGAATCCCTCTTCTTCCTTTCTACCCTCTGCTTAGGGCTTATAACTACTGTTCCTCTAAATGTCTTTCCTGTGACATCCTATACTTGGAGTCCTGTAGTGTTGGCTTTTCTAATGTTCATCTTTCACATATAGACACGTTTAAAGTCCCCTTCATTTATTTTTATTTTTATTTTTATTTTTATTTATTTATTTATTTATTTTTGGTTTTTCAAGACAGGGTTTCTCTGTGTAGCTTTGCGCCTTTCCTGGGACTCACTTGGTAGCCCAGGCTGGCCTTGAACTCACAGAGATCCGCCTGCCTCTGCCTCCCGAGTGCTGGGATTAAAGGCGTGCACCACCACCGCCCAGCTTGTCCCCTTCATTTATTTTCTTGGCTCAGTAGTTCTTTTTAGTTTCTGTGCAATAGTCTACTATATATTACAGTTTATGCCATTGGCTTTTGGTTGCATTCAAGTTTTGTCAAATGTGGATAAAGCTCCTGGAAAATTCTCCATTCTGATATTTGTGAGGATACATATTTTTAACTAATGCAGTGAAATATCTGGGAGTATGACTTCAGGGTCATAGGGGAAGACAATGTGCAGCTTTTTAAGAAAGCACCAGACTGCCTTCCAAAGCAACTGAACCACTTCCACACTCCAACGCTGAATGTAAATCCCTCTTGCACCTTCTTGCCAGCATTTTTTGTCTGAATTCTGGGTTTTGGATGTGCTAATATCAGTATGTGTTATTAGTGTGTAGCAATCTCTTGTCGTGGTTTTAATTTACACCCCTCTAATGAAAAATGTTTTCTTTGCTTATTTACCATTTGTCACATCCCTGGTTGGTTCAGATTTTGTGTACTTTTGCAGTTGTTTGTTTTCCTGTTGTTTTAAAGAGTTTAATATTTTGGATATGTCTTATTATAAAGTATTGTATTTTGTGAATACTTCCTCTTTGACTCTGACCTGTCTGTTGATTTATTTTTAGCAGATTCTTTGTCATAGCAGAAGTTTTAAACTCTAGATTTCTTTTCTTTCTTTCTTTTTTCCCTCCATCCCTCCCTCACTTCCTCCCTTCTTCCTTCCTTCCTTCCTTCCTTCCTTCCTTCCTTCCTTCCTTCCTTCCTTCTTTCCTTTCTCCCTTCTCCTACACCTCTTCTCTGTTGGGGATCAAACCATTGAAGGTGCTAGGATACCACTGAACCGTATCCTCAGCTCCTCAGTGCTTAGTTGTTTTTGTTTGTTTTGTTTTATTTGTTTGTTTTTTTTCCCTTTTGAGACAGGGTATTGCTGTGTAGCATAGGCTGACCTTGAGACTGCTATGTAACCCAGGCTATCCTCAAATAGTCTACATAGATGTCCCGAGGTCAGTCCAAATGTTGGGATTTAAGAGACGTGCATCCATGAGGGGCTAGATTCATCTCCCCCCCCCCCTGCATTCTGTCTAGTTGTTCTGGCACTGTTTGTTGAAGACTATCATCTCTATGTTGAATTGCGTTTGTTTCTTGTTAAATGTCACTTGACGATGTCTGTGTAGATCTATTCTTGGGCTCGCTATTCTTGGGCTCTCTGTTTCTTGACCTATCCCTTGGCTATCGTTCATTATGGTTATTACTATAGCTTTATAGTGATCTTGAAGTCAAACAGTGTTAGTCCTTCAACTTTCTTCTTCTACTTTGATGTGATGGCAATTTTTCTGGGCCTTTTGCCTTTCATCTAAACCTAAGAGTCAGCTTGTTGATATTCTCAAAAGGATTTGCTGCGATTTTGACTGAGATTGTCTTGATCCTGTAGATCAAGTCAGTAAGATCTGATATCATAACATATCAAGTCTTTTGCCCATGAATATAGAATACCTTCATTTTCTTTGATTTCTTCCTTCAAAGTTTTGAAATAGATCTCATTCATATCTTTAAAAAAAGATTTACACTTATCTCTTTATTGTTGTCAATATGAATGATTTGTTGTTAATTGTAATTATTTCTTGCTGGCATATAGGAAAATAATTGTTAAATTCATTTTTGTAAAAATATACTAACTATATTATCTATACATTTGGTATCCAAACATTGTTGATTTTTTCTAACCAGAACATTGTATACCCATTATTTAAAGATTCAAAGGTAACTTAAATGGAAATTGACTACTTGTATCTTAAAAAAAAATCCACATCTGGTATCTGTAAGTCAAGCCAAATTTTCATATCTCTATTCTCTGCCCTGATAAGAAAATCTTATTATAAACTATGAACATAAGGCTGACTGGGTTTCTTATAATATATTCCAATTAATTCTTGACAATTCAGTTATTTAATTATGCTTTTGAAAACTACTAAATTAGTGACAGTACATTTCTGAAGGTCACCCAGCCAGAAAGACTGCATAACTTAAGTGACTTGAGCACAGATAAGAAGGTAGTTATACTTTTACAGACGCTTCCAGTTCTAGGTCACCCCATGTTTTCCAAATCCCTTTATGATGTTAGCAATTTGTAATGATCAGTGATACTCCACTGTCGTAGTCCTGTTGGGGTTGCTATAAGAATGCGTGGAGCTGGGCTGCCAGTTTCAGTTCCCTACTTCTACCTTGTGGGTCTCAGGGATCAAATTCAGCTGATGAGGCTTCGTAGAAAATTCTTTTCCCTGGGGAGCCATTTCTCCAGCATGAACTGGATAGTTTTTAGGAAGCTGTTTATTTCTCATTGTTCTACAGGATAAAATTTCAAGATTCAAGATGTCAGCAAGTTTGGTGTGTAGTGAGTGCTTACTGTTCTGTTCATTGGTTGTATGCTCTTCTGTGTCCTCGAATGGAAGAAGGTACACCTAAATTCCCCTGGGGCTCCTTTCTAGGGACACCAATGCCCTTCCTGATGCCTCAACTCATGATCCAGTCTCCTTACAAAGTTACCCTACTAAACACTATATCGTGAGGGAATATCTCCATATGTGAAGACATAAGCATTCTTTTTTTTTTTTTTTTTTTTGGTTTTTCGAGACAGGGTTTCTCTGTGTAGCTTTGCGCCTTTCCTGGAACTCACTTGGTAGACCAGGCTGGCCTCGAACTCACAGAGATCTGCCTGGCTCTACCTCCCGAGTGCTGGGATTAAAGGCGTGCGCCACCACCGCCCGGCGACATAAGCATTCTTATTGCATCATGAGCTCCAGTGATGCAGATGTCTCATGCTTTCAAGCAATCTATTCAGCCTTTTGTTTCAAACAGTGAGTGGTGGCCTCTTCCTCTGAGAACTTTTATCCCTCTCATCAATTTGGTCATCAGAGCTAGCACAGGTAGGTTTTATTTGTGAGCTGGGGAGAGACATGAAAGAAGCAAGACTTTGTTATTCTAATGCATTCCCTGTTGCTATAGGTATGTATAGAACCCAACCATGGGAATATAGTTTCTGTCTTAATTTATTGTCCAATAGCTAGTAAAATGTTCCTTATATTTAAAAAAACCTTGGATGAATTCCTCTTAGAATTCAGTGTTATGAAATATTGTCCTTCCTGAGAAAATGATTTTACCTTTTACTGTCATAAATCTCAGTGCTGCATCTTATATTGTTTCAGTATTGATTCTAACTTTAAGATACACACTTAACTGCCATGCCACATAAATTTCATTTAATTTCCATGGATATGCTGTCATAATCCATATTTTGAAGGTTTCATTATATGTGACTTTTGCTTAATCTGCCATAAAAATCCATTTGATGGACTAGGTATGAAAATAATTTATAATACATTCTTTATGAGAAATGTCAGATATAGTACCTTGGTATCTGCATGCTTGTTAATCTTTCTAGGCATTTTAAACTTTAAAAATAAAATATTTTCATTTTTATATAAGCCCTAGAATTTGTCAGCCAGTTATATTTTAATAAAACCAGTAGGCTACAGTTCTATTTTCACAAATAATTTGTAACATTGTTCTCTTTGGGGCAATGCAATGTGTGATAACACTAATTATCAGTATAACTGGTAGGAGGTCAAGATACCCACAGCAGTTAATTGGCTAACTATACAGTCACGTTTGATGGTGTTACAATTTTAATAATAATACTATACACAGTGAAAGGAAGCATGCTTGCTACTAGCAGAAGGAATCAAAGCAGGTTTCTAATTTTTTCACTTCTATCCAAAACAATACCAAATTACGAAGTTATTGTCATTCTTCATGGAAGAATAATTTCACCACATGTATGACGAAGAGAATATTCTAAACCTGAGGCTGGTTCTGAATCTGGTATAAAATAAGTTTCACTTCTTTCTACTGTAAACTATCTCACTATCTCTCTATCTATCTCTCTATCTCTCTATCTATCTCTCTATCTCTCTATCTATCTATCTATCTATCTATCTATCTATCTATCATCTTTCTATATCTATCATCCATCTATCTATCTATCTATCTATCTATCTATCTATCTATCTATCTATCTATCTATCTATCTATCATCTCTGTCTATCTATCTATCTATCTATCTATCTATCTATCTATCTATCTATCTATCTATTATCTATCTATCTATCTATCTATCTATCTATCTATCTATCATCTATCTATCTATCTAATCTCTGTCTGTCTGTCTGTCTGTCCATCTATCTATCTATCTATCTATCTATCTATCTATCTATCTATCATCTCTGTCTATCTATCTATCTATCTATCTATCTATCTATCTATCTATCTATCTATGTATCTATCTACTGTGCATTGGGAAGCTTGAGATAATTACTTTGGCTTGAATTATACCTGTGGATGTAATTATGAATTGTCTTTTCTTTCACATTACCAATGCTAGTCCTATTAAGACATAGGATAAGTGGTAGTCCCTAAGGTATAGCTTAAAGAGGTGATGAGAGGGGCTCCTTTCAATTTATGGTCCTTCCCCAGATGCCATTGTGTTTGATATTCTATTCTTAGAGTGGCTGTGGAGAGAAATGCAATGGAAGGGAGATTTGGACTCATTCTTCTAAATACTAATTAAATAGAATAAGAGATGAGGCCAAACCTACATCATTAAGGCCAATTACCTTTTATCCAGAGGGCTTAGGAGATGTTCTTGGGAGAGATAACTTAATAAATCCTTATTCCTGAGGATGAATATATTTAGTTAGAGCTTCTCTGAATCATAAGATGAGTAACCTGGGTGCTTAATGGTGAAGAGGGCATTATGGTTTGGTCTTAGGAGATTTGCAATTAGGGGCATGGACAGAAACAAAACAGCACAAAGAAGCAGGAAGAGAAAGATGTGGCAATTCCCACCTGTATTCTCAGCACTGGGGAGGTGGAGGCAGGAGGGCCAGGAGTTCAAGGTAGTGCTTAGCTATACAGTGACTTCAAGGGTAGCTTGGAGTCCTACATTCCTACATGAGAATAGGAAGAAAACAAAATAGCAATGTTGAGAGCATGTGCTAGCCTTGACTTGTTCTTATTTGGTAGTGACTAAAGCCTTTTGTAGTTCCAAAAACTTGAAATCTCAGGCAGCAAGGAGAGAAGTAGGGTCATTTTTTGCATAATTACCAATTCTAGTCTCAAATGACATTGCTTTAAAAGAATATAAAGTTCGAGTCTGTAACTTGCCAGCCTGACAAGAAATAAAATGCTGGAAGAGAAACCAGTTTTCAAGGAGAGAGGAAAGTTATTATAAAGTAAGGTCACTCTGACATTCAGGGAATGTTCCATCTATCCCTGAAGCTGCTGGACCATGGGATTGGAAACATGCGTGGTAGTTTTGCATTCTCTGCTGATTTTTCTAGTTCTGGACACATTTTACATGTTCTTTATATCTCATATCCAGAGGTCTTCTTAGGATAAGTTCACAAGGGGCCAATGTCCCTGGCTTGCTTTAGAGAGCTCACATAGGATCAGGGAAACTACCACAGAGATTGCAGTGACTTGACTAGCTCTACTATAAGGTGGGTGTTTCAAAATGCCCCAAGCTGTTATTTTATTGCGGCTTTTTAAAATGTCTCTACAGCTTAATCTAAAACTGAGGTAAGTCAGGTAGTGTTTTACTCATCCAAGATGATCCATGTCTGTCTTCTGATGGTTTCTTTATGTAAACCATGCCTTATTGTTACCTGTAATACACAGGTACTGCTTATTGTGGTGCTTATACCCACAATCTATTTAATTATATCCATTGAAGATCTATAATAAGCCATCTGATTCGAGTTGTTGAAGCATCACCACCAGCAACTGTAGCACAAATTGTTAGAAGGTCTTATTAATAAAAACAAACCCAATGCCAGTTATTAGGGTGAACGCTGGAAGATCAGAGAAGCAGAACAGGCCACAGCTACCTCGCTTGCCAACTTCTCAGCTGATCCGGTTTCCTTGAACTGGAAGCCTCTGAGTCCTCATCCAGAATGGATCTCAGCTGAACTGCTGCTAGAAGCCTAAAGGTTTAACCAGCAAAAAGCTTAACCAGGCTCTAGTTCCTGGTCCTCATGCCTTATATACCTTTCTGCTTCCTGCCATCACTTCCTGGGATTAAAGGCGTGTGTCACCATGAGCAATAACAGTACCGGCAGCAGCACTCCAATTCATTCAATAATATGTATTGGACCCAAGGCTGAAGACATTAACTCATTTTATGTCATTCAACCACTAAACAGCCGAGGGTGAGCAATGCTGTCCTTGTTTCATAGGTTAGAGAAAACAAGCCGACAGTCGTAATGACCTTTGCTATGGAACACAAGTGACAAAAATTCAATTCCATGTCATGACACTTTACAAATAAAGCCACCAAGGTTGAGAAAGGACAGAACCTGTTTATCCACTTAGTGACAAGTTTGAAGCCAAGCCCATCCGACTTCTCAAAATGTTTTGTCTTTATACTTGGCATTGTTTCTCTACCCTTTCTAAAGCAGAGGAAAAGAAAATAAGGTTTCTGAATAAAGGATTTTGAATGATTATGGAAGATTCCTATTTTGTAGACATAATTGTACCATTGAGTGAAATCACATTTTAGGAGAGCCTCAGACAGGACATGTGCTGCTGGCTTGGCAGTAGTCTCAAGCATATTTCCTGGTACCCCTTTATGAAAACATTCACTTAAGTCTCAGTGTGATTGTGAATCACTGGCACACACGCCAGCAAAAAACTCTTCTCACTTAGGACAGAGGCAGCTAACAGAAACCTGTCTCGGCAATCAATGTTATCGACAGAATGAGAAACTGTGAAATGTGTTTCAATAGAAAGTGTTGCAGGGGTTCTATTTGGCTAACTCCTAAGCTCGTATTGGAGGCAAGTCCTGGAGGTTTTGGAAAGAAACACAAAGGAAAATGGTAGACAGTAGGAAGGCTGCTTTACCTCCATTGTTTTCAGCCAAATACCAGGTTCATGTCTACTCACCTGAAGGCCGTGCCCAGAGCAAATGCCCGAGTAAAATTAGATTCCGCAGTGTGGCCTTGCGGGTTTACATCCTTTCCCCTCAATGGCTTTCATATCCAAGCTGCTTTGTTTTCAATTTCACGTAATGGGACTTCAACCTAATTCTTTGCCAAGCTCTCATTGATCCTTGGTGTGGAATAAATGCGAACGCTGCCTCATTAATCCTCTCTGTGGTCCTTGGAGGGAAGTGCCAAGCAATAGCCCATCATTTTGCAGTGGAAGAAAGGTAAAGTAAATTGCTCAATCTGCGTCTGGGCCTCAGCTTCCGGACATTTCCATCTGGATATCCTGCTGGTCTGTCAGTCAACTTATCCCAAACGGAATGCATTTTCTACTTACTTTCAAACTGTATCCCTCTTTCAGGGGGTTTATGCCTGTGTTAATGGTGCTACTATTCATACAGTTCCCTGAGACAAACCTCTGAGCAAGCTTTATTTTTTTTAAACATTTTCAGTGTTTAATCTATTATGTCATTTATTTCCTTTTTCCTCTGAAACAGTCCTTTAACCAATTCTTGTCTTTAACTTTCTACCATGCTTCTTTCTCCATGTTTTGTTTCTCCATCCCTCTACCAGAGTAGTAGAAAAAAGTCCTTCTTTTGTACCCCTGTGTTTGGTTCTTCATTTGTCTTTTAGCCTCTATCACTGTGTTCAACCTTCTGAAACCGACGTATGTTACTTTTCCCACTGCTCAAAAGCACTGATGGCCTCACATGACCAACAAAATACCATTTTGGCTCAGTGTTAGCAAGGTCTTTCCCATTAGGAATAAATAACCTCAGTCTCGAGACTGTTTCTAAAGTTGTTTCCTTCCTTGTCTTAACTTCAATTCATGCTGTTTGTTTTTATCTCAGATTACTTGTTATATAAATTCTCCTAAGTGTTTAGAGCCCAGAATTTATTTTATACATTGTTTGTTCATCTGTTTTGACTCATTAATCCACATAATCTCTTAATCAATTTCCCCTCTGTGGAGCTTTTGCAACAATTTGCTATCATTTTTATATTCTTTGTAGTATTCCCTAGAATAACCTGTGAATTTTTTGAGACCAAAGTAAATATTTTATTCATCTGCACTATCAGTGACATGATATATTAGTTGCTTTCCCCATTTCTGTTACATAATGCCCAAAAAGAATAATTTGTGGGAAAAATGATTTATTTTGAATCATGGTTTAAAGAGACACAGTCTATCATCACAGGGTAGGCATTGTATCTGGAACTCCGTATTAGTTACTTTTTTGTTGCTATGATCAACTGCCACAATCAAAGCAGTTCAAATAAGAGTCCATTTTGCTTTATGGTTCCAGAGGTGTAAGAGTTCATCATGGTGGGCAGGCAAATAGACATGACAACAACCATGAAGGAAGTTTGGAGTGTGCATCCTCAATCACAAATGTGAAACACACAGAGAGAACAGAATGGAGGTGGATAAGATCATTAGTCTCAAAGTCCACCTCTGGTGACATATTTTCTCTAGCAAGGCTGTGGCACCTAAACCTCCCCAAATAGTGCTACTAACTGAGGAGCAAGTGTTCGAAGTCCAGGACTATGGGTGTTCAGAATTAGGCATGTGTCTTGTTAGAAGAAGCTGTCCAGGAAGCAGAGAGTATAGGCTGACAGCAGAGGAGAGTATCACCTTCAAGGTTTCCCCTTACCTCAAATGTGACCCATTCTTTCTGCTAGCCCTCATCTCCTACGGGTTTCATATCTCTCAAAATATCCTGACCAACTAACAATCAAGTATTTAAACACACGGTCTTATGATAGACATCTCACCTTGAAACCATAGCACATACTATGTGATTTGGAGTATAAATGTGTTGCTAAATAAATGACATTTATAAGTCAATATAGTTAACAAAGAATTTTAAAAAGAATGTACCTTCTTATTTAATGCTCATAATAATCCTGTAAGGTAAATATTATTACTGACCCCTGAACCCTAAAGAAGTTTCCATGGCTTAACAGCAAAGCCAGAACTAAGCTCAGGATCTTTAACTGTAACCTGAATGTTGTAAACAAAAGCAAGATTGGAACCTGACCCTCAAACAGTACTGATTTTCAGAAAGCAAATGCATCTGGTTAGTAAAACTAGAAAGGTGTATTCATACTGAGGCATTGTTGATATTCAGGGAATCATCTGTTGTCCCTACTATTGTCTGTACCTGAAGATAAGAACACAAGCTCTCATGGGCAAGGGATCCATCATGTTCACATTTGGGGTAACAATAGCACCTGTATGTTTTGATGGTAAAAGATGGTCATGAATTATTGGCTACATAAGACAATCCAATCAAAGGGCTTCAGCATTCTTGGGCATTTCATCTTCCTGTCTCAACCTTCACACTATATTGCCAAATTCTTATGAGAAAACACCCAGAGTTTTTTGATTCCTTGATTAATCTGTCCATCCTGTGACTGAAGGATGCCTCTTTCCCTTGGATTTTCTTCCCCAGCGGCAAAATTCCCTCACAGTCACTAACTTTAGATTACAGACATGGAAGTCTTCCAGGAGGTCCAAAAACAGACTCCTTTGCAAGGTTCACATTTGCTTTGAAGTCCTAGTGTCTCTGTCCCAGGTGCAGCTAGTTCAGGGTGTTTTTCTAATTATTCACTCCTGATTGACCTAGATTGGTTAGAGACTATTTGCAGCTTCATTGTTTTCCAAATACTTCATCTTCTGAGTCTAGGTGCTCAGAAGAATAAAGGACATATTGGCAAGTTAGAGTTCCTCTCTAATTTGGTAAAGATTCTTAAAGACCACTCCAGCAAATAGATCCTATTAAAGGCTGTGTCTAGTGCTGTGGATATCGCTCTGTATAAATAAAATGCTGATTGGCCAGTAGCCAGGCAGGAAGTATAGACGGGACAAGCAGAGAAGAGAATTCTGGGAACAGGAAGGCTGGATGAGAGAGACGCTGCCAGCTGCAGCCATGAGAAGATGTTAAGATACCTGTAAGCCAGGAGCCATGTGGCAACTTACAGATTAATAGAAATGGGTTAATTTAAGATAGAAGAAGTACATAACAAGAAGCCTGCCATGGCCATACAGTTTATAAGTAATATAAGTCTCTGTGTGTTTACTTGGTTGGATCTGAACAGCCGTGGGACTGGAGGGTGAGAGAGATTTGTCCTGACCGTGGGCCAGGCAGGACTGGAGAAAACTCCAGCTACAGTCTAGCTTTATTCCCCCTGTTTATTCTTAACCATATTATCCAGAAGTGTCACACAGTAAATCTTCTTGATTCATTACTCAACCCTAATTTTCCACGTTTTTCCACTTTCAATGTCCTCTAACCGGACTTTGTCTCAAATTCATGAGCTTTGATCCACACATATTCTATGATTGACCTCATTCTTATTGAAACTTGAAAAGACAATGATCAACATATTACTTCATATTTTTGGATTTATTTTTATTTTACTTAAAAATTTTTTTTGTGTGTGTGTGTACATGAATGCAGGTACTTGTGGATGAAAGAAGAGGGACTTGAATATCCTAGAGCTGCAGTTAACAGACAGTTGGAGTTGCCTGACGCTGGGTTCTCGGAAAGAACAGTATGCACTTAACTGCTATGCCATTTCTCTAGCCCTTTAAGTTCTTCAAAGAATGTAGCAGGTCAATTGAAAAAAAAAAAGAAGCCTTACTTCTTGACTCTTGCCTCTTCAGCTGTCCTCTCCAAGGATCAACACACATCCATGAACCAAGCATCAAGTTTATTTTGCATCCTTTGAGTGCAGACCAGATTTGTCTTTTGCTCTGATCAGTAAAGTGTGGGGAAGCAGCTAGCCTCATATCAAGAGCACTGGCATGCCTTCACTGCCTGTCTTGGAATTCCTACATTATATAGTTAAGCCTGCTAAAGGATAAAGTCTCTTTGAAGGAAGGACTAGTTGTCCTTCAGAAGCCACTCAAGGTCAGTCTATGCTAGCTGGACTCAAAATGTTCAGGATGGTTGCTTATTCAATTTATAATTGGTTGAGGATGCAAGAGTGGGATGACATGAGACAAAAACTCAAACCCAGACACCGCACAGGTTGAAACAGTAATAGGTACTTACCGTTTTAAGCCACTACATTTGTTTGTGGTTTAATTCAAAACAGTAATTAACTCACACATTATGTTATTTCATTTAAGCCTCTTTAAACAATGATGTAAACATCAATGATATACTTACTTAATGACTAAATGTAATTTAGGATTAGCAAGATTAGATTTCTCAAGTTCCCATAATGAATAAGTAATAGGGCCTAATATTCAGGAGAAATCATTTAGTGTACTCCTCTTACCCATTTACTAACCTCCTTACTAATATCTCAAGATTATAAAGTGACAACCAAGGTGCTTTGGGTGGCTCTTGGGACTCTGTAATTAACTGTCCATTTGAGTCAAGGGCTTTCAGTTCTCCATGGCATGACTACACGTTTATTGGGGATTACTGTCACTTCTAGGAGTTCCTTGGAGGCTAGCACAGGGCTTAACACTGGAAGAGGTTAGCCTGTACCTGCTAATGAACTGTTTGCTGCTGGGATCTGTTTATTGTTGAAGGCAACTTCACTCAGGCAGCAGGCTGAGTCAGTCATACTAGCAATGACATGATGGAAGTCTACCAGAAAGACTTCAGAGCCAAGTGAGTTCTGTCAGTTTAGGCCAAGGCTACTATAGAAATCCCTCCTGGAAATAGCAAGCATTTAATCATTGGATATTCAGAGCACTGGTTCACTGAATTATCACAGTTGTGATTTTTGTTTGCCATATTTGATGAAGGAAATAAGAGATTCACATGAGAGAAAGTGAAACTTTTCTATTCATTCTATGAGAAAAGATCTATGTGGTAGACTTTTCTTTCATACAATCTGCTACGAGATTGCTTTGTAAGTACTGGAACGAATTTGAAGCCAACAACGGTTTGAGCAAGTGCTGGCAAGCAGCATCAAATTCAATGTGGACTCTTAAAATCTGGCTGATTTGGGGGATATAGCTTAGTGGTAGAGCATTTGACTGCAAAATTGGACTGAAGTTTTTGTAAGGCAGAGAACTCAGTTTCACGATAGAATCAGTTAAAGTGAGGACATGTGAGGGAGATATGCTCCAGGGAAATGAACCCTGGAAATACCTTTCCTTTCCTATTTCTTGTCCCTGTTTATATGTATATGTATATATATATATATATATATAGAGAGAGAGAGAGAGAGAGACAGAGAGAGAGACAGAGAGAGAGAGAGACAGAGAGAGAGAGAGAGACAGAGAGAGAGAGAGAGAGAGCATATCAAAGCAAGATTCATGCTTTTCCCTCTGTTACTCAACACAGCCTCTTTGAAGGCACTCCGAATCATTCCCATAATGCGATTGAAGATTTTTGCAGTGATTAAGAAAAAACAAACAAATGCTTCTTCCTTCACATTGGCTTCTTTCTTTTGGCTTGCTCCTCTTTACTCCCGTGTGAAACAGATAACTTACTGGCTAACTTTCTAGGGATTAGAGACTGGATTTGAGTCAGGCAATGATTTAGGGCACAAAAATTGCACATATTGTATTTAATTTGAGTATAGGAAAATTTTAGCAGCCGCAAAATTCCCTCAGCTGTCAGAAAATCTATAATCACTTTTGAAAAACAAAGTGGTATTTTTAATCATTGAAATGTCCAATTTCTGAATTTTATATTGATAGTATATCATGATGGATTAAAAGAAAGGATGAGCTAAACATTGAGGATGAATAAATTGATTTCTTTTCTTACCATTTTCTGTAGACTGCACTTTCCCAAAAATCTTGCGTCTACTAAAATGGGCAATCCTTTCTCTTACTTCTATTACTGTCCTGCCTGGGATCAGGCCATGGTTGTGATTAGCAGTCACATTCTGGCTGACATCAAGAAACAAAACAGGACCCTTTTTAAATTGTTCTCAGTAAAGAACACATGGCCCAGATGTGGTTCCGCTGTCACCATTTGGGTAAATAAATACAAAACTGCTACGTTAATAGTCAGTGACATGTTTACATGCTAGAGTCACAGGAGGCTTTGCAGAGTGCTGTTTGCTTAGAACAGTGTGTAGTGTATTGATGGATTGTTGGATGTTACGCCGGGAAGGCAACAGGCAAAGGGAACAAAATGATTCTTGAAATCTTTCTCTCCGCCCAATTCTGTCATGTTTGTGTCTCATACAGTAAGCAGACAGAAGCCCGGTCTTGCACTCCCCTGTGTTCTTTCTTCTGTATAACCATGTTTGCCCTTGGGATTTTCAACTATCAAGAGAAAGAATTATTTCTCCATTATTATTATTTTGGTTAGCATATGAATAAAGGATTTCCTTGCAGCATTTTCATACCTATGTCATTATACTTTGTTCTAGGCTGATCCTTACTGCCCCCATCACATCTTCCTTCTTTCCCTCTTGCTTTCCCTTTTCTTCTCCACAATTTGTGAAACCGCATATCCACTGAAATCTGACGAGAAAGGTGCTGACGTGGACATGGTCTTATGCAATCTACCTTAATATAATTGAAAACAGTCTCTATAGACTGCTTATCCTCAAAGAGCCAGCTACGTAAGTCTCACCACCAGGACTCAGGGAACATCAGAGAAGAGGAAGCAGAAAAAAATGTGTAAGAGCCTGGTGATGGGGAGAAGAGCTGTGTAATTCTGTCTTCCAGATGGGACATAGTGTACTCATGAATTCATGGTAGTTGTGGTTACCTGCATAAGACAGTCACCATATCAACCCAACTACAATCCTGGCATAGATATGATGGGTAATCTCCAGTGTCTACCCTTTACTGAAGAGCTCTTGGCTGTGGATAACTGTTGAGGGAAGGCAAATCATTCTTTTTTTTAAAGGATGTGGCACTAGTAGGTTGGCTCTATATCCATGTAATATGTGGGTAGAACAAACCAGACTTAATGGGTTGTTAAAATGAAACCAACCAAACAAAACATAGACATGATATCTCCACATTAGGGAGATACGGGGGAAATGGAGGTAGGAAATGGATTAAAGTAGCTATAATCATTTTTTATTATAGACATGTATAAAATTCTCAAAGAATAAAATTAAAATTATTCATGTAGATTTTAAGGGTGATATAGAAAGCAGTTAAGTAAGTGAGGATAGTGAGTTGAACCAAACTGGTCTAGAATGAGAAAGCAAGCTGAATACCAGCATTTTTCTCTCTCTGGACTTCATGTTTAACATGCTTTCCACCATGATACACTGTATCCCCTGATAGACCTGGAGTCAAAATAAATCCATCTTCCTTAAAAAGTAGCTTCTAGTTGTAAAGTTAAAAATTTATAATCTTATGGTAGATAAATTATAACATAAATACTCTGTATTTACCCTTAGGTAAATATATTCACTTCCCCTCTAGCATATCTGTTGCACATACCTAATAAAGTATATATAAGTATATATATATGTGTATACTTTATTAGGTATATATATATAAGTATACTTTATTAGGTATATATATAGTATACATATATACTTTATTATATATTATACATATCTTTATTAGGTATATGTTATATATATTATATATAAAATAAAAATTGGAAATCCACAAGACTTTACTGAGTGTTGGCCAGAGATAAAATAGAAAGTTCCATTCCACATCCAGATATCTTTTATGGCAGCTTGCTTCTCTTAGATAGAGGAAAGACAGGGGTAGGAGCCTAACACACAAGATGCCAGCACTTTCTTTATAACACAAATTTAGAATGAATGCGATTATTATACTCTAATATATTTATTTCCTTTACATCCTAAAAAAACCCCACATATTTGTCAAGGAGAAAAAATAACAATTTAGGGACAGATTAAAAGGTAAAACTTTAATGTAAAATATAAGGACATACAACTTGAGAGAATCAAAGCAGTAACAAATATACATATATGTGTATTTAATGATAAACATCATGAGAAAAGTACAACTTCTGTGAAAGCTATGTGCATATTTAATATAATTTTGATCATCATAAAATAGAGTTTAATTTTGGAACAGGGTAAACTTTTGAAGTTTTAAATAGAATAACAATATTTAATAATAGCTAAGACTATTATTAATAATTAGACTAATCAATATAGACTTGTTTTACCAAATGTTAAAATAGATGACCACAAGAATAAAATAGTATACTTTGGGTATGGAATTAATTAGGAAAATAGGTCACAGGAAAAAAATAAGAGCAAGTTAAAGAATATTTGGCAATTTAATCCAGGACAAAGACATCCCCTCAATAAAGCAAAAATTATAACAATTTATTTGACAAGTGGTAAAAATATACTTTGCTACTCATCCAGGAAACAACAAGTTTGAGTTACTACTGCATATCATTTACAGACACAAATCGCACATGGCTTAAATTTCTAAATATAAGAATATTGGAGATCAGCCCTCTGTCAGATATAGGATTGGTGAAGATCTTCTCCCATTCTGTAGGCTGTTGTTTTGTCTTATTGACCTTGTTCTTTGCCCTACAAAAGCTTCTCAGTTTCATGAGGTCCCATTTATTAATTGTTGCTCTCAGTGTCTGTGCTACTGGTGCTATATTTAGGAGTGGTCCTCTGTGCCAATGCGTTCAAGACTACTGCCTACTTTCTCTTCTATCAAGTTCAGTGTAACTAGATTTATGTTGAGGTCTTTGATCCCCTTGGATTTGAGTTTTGTGCATGGCGACATATATGGGTCTATTTGTAATCTTCTACATGTTGATATCCAGTTATGCCAGCACCATTTGTTGAAAATGCCTTTCCCCCCCATTGTACAGTTTTGGATTCTTTGTCAAAAATCAGGTGTTCATAGGTGTGTGGATTAATGTCAGGGTCTTCAATTCAATTCCATTTGTCCACATGTTAGTTTTTATTCCAGTACCAAGCTGTTTTTATTACTACAGCTCTATAGTAGAGCTTGAGGTCAGGGATGGTTTTGCCTCCAGAAGTTGCTTTATTTGTACAGGATTTTTTTTTAAGCTATCCTAAGGAATGCTCAATCATATCACAAGGACACATAGAAGAGGAATTCTATGATCAAGGGGCATCGAGACCATGATGGGGAAACATACAGAGACAACCAAAGCAAACTAATGGGGACTCATGAATTGTGGACTAATAACTGTGGAGTCCCCATGGCACTGGAGTACTCCCTTTACAAAGGTAAAACAGTTGTTTAGCTCAATCTGCTTAAGGGGCCCCCTGACAGTGGGATCTGGATCCATCCCTGGTACTTGATTGGGCTTTTTAGAGCCCAGTGCCTAAGGTGCCTTACACAGCCTTGGTTCTGGGGGAGGGGCTTGGACCTGCCTCAAGTGAATGCACTAGGCTCTGCTGACTCCCTATGGGAGGCCTTACCTTGGAGGAGGTGGGAATGGTGCATGGGTTTCACGGGGGGGGGGGCAGGGAGGCTGGGGGCAGGAGGAGGGGGGGAGAAGGGGATCTGTGATTGGTATGTAAAATGAATAGAAAATTTCTTATTAAATAAAGGAAAATAGCGTCTTCTGGAAAGAGAATGGCAGTTGCAAATACGGATTCACAGCAGCTTTGAAGGCATGCAAAAGACTTGTGCAAGCAAGGGAGACCAAATCCCAGCAAGAAGAGAAGAACTATGAATGAGAAACAAAACAAAACAAAATTGGGACACAATTGAGTAGCTTGTTTCTAAAAGTGTGTGTAGAAAAGACCCAAGCTAGAAAGTCAAGATGGAGATTTGCACAGTGTGAATATTTGAAAAGTTTGTATGATGCAAAATACAGAAAGGGAGTAAAACTGAAAATGTCAGGCAAAGAAAAAACTGCAGTCAGATGAAATAATGTTTGTAACCCTAATGTATAATACGGTTGGTTCTATCATTGATAAAATGACAAATAGAATTAGAAAATAGGCAAAAGTCTTCCACAGAGTCAGAAACTTCTAAATAGACAAACATTGGCTTATAAGTAATTGTCAAATACAATTTCAAACAAACTGTAGCTTCTTTGGTCCCATAAAAGTTGCAAAAATGGAAAGGTGTACTGTGATATTGAGAACTGGTAACTGTGTAGGAAAAACATTCCAGTGACCTTTTGCTGACAGGAGCATGAGTCTTTTGTGCAGTGCTGTAGAATTACCTACACAATATCTACTATATGTCATCTTTCCATTTGAAACAGGGCTTTCAGTACTACAGGAAAATAGCACAAAGCACTCACGAATGCGAAGATGCTATTAAAAGCATAGAGTGAGCTATAGATTGACCTGGCATGATGACTGTCATATAATATAAATAAGAGCTTTACAAATGAAGATATCTTGCCTCTGTTGTTCATAGCTCTATTTCCATTGTCTGAAACTTATAATACAATTAGTTAATAATTCTTAATGACTTTATTGAATTCATAAAATAAAACAAATTGTATATTAAAAATTATTTGTATGATTATCAATGTTTCATTCAGCCTAGAGGAAGAGAAATTTGTGTGTGTGTGTGTGTGTGTGTGTGTGTGTGTGTGTGTGTGTGTTATGTACAATTAAATACCAGTAAGTTAACAAGGATCTATTCATGAAAGTGATGGTCAATATGGTTAATCTGAGGACAACATTTCATTTTTATTAAGTTTAATCACAGGTTTTTGCTTTTCCTACAAGATAAGAATGTTTTGTTTTTGCAGTTTCAAAGCCTAGACATAATTTAAAAAATTATTATTAACAATTTTTTGAGACAGGCTTGTGCTCATGTAGCCTTGGCCAACCTGGAACTTAGTATGTGGAATACATTGGCCTTGAACTTGCAGTGTTCTCTAACTTCTGACCTCTGCAGCGTGAGTGCTGCCATTATAGGCAGGCACCACTATACCCAGACCCCCCCAATTTTAATGATATGAGAAAATGCTTAATATGTAAAATTCCTGGTTGAATGATTCCCATCTTATAAGAGGAAATTTGGCAGTATGAGAAATAACTAAAATATTGGCAATGGTTACTATGAGGCATCCTTTTTCTGCCTAATGCTTTTACAAATTACTTTGATTATTTTTTGAAATTACAACATAATCAAATCATTTCCCCCTTCTTTCCTCCCCCAAAACTTCCCACATACTCCTCTTTGCTCTCTTCCAGTTCATGGCATCTTACTAATTTTGTTAGCAGCCATACTTTTTTTTTTCCTCAGAGAAAACCATTATTGTTAAGTGGAGTATATTATTATTATTATACATGTACTTAATTGCACTATGCATGTCTAAATATATAAAATTCCCATGTGTCTCAAAGATAATATTTTATATTTATCAGTCTAATTGCATTCATAATCAGAAAGTAACACAATTGAAATATCAGCCATAATTTTAGCAGCTTTCTTTCCTGACAATATAGTTATGAATGTTGTGCTTCATTATAACTGGTGCCATTTTTTAAGTGGTTGCTAGTGTGTCTATGACTGTGGGAAATGCTAATCTTTAACAAAATCTGATAATTAGGTTGTGTGGTCAGAAGTTTTTGTAATATCAAGTTTTGAATAAAGGTTGAGATCCAGTAAGAATTTCTGTCACCATACCATTTGACATCTGCTTTATGATGTCCTCAAAGTCATTCTCCAAAGATACGCATGTGGAGTGATACCATCAGTCAGCAGCAAATACTCTTCCTTTGACATAAATGGGAAGCTGTTCTAGTTGTATATCTCTTCTCTAAGGAGTGGTATGTGCTATTAGAATCCTACAGATACAGGCAGGGTATTCTCCAGATAGACAACAAAGGATTCGCGATCATAGACTTTCATTTTCCCAAATGTTAGCGCCTAGCTTTAGGCATGTGGAATAAAGCTTAGTTATGAACTCTGTGTAAGTGGCAATCAAACAGGATTAAATGAACTTCATTTATGGTTCATTTGTCCCACATTATGAGCATGCTCATGATATCATCTAGGTTTTGCCTAAACAGCTTTAATAAAAGGAACTCATTATGCCCTAAGACTGCTTGTTCTGTTTTAGTACTGCTCATTTTATTGTAGGATAAAAGGATCACTAGGTCTATTTCCGAAGGCTTTAAGAACAAATGATTTTTGGGGAGTGAGAATTTGGTATTGGAGTGTTGCTTTAGGATTCCTGATTTAGTTATAGGACACATGACACAAAGGGAAAAATGTGTGTTATCCCAGGAGACATGCAAGGTCAACTATTGTAACATTCACGATAGGGCTGAATCAAAAAATAATCTCCCACTAAGACCCCATTGCATAATAACATGTTCTAGGTTCCGTCAGATTGTGTCGGAGAGAACAATTGCGAGGAAAGATGACAGCAAAGACTATTTCAAAGAAGTGTTTTAATAGTCGTTGTTTGCCTCTAGATAAATGTTGAAGGAAAGCAGCGATTGTGCTTCAGCTAGGTTCAGAACCCTTTAATCATGGTGTCTCTCCCCAAAGTACTGAAAAAAAAAATACAAGTTTTCTGCAACTCCTTTAATAGCAAAACTCTAACTGGAACTCAGACAATGCAATTTATTATCTCAGCCCCACTATATTGTCATTCCTGTTTTACTGCAGAAATACTAATGTATTTGATTATAGAAAAATGCTCCAAACCCCATGGGAAGCACTGGGTAATATAAGCTATATGAATCATTACCTTCTAAAGTTTGCAAGTTAGAAAATGTATGTATGTTGAAACTTATCTGTCCCCAAGGATTACAGACTGTAGTTGATCATTTCTACAACTGTGTTTTTTTTTTTGAGTACAATCTTCTATCTACTACATCCACCTTATTTTAAAAAAGCATTTGAAATATATTGCAAATGGTGATTCTTAAAGTAAACAGCAGTCAGGAAATCTCACGGAAATAAAGATAAGACCCAAATGAGGACAAGATCCTTTAGTTCTACAAATAAATTGAGAAGCAAGCCTGTGGTAAGAAAGGAAACAAGACCTTGGTAGGGTATTTCAAAAACAGTAATTCTTTTAAAAATACTTTTACTATATTTTAGAGTAGTGTACAGAATTATATGGTTTGGTTATGATAGTTTCATATATGCGATGTCATGTATTGCTCAAATTTATGTATGTTTCCTTTTTAGATACCTCCTACTCCTGAAAATCCTCTTCCTTGTTCCAGTAATGTCCCTTCCACTTTTATCTCATGTATCTATGTGATAGATAGATATATCTTGATAATCCTATATCTATCTATCTATCTATCTATCTATCTATCTATCTATCTATCTATCTATCTATATCTATGCCATCTATCTATCTATCTATCTATCTATCTATCTATCTATCTATCTATCATCTATCTATACATCTAAAATCTGTACCAGTAGAGTCTTGTTTGGTTGGTTTTTGAAACAAACTCTCATGTTGCCTAGACTTGTTGTAATTTTACTATATAGCTAAGAGTGGTCTTGAATTCCAGATCCTCTTGTATCTACCTTTCAAGTGCTCTGACATAGACTTGAACCACCACACACACAGCCAGAGCAGCAGTTCTTACCTAGTGTTGGTCAATAGGTCTTTTGGAAAATCCAATGAAAGCCACTCTAAGGCTTGTTTTAAGAAAGGATATAAATGAATGCAAGATTATACATACAGTTTTACAATGTATTCAGATATTTCATTTTTTAAATTTATTTTTAAAAAGGATTTTTTTCATTTTAAATACAAATCTCATTTCCCCCTGCCTCCCTCCCTGACCCACCCACCTTCCCCTATCCCACCCCCTATCCATTCCTCAGAGAGGGTAAGGCTTCCCTTGGGGAGTCAACAAAGTCTGGCATACTAAGTTGAGGCAGGAACAAGCCCCTGCCCCCTGTGTCAAGGCTGAGCAAGATATCCCACCAGAGGGAATGTGTTCCCAAAAGCCATTTCATGTACCTGGGATAAGTCCTAGTCCCACTGCCGGGGGCTCCCCAAACAGATCCAGCCACATAACCGCCACCCACATTCAGAGGGCCTAGTTCAGTCCCATGCATGTTCCCCAGCTGACAGGCCAGAGTCTATGTGTTCCCACCAGCTTGGGTAAACTGTATCAGTGGTTTTCCCTATCATGATCTTGACCTCACTTGCTCCTGTGATCCCTCCTCCTTCTCTTCAACTGAAGTCTAGGAGCTCAGCCCAGTGCTTGGTTGTGGATCATTGCATCTGCTTCCATCTGTTACTAGACGAAGGTTCTATGATGACAGTTAGGGTAGTCAATAATATGATTATAGGGGAAGGTAAATTCACCCTCTCCGTTATTACTGGGAGTCATAGCCAGTGTCATCCTCATGGATCCCTGGGGATTTCCCTAGCACCAGGTTTCTCCCTAACCTTCTTGATGGTTCCCTCTATCAAGATATCTCTTTCTTTGCTCTCCCTCTCTCTCCTTCCCTCTACTCAGCCATCTCAGTCCCTCCTGTTCCCATCCCCCATCCCAGTTTACCAAGGAGATCTTAACTGTTTTCTCTTTTGGGGCCCTCCATGTATATCACTCTTAGGGTCTTCCTTTTTACCTAGCTTCTCTGGGGTTGTGGATTGTAGCCTGGTTATCCATTGTTTTGCATATAATATCCATTAAAGAGTAAGCATATAGTGTGTTTATCTTTCTGGGTCTGGGTTAGCTTACTCAGGAGGATTCTTTCTAGTTCCATTTGTCTACAAATTTCATGATGTCATTGTTTTTTACTGCTGAGTAATACTCCATTGTGTAAATGTATCACATTTTCCTTATCCATTCTTTGGTTGAGGGGCATCTAAGTTGTTTCCAGGTTCTGGCTATTGCAAATAATGCTGCTATAAACATGATTGAGCAAGTGACTTGTGTTATGATTGAGCATCTTTTGGGAATATGCCCAATAGTGGTATTGCATGGTCTTGAGGTAGTTTGATTCCCAATTTTCTGAGAAACCACTGATTTCCAAAGTGGCTGTGCAAGTTTGCACTCCCACCAGAAGTAGAGGGGTATTCCCCTTACTCCACATCCTCTCCAACACAAGTTGTCATCTGTGTTTTTGATCTTAGCCATTCTGACAAGTATAAGATGGTATCTCAGTGTTGTTTTGATTTGCATTTCCCTGATGGCTAAGGTTGATGAGCAATTCTTTAAATGCCTTTCAGCCATTTGATATTCTTCTGTTGAGAATTCAGTTTATCTCTGTTTTTAAAAATTGGATTATTTGGTATTTTGATGTCTAGTTCCTTGAGTTCTTTATATATTTTGGAGGTGTGTGGTTGGTGAAGATCTTTTCCCATTCTGTAGGCTGCAATTTTGTCTTGTTAACCATGTCCTTTGCCTTACAGAAGCTTCTTTGTTTCAGGAGGTCCCATTTATTAATTGTTGCTGTTGGTATCTGTTCTACTGTGTTATATTTAGGAAGTGGTCTCCTGTGTCAATGCATTCAAGGCCACTTCCAACTTTTTCCTCTATCAGGTTCAGTGTAGCTGTATTTATGTTGAGGTCTTTGACCCATTTGGACTTGAGTTTTGTGCATGGGAATAGATATGGATCTATTTTCATTCTTCTACATGTCCACATCCTGTTCTGCTAGCACCATTTGTTGAAGATGATTTCTGTTTTCCATTGTATAATTTTAGCTTCTTTGTCAAAAATCAGGTGTTCATAGGTGTTTAGATTAATGTTAGGGTCTTTGGATTTCATTGATCCATGTGTCTGTTTTTATGCCAACACCAAGCTGTTTTTTTATTACTATAGCTCTATAGTAGAGCTTGAGGTCAGGGATGGTGATGCCTCTGAAAGTTCCTTTATTGTGTAGGATTGTTTGGCATATACTGGGTTTTGTGTTTTTCCATATGAAGTTGAGTGTTGTTCTTTCAAAGTCTGTGAAAAATTGTGTTGGGATTTTGATGGGGATTGCATTGAATCTTTAGATTGCTTTTGGTAAGATTGCCATTTTCACTATGTTAATCCTACCTATCCAAAAGCATGGGAGATCTTTCCATTTTTTGATATCTTCTTCAGTTTCTTTCTTTAAAGACTTAAAGTTCTTATCATACAGGTCTCTCACTTGTTTGGAGTTACTACAAGAAATTTTATGTTGTTTGTGGCTATTGTAAAGGATGATGTTTCTCTGATTTCTCTCTCAGCCTGTTTACCATTTGTAAATAGGAGGGCTACTGAATTTTTTTTTTTTGAGTTAATCTTGTATCCTGCCACATTACTGAAGGGATTTATCAGCTGTAGGAGTTTCCTGGTAGAATTTTTTGGGGTCACTTATGTATTATGTATCAAACCATCTGCAAATAGTGAAAATTTGACTTCTTCCTTTCCAATTTGTATCCCCTTGATTTCCTTTTGTTGTCTTATTCCTGTAGCTAGAACTTCTGGTACTATATTGAACAGATATGGAGAGACAGGGAGACAGCCTTGTCTTGTTCCTCATTTTAGTGGAATTGTTATAAGTTTCTCTCCATTTAGTTTGATGTTGGCTGTTGGCTGGATGTATATTGCCTTTATTATGTATAGGTATGTTCCTTGTATTCCTGATCTCTCCAAGACCTTTATCATGAAGGAGTGTTGGATTTTGTCCAAGGTTTTTTCAGCATCTGATAAGATGATCATGTGTTTTTTCTTTCAGTTTATATAGTGGATTACATTTACAGATTTTCATATGTTGAACCATCTCTGCATCTCTAGGATGAAGCCTACTTGATCATGGTGGATAATTTTTCTGATGTGTTCTCGGATTTGGTTTTCGAGTATTTTAATGAGTATTTTTGCATCAATGTTCATGAGGGAGATTGGTCTGCAATTATCTTTCTTAGTTGCGTCTTTGTGTGGTTTGGGTATCAGGGTAACTGTAGCCTTGTAAAAAAGAGTTTGGCAATGTTACTTCTGTTTCTATTGTGTGGAACAATTTTGAGGAGTATTGGTATTAGCCCTTCTTTGAAATTCTGGTGGAATTCTGTGTTGAAATCATCTGGCCCTGGGCTTTTTTTAGGTTGGGAGACTTTTGATGATTGCTTCTATTTCCTTAGGAGTTATAGGTCTATTTAAATTGTTTATCTGATCTTGTTTTAATTTTGGTATGTGGTTCCTACCCAGAAAATTGTCCATTTCTTTTAGATTTTCCAATTTTGTAAAGTACAGGTTTTTAAAGTATAACTTGATGATTCTCTGGATTACCTCAGTGTCTATTGTTATGTTGCCCTTTTCATTTCTGATTTTGTTAATTTGGATATTCTTTCTCTGCCTTTTGGTTAGTTTGAATAAGGGTTTGTCTATCTTGTTGATTTTCTCAGAGAACTAACTCTTTTGTTTCATTGATTCTTTCATTGTTCTCTTTGTCTCTATTTTATTGATTTCAGCCCTCTATTGATTATTTCCTGTAGTCTATTCCTCCTTGGTGAGTTTTCTTCTTTTTGTTCTAGAGCTTTCAGATGTGCTGTTAAGTTGCTAGTGTGAGATTTCTCCACGTTCTTTATGTAGGCACTTAGTGCTATGAACTTTGCTCTTAGCACTGCTTTCATAGAGCCCTGTAAGTTTGGGTATGTTGGGTATTCATTTTTGCTGAATTTTAGGAAGTCTTTCATTTCTTTATTGCTTCCTAGACCTAGTGGTGACTCCGTTGAACATTTTTCAGTTTCCATGAGTTAATAGGCTTTCTGCCATTAGTGTTGTTGTTGAATTCTAACTTTATGTCATGGTAATTTGATAAGACACAGGGGTTATTCCAATTTTTTGTATCTGTTGAGGTTTGCTTTGTGACTAAGTTTGTGGACAGTTTTAGAGAATGTTCCATGAGGTGCTGAGAAGGAGGTATATTTTTTGTGTTTGAGTGAAATGTTATATAGATATCTATTATTCCATTTGAGTCATAACATCTGTTAGTTCCCTTATTTCTCTGTTAAGTTTCTGTCTGGCAGACCTATCCAATGGTGAGAGTAGGGTGTTGAAGTCTTCCACTATTAGTGTGTGGGGTTTGATGTGTGATTTAAGCTTTAGTAATTTTTTTTTTTTTTTTTTTTTTTTTTACAAATATGGGTGCTCTTGTATTTGGGCATAAATGTTCAGAATTGAGACTTCGTCTTGATGGATTTTTTCCCTGTGATGAATATAAAGTGTCCTTCTCCATCTCTTTGATTGATTTTAGTTTGAAGTCTATTTTGTTAGATATTTAGGATAGCTACACCAGCTTGTTTCTTAGGACCATTTGATTGGGAAATCTTTTCCCAGTCCTTTACTTTGAGGTAATGTCTGTCTTTGAGGTTGAGGTGTATTTTGTATCAAGCAAAATGATGGGTCCTATTTTTGTACCCATTCTGTTATCCTGTGTCTTTTTATAGGTGAATTGAGTCCACTGATATTAAGAGATATTAATTACCAGTTATTGTTAATTCCTGTTATTTTTGGTTTTGTTGATGGTGGTGTTAGTATGTGTGTGTGTTTCCTTCTTTGGGTTTGTTGGTGTGAGGTTATCTATTACCTGTGTTTTCATGGGTGCAGCTAACTCCTTGGGTTGGAGTTTTTCTTCTAGTACTTTCTGTAGGGCACAATTTATGGGTGGGTATTGTTTAAATTTGGTTTTATCGTGGAATATCTTTTTTTCTCCATCTATGATGGAGCTTTGCTGGGTATAGGAATCTGGGATGGCATCCACGGTCTCTTAGTGTCTACAGAATGTCTGTCCAGGAACTTCTGGCTTTCAGAGTCTCCATTGAGAAGCCAGGTGTAAATCTGATAGGTCTGCCTTTATATGTTACTTGGCCTTTTTCCTTTGCAGCTCTTAATCTTTTTTATTCCGTATGTTTATTGTTTTGATTATTATATGGTGAGGGGACTACTTTTTTTAGTCCAGACTATTTGGTGTTCTATAAGCTTCTTGTACTTGTCCTTCTTTAGGTTGGGAAAGTTTTCTTCTATGATTTTGTTGAATATATTTTCTGTTCTTTTGAGCTGGAAATCTTCTTCTTCTATCCCTATTATTCTTAGGTTTGGTCTTTTCATGGTCTCCCATATTTCATGGATGTTTTGTGTTAAGAATATGCTGGATTTAATATTTTCTTTGATCAATGAATCTATTTCCTCTCTTATATCTTCAATGCCTGAGATTCTCTCTTCCATCTCTTTTATTCTGTTGGTTACACTTGCATCTGTAGTTCCTTATCATTTGCCCTGATTTTCCATTTCCAGATTTCCTCTGTTTGTGTTTTCTTTATTGTCTCTACTTCAATTTTCAAGTCTTGAACTGTTTCCTTCACTTGTTTCGATATTTTGTCTTGCCTTTCTTCAAGAGATTTATTGATTTCTTCCAAGTTTTTATTTGTTTTTTCATCCACTTCTTTAAGGGATTTTTTTCATTTCCTCTTTAAGGGCCTCTATCATCTTCATAAAGTTGTTTTTAAGGTCATTTTCTTCTGCTTCTTCTACACTGAGGTGTTAAGAAGGTCTTGCTGTTATAGAACCACTAGGTTCTGGTGGAGCCATATTGCTTTTTATGTTGTTGAATATGTTCTTACACTGTTGTCTACCTATCTCTTCCTCCTATTAGTGCAAGTGTGGCCTGTGCCTTAGGGGGTCCCTCTTCTTCCACTGTAAGATGAATTGCTAAACAATCTTATTGATTAAAAAAAAAAACCAGAGCCAGGTATTGGGGTAAACACTGAAAGATCAGAGAAACAGAACAAGCCACAGCCAACCTCACCTCACCAACTCCTCAGCTGATCCTGTTTCTACAAATCCTCAGACTGAAAAACCTCTGAGTTCTCACCCCCGAGGGTCTCAGTTGAACTGCTCTAAAAGCCTCTACTTCCTGGTCCTCATGACTTATATACCTATCTGCTTCCTACCACCACTTCCTGGAATTAAAGGTATATATCCTTCCCAAGCAGAGACATGAGATCTCAAGTGCTGGGATTAAAGGTGTGTGCCACCATGCCTGACTCTGTTCCCAGTGTGGCCTTCAACTCAGAGGTCCAGATGGATCTCTTCCTCCTGAGTGATAGGATTAAAGATGTGTGCGCCACCACTGTCTGGCCTCTGTGTCTAATATAGTGGCTGTTCTGTTCTCTGACCCCCGGATAAGTTTATTAGGGTACACGATGTATCAACCACACTCCATTTGGTGCAAGTGGGGCCTGTGGCTTAGTTGGTTGCTCTTCCTCCATGTGCATGAGGTGCCTGTGGCTCCAGTGATCACTGATGCATTGGGGGATATTTGGAGGTGTGGGGAGGCTGCTTCTGGGTATCTGGGATTTTGATGGGTCAGGGGGAGGCATGAGATGTGCCACTGGGGGCTGGGGCTTAGTGAGCAGGGCTGTCCAGCTGGGCCAGACAATCACCACCTCCTGTAGATGCAGGTTGTTCCTGTGGTAGTTGATGCAGTGGGGGATGGTGCGGGGTGGGGGAGGCTGCTGCTGGGTCTCTGGGGCTTTGGTGTGGGGGGAAGAGGTGTGGGATATGCCCTTGGGGGCTAGGGCCTAGGAAGCAGGGCTGTCTAGCTGGGAGCCCAGACACTTAGGTCCTTTTCCAGGTGCAGGCGGTTCCTGTGGTAGCTCCTCCTCCAGGTGCAGGCTGGGCCCCAGTAGTCACTGATAGGCAGGGGATGGTTGGAGGCATGGAGAGGCTGCTGCCAGGTCTTTGAGGTTTTGGTGGGTGGGGGAGAGGCATGGAGTGTGCTCCTGGAGGATTGGGACCAGAGAACAGGACTGTCCAGCGTGGAGCCCAGATACTCCTTTCCCCAGGGATTTTGTAAACTTCTGTGATTGCAGATTTATATTCCAGAATGTGAATGGATATGGACTCAATAAAAGGAATAGATTTCCATAGCTAAGATTCAGATAAACTTTTGCTTTGGAGTGTACAAAAAGGAAAATGAGACACAACAGATTTCCTTGGTAAACTTAGAAGCATAGTGGTGTTCTGGGGAGAAAGTCATGAAAGAGAATGCAGAGGCCCTAAGTGGAACCCCTGTAGCATGAATCTCAACAGGTCTTATTAATAAAAACAAACCCAGTGCCAGTTATTGGGGTGAATGCTGAAAGATCAGAGAAGCAGAACAAGCCACATCCACCTCACCTTGCCAATTCATCAGCTGATCCCGTTTCCTCAGACCGGAAGCCTCTGAGTCCTCATCTAGAATGAATCTCAGATGAACTGCTGATAAAAGCCTAAAAGCTTAACCAGGCTCTAGTTCCTGGTTTTCACATCTTATATACCTTTCTGCTTCCTGCCATCACCTCCTGGGATTAAAAGCATGTGTCCCCATGCCTGGCTGTTTCCAGCGTGGCTTTGAACTCACAGAGATCCGGATGGATCTTTGCCTCCAGAATGCTAGGATTAAAGGTGTGTGTGTGTGTGTGTGTGTGTGTGTGTGTGTGTGTGTGCCCCACCATTTTCTGGCCTCTATGTCTATCTAGCGGCTGTTGTGTCCTCTGACCCCAGATAAGTTTATTAGGATGCTGTAGCTAGAGTTTTCCTGCCTGGCCCACAGTCAGGACAAATCTCTATCACCTGCCAGTCCCACAGCCACTCAGACCCGACCAAGTAAACACAGAGACTTATATATTGGTTACAAACTGTATGGCCGTGGCAGGCTTCTTGCTAACTGTTCTTACAGCTTAAATTAATCCATTTCCATTAATCTGTACCTTGCCACGTGGCTCGTGGCTTACCGGCATCTTCACATGCTGTTTGTCATCATGGTGGCTGGCAGTGTCTCTCTGACTCAGCCTTCCACTTCCCAGCTTTGTTCTCCTCCTTGTCCCGCCTACACTTCCTGCCTAGCCAATGGCCAATCAGTGTTTTATTTATTGACTAATTAGCAACACATTTGCCATACAGAACATCCCACAGCAGGATGCACAATATATTGGGGAACACAATATCACCACAAATGCCCATCCTTGAATTTAACCAATACAAAATATCATTTTCTTCTCTATGAGAACCAGTGAAGAATGGCACCATCTTTTCAGCAGAGTGAAAACCCTTTCTGTCTGTGCAAACATGAGAAATGAGGATGAATTGTTGATACTAACAGGACATATGGCCAATTTTTGAACTTTAACCCACTACAGCTAAAAACATGCAACAAAGTACAACATCTCTAAAGAGCAGAGCACACCACAATGTCTATACACTAAGCATGTTAAATTGAGGCTGTAGCTTTTACAGGCTGAATGAAGAGGAGGATGGTACAGAAAAAGTTACTTGCGGAATTGTGGGTAGGTAAGAGGTATATGAGACTAAAAGTCAGAGAGATGCAATATTTGGACTTCAGTATCTCATTTCTACCAGCATCTGTTACCTTACAATCTTTGGAAAGAATTTCAGCAAAGGACTTCTAACATTTACTTGCTTTGTATAGAATGAGTGAAGAATACCTCCAAAGAACTACAATCTTTACCCAGCCTTGTCTGATCTAAGAGACAAGCTGGAAGATACATGTTTAGTTTTGCTTATATTTTAATCTGTTACTCACATTTCCATGTTTTCCTCCCTATAAAACCTGACATAAATAAGTTTTAAATGCATGAGGCATATTCTGTCACCAACTCCAATTTCATATAATTGTTAAAAATCTCTAGTGCTGTGTATCATTCTTTTCTAAAACTAGTAATATGTTTTGCATACCCCTATACAGCCTGCTTCTATCACTTAAAAACATATGGTAATCCCTTAAGTCACCTAGAATAGACCTAAGTCATTCTTTTACTGATTGTTACCCACTTTGTGGTAGGATGTGATCACCACTAGATTATTCCTCCATTTCTGGATATTAACATTGTTTTCAGCAATTTTGCATCAATAAGCACTGGATTTTAATCATGGGTATATTCTCTGTGAATTAGCATTTCTTTTTTCTTAGGTTTATGGAAATTAGATATCTAGATTCAAAGGATATATTATCTCTGTGTTACTATTTGTGAATATTTTATTATATTTGTAAATGATTTATAAGTTATTATTAACATAAAGCTTAATTATAAATGCCTCCATAAAGATTTATATAGTAAAACATATATTGAAAGTGGGATTGAGTTGCCTCTTTCCTTTTCTGATGCAAGGTACTTGGTTTAGTTTGGTGATGTTAATATCTTTAGCAATCATTCATTCTTCATCTATATCTTCCAACATCCTTTTCTGGCCAAACTGCATATTTTTCTTATCTTCCTGGTTTGCTTTTGATGAAAATTTTCAGTGTAAATATTTTGAAGAGCAAGTAACATCCATACCCCTGCCTGAATTCTGTTTTGAAAATTATGCTGCTTTAAAATTATGTTGCCAGATCAACTAGTCCATTACTTTTCATTTAAGCTTCACATGAAGCATCAGGCATTGACAAGCTCTTGCTAGAACACAAGATGAAGAACCTCTAGACAATTCCCAACATAATCCTTGTTCATGTCTGAAACCTTGTGAGCACAGTTGTTACTGTAATGTTTCCTATAGGCATTCTGGTCTTTTGAGTCTACACCAGCTTTGCTTACTAAGCTCTGTTTATATCATTCTGTGATATTTCTAGCTTGCAAATCCAAACTTTTCCAAATTCTTTCTAAAATCCAGTTCCAACCCCCTCTAAACCAAACCATTAGGTGTATTATAGCAGTGACCTAATTTCTTAGTACCAGTTTCCTCCTGTTAGTGACTTTGACCGCTATGACAAAATATCTGAGCAATCAACTCAAAAGGGGAAAGGCTTATTTGAATCATAATTTTAGAAGTTTGGGTTTATGGTTGCTTTGGGGCCCATGGTAAGTCAGAACAGCATGGTAGAGGACATTTGGTGGGAAATTAATTTGCTTGATAGAAGAAACTTGGAAAGGAGGAAGAAGACATAAGGAGTTTTAAATAAGATAAATCTCCTCAATGGAAAATTCCTAAAAATTTACCTCATCAACTAGGCTGCACTTCCTAATAATTTTAATAGTCCATCAAATTATGACTATACCAATGTATTAATCCATTAACAAAATCCAAATGATCATCTTATCATCTTCCAAAGTCTCCACCTTGGAGCACTGTATATTGAGGCTATGTCAAGCCTGGAACACACTAGCTTTGGGGGCGGGGAAACACCTCTTTCATATGTAACTCAGCAATTACTTAACTTTTCAGGTATTTATTGTCTTTTTATAAATAGGACCAGAATGTTCTACACAAAGTTGCTGGCAAAAATTAAATGATAGGAAATAAGTAGAATGCCTCCTACCTATAAACCATTCAAAAACTGTCATTGATGTGAAAATAAAACACATTTGAGAGTAAAATGTCAACACTCTTAAAATTGTTATTTATATTTTTAGGTATCATATTTAAAAAGATACATTAGTGGTCCCTTTAGTTATTATTTTCATCATGTTCCGGACCCCAGAATCAAGGGTAAGTGGCAGGACATGGACACAGCAACAGTACCCTTTCTTCACAGTGGTCTCTCTGCAAGACTGCATCTGTAGTTTGGGCTCTGTGCGATGCTTTCAGCCTCCACCATGGCACAGGAAATATTTAAAAAGTAGAAATCTTTTAAATACTATGTGACTTTTCAGAGTACATGCTTCAAGAATAACAGAAGAATGGTTTTCATGTATATATTGCAGATACACCCACCTTGTAAGTGGGTACTTTTCAGCTGTAAGATTAAATCCCTGTCACCAAAAGCATGGTGTTAGTGATTGCTCACTTATGTTGAATACTGCTTACTTTGTGTTATATCTGGAAGTATCTTTGAAAATCAAACTCCTTGCTCTTTTTTATTTTCTTTCTGCACTCTGTATCCATTAATATTGTGCTATAGGGCTGTCTTGTTGTCAATGGGATAACTTAAATTCGTATTTTAAGAATGGATACAACTTTGAATGATGCTTCTGTGTTTCCAGTCTTTTTATGTTTGTCACAAAATTAATGAATTTGATCTTGGTAACAGTTTTTACTGTCTGGGAAATGATCAATTTGCTGACGAGTAAGGACACCGCATTTTGTCTTAAAATGGTATCTAACCTTCTGTGGCTTCATGAAGCTGCTTGGTGATGCTTCATGTAGACAGAGTCAAATTGAAAAAGTGAAAAATGGATTGCTTATCTAAAGTCAGACTTTCTGATGTTCATCATTTCGTTTTTCTAACTGCACTATTTTTTTTACTGTTTTTGAAGCTTTGTGGAGAATTGTAACAATAATACCATGAATCCCAGTATATTTATATATTTAAATCTATATTTTTTCTCTGATCAGTAGTAACAATGATAAAGACTTGTAAATTGAGAGTATAATATCACATAATGGTGACAATGAAGCATGTGAATCAAAGAACAAAGTAACTGATATGCAACTGACATGAAAATATGTTTTAGGCAAGTGGCATCTGATCTCTGTATAGCCTGTAGTACCTGACAAAGTATTTAGATATATGAACATTATGAACAACTTACTGTGCTTACTGTAAAAATGCTTATATTTCTAATTGAAAGAAAAATTTCCTCTTACATTAAAAAAATCTCCATTCTACCTAATGATCCCTTGATAGTGTAGAGCCTATGACCTCATCTATGGAAAATGGCCCCATGATGGTGCTTAATAACCCAATGCTAGGACAGAACTCTGTGGAAGATACTGCCTACATTCCAATTTATGATGAATAATTAGGAAACTGATTAATGGCTGCTACCTTTTGCACATTCTTTTTCATTTAAATGAAATTAAGGGCTTTGTTTTTTAATAGCATTCTTGATAATATATACTTACTCTATGTGTATACATGAACTGAGAAATCACTAAAAAGATAAAAGACAAAAATTAAAGTTATGTGTGGAGCTACATGTGATAAATATACAAATCTACTACTACTACTACTACTACTACTACTACACACACACACACACACACACACACACACACGTGTGTGCATATAAACCAAGAAGTGTCTAAAATGCCATCCTTTGACTGAGTGATGTAGTTAGTGGCTCTTGTCCCATATATGAGAAGTTAGGAATACACAAACCACTTCATAACCCCTCACTATTTTTTTTTTCTGGAGCTGAGGACCGAACTCAGGGCCTTGTGCTTGCTAGGCAAGCGCTCTACCACTGAGCTAAATCCCCAACCCCTTAACCCCTCACTATTATTTGCCAGTAACTACAGACATTTTCAATTGCACTAGTGAAAAGCATTTACTCCATTCTCCATGCATAAGTCACCCAGTATAAGACCCCTCTTCTATCCCTTATCCACAGTAGTTTTCTGTGGCACTTGCTTCTTCCAGGGAAGTCATCACTTGGTAGATGGATTCATACTCTTTCTTTCCTTTCCTGACTTGTTGATCAAAGAAATACTTCATCTCCTCTCTGTGTGTTATTATTTCTGTGAACTAGTGACTCTATTTGGAAGCTCACCTACTTATATCGGCCAGAAGAACTTCGTTACCATGTCAGTTGCTTGCTGGGTGTTTTTGTTATTGTTCAGAACAACTTTGTCTTCTTACTTAAGTTCTGAAAGGATTTATTTATAAAAGAAAGGCATTTCACTATTAAAATGTTACTTTTAATTGATAAAAGTGTCAAGAAATACAGCTTCTATCATTCAGCAGGCAAACTTCTGAATACCAAGATACCCAGTGTCATTACTTAACGGAAGTCCTCAGGAGAGACTTGCTGAGTGGAAAAGAGATGACACCCTGCCCCCCCCCAATTAACTTTCAAGTTTCTCATTTCATCCTCCAATCTATCCAACTGTTTAAGTTATTCTTCAGAGTTCCTCTGGGTTGTAATACATGGATGTGTCTACAGGGGCAAGAGTGTCACACCATTGCATCACCTACCACAAAGAGAGAAATATCAGGGGTAGAGGAGAAATGTTTCCTCCTTCCAAGATTAACACTTGACAGTTCTTTATTTTTTTCTTTCATAGTTTTTATAAAATTACATTATTTCTCATTCTCCTCTGTCTGTTTAATGGTTATAAATGTCCCATGTGACCTCCTGTGGCATTTGGTGGTGTTCTACAACAAGCAGAAAGATCCTACAGCAGCCTTTACGTCCCGATCTAGTCACAGATGAAGTTCATTTAATCAGCCAGTTATGGATTTTATCTCATACTTTGTTAACTCCTTGCTCTAGGAGTTTAGCAGGGCAGTCCAAGCCTCAGCACTGCCATCAATATCATATCACAGTAAGCTCTGGCAAGGATTTGCGATTTGCTTACACATACACACACACACACACACACACACACACACACACAATTTTACAAGTGTTCTTCATGTTGTTCCCCTTCACATACATACTTGAAAGACTTCCAAAGACTTCTTAAAGATTAGTTTGGAACTTAAGAGAGCATGGACTCTAAGTCACATATGAAGGGAAGCCCACCAAAGGGAGCTGTAAACTATAAGCTTTATTGGAGCTAATTTAAGAATAAAAATAATAGGCTGAGACACTGAAATTTCAGGGTGTGACTACTGTTGTAGCTGCTAAAGCTATTATCCTGACACACAGTAACAACAAAAAATTACCAAATAAAATATGTGTGTGTATGTGTGTGTGTGTGTGTGTGTGTATGTGTGTGTGTGTGTGTGTGTGTGTGTGTGTGTGTGTGTGTGTGTGTGTTTGGGGTGCCAAACTCACAGTGCAGGAGCAAAACTTCATCTCCGACTTTCTCTTGGGAGCTTATTAATTTCACTAAGAACAGTTTTATACTTCAAACAGGGAAAGGAAAATCATTGCACCATTCTTCAGTTCTTTTCATATTATCTTTAAGCAGAACAATCAAATTGCATTCGAAAAGCACATGAATGGAGTCAATGAAAGTGTCTGGCATGAAGATAAACAGCCCAATCCATCACTGGAATAGGTCCCTTGGTGTCCCTATCTATTGGGTGTCAAAATAAACTGCACCCCATGTCCTTGTATTTATATGCAATTTAGCCCACAGAAATACTTATTTTTGATACAATAATTATGCAAGACCCACAGGAGGGCTCATATTCGCTATTAGTGGTAAAGGATATAAACGTAAAGAATGTGTCTATTTGTTTGTTCCTTTGGTGAATTGTTTGTTCGTAGTCTGTAACCACGAGGTAAGTCTTCTATAATAGCTCCAGGTAAGAGTTGCTTTACTCGATCTTTTTGGAACACAAATGTTTTGTGAAGTTGAAATGTGAATGTACATGTGTCAAGCACAGTGACTGTTATGAACCTGTGTAGCTAGAGTTTTCCTGCCTGGCCCACAGTCAGGACAAATCTCTCTCACCTGCCAGTCCCACAGCCACTCAGACCCAACCAAGTAAACACCGAGACTTACATTGCTTACAAACTGTATGGCCGTACCAGGCTTCTTGCTAACTGTTCTTACAGCTTAAATTAATCCATTTCTATAAATCTGTACCTTGCCACATGGCTCGTGGCTTACCGGCATCTTCACATGCTGTTTGTTATCGTGGCAGCTGGCAGTGTCTCTGATTCAGCCTTCCACTTCCCAGCTTTATTCTCCTCCTTGTCCCGCCTATACTTCCTGCCTGGCCACTGGCCAATCAGTGTTTTATTTATTGACCAATCAGCAACACACTTGACATACAGACCATCCCACAGCAAACCTGGAGGAAAAATCCACAATGACAGAGGTGGGATTAAAAAATTTGCCTGAAAACCAATGTTATGCTCATGTTTGTGAGTTGATGAAATCATTTTTCCTGAAGACATAAGGACAGTCAGGGTATGTGATTGTATATGAGAAACCTGGTATAGACAGATAGGACTGGAGTGATTAGTCTTTGAAAACTAGGTAGATTTTTAAAATTTTGCTTATTAAATTATCCCACCCATCATTTCCTAATATACAGTTCTGACAGTTAGTCATTCGCATTTATTCCAGCAAACTGTAATTTCCATTAGTTTTATGTTAAAGTACTCATTTTCTTTAAGACCCTTTCTAGTATTGGCAGAGTGATTCTTCCACATTGTATGATATAATTCCTGCTGAACTTAAAAATAAAATATTTATAAATGGATACATCTTGTTGGTTCATTGTAGACAAATTTCTAAACAGTCATATTAAATAAAAAAAATGGAGCCAGAAATTTGGGTTAAAACCTGAGAGAAAAATCAGAGGAATAGGACAAACCACAGACTAACCTCAGCCCACTAACTTCCAAAGAGACCTCTTTCCTGTATACTCACGTTTATATGCCTTTTCTGTTCTGTTCTCTCATTGGCTCTCTTAGCCCAGCTACATCACTTTCTCTTTCTACACAGCTCTGTCACATTCTGTCTGTCTGTATAGACCTCCAGACCTCTATGGTTAACTAGTGTTGGAAATTTGTGTTACAGTTCATCATAGAGGTAGATGCTTATTTTATTCCTTGGCCAGTGTCAAAGGGTATGTTATCATGGCAACAGCAGAGACATAGATGGATGGTAGCACTTCTCACTGTACAAGGTTTCAAGTACTTGCTTGAGTTCTGACTATCAAAATTCTATTGACCAAATCAAATTTCATAGCAAGCTTCAAATCAAAGACAGAGGGAAAGAATACAAAAACCATATAGTTGAAGTCATGGATAGAATAAAACTGAAATTAATCTTATAGTGTACTATGATCTTCACTCTTATCCCAATAACTTATTTCCTAGTCATCTGCAAAGAGCATTCACCCCCTATCCCAAATTTCCAAGATCCTTGTCCATTAATAAAACCAGGCTTGACACATAGGCTCTCATATCACTCCTAATTTGAGGATAAACGAAATGAAAGCCTAACTAAATGTCCTTCTCCAAATAGTCAATCTACAGTCATGGAACAAAAAGAAAATGATATAATGAGTCGGACTGCTTAAAGTAGGGTAAGAACGGAAGCTACAGTTTGCTTTGGTCCATGATGATTTTGGAATTTGTTGGGTAAAGTGTTGGTAGGTTCTGATATACTTTGATCGGGCCCAATTCAGCTCCCTGAATTTACTCATTTTAATTTACTGGCCGTCACTTTTATAAACACAAGTTTCTATAATGCATATACATTTGATTTCAATCAATACACACAATTATTATTTTTTCAACGTAGCAAATTTGGGGCTGCGTTTCATGATTAATTCCACTTACAAAATGGTCTACATCACAAGCTCAAACGTCATAGACTGGGTGATCAACCTTTGACAAGGCTGTCTCCCAGAGGCTTGGCAAAGCTGTAATAGGTCTACCTTTTGATTAGGCTCAATTCAGCTCCCAGGGAGTAGTCTCCCTCCACCCATTATTTGTTTTCTATGCTTTACTGAAGATTTTTCACTTGGAGTGTCTCCTGTGATTGCCTTGTAGGGATGTAAACTCTATGACACATTGTATACAAGAACATTTGATTCAAATTTCATTTCTTCTAGTAAAATTTTAAACTGTCATTCATTAAGAATCTCACTGGCTTGTCTTACGTTTATCTTTCAAGTATTTATTTTAGTTTTGTTTGTTATTGAAAATGGAAACTTAGGGTTCCTGCCAGAAGTAATAGAGTAGATTTATTTTTTCCTATTCCTCCAGGTAAATACAGACAAAAGCTCTGGATATCCTATTAAAGAATTTCAAATATTAAAAAGCTCTAAGTCAGAGAGAAGACAGATTGGTTAGGAACCCCATGACCGGAAGGATTACATAGCCATTCATTCCTAGGTTTTCTTTTCACCTTATTTATTGAGTGAATGCTAGAGAGGTCAGCAGCACAGAACTGCCAATAACTACAGACGATCATCTTAATAAAAACCTTCTCTCTTTTGCCAAAGGACTAAAACTGCAACTTAACAAATCAGAAAAAATTACATTAATATCCACTCTTCTGATTTCAAAACCACAGAAGAAAGATAGGCACTTCTCTTCTTTCCCTCCCAGTAAAGACTGTATAGAAGCTTGGCTCCTTCCCTTCCTAAGCTCAACAAAGTCTTCTTACTGCCCCATTTACCTGATGAGGCAGTGCACAGAAAGATAAGTGTGCATCTGTGGGGAGTTCTGGGTGAGCATTAAAAAAGTATGTTTTCCTACACCACAAATTTCTGGGGTCAGCTGGTACCTAGTGTGGAGGCTGGTTTCACATCCTTATCTCAGTAATGATAAGATGCCTCTCCCTTATGTCTGGAGTTAGTTAGCAGCAGTCCACAATAACTGGCTATTCCGTAAAAAGCCACTTGTGTTCACATGAAGACAGCATCAAGGCACTGCTGTGTCCACAGGCTATGTATATGATGTTAGTGGGATCAACCTGAACTCATATTCATATTCCATAGCAACAAGGATTCTAGCCATAATCAATAGAGGGTTAGTGGAGATCATACCCTTCCTCTCTATATGGCATTATAGAGGTAGTTTATTTTCCCTTATCCAGTGACAGTCCCCTGTCCAATGGTACCAGTGCTTAAAGAAAGTATTGTAAATAATATCTAAAATCTGATAAGAGCCAAAGCTTCAGGATTTCAGTAAAAAGTTACTTGTCCACAATATTGGAAGATTTCAATCTGAAAATCAAGATGAAATAAATGTGAAAGATGTGGCACAAAAAATATAAAACAAATCTAAAATGGTTTCATGAGCAGTTATGAGTTACTTAAAAATTGTAAGCAGGAAGTATTAGCAGAAAAATGAAAGCAAAAAAATCCAGTGGAACTTTTAGAATTGAAAAATAGACTAACTGAAATATACTCAGTGGACAAGTTCAAAAGCAGAATGGAGCAAACAGGAAGGCATCAGTGGACTTGAAAGTGGAACAGTAGGATTTGGCCACCCGTGCAGTCATGAGAGATGAACAGGCCTCAGAGACCAGGGATGCTGCATTAAAGTGACTATGTTTGTGTCATCAGAATTTCAGAAAGAGATTAGAAAGACTGTGAGGCCAAAGAGTATTGGAGAAATGTGACTTTAAAAGGGCCTGACATTAGCAAAGAGTATCAACCTACAGTTACAAGCAACTAAGGAAGTTGTAAACATTTACATTTATAATCATTAAAGAAGTAGTTGTAAATCCATCAAATGATGTAAAAACTTACATTCAGCCGTTTATTTTTGCCTTTCAAAATAATCAGTATATTCAAGCAACCCAAATATGAATAGATTATTTCAAGATGAGAAATGGAGTTATATGCTGTGTTTATGAAGTAGGAGTTTCAACTTTCCAGATATATCTCTCAAAATGACTTATACACTTGATGCAATTCTAGTATGAGCTAACAAGATTTTCATGACAATGTGGAGAAGTAGCAAAAAAGTAGGACAGAAAAAACAATTTTAAAAGAGAATAGGTAAGAGAAATCAGTTCACACAATTTAACTGCTCGATAGCCACTGTGGTAAGAGTGTTTGATATTGGCAGAGGGACTAAATACATTTAACAGAGCAGAAAACCAAGAGATAACAAAAACATAACAAGGGCGAAGGTCAAAGGGAATTCAATGGGAGGTAGTCTAATAAATAAATGTGCTGCAGGACTTGAATACCCATAGAGAAATAGAAGAGTTTGTTGACTTAACTTTAACTTTCAAATAAAAATGAAGTAGAACTATATCCCAAGTTTAAATGTAGATTTAAGATCTTTTCAATTTTAAGTTTTCAGTCTTTTGAAGTATCTCATCCTGTTGCCCAAGCGGATGTAATTTAAAAATTTCAACAATATGTAAGAGTTGGGAATATTCAAAACTCATTCTCTTGCCCATATCAATTTTTTGTCATTATGACTTTAGATCATTATGTCATTAGATCACAGCTTTCCTACCAGATGCAAGGTGGTGTCTCGTGGCTGTTTTAGCTTAGGTTTGTTTAGTGATTGGTGATGTTCAAGATTTCTCCTATTATTTGTTGGTCATTTGTATGCCTTCTCTTGAATGCCTGTCTATTCAAGTCTTTTACCATTTTAGCAGGGCTATTTGTTGCTGAGTCCTTGACATTAGTCTCTATATCAGTTGTTTATCTAGTTGCTGTGATAAAATACCCCAGGGGAAGCAACATAAGGAAGGAAGAGTTTGTATTGACTCACGGTTTGAGGTTATGTTCCATTATGATGTGGGGAAGTCACAGTGGCAGGGTCAAGAGCCGCTGATCACATTGCATTGCCAGTCAGGAAGCAGAGGTCGAGGGACACTTGTGCTCAGATTCATTTCTCCTTACTTATGTTCCAGGATCTTAGCTCACAGAATAGTGACACCCATAGTGGATAGGTGTTCCCATCCATCCGTATTAACTTAATCAAGATAATTCCCCACAACTATATCCTGATGATTTTAGAGCTCATCAAGCTGAAAATTGAGATCAACCATCACAGTTCTTTAATTAAGAAATTATTTGCAAGTATTTGGGGGTAATTGACTCTTCATCCTATTAATATAACCTACTAGTAGCAGAAATATGTCTGTATCTAAAGAAATTTAGGTCAGGATGCTGAAAAAAAGTCTACATTCTGATGTTATCACATTGCCATTCAAAATAATCAGTATATTCAAGCAACCCAAATATGAATAGATTATTTCAAGATGAGATATATGCAAAATGAAATGATATTTAGCATTAAAATAATATATTCTGTCACTTGCAATATCATGGACAAATCTATGGATATAGATACAAAGTTACAGTAAGACAGATAGGACCAGTCTTGATATTGTAGTGCTAACCATGGCAGCTACAATTAATTTATATTTCAAAATGTCCAAATAAAGGATTTTGAATGTTCCTAACACAAAAAATGATAATCATCTGAGGTGTGAATATGTTGCTTAGTTTCATTTGATCATTTTATATTGTATAAATGTCTGAAACATCATGTTTTTTTCATGAATATATGGAATCACTAAATGTTAATTAAGAATAAAATAAAAACAACACACAAAACGATTAAGTTTGTATGAGAAAACGTAAAGGAATATCTTTAGGACCTACATCTTGCTGGAGGAAGGGTTCATTGATATGATACCAATATATGAAACATATTATCTTCATGGAAGAGGGTTAAGCAGAGATCTCATCAATTAAAAATGTGCATTTGAATAGGAGGGATAAACTCTGCTCTATAGCAAAGTAAAGCAACCATAATTAACATCAATTTCAAATTAATTGAATGTTTCAGTATGTCTTAGAGAGCCCTTTTAATGCTCATGACATAAAGGAATGCTACATGTCAAGGTGATGGACATGCTAATTACCCTGATCTGATCCTTACATTGTATATATATATAATATCTCCTCTTATATATATATAAAATATCTCCTCTATCCAAATATATATACAATTACCATGTGTCAATTAAAAATAACCAATATTTATAATAATAGATTAAAGACTTTAACATGAGAGTACATTAGTAAAACTACTAGAAGCAAATAGAGAATAAATGCTCAGGAAAGTAATCTTGTCAATGATTTCTTGAAAACAACTCCCAAAACTTAAGCAATAAAGGTGAAATAGGCAAATGGGATGGCTTTAAAGCTAAGTGCTTTGATGTGACTTAAGATACAGTAAGAAGAAGTCTGTGTCTATGGGGGACATTTCATTCTGTTGACACCCTCTCTTAAATACATGTGGCTTACACAGGTTTGAATTTTCTTTCAAATTCAGGGCAGAATCAAAGGGTGATGTTCTGTGGCTTCATTCTGTTTGTCTGGCTTTTAGAAAGCACAGAGGCGGAAAAACAACGTAAGCTTTCTGTAGGATTTACCATTGCTACTGAATGGAACACAGACTTTATATTTCACCGTGGTGGTCACACTCTGGTTTATTAAATTCTTTACCCACTAGCTTACACAAGGACTTGAACCCCATAGATACCATTCCTATTAGTGAAGTCAAAGATTAGTGCCAGGCTAGTGGCCTAGCCAAACCATTCAAATAAATATCTTTGAGCCACAGTAGGGAACTATCTAAAATTAGTACTGATCAATAGGCCTGTCTATGAGCAGAGCTGGGTTGTGTGTAAAATATTTATCATTGATGTAGCTTATCAAGTTGTGACTTTTTCCTATTCAACCTGGGAGAACAACGACATGAGATCCTTAAATATGTGCTTGTCATAGGTTAGGTCTGATTGAATAAAAGTTACTCTTGTACATGTAGATCTCATTCCATTTCTCTGTCATTGGGCGATCCCCGTGTCTTTCTTGGGGTCCTGTTTTCCAGGTAGCCTCCCTGGTGATGTGAGTAGCAGTCCAGTCATCCTTGTTCCACATCTAGTATCCTCCTATGAGTGAGTACATTCCGTGTTTGTCTTTCTGAGTCTGGGTTACCTCACTCAGGATGATTTTTTCTAGATCCATCCATTTGTCTGCATACCTCATGATGTCATTGTTTTTCTCTGCTGAGTAGTATTCCATTGTGTATATGTACCACATTTTGTTTATCCATTCTTCAGTTGAAGGGCATCTAGGTTGTTTCCATGTTCTGGCTATTACAAACAATGCTGATATGAACATAGCTGAACAAGTGCTCTTGTGATGTGGTTGAGCATTCCTTGGGTATATGCCCAAGAGTGGTATAGCTGGATCTTGGGGGAGATGGATTCCCAGTTTTCTAAGAAAGCGCCATATTGATTTCCAAAGTGGTTGTACAAGCTTGCATTCAGTGGGGGTAGTGAAGGGCGAGGGTCGAGGGAAAGAGAGCTTGGGGGAGCGGGAGATCCCAGCTGGATCAACAACAGAGAGGGAGAACAAGGAATAGGAGACCATGGTAAATGAAGACCACGTGAGAATAGGAAGAAGCAAAGTGCTAGAGAGGCCCACAGAAATCCACAAAGATAAACCCACAACAGACTGCTGGCAATGGTCGAGATACAGCCCGAACTGACCCACTCTGGTGATGGGATGACCAAACACCCTAATTGTCGTGCTAGAAACCCCATCCAACTACTGAGGGATCTGGATGCAGAGATCCATGGCTAGGCCCTGGGTGGATCTCTGGGAGTCCAATTAGCGAGAATGAGGAGGGTTTATATGACCGAGAATTGTTGAGACCAAGGTTGCATAAAGCACAGGGACAAATAGCCAAATGAATGGAAACACATGAATTATGGCTGAGGGGTCACTAACTGGATCAGGCCCTCTGAATGAGTGAGACAGTTGATTGGCTTGATCTGTTTGGGAGGCATCCAGGCAGTGGGACTGGGTCCTGTGCTCATTGCATGAGTTGGCTGTTTGAAACCTGGGGCCTATGCAGGATCGCTTGGCTCGGCCTGGGAGGAGGGGACTGGACCTACCTGGACTGAGTCTACCAGGTTGATCTCAGTCTGCGGGGAAGGCTTTGCCCTGGAGGAGGTGGGAATGGGGGGTGGGCTGGGGGGAAGGTGAGGGGGGGAGGGGGGAGAACAAGGGAATCTGTGGCTGATATGTAGAACTGAATTGTATTGCAAAATAAAAATAAAAAAATTAAATAAATAATAAATAAATATACATATCCAAAGATTAAAAAAAAGTTACTCTTGTAGAGATCTTATTTCAGAAAATTGAGGCTTGCACACTAAACCCTATCTGCTATTTGCTTTGAGTTTTCTCTTGCAAATATCAACCTTCTGCCCTTCTTCATTATGTTTATCTCTTCTTTCCAAATCATTTGCCCGTTTCTTCTTGAATTAACTTGTTTGTTTTTCTTTATTTCTATTCTTAATTATATTGGAAAATGTTTTGTATGAAGAAAGAAACATATTCTAGTAATATCACTAATAATATCTTATTCTCGAGTGTATTAATATGCAAAATGTACAGCTTCATGGTTTTCAAAAAGCATTTTTATTGCCAATTATTTCAAAAGCTCAAGTGACAAAATTGTAAGAAATAGGAATTAGAATTTGCTTTATGTCTAGAATCCAGTCTTGTGGAAAGTTCTCTGTTGAAAATGGGGATGATGTAGAAATCTCAATTCATTAGCCACTCATTCACCCAAGCCTCCCAAGCTCCCCTTTACCTACTTGTAAAGCATTTGGCCCTGATTCCCTACTACTGTTGATAGAAAGCTCTAGAATCTGTAGAGGGGCTTACTAAGGTGAGATATCTGTCTTCAGTGGTTGTGAAGGAGATATCTTGTTAACTAGAAGGGACAGGTGTCAATAAAAATACCTCATACAGGAGTTGTTGCTGCTGTCCTGGGAGGGTCATCAAGCACCTAGGTCTGTGACAATGCCACTGTGAGGAAGTTGGTAACTAGAAAGCTAGTCGGAGGCCTCTGTGCTCTTCTTCCCTTTCTGAGTTCTGCTCGCCTTTCATGATACACTCTTCTATTATAAAAATATTTCTTTCAAATGTACGGTATTGGGGGTGGCTTCCCCATTATATGTGCTGAATTATTAGTTTATTTAACTTGTGTTGGGTTTGACCTAATTTCAGTGCATGCTCTTGGCACAGTCAGACCCATAATTGATTTGTTAAAAATGTTTCCTTTCCTAATACCCATACTACCTCTTACTGTAATCCAGAAGAATTGAATTTAGGGCCTCATGCATGCTCTCTCCTACTCATCTCTCTCACTGATTATTCCTGTTAAGCCAAGACTAGCTGCTCACCACCTTGAAATTTCCTTTTGCAGATCTTCACCATCTTGCTTCATTCTGTCTTTCATTTTTAGATTGTCTTTCCTGTTACTTTGTTAATTTGAGATTACTTTTCTGTCATTTCTCTTTTCGTTTTTCATCATAGAAAGAATTTGTGGGGAGAGAGAGGTGGGGAGAGAAATATTTCTATTTCACAGTGCATTGCAAAAAACAAAATCTCATTTTGTATGCTGCCTACATCAGAGTCTCACCATGATAGAGGAATGCTTAGGAGAAGAGGGTGGCTCCAGAAGGTAAGAAAATGCAGCCATGGAAGAAGGTCAGTGCATCATTACCAAAAGCTATTACAAGAAAGTACCAATGGGGCGGCTTAAACAGCAGAGCCTTATTTTCTAGGGGCTGGGAAGATACCTCTGCAGGGAAGAATGTTTGGTGTCTGAGCATGAGGCCGGAAATGTGAATTCTCAAGCCTTCACATGAAAGAGCCATGCATGGCCCCAAGCCACTGTAACTCCATCCTTGGGAAATGGAGACAGGCAGACCTCAGGAGCATGCTGGTCAGTCAGCAGAGCTGCAACAGCAAGTTCCCAGTTCAATAAGAGATTTGATGTCCTCCTCTGACCTCTGCATGTGCATGTACAGGTACTCACATCAAACACTCATGTGCATACTACACACACACACACACACACACACACACACACACACACACACCTTCAAAGTGGATAATCAACCTAAATGCAAGAAATAAAATAAAACAATAAAATATGTATTTACAATTTTGGATTTTCAAGGTCAAGCTTGTTTTCCCGATGCTGTTTTGGCCTGTAGATAGGTGCTCTGTCCCTGTGGTGTGTGTCCTGTTGGATGTACTTGTCAGACTGGATTAGGACCTATTCCAATAGCTTCATTTAGTTGTTAATTAGTGCTTTAACCAAGATTTCCAAAGTCACATTTTAAGATGTTGTGAGCTAGTACTTCAACGTGTGAATTTGACATGATGACACAAAGTAGATTGTAACAAAGACCAACTTGTGCTCCATATATATGACATGTTACTTGCCTCTACAACATGTTGATGAGGCTACATATATGTCTGTATGCAATTTTAATATCATATCAGAATTGTGAGTTTTAAAACATCAGAAAACGTTGGTGGTGGGGAGGAAGAGCGATGGGGCTGTGTGTGCAGATTTGCTTACTTCTCTGAGAGTTACAATTGTATCTAGAGCCTGTGATTAAGCAGAACAACAGCATTCTCAAAATGTGTCTCCAGATGATTTTGGAATACAACTGTGAAGATTGATTTGGCACCATGTAATCCCATGGTATAGATTCTGGCTCCCCAGCAGGCAAATACTTGTCCTCAAGGGAGGAGAGGAGGTAGAGGACAGATTTCTATGCTGGGAAGGTTCTTTCCTGTGGAGAATTCTAAGAACTTGGAAGAGAAGAGGGGGTGGCATTTGGCAAGATGGAAAATTCTCCCTTCAAAACAGTTCCATTCCTGGAGGTTGTCCTGAGTGTGGGCTGCATTTAACATCAGGGAAGCTTGCTGTGCATTGAACAGTGAGCCCAATCCTCAATTTAAAATTGCCCAGTCTTCAACTGTCTCTTTGCCAACCACCACTCTGGCCCACAGTAATAACCCAAACTTGAAGCTTTTCCTGGAGCATAGACACATTCAGAAAGGCTTGAAGGTGAAATTTAGTGGTGGAGAGCCCAGTCATCATGGTTATGTCCATTCTCCCATGTTAGTCTATGTGGTGGTATTGTATTCCCCCAAATATTGTGCACCCTAATAAACTTATCTGGGGTCAGAGAACAGAACAGCCACTAAATACAAAGGCTAGAAAATGGTGGCACTCACACCTTTAATCCTAGCATTCCAGAGACAGAAATCCCTCTGGATCTCTGTGAGTTCAAGGCCACATTGGAAACAGCCAGGCATGGTGACTCATGCCTTTAATCCCAGACAGCAGCCTTTAATCCCAGGGAGTGGTGGTAGAAGGCAGAAAGGTATATAAGGTGTGAGGACCAGAAACTAGAAGCATTTGGCTGGTTAAGCATTTTGGCAGGTTAAGCTTCAGGCTTTCGAGCAGCAGTTCAGCTGAAAGCCATTGGGATGAGGACACAGAAGCTTCCAGTCTGAGGAAACAAGACCAGCTGAGAAGTTGGCCAGGTGAGGTTAGCTATGGCTTGTTCTGTCTCTCTGATCTACCAGCATTGACCCCAATAACTGGCCTCGGGTTTGATTTTTATTAATAAGACTCTTTAAGATTCATGCTACAAGTCTATGTCTAATGAGTCTTGAAAAGTGAAGAGGAGTCGAGGCAGTGTTCTGAACAATAGTTTGGGCACTTAGCATCAGAAATGTTCAAATCTTTCTGTGCTGTATTTGGATTATTTAACCTCGAAATAGCAATGGTTTTAAAGAACATTAACATTCTACATTGCTATATACTAGGAAGAGATACATACATATGTGCCCCTGCTTGCATGTATGTGTGTGTTCTTATTGTGTACTAGGGAGAAAACACCAATACTTAGACTTTATCCCAAACATCTGACATCAAAATTCCTCACAGTGCATGCTGGTCATTGATAGACTAAACATATGGGAAGGGTGGAGCAGGGGCTCACCAGCTTGTCAAGACACTATGATTCAGAAGAAAACCGCTGGGCATGAGATGAAACTCAATATAACAATTTGCTGGAGGCATTAGACATTGCACCTCACATGAAGTTTCAGGCTACAAATTTCTTAAAATGACAGGCAAATTCACATGAGTTGGTGAAAATAATATTGGTTGACAGCTTATAATTTACAGATAGCTTAATGAACAGGTTGCTTCATATAGTGAACTTATTCAGGCCAATCATTCTTGAAGTGACTGTGCATCGGATTCAGGGTTCCACTTCTAGGTTTCTGATTTAGAAGGTTTGAGCAAATTCTGGGATTTACATCTTTACAAATTCCAAGGGGTACTTATGCTGCAGGTTGGGAACTATGCTAAGGGAGATGCTGCTTTAAGAAAACACTTAAGTGAGGACTGCCTTTCAACTACACTTTATTGTTAATCGACTGAGTGAGACTCATCTCTAAAATTCTGCTTCCCAGTAGTTACAGATTATTACAATGGCAAAGACACATAAATGTAGAGAACTGTGGGTTGAGGATCCAAGAAGCATTAGTGATCAAAAGGGAACTGAGTGGTCTTTCCCCAGTGTGTAAGTCAGCTGGTCACAGCATGAAATGATTTCTCTCCCATTAAGAACGATGCCTTTGGTATTCATAGCTGATATGTAGTCTATTCGTTCAGCTGATGGAACTGGTGATGAGCAGTTTTCAAGCAGTTCAAATAAACCAGTTTTATATGTGGCTCTTCACTTTTACAGTGTAAATTTTAATGCTTGCACAGATTGTGGGCGATTTCTTGGAAACAATGAGCTCTCTAAGCCTGAGAAGGCTGTCCATCGCTGCTTATGAAGATAGGTCAACTCAAACACAAAGTACGAAATTATTCTGTGTTTTCAGTTAGAAGCAATTAACTTTTAAATGTGCTCGTATCACAATGCAGAGCTTGCTGGCTGCTCCCACTCGCCTTTGCTTTCAAGGCTAAGCAGAACAGCAATATTTGTTTAGGTTTAAGTACCGAGTATAACATTGATGTTGACTGTTCGTGAATAGTCACCTGCAAAAACTGTGGGGAGAAAGTTTCTATTGTTATTATATTATAATATATATATACACAATTTGTTAAGTATTTAGGTTTTCTATTTCTCTTTTGAATCTCAGCTGGCTTTTTGTAACTGTTCAGTAATTTATACATTGTCACTTGGTTAGGGTTGACTATAATATCTCATTTTTAATTGATTTGTCTTTAGCCATTTCCCATTTTCATACTGAATTTTATTTATTCACGTCTACTCTCTTTCTGTCATTAGCCTACTGTAGCAGAAGCCAAGTGATTACCATTTCCATTGTGATTTTTACAGACAAGTTTGATTTTTGAAAACGATCGTAAACTTAGGGGCTCCCTCTATCCTTACTTATTGTTTTTATGCTGTGGCTGAAGAACACTGTCTAGATCTTCTGTGTTTACTGAGATTTGCTATGAGGCCTCATAGTGAGAGGCTATATCTTTTTTTAAATTTTATTTTACAATACAATTCAGTTCTACATATCACCCACGGATTCCCGTTTTCCCCCCTCCCGCCCCTCTCCCCTTCCCCCCATTGTTAATTGACTGAGTGAGACTCATCTCTAAAATTCTGCTTCCCAGTAGTTACAGATCCATTCCCATCTCCTCCAGGGCAAAGCCTCCCCCGAGGACTGAGATCAACCTGGTAGACTCAGTCCAGGCAGGTCTAGTCCCCTCCTCCCAGGCCGAGCCAAGCGACCCTGCATAAGCCCCAGGTTTCAAACAGCCAACTCAAAGAGGAGGGTTTATATGAGCAAGAATTGTTGAAACCAAGGTTGGATAAAGCACAGGGACAGATATATCTTTATATGTATTTAGGGAGGATGTATATTCTCTAATTAGTAAACTAGTGATTTTGTGTGAGCATTTGGTAACTCCAACAGTACTTGGAAAAGTATGCCCACCTCTTTTGCTGTGATTCTCTATTTTTCAACTACTCCTTTAATTCCTATAATAATGTTGAAAATATATTTTAAGGTTCTATTTTTTTTCTCTGCTAACTACAGTGTATTATGGTACCTGCAAACCATAGGTAGATTGTCAATCAGTATTATTTCTTACAGAGTGCCTGAATTCACCTGTCATTTTAAGAAATTTGTAGTCTGAAACTTCATATGAGTTGACATTTTTGTGCCTCCAGCAAACTGTCAGAGGAGGCAGTTGGTTGAGGTTTTTCCCATCATGCTCAGCAACTGTTCTCCAAACGTTGATGACTTGACAGTTTAGAATGCCCCTGCTTTCTCTATCTCCAGGTAATGATGTAAATCTGTATAAAAATACAGTCTATACTATCTGAATCCTGAATAAACCTGGCTATCAATTATTTTTAACCTCAACAATCTTTTTTCTCCTGGAAATTTTGAGACCTGACCAACATGGGGTTACCACTGGAATATACAGCCACAATTTATGTTGTGTGAAATCCAGGGAGATTTCCTGGATTTATGAAATCCTGACTTATGAAAGTTCACTGTGTGGCCAGTCTTCCTATAGAAAATAACAGACTCAGAACCCTTCGGTGCACAATTTTTGAAGGGATCTAATTTTACATGGTATCCCTGATAGCTTCATTGTAGCTAAAAACCGCAAAGAAAAAATATCCACAGCTACTTAAGCTCCCAAAGTGAGCTCCTCTGGTATCTCCAGCTGCTGTAGTTTTATATTTTGGTTCTTTTGGATGGCTACTAAGTTATAGAAATTGTACTACCTATAGGGAGAAATAAAAGTAAATAATCTATGAGGTTTATTTTATGTTGAAAATGAAAAGAAAAACCTCTCTTCCCTTAGATCATTTATATCATAACCCTGTGTTGCAAATCTTTTTTTCTGTGTATGTGAAGTGTGTATGAATCTTTGAAAAAGCTAATAAGCCTCATGTCAACTTTAAGGGTCAAGAGTTTCTTTCTCAAGGACGTGGACAATCTCTTTGATGTATAATCATCACTGAACATAGCAGTCACCCGGTTAGAAGGCAGGAGCCTAACTTGTTTTTGTAAATTTCTGGAGATAGGTCAGTCAGGCCTTAAATTCATGATTCTCTTGCTTTAGTCCTTCCAGTACTGTGGTAACAGGCCTGCTCCACCGCATCTGGTTGCCTACTGTCTTGTATGGCTTATTGTTCCAAATTGTGAATATACGTCTAGTCATAAACAGACGAGATTATTTTTCCTTTGGCTAAAGCAATCAGAGATGGCCCCAACTGACAGTTTAATTCAGGACAAACTTTTTAATAGACGTTGCTGTTAACTTCTCTTATCCTGGATTATTGTTTACCTTGAGGGTGTGTGCACAGTGGGTTGTATCTGTTTGGCTGTTCGGGATCTTTTACTCCTTTTCATCACTTCATGGACTGCCTTTGATGTGCAGCAAATCATGCTGCAATACTCTGCAATAAAACTTTTCTCTATTTATCCAAAGATTTCTGGGTGGATCTGAGGTTTCCTTTCCTTTTCTGAGACATGGTCTTGCTATATAAAACAGGCTTTCCTCAAATGTGGAATCCCATTGTTTAAGGTTCCCTGAGTATTGGGCTTAGAGGTGCATGCAAACACACCCAGCCGGAAGGTTTTAAGTATATTTTTCTAATACATATATACTCTACTTGTGGTTAATGTATAGTTTAATGCTCTGAAAAATTTTATACCAGTGGTTAGGAAGGGTAGCTTGAGTTGGCAGAAATTGGCTTGCCAAAGTTTATGCACCTTATACTTGCAGAATAGGATTTAAACATAACATTCTTGGCTTCCACAGCCTATTAATTTCATTCTGCAATATTTATTGCAAATGGACATATCACTGATTTATTTACCTGTTACCACACTGCATACATAAACATTAGCTGGTTATTGTTGAAATGGGTTTGCTTGCAAGAATCACTCAGTTGACTTGGGGACTAGATCCTTGAGTGAAGGCATTTTTTTTTTTATTTACAACCGAAACTCTGACTCTGAGCCAACATTCCATAATGCTATATCCATGGTAATAATGAACATTTAGATTTCTGGAAGGATGGACTCTCATCCTTTATTTAAAGCATTTGGTAGAACCCACAGCAGTCATAAACAGCTGGAATATTACCTGTTAAAGGACTACATTCCTTCTTTTCATTGCTTGAGCAACATAAACGGACTCAAATGAACTAACTGGTGTGTTCTCCCTCTTTATCGCCTTGAGTTTTGTATTCAAACATCAGCACCTAATGGGAGAGCTCAAAAAAAAAATCAAATGGGATTTTCTGTCTAAAATTCCAGAGCAAAATGAATGCTGAAGTGTAGCTGGAGTTTTCCTGCCTGGCCTATAGTCAGGACAAATCTCTGTCACCCGCCAATCCCACAGCCGCTCAGACCCAACCAAGTAAACACATAGACACTTATATTATTTACAAACTGTATGGCTGTGGCAGGCTTCTTGCTAACTGTTCTTATATCTTAAGTTAATCCATTTCTATAAATCTATACCTTGCCACGTGGCTCATGGCTTACCGGCATCTTCACATGCTGCTTGTCATGGTGGCGGCTGGCAGTGTCTCCTTCTCCCTTCCTGTTCTTTCTTTTTTCCTCTCTGTTAGTTCCACCTATACTTTCTGCCTGGCCACTGGCCAATCAGTGTTTTATTTATTGACCAATCAGAGCAATTTGACATAGAGACCATCCCACAGCACTGAAGTTTATGAAGACATAAGCTTCCATGAACTATATAAATCTGACTTAAATTATTACTTTTATCATTCATGCTCCTTTTATGTACTTTTCTCTCCACGATACAATTAAAACCCTTTCCCAAAGGCTATGCACCCATATTCATATAAATTCAGAATGTTGACATATTTTTGTCTTTTTTATAGCTTTTATTGATGTTTGAAAATGACAAATTCAGCCGGGTGGTGGTGGCGCACGCCTTTAATCCCAGCACTTGGGAGGCAGAGACAGGCGGATCTCTGTGAGTTAGAGGCCAGCCTGGGCTACCAAGTGAGTTCCAGGGAAGGCGTAAAGCTACACAGAGAAACCCCGTCTCGAAAAACCAAAAAAAAAAAAAAAAAAGACAAATTCAATGTAGAATTAGTCATCAGGCTGTTAAAAATGGAAATGACATCATTGCATGAAGTACCTGCTTCAGTTAAAGCCTTCATGGGGTTTTTAGGCAAGAGGAAACCTCTGTTAAGCAAGAAGGGATTTGCTGTTATTTCCTTTGTGGTCCACAAATTTTCTGGGTTCTCCATCCAAACAAACTCTCTCTGTTAGGTCCCTGGTTTTGGTGTAGGCAGAGGATGTGAGTTCAGCCTCTTTGTAAATGTGCTAACCCTCACCACTGATCCCTGATCCTGATTTTACCAAAGCTAGAGCTGTAACAAACCTTAGCTGTGGTCAGAGTTTTTATAATATACCTTAAATCAATCTGAATAACTGAAGAATCCTGCCCTTCTTTTCAAGATACTAAAGGAGTAATTATCGAAAGACAGCTGTTTCTGCAAACCTTGTAGTTCTCCTCCACCCGCAAGTCTTCCAATGCTCTCCTTACTTTACTAACTTATTGTACTTAACCCCTGCCAGCCATACCAGTTTGCTAGTGGATCAAAGCAATACCAGTGGATAATCCCACTGTTCTTTAAGTCAGACATCTCACACAGACCTTTGCTTTTACACTACAATCTTAACCTGGAGCTTTGAGGATGTGTAAGCTCTCTACTCACAAATTACAGTTCCTCCCTCACTCCTCACATGGTCCTTAATAAGTTGCAGTTCGGTCATTATCAGGGTTGTCTCTTCTCTGGAGAATATAGGAGAATACTTTTCCTTACTTTTTCCAGCTGGCAGATCTCAGTTTTTGGCTTTGAGGATTCTTGGAATATATATTGAAGAATTACCTCTGGTATCTCTGTGATGCAGCTACGTTAGGTGTAACCCTTTATAGTTTTCCCTGATATTAAAATACCTTTGCCCTCATTTGGGACAGGAAATATCCTGAATATTTGGGATTCATATTTCTTACAATCCTGGTTTAACATTAAAAAATATTTAATTAGAGTTCCTCTGTACGTGTTATGTTGTTTCTTTCTTACCAGTTCCAAAACTTGCTATTGATCATTGTCTTTATTGTTTCTACTGTGGTAAATGTCACCACAGTGTCTTTACATTTATTTTGTGTGGTAGCTTTATAAAAGAATCCTTCACTTGATCAAATTAAGAAATGTTTCAATTATTACATTTTAAAATATTTTCTTATTTTCTGTCCCTGCTTTGCTGTTTTCCATTGACACACATATTAGATAAATTGATGTCATTTGGTCATTCCCCAGTCCCAATTACCCTTCCCAATATTGTATTTCTGTTCTTCCATTAGATATTTTCGTATTTATTTGTTTATATTTACAGAAAAATTGTTTCATTTTAGTTAACTGATGATAGGACTAAAGGCTCCTTTATAGTACTTCCATGAGGTTCCAGCCTCTTGTTTGTTTTTTCCTGAAAACACATTCTATTTCCTTGATTTTTTTTCTGGGTAAATTTAGAATATATTGATGAGATCAGAATGTTGATTTGTAGGGACTCTGCATTCCGTTTCTTTTCTTTGCTGAAGGTTGTTTCCATTTGTCAGTAGATAAATGTTGGCCGTGCTTGTACTACAAGTTCCCTTACTTGAGAGTTAAGTCTGGATTTGATTCAGATATATATTTATTCATTCATTCACTCATTTATTTATTTATTTATTTGTTTGTTTGTTTACTTATTTTACCCCACCTTGCTCCTGTTGTTTGGATCTCAGTACCATAGTACTATACATTTCCTGTGTTTACCCCTTACCACAGTTTCTACAAATCACATTTAGTTCCAGGATAAAGCCAGAGAGAATGAAAATGTATTTGAAGAACACGCCCTCTTCCCCATTTCCTGGGAAGTGTATACTGCCTTTCTATCAGAGTCGGTGTCTTCTGATCATTCTCCAACACATTTAGATAGTTACTTAAAAAAAAAGACCTATTCATTTTTATTTTTTATGTTTATGAGTGTCTTGTCTGTGGGTATGTATGAGTACCACATGCATGTCTGGCCCATGAGAGCCTGAGATGTTATTAGATCCTCTGGAACTGGAGTTAGAGATGGTTGTTAGCCTCTATTTGGGTTCTGGGAACCAAACCCAGATCCTCTGCAAGAGTAGCAAGTGCCCTTTACTACTGAGCCATCTCTCAGGACCCCAGAGAGTTTCTTTCTAATAATATATTCAGGTATTATGGCTGCCTTCTGCAGAAAGGTAAAGCTAATAGACTAAACCTGTCGTATTTTGATGTGAAATAAATCTTCCAGTGTAATTGGGCTGTGGCTGTTAGTGAAACAGTGATCCTCATTAGTTCTCCTTTATTTTCCTGTAAGTAAAAGCCAATGTCCTTCAATGATATGGGCTCTCAGCACACTCGATCATACTGGTATACTGAAAATCCTAGTATACTCCAAGGAGTTCACTTCAGATTTAGTTATGTCTACCACAAGTACAAAAACTTAGGTGTGGTATTTTTTTCAGCAACTTAGTAATAGAATCATACCTATAAATTTTTTTTTCATTGCCTCACAAAAACAAAATGTTTACAAAGTGCCTAACCTAATGTTATATTTGTGTTTATAATAATGAAAAATATATAAACAGTCTATGATATAAAACTATATATTATATGTGTTATATAACATATACAGTAATGTAGAATATATAATAGAACATTATGTAATATCAAAAAATATATTAATAAAGCATAATGTGATATGTAGTAGGGATAGTTTAAGGTGTTATAGAAACCCATATTGGCTGGACATGGTGGTTTCTGCCTATAATGCTGACATATATAATATGGAGTTAGGCTGGGTATGAGTTCAAAGCCAGCCTGAACGGCATCATAAGAGCTTATCTCAAGCAAAGCAAAAGAGAAAAAGAAAACCTTATATGACATATAGGTAATTTAGCAACATATCTAGAAATCATATTCAAGTTGGCATCCAAATCACAATGAGGAATTATTGAAGCAATGGGAGACAAATCAAGGGAAAAATATTATGTTTAGAAAGAATATGCACAATAACCCCCAGGGACGTAACAGCATGAGAACTCCCAAGATGTGAAGAAAATTAAGAGTAGGGGCATGCAGTGATATTTTATTTGTGCACCTCAATAAAGCTTATCTGAGGATCAGAGGAAAAAGCTAGCCACTCTAGTAAACATAGAGGTCAGGCAGTGGTAGCACACACCTTTAATCCTAGCATTCAGGAGGCAGGGATCCATCCAGATCTCTGTGAGTTCAAGGCCACACTGGGAACAGAGCCATGCATGGTGGTACATACTTTTAATCCTAGCACTAACCATAAAGGTCCGGAGGTCTGTACAGACAGACAGTAAGTGACAGAGCTGGGCAGGAAGAGGAAGTGATGTAGCTGGGTGGAGAGAGGAAGTAAGGGCAGGGACAAAAAGGCATATAGGCATGGGTATACAGGAAGTAGGTCTCTTTGGAGGCTGAAGAGACGGTAAGGTGAGGTTGGCTGTGGCTTGTCTATTCCTCTGATCTCTTGGTTTTCACCCTAATATCTGGCTCCAGGTTTTTTCTTAATAAGACCATTTAGCAATTCAGCTTACAGGGATATCCTAGAGCAGGAGAAAAACTGTGGTGAGAGATGTGGATTGAGTCTGGGGACCACAGCGCATCATGAAATCCATTGTACACCTGCTCTCTGCTCCATGTGCTAGAGACCAGCCTGTCTGGTTGGCTTTTGTTGTTTTACACCAGAGAGGAGCCCAGACAGTAGGCTGAAGGGAGATGAGAGAGTGAAAAGTAGGGATTAGTTTTTGTACCATTATAGAAAAAAAACACCAAGTACCTTAGTTACACGTGTCAGGGTTCCTTCTAGTATCAAGAGGTATTCCTCTACGTGACTGTTTCCTTCTCATATCTGAAACTCAATGTAACAGTAGCCTAGAATTTTCATGTAGTCCACATCATTAGGAAAGCAGAACTGTTGTGAAGTAAAGGACTGATGATAAGAATAAGGCTTGACACAGTTGAGAAGGAAGCTGGTCTAACAACCATGGGAAATAGTGGTCCAAAAGAGTAACAGGGTCAGGGAAAAAAATCAGACTGTTGAAGCACTGGCTCAGATGAGCAAGTTGGAGTTTGCCAAGAAACCTATTTTAAGCAAACCCCACTCAGCTGCTATTCCTAAAGGCTCCAGCTAATTCTGCTTTTAGTTAGGAAGGTCAGCTGTTAGTCAGCAGAAGGACTGGAATGGGGCAGAGGAGAGCAAGGATAAGCTGGAATACATTTGAATTTCTGTATGTCATTTACTATCCTAAAAGATCTAACTTCAGATGGTAGTATGTCACTTCTGCCTTACAAATCTCAAAATAAATTTCTCTCCTTGACCTGTCATATCCAGAACTGCACAGCAATGGGGTTTCTAGGAAATGTGGTTCTAGCTTGACCAGACAGACACAGTACAATTCATAAAGGCAGATGATATAAACAAAATTAAAATTCTATTAGCACCTTTCAGCCATCCTCAGAGAAGCTTCCTCTTGCAGCAGATGGGAACAAATACAGAGACTCACAGGCAGACAATGTGCAGAGTGGGAGACCTTGCAACACTCACCCCCAAATAGGATGTCTCCATCAAATCTCTCCCATCAGGGCTCAGGGAAGCTTGCTGGAGAGGAGGCAGAAAGATTATAAAGACCCAGAGGGGATAGAGGACACCAAGGAAACAAGACCTTCTAAACACAGCAGATCCACCACACATTTGAACTCAGAGAGACTGTGGCAGCATGCACAGGGCCTGCTGAGGTCTGTACCACAGCACTGAGAGGAGAAGTGGACACATACCCCCATCCCTAACCCAGGAGCTGTCTCCAATTGATAACCAATTGTGAAAGATTAGTTTTCTCCAATGGAATCTCATTGGGGATACAAACCACACTTAAGGGCAGGACTCAGGCTCAACAATAGGTCAACGCAAAATGAACTCAAATGGCGTCCTTGGAAGTTCTTTTCTCATAATGTTTTTGAACACATTGTTTTTTAACTTAAAAGTTCTTTGTGCATATATTGTAGCTTATGGTTTTGTATTTTTATGGGATTCTTGCGTCTGTGAATGTGTATGTCTCTGAATCTATATTTATTTCTCGTGCTTTTATTTGGTTCCTTTTTTCCTGTTTGTTGTTGTTGCTTTTGCTATTCTAACTTGTTTAATTTTGTTTTATCTTATTTTATTATTATTCTTTAGATGCCTGTTCATTTTCCAAAAAGAGACAGAAAGGGATCCTGATGGGAAGAGAGGTGGAGAGAATCCTGGAGGAGTTGGGGGAAAACAAACAGTAATCAGAAAATATTGTATGAAAAAAATCTTTCAATAAAAGAAAAATAGAAAAAAATAATGCTGATCTCAAGTATAATGAGTTTGTCTCCCATACTGTGGCTGAACATATCAATTAAAACTAGACGCATAATTTTCACATCTCATTTAAATCTAATTGTGTAAAAAAAGAGAGAAAACTACAATTCTAGCAAAGTACACGTAAGTTATATAGAGCTCTAAGCAAAAGTGTAAGTTCTCATAAGTTTTTCCTGTGGTCCTTTCCTACTGCTGGTGAAAGAAACAGGAAAACAACATCAGCCAACTCTTGCTAGCTTAAGGTAGCTTTTTTACAGTCTTAAGAACCTATTTCATCAGACTTGAGGTATTCTCAGCAAACTGTCAGCCTTTCTAGGTTTCTTCCTACCACTCTTCCCCTGCCTTTCTCTTCTCCAGGTTCAGGAGAAAGCTTATAGGACCCATGGCCATGCTTGCCAGTGGCAGGAGTCTGGGACATGACAGTTTTCCCCGTGGAGACTGGCTGACATTCACTGCAATAAGTCCTGGGCTTGTCAAACTTCTAGCGTGTCATCTTGGCATAGACAGTGTGTGACAGCTCTCCATTCTGACTGTCTTAACTGAAGACATGATTGGACTTTTAGGCCGGGCTGCAACATCATTTATTTACTCCAGTGTTTAGATATTCACTTTTGCCTTTTGATTCCAATGCTACTGTTGTCCCTTGTAATGATAAAAGCACTTCCACGGCCATCCAGGAACATCTAAGAACTCCTACATTCTTTTAACATAGCAGGGTGGATGCACCATATTGGAAGGAATGAACAGGTGTACCACCAGCTTGAAAATAGGACAGCTCCTCAGCTTTTCTTTTTCTTTTTTTTAAATTTAATTTTATTTTATTTTACAATACAATTCAGTTCTACATATCAGCCATGGATTCCCTTGTTCTCTCCCATCCCGCCCCCCTCCCCTTCCCCCCAGCATACCCCCCCCCCCATTCCCACCTCCTCCAGGGCAAAGCCTCCCCCAAGAACTGAGATCAACCTGGTAGACTCAGTCCAGGTAGGTCCAGTCCCCTCCTCCCAGGCCGAGCCAAGGGACCATGTATAAGCCCCAGGTTTCAAACAGCCAACTCATGCAATGAGCACAGGACCCAGTCCCACTGCCTGGATGCCTCCCAAACAGATCAAACCAATCGACTATCTCACCCATTCAGAGGGCCTGATCCAGTTGGCCCCTCAGCCATCGGTTCATAGATCATGTGTTTCCATTCGTTTGGCTATTTGTCCCTGTGCTTTATCCAACCTTGGTCTCAACAATTCTTGCTCATATAAACCCTCCTCTTTCTCGCTAATTGGGCTCCCGGAGTTCCACCTAGGGCCTAGCTGTGGATCTGTGCATCCAGTTCCCTCAGTCATTGGATGGGGTTTCTAGCATGACAATTAGGGTGTTTGGCCATCCCATCACCAGAGTAGAGTGGATCAAGGACCTTAACATAAATCCAGCTACTCTGAACCTGCTAGAAGAGAAAGTAGGAAGTAGTCTTGAACACATTGGCATAGGAGATCACTTCCTAAATATAACACCAGTAGAACAGACACTGAGAGAAACAAACAATCAATCAATAGGACCACTTGAAACTGAGAAGCTTTTGTAGAGCAAAGGATACGGCCAACAAGGCAAAGCGACAGCCTACAGAATGGGAAAAGATCTTCACCGACCCCACATCTGACAGAGGACTGATATCCAGAATATATAAGAAACTCAAGAAATTAGACACCAAAATGCCCAACAGTCCAATTAAGAAATGGGCTATAGAACTAAACTGAGAATTCTCAACAGAGGAAACTCAAATGGCTGAAAGACATTTAAGGAATTGCTCAACATCCCTAATTATCAGGGAAATGCAAATCAAAACAACTCTGAGATACCACCTTACGCCTGTCAGAATGGCTAAGATCAAAAACACTGAAGACACCTTATGCTGGAGAGGATGTGGAGCTAGGGGAACTCTCCTCCACTGCTGGTGGGAATGCAAGCTTGTACAACCACTTTGGAAATCAATATGGCGCTTTCTTAGAAAATTGGGAATCCATCTCCCCCAAGATCCAGCTATACCACTCTTGGGCATATACCCAAGGAATGCTCAACCACACCACAAGAGCACTTGCTCAGCTATGTTCATATCAGCATTGTTTGTAATAGCCAGAACATGGAAACAACCTAGATACCCTTCAATTGAAGAATGGATAAATAAAATGTGGTACATATACACAATGGAATACTACTCAGCAGAGAAAACCAATGACATCATGAGGTTTGCAGGCAAATGGATGGATCTAGAAAAAATCATCCTGAGTGAGGTAACCCAGATTCAGAAAGACAAACATGGTATGTACTCACTCATAGGAGGATACTAGATTGGAACAAGGATGACTGGACTGCTGCTCACATCACCAGGGAGGCTACCTAGAAAACAGGACCCCAAGAAAGACACAGGGATCACCCAATGACGGAGAAATAGATGAGATCTACATGAACAGCTTGGACATGAGTGGGGGTAGTGAAGGGCGAGGGTCAAGGGGAAGAGAGCTTGGGGGAGCAGGAGATCCCAGCTGGATCAACAACAGAGAGGGAGAACAAGGAATAGGAGAACATGGTAAATGAAGACCACATGAGAATAGGAAGAATGAAAGTGCTAGAGAGGCCCCCAGAAATCCACAAAGATACCCCCACAATAGACTGCTGGCAATGGTCGAGAGACAGCCCGAACTGACCTACTCTGGTGATGGGATGGCCAAACATGCTTTTCTTTTTCTTAACACTCTGTCCCTCATCACATTTCCTTAGTCCTTAGATCTTGTCTTCCAATAGAAACCCAAACCTGACCAATTCTTCTTTCGGTGAGCTGGCAAGTTTTTTTTTTTTTTTTCGTCTGTTGCCTCTTTCAAAGTAATGCTTATATAGCTCATGAACATGAATCATTTTGAATAGAAAGGGGAGCCTTCCTTACTCATTAAGTCTTAATCACAAAGCCTACTGTAAATCATTGTGAAGTGAGAAATCTAAATCTTCAATGAAAAGCAAACAATAATGTCCTTGTTTAGAATTCTATCACTTCTTGCAGTGCAGCTTACAAATAAAGGAAATAAAAAACAAAACATGTTTTTGATATGTAAAAATGAACAAAATCCATTGCCCATTCAATATCATGGTTGACTAAACTATCATCTAAGTTGTCAGTGAGAAGCATGTGAAAGCCTGTAGAAGACTGGAGGTTTGAAATGATGTGGTAAATTTGGTCCTGCCTTTAAAAGCATCCTGGGGCTCACTTCAACACTTTACATGTTGCATCCCCAGCATTACCAATTTTATTTAAATTTAAATATCATGTTTTAGTGGGTCTAGGTGAAAACAGCTTTAGCTTTATTCTCCAGCACGTTTCAGATGGAAATTGTGGAAGCTCTCATGTTGCATTTAGATAATGCTCAACTATTTGGACTGGAAGAAAATCCTGAGAAAACAAAGTTGTAGCAGAAGAGACACTAGGCTCTAAAACTTTGCCCTCAAGACATTTAATGAAATAGTCACAGGGGAACATCTCACTACATTTAGAACAAACAGTGTTTTCTGTATTCCCCAAACTTCAAAGGCAAAGCTTGTGTGCTCAGGCAGTATGCGTTTTTGCATTCTGGCACATAGGTAGCTCCTCAGAGAAGGCTGGCAATAAATACCAGATTCTAAAAACAGCACGTAGGTATTATCCTTCTCTTGCCTATTTTGATTTTTTTCTGTTGACATTTAATGATTCTGGAGCTTTACTGGTTCTTTCATCAATCTGGAATTCAATCACACTGAGCTGAAATCTTTAAATATGTCAGAAATATGTCTGAAGTGAATGCAGCTGATGGACTGAGTAAGGTTATTGTGGAATATTAAAAGTCATAACTAGAAGAATTTGGGGAGCTGCTCCAATTTCATTCACAGTTCTGGTATAAGCTATATAAAACTTCCCTTTTTGAAGGGCTGCTGTAAAAACAGATATCCCTGAAGCAATAGGTGTTTGTGGCTTGGAGAGGGACCTCTGATGCTGCAGAAACTGAGAGAAGAAATACACACAGTGAAACAGTTATTTGAGTTATTTTTGAGCATACTGCTGCAAGGCTTGAGTTAGCAGAGGCAGCTGTTTACTCCAGGCAACCTGCCAAGGAAACCATGGCCCATCATGATCACAGTGCCATTGGCTGGACCTATTCACCTCCTTAAAACATTGGTTGTATCTAAATGATTTCTTGGAACATGTCGATTTTCAAGTGAGAAGTATTGGCAAATCTTCTAACTAGTTTCGGGGAAGAATGTGATGGCAAGAAATTAAATTTTAATTGTAGAAGAGAAGATTTTGATGGGCAACTATAGGCAGTCACTTGGTGTCTAACTCTATTGAAACTAATTTTTGAATTATCATTTGTAGATTATCTTGGATTATTAAAATGAACTTTTCTACAGAGTATTCCATATGTCTAGCTCAGTAGGCTACATCAGGTTAAAGATGAATACCAGCTGTGAAATATTTGGTTTACTGTCAAAATTGTTCAAAAAATTTGTTCTGCCTAGACAGTCCTCCTTTCTTGTCTGTGTCCTTAATAAAAATATCAATAAAGGGGTACTGTATAACACAGAGTGGCAGTGGAGACTGGCAGGAGCGGAAATGAAATGTCCCTCCCTTTCCCTTAGTATCTGCCATTGGCATGGCAGGCGATGTTCAATGACCCACTTCTCACGGCAACAGTGACAGTAACCTGTCTGAAGAATAACTCAGGGAAGCAACACTTTGAGCCCATACTGTTTCATAGATATGCATATATCTGTTGTCCCTGTCTCTCCCTTAAGTGACTCCCTTGTATGTGGAGACAGGCACACCAGTCACGTCAATTGTGTTTAGATGCCAGGCGCAGCTCAGTGTTTAAAAACTGGTTGACAGACAGGAATACTATCAAGTTCTAAAGTATGCCTTGTTTTTCAACTGCATCAGCTGACTGAGGAACATTGTGGCTTTAAGCTCGGAACTTTCTAATATACACACAAAATCATCGAAGTTATGCTGGTATCCTGGAGTTTCACCTCTAGCTTGACACCATGCTACATCTATTTTTAGAAAGTGAAATCATCCCTTTAGAGATAAAGAGGAGCTTGTCTCCCTACGCAGAAAGTAAACTAACTAACATTCAGAGGACAAACGGACACCACCGAGGCTGAAGCAGGGTCTGGAAAGATCTGATTGGTCTGCCGCTGACCATGCTGCAGATTAGAAGTCCTATAGAGACTGAAAACATAGTCTGTCGTACTATTATGGCTAATTTGTTTATGTGAAAGAAATAAAGAAAAATACACCAAGAGCTAACAGGAATAACTATTGTCAGCTTCATTAATTTTTTGTGGCATTTTGCAAATTATTAGTCTTGTGTGGATAGAATTGGATGATGAGGTCATGTGGTCATTCCAGCATTGTTCCTTTTTTTTTTTTTAAAAAATGTAGTTTCTGGTTCATGTGTAACCCCAGAGAAAGCCTTGCTTTGTCTTCATACAAAAAGCCATAAATTCATTTTACTATTAACTCTGTTTTTCTCCATAAGTACTCTTATGTGCATAGTATTCCTATTTCCATTCTTATCAGTTTGGAAAATGTGTCTTATTTTAGTAGCTACATGGTTTATCAGTGGTCTACTCAATGTCCTTGCTCATCATTCTGATAACAAATATACCCCAAGTTAGTTAGGCTGGTTCATGTACTAATGATCGCTCATGCTTCATATGGTATCAGCTATTTAAATACTGTCAGCCCTCTATATATCTGAGTTCCATATTCATGAGTTTAGCCAACTGTAGAACCATGGATTGGAAAAAAACAAAAAACAAACAAACAAAAAAAAACCCTCCTGGCATCTGTACTAAACACATACAGCCTTTTATTTCTGTTATTATTCCACTATTTACACTGCATTAGATACTAAATGGAATCTAGAGAGATTTTTAAACACACAGGAGGGTATGCACAGTATATATGTAAATGCTGCATTATGTGAAAGAGCCATGAGCATTCATGAAGTTTTTGTATAAGAAGTGATCTTGAAATCAATCCTGTACAGATGCTGGGTATGTATTCTTCAAGGTTTGCACCTTCTATTGAAAATGGCTTGTATAGGTGTACTGCCTTCTCTTTGTAAATATTTGAGATTGATCCAGTTACCTCCAAGTTTTGATTATCTATATAATTTTCACATGCAAATTCCTCAATGTAAGGGACACTCTATGTCATGTTGGGCAAATATGTGTATCAAGTCACTTCAGATACTTTGGCCACAGGAGAAATGACTAGCTGTGGAAGAGATCTCTGTTTTCCTCTGATAAATCTTTGAAGATCTTTTTAGGAACTCTGAAAATATGAATAGAGTGTAAGAGATTCTTTTTTAACATACACACAGGTGGAAATCCAGCATGATGAACAGCATGTGCTATGACTGTTTTCCATGCTTCAGACCCAGAGGACATAGTGCACCTTGAAACAACAGGTCAAGGATAAAATGTTATCAACAAGGAAATATTATCTCAAACACTTTAAAGACTAGGTTCAAATACATAATGTCATCAAGAGATGGAACTATGTTTACATTATAATTTCCTTGCTTAGTATATTATACTGCATTCAAAGTTATAGGAAAGACCAAGTCCAAGAAGACATGGCTATACTTTAACTACAAGTCTCCTATGTTATACTCCAAAGTTCTTTAAAATAGAGGAAACTTCTACAAGAAGCATTTTCTGTGATTAGATAATTATACTATTCTTTAACATAGAACACAAGTAAGGAATTAATGAAAGATTTAAATAAAGATCCTATTATAACTCTCGGCACAAAATATGCCCTCAGGACCTTATTGTTGAGATTGTAAATCTACTACCAACGGGTAACTTTCTGTGATAAATAAATTAAATAATTTGCTAATTCCAAAAGGCAATATTCAAATGTATCTGTTCCTAAATTCTCCTGTTTCTCTGGGATCATCATGTTAAATAGAACAAGGCAAATTCAGAAAGGCAGGTATCACGTTTCTCTCGTTGGGAATTATATATATATATATATATATATATAATGGCATGAAAAAAGGGAGCTACTTGGTGGAGTAAGGGGAAATGAGCAGTGAGAAGGAATGTGAAGGAGATGGGTCAAATATGAGCAAAGCGTGGTGATAAGCATACCTAATATCACAGTGAAATTTATTATTTTATGCTAACTAAAAGAAAGGAAGAATAATAGTATATACAATCTAAACAAAACAATTTTAGAAGCCATAATACTAATGATTCAGGAGTAAGTAGTGACCATAGGTATTTCCAAGGGACTTCTAGAATACAAGAAATAGTGTGTATTTGCTATACAAATTTGTTGAATCAAAGATATTCATACACCAAACAAAATCTTTCCTTTACCTCCACTGGCATATTACAACTCTTTTATCATCATTCACTTTTCTTGTTACATCTTCTCTAGTCTGGGCTTTAGGTATATATATGAAAGTGTCTTTTTCTCTCTATTGGCGTATCAGTGGAATAACAATGAAATAACACTGTAGTGAGCTTATTGGCAGAAAGGACTATTATCCAGAAGCACATTCTCAAATAGAAGTGCTAAAATAAGTTGGCTGTAGAATGAAGAAATTAATTAAATCATTAATTCATCGTTTATCCCATAAGTATTGATTATACCTTCCATGGGCTATTGCTCAGATCACATTAACAAGGGCTAGTAATTTGATGCATTTATGTAACATATTATTAGTTATTGATACAAATATCCTTAGTATAGCTTAAATATAAGATGATATATTGGTTAAATATCATGTATAGGTCAGCAGCTCTGCACATAATCCCTACACAAGGGCTCATCCATGTGATTTATAAACTGGATGTTCTAAAGCAATATGTACTAAGAGTAGCTTACAGCATTGCTTCTCCAAAAATACCAGGAAAAATTGTAAGCAATAAATATGTTCATGTAAAATGCAATAAAAGTGTAGTAATTAATAACCACAGATATAGAAAGTGCTAACATGTATTTCTACATTTTGCAGAGTACCAATAGTTCACCCAAATGAAATTATTTTACTTTAATGATCTATATTTTTGGTTTTAAGGGGTTAGTCTTTTTCTTAAAAAGATAAATTTAAAGATTGAGGACCTAGTCAACATGTACAAGCAAGAATTACAGGGCTTTAGAATTCATTAAGAATCTATGAGCCAGGCGGTGGTGGCGCACGCCTTTAATCCCAGCACTCGGGAGGCAGAGCGAGGCGGATCTCTGTGAGTTCGAGGCCAGCCTGGTCTCCAAAGCGAGTTCCAGGAAAGGCGCAAAGCTACACAGAGAAACCCTGTCTCAAAAAACCAAAAAAAAAAAAAAAAAAAAAAAAAAATCTATGAGATTTAGGTTGAAAATATAACTGTCTTGCTACTTAAAAGGTGAGATGTTTAAAAAAAATCCTATTGAAACATTT